>NC_055671.1:18292500-19012500 GCF_017976325.1 Chelmon rostratus | reverse complement strand
GGTTGCTATAATACTCACCTGGTAAACTGTTCAAATTCCTGCTCTATCTACTGTCAACAGGCACATGTCTGTTATCAATAGGCCTGCATAAAAGCTGTACCTTAAGAACTATTGTGCTATTGAAAAATGCAACCTACACCTAATCAAATGACGAAATAGACATGTCTTGCACAAGAGACTGTTCTGGAAAGTGACGGACAAAGACGTGCACACGTACTGTACATGAGAGCAGCCATTCCAGCGAGTTAGCAAAGAGTCTGCATTGTTCTTCAGTCTTAGGCCCTCATTGTTCTTTCTAAACTTAACTTCTTCCAGTTTAAAACATCAAATTTGATTTATGAAACTCATTGTATCAAAAAAAAACCTTCATCCTTCCTAAATGTAAAGTAGTTTGAAACGAAATGGAACTGAGGAATAAGTGAGTGCATTGGTTTATTAGCAGAGCATGTAATTGTAATGTATGTAAAAATGAAGAATTAACAGGTAACGCCAAAATGTGACACCTGCATATAAGCTGGCCTCTGCACTGGCAGGAATGCGCGTGCGTGTGTGTGTGTGTGTGTGCGTGCGTACGTGCATGCGTGTGCGTGTGTATACACATGCATGTGCACAGTTGTGAGATCACTGTGTTTGTGTGTGTAGGTCATGTAAGCCAGTAACTTCATCAGATTTGTACCTTGCCCATCCATCAGTGACCTCTAGTTGCTCTCGCCTTCCTCTTTCAGCAGCACTGCTCTCAGCAAATCACATCTGATCAGTCAGTCAGTGCTTCTGCTACAGCATGGTGACTGTGTCTTTCCCTCTGCTGTTACCGGGGGTCCGGCTGCCCTAAAGCTGTAACACAGAGGGAAGTCAGCAGCAAGGATGCTATTTTTCACACATGCTGTTGTATTTTTTTCTTTTCTGCCCTGTTCTTAGTCACAGCCTCTGTCGTCCTCTTTTCTCTTTGCAGATAATGGCTGTACCTCCCACCTACGTTGACCTTGGAAAGTCTGCCAAAGATGTTTTCACCAAGGGATACGGTAAGCACCACGCAGTCAACCGTACTCACTTATTTCATCAACATTTACACCAGTAAGCTGTAGAAGAAAATGGTGTGAAAAGTAATAAAATACTACCAAGATGTATCGCTCATGATAATGACAACTGTAATGATTCTGAGACGCACTATATTTTACAAGATGGTCCTCCATGGATCATCATGATACCAGTGTAACTGAGAGATGAAACGTACCTCTGAAATATATTTTCAGAAAACCGAAATCAGTCCTACACTATGTATTAGATGTATTCTGCAATATGAAGCACAGACTTTCGTAGAAATTAATCTATGTCACAAAGTGAATGATGTCTAAGCCGCTTTATAACACACAGAAACTCAGGAGCATGTAGTATGTACACATATGCTTTTATTTAGTCATAAAACAGCATTAAAGACTTGACAAAGTCAAGTCCCTCCTTTCACGTGCTGTGTAACACTACATGTGACTAGCAAATTTACTTTGATTTGTTAATTATTTACCTGCAGGCTAAAATTAACAATATATAAAACCTAGGTAGAGTATTGACTTCTCGCACCATGACGGAGATGGAGACCACTTGCAGCCTCTACTAGCTGATTTGAGTGTTGGCTTGTCAGACCATTTTTGAAAATAATAAAATGTAAGTCTTGTTATCGTGTGTTTAATTTACTCAGCATTTATACTATTATTTTTTTTATACCGTCTGCCATTGGAGGACGTATTTAATGGTTAATCTCTCTATGCACTAGAAGAACTGTGTTCTTCTTCTTTTTCCTCTCAGGGATTGTACAAATCCAGCCACTGTATAGACAATGATGTTCACGGCAATGCTAAATGAAAGCAGACAATTCAAACCAGTTACTGTACTGTTTCTAGTAGGTGTGCCCAAATATTTTCCCTTTGAGGGCCAAAACGAAATGAAAATGAGCCAAACACCCTTTGCAATGTATTGTTAAGATGCAAAATGGTACTAGGATCCCAGGTTCCCCTAATTGACTGACTTGGTCCGCCTGCGGTGCTCAGATTATAAAAATAATAAATAATTGGTGAGTATTTTACCTCACAGAAAATAAAAGTACATAAACGGTTATTTATATTATCCATCTGGGGCAAATTGAACCTTATACAGAGCCAACTTTGGACTGCGGGGCCCACTTTGTGCAGCCCTGTTTTATAGCTTTCTACTAGCTGAACACATGTTGAGGAGTAGTTCAGAGCCTGCAGTTAGAGTGGGTGTCCTTAGGGTGTGTTTTGTGTGTACACACAGCTGTTCTCCAAGGGTTACTGAATCATGTCCACTCAAGGGAGTTCCTCACTGACTCATATGTACCATGCACTTGATGGAAGAAACACTGTGGGTTTCACTGCTCATTAACATGAACGTGGAGATCTCTGGGTCATGTGAAGTGTGGTTGGGTAAATCAATTGATGGATGCAATGCTGGGCAAGGTCAGAACTGGGCCTTTAGGATCGAGCCAGGATGTGTTTAACCAACCTTCTAGCTATTATTCATAACTGACAGCGCTAGTGTTCTCACAGAGTCTACATCAAATCAATACACACATACAGTCAGTGTCATGAATGATTTTAAATGTACTCTGGAGGCTGATGAATGGGTATTTCACAGACACTAATCAATAGCTTTATTATGTTTTTTATTATGTGTTTTAAATTATCTAAAGGGATACTTTTGTGTGTATTAATGCAATTACATTAGACAGAATTTGGCACTGTTAGGTTTAATAGTATTGTCACTAAAGTAGTACTTCTTTTGAAGGCTATCTAGTGCTTGGGTTTTAGGAAGCCTGTGCCACTTCAATAATGAAATGTGGTTGTTATTATGAGACAGAAGTTCTGTATTGTAATCTGGACATCATTTTGATCTTTTATTAAATGTTGTCTGCTTCAGGCTTTGGACTCATCAAGCTGGACTTGAAAACAAAGTCTGAGAATGGACTGGTAAGTCGCTGCCAGTCATTATCAGTTTATCTGAGCTGCCATGCCAGACTGCAGCCCTCCTATCATAGCTTAAGAGGCTCCTGGCTGATAATTAAGTGGCTGGTTATCTGATCTCCTAAACGCTGCCAGGACACCTTGGCCTCTGCAACCTGACTAATAATGATTTTTTTTTTTATTGAGTTTGAGAAGATGCTGTGTCAAAGCAATCAAATATATTGTATGTCTTAGTTTACTTCAGCTTTAAGTCAAATACTGTCATTTGCAGGAGTTCACCAGCACAGGCTCTGCCAACACTGAGACCAGCAAGGTCTCTGGGTCCCTGGAGACCAAGTACAAATGGGCAGAGCATGGACTGACCTTCACAGAGAAGTGGAACACCGACAACACCCTGGGGACAGAGATCACTCTTGAAGACCAGGTTGGTGATGTGTTGTGGGGACCAAGAAAATCTAAAATGTGATTTCAGTTGCTGTTTGCCGTAACATGTAGTCCTGTCTCTAGCATCTAGCATCATCTGATGAGCAAGTAATGCTGAAGTTGATCAGTTTAATTAAACTGAACCTGTATTTTTGTGTGCTAAACCTTTTTTACCTTCTCCACAGTTGGCCAAGGGGCTGAAGCTGACATTCGATTCCTCCTTCTCGCCGAACACTGGGTAAGAACAGCTGAAAATGTTTTTTTTTAAGGTTATTTTATGTCTCACAGGCAATTTACAACGACTACGAGCCACAAGGTAAAACTAGGATACACAGAAACAATATTTTGCCAACATACAAAAAGGATGCACGGTCGGTTTTAATGCACCAGTGTACCTGCCAATTAGGTAGCGGTGGCTAGCTAGCTCTTAAATGTGGGTAAATAAATAAAGGGCAGATTGCAAGGAATGCTGGTATTAGACATTTTTTGTCACTCTATCTCTAAAAATGGCTTTAAGTGTGTGTAAATAGTTGCACTCTGTTTCCTGGATAAACCACACTTCTTTCTTAATTCCATTGCTTCAGCGGTGTGATGTTTCTTGCTCTGGGAAAAGTCGGCTTCTGACATCAACAACCTGTTTTCTCTCACTATCTTGGCAGCAAGAAGAGCGGCAAGATCAAGACGGGCTACAAGTGCGACCACATCAACCTCGGCTGTGACGTCAACTACGACATCAATGGTACAGCCATCCACGGTGCAGCAGTGGTGGGCTACGAGGGCTGGCTGGCCGGCTACCAGATGACCTTTGAGGCTGGCAGGAACAGGATCACCCAGAGCAACTTTGCGGTTGGGTTCAAGACTGATGAGTTCCAGCTCCATACAAATGTGTAAGACAACATGAAGCAGCAAACAGTCATGAGTAGTGTGCTAGCATGCATTCTTCCATTCCATACACAATACATTTCTAATGTAGTGCTGAACCAGTATAGCTTCTTCACGCTCATTTAAATTTCAGGTAGCAAGGAGAGTAAATGTATACCACTGTGGTACCCTCATGCTTGAATCTAAAGCTGAGCTGCTGAGAGAAAAATAGTAAAGGCTGCATTGAAATGTTTCTAAATAAGCACCTAGACACACCCTCAATCTATTGCGCATGCATCTTTTTCAGTTTGATGCTAAGCTAACTATGCTTACAACTAGACATTCTGATATTACGTTAATGTTTCTGTGCTGCAGTAATTACACATAAGTCACAGGCTGAAAGTCCAGATGACTGACCTTGACTAGACAGACATCTTCAAACTGTTTTCTTGTCCTTGTCTGGCTGACTAACTTGTCGCCCATTTGGCTCTCTGCCGGGCACCCAGCTGCCTGGCAGTTATTTTTACAGCCAGGTGATGGGATTTACTCTATTGCAAGTGAGGTGTAGTGAATGGTTGGCAGGCATGAAAGGCCTCAGTGAAAAGGCAGTGTGAGGCAGTGTCAGACAGTGAGAGAGAGAGGGAGGGACAGGCCACAGTGTTAGTCTTGTTTCCTGCTGTGCCCCTGGCCAAGCCTGTCTGTTTCAGTCTACAGCTGAAGTGCTTATGTGAGGTCAGACAAAGTGTAATTTAGGCTTTACATCAGCGACAGCGCACTCTTTAACAGACACGCAACATAGCAAGCAAGGTATTCTTTGTTTACAAAACAAAAAACACTAATTTATCCATTTGAGGAGAAAACATCACCCTTAGGTGAACACCACATTCATGCTGTAGTCACATTTACAGTACATATATTCCAATCTGCTATTTTTCCTCAGGAATGATGGCACTGAGTTTGGTGGTTCCATCTACCAGAAGGTGAATGACCAGCTGGAGACAGCAGTCAACCTGGCCTGGACTGCCGGAAACAGCAACACCCGCTTTGGCATCGCTGCCAAGTATCAGATTGATCCTGATGCATCCTTCTCTGTGAGTAGTGTGTAACCTGAAGTAGTAGTAGTAGTAGTACTCCTCGTAATAGTAGTGGCAGCAGTAGTAGTGGTATAGTAACATCTTGTATAATTACAGTGTTAATTTATTGGTCCTATTGGGACTGTTTCAACCTACTCCCCCTTCACAAGGAATTCATGGTTCGGGGTCAGGCTCTAAAACTTGCCTCTAAAACTAACAGAGTCATGCAGTGCGGAGGCCCAGAGGCCAGTGAAACCAGCTGCTTGAACCCAGGCAGAAGGCATATTTCCTGTATTTTTATTTTTCTGGTCGTCTGCTGTTTTGTTTTTTGTTTTCTAGCTGAGGAGACATTCTTGGTGTCAGTGATAGGACCTAAGAGCCGCTATGACTCGTCATGATGCCGACCCATTCAAATCTAGGTCACAGTCTTTGCTGCGTGTCCTGCCAGGCTGACCAGCTTGAAAGAATGGTTTCAAGTCCATGTGAATACATCACGTTCAGTTGGGCATGAGAGAAGCCTCATCCAAGCCAAAATGGCCAATAGGAGGAGCTTCCTACAGAAGGACCCAGGCTAATTTAGTCCTGTCTATCACATTAGTGCTTAAATCCCACGCGCAGCAGAGCCAATTAGTGTGAATGGTTGTTTGTTAGTGTAATTACATGTATTTTGTACAACTATTAGAAACATGTTAATAACGCGGCCGACATTCTGAAGTGAAAATATTCAGTGGTGGCATTTTCAATCACAGTATCAGTTTCAGAATTCAATATGAATCACAGTTTAGATTTTGTTAACATTTTGCTTGGAACAGGTGATAAATTACCCAGCATCGGCATGAGAAATTTAATCTGTTGGTAATATGTGTTATTCTCTGTATGATTTTCATCTGTGGTTCCCACACAGGCCAAGGTGAACAACTCCAGCCTTGTGGGCCTGGGCTACACTCAGACACTGAAGCCAGGTGAGTGCAGTCTGTCTATAACTTTAAGTGCTTAAATGGGGCAAAACGACTCATTATTCTATGCTGATGCCCATCTGAAAATAGAATAGTTAATAGAAGAGTTCTGAAGGGTAATTTATAAATAACTACAATTTCTCATTAGAGAAAGATGGGGTTTAAGGTTGATTGCTGGGAGGGAAACTGATATGGAGTGTAGAGGTGGGATCTATGGTAAACCAAGAATAGAACAGTACATTAAGTAACATGTGTAGTCAAAATACTGTTTAAGACTGTTTGGTGGATTAAGGAGCAAAAAATGTGCACAGATACATTTATATAATTAAAATTTCTTGTCTATGTTTGGATCATCCTGATGTGTCTGTTTCTGCAGGCATCAAGCTGACGCTCTCTGCTCTCCTCGATGGCAAGAACATCAACGCTGGTGGCCACAAGCTTGGTCTGGGCCTCGAGTTCCAGGCATAGGATGATGGGGCATCTCCCAGCACACACACATTCCCGACCAAAAATTTAAAAAAGAAAAGAAAAAAAAAATCTAAATCCTTTATTGATTAGCTAGCCCCTCACAAAACCCGTTTCCCTTAGACATGTTACAGCTGAAAGCAAGGCAGCATAAGGTCAAATCTTCCTTGTGACGAGCTACCATTTTTAAAGGACCATTTTAAGGGAACATTATATTTTGACAATAATGAGCTACGTTCAGAACAAAACTACAACCATTTGACAAAGTTTTATCTTGAATTGTGTAGCTTACAAGGGAAAAGGTAGCCTTGAGTACATTCAGGTTGGCCTCACTCGTTGTCATTTCACTACATTCATACACAATGCTTTAATTTGTGTGTCTCTCTCTGCTTTCCAATGCAGATAAAAGGGAAAATCAAAACGAGATCAGCCCAAAATGCATAAAGGGCTCGACACAGTCAGCGCACAGTTTAGTAGTTACACCACCAGATGGTGCTGTTGCATAGCACTATTAAGCACTCCTTGCTCAAAAGTTGTGGTGGTGGCATTACGAAATAAAATAGTTTTATTTTCGCACTTCTGCACCGGAGAGCTCTAGTGTCTGTCTTGATATATTATACAGTGGGAAGGGTTAGTTGTCCCTGATGTAAGCAGCTGTCAGTAGCTCTAAGAGACACTACACCCCAATGTGTACATTCTGTGTTTTCGTCTCACTTGTTTATTGTGTCTGTGCATTTGGTGTGAAACATGTCTTTTGTTACATATAGCAAAAACGAAACTTATTTTATTGTTTGACCGTCTTGCATAGCTTAATCCACCTGTGAAGTTTTACGAGGCAACGACCTGTCAATTCTTTCTGGTGGAGGTAATGAAAGGAAACCTATCATGCACACAGTTGAACTTCTCTGGATAACAGTTACAGTACTTCTTTGAAGGAGGATGAAAAGAATAAATACAGTGGACAGGAAATGGAAGTCTTCCACAACTGGTTATGGGAATCATGCTTAGTGTACTTGACAGTATTGTTATTCCCTGAATTAAATAAAGAACATCTTGAACCAGTCGCTGATTGTGTTTGATTTTCATTTGTCACACAGTGACCTGCATCTGTAATGAAAATGTGAACCCACATTCATTTAAATTCATGTTTAAATAAAGTACTCATTTATGACACCTGGCAATGACGTAAGTGTACATTGGCTGATATGAATATTCCACAATTAATTATTTTATAATTTCTTGACTAGATCAGGAATGAAAATTGAGGCTGTAATTCTGAACAAAACCCTGCCTACCCTGAATATAAACAGGTCTACTCTTGTGCAGCTTGTCCTCAACCATAGTGTTGCTGTTTAACTTCTGCAGACCTCTTGAAAACATACTTTTAATTGTTTTATCATCTTAATATTTCAGCTGTAAAACATCCAATGGATTTTTCATACCTCACTGGGGTTGGGTTCACTTTTTTATTTATATATATATATATATATATATATATATATATATATATATATATATATATATATATACACACACACACACACACACACATTACATATTTGCGCTTTTGGTGGAACTTCTTGATGGTCATTTCCATATTTTGTCAACTGCAATACTTTGTAATATGTGTATTGGATTTCAAATGGTATTTTAATAAGGTCAGAAGAAAAGGAAACAATGTTTTTGATATTTATTCTTTGATTTTGCATCATCATCATCATCATCATTATCTTTAAAATTACTATTATTGTCTCACATGCAACAGTGGAGTTTGTGGAGCACAAACAATGAGGAGTAAAGCCAGTGGCAGCACAGCTAATGGAAAATTCGACTTACTTTTGGTTTGGTACTTGTAGATCAGGTGACGCAGAATTTGAAGCATCTTGGAGTCAGCCCTCATGCATCCCCTTTCCCAAAATGTGACTCAGACATTCACTCACTCTCACACACCCTCTCAGACGCTGTGTGGAGTTCGTGCTAAACCACACCTCTTCAGTTACTCGCGCATCAACATGGCGACATGCTGGAAGATGGGGCGAAGCAGGAGAAATGTTTGGGCTCTTTCGCTGGTTATTTTCCTCCAGCTGTTAGCCAGCGGGTGCCTGTCAGCTCCGGCAAAAGTCGGTACGCAAGGTATGTCATATTTATGAGAAGTATCTCAGACGTTGACTGTTTTTTAGCCAAGCAACTGGACTGCTAGTTAGCTAGCCAGCGTCCGCTAGCTAGCGTTACTCCCGCTAGCTGGCTAATACGTCATGCTAGCAACCTCCGTGTCAGGTGAGAGGGACGATGAAAGGCTGTTTGTAAATGCCGAAAAAGTCATAAAACAGTCTTTCTTTACTGGAGTCATTGCTAAACTCTTACAGTACACTTCAACAAAGACATTTAGCAGATGCAAGGAGTTGTGAGGCTTTAAATGTGGCCGTCTTGTGTTGAAACGTAACGTTTTCCGTCGCGAGATTGTCAGTTGAAATGCTCCGTTACGTTAACGTCAACCTCTTTAAACGTTATTTGTACATTTATTTCCATGTTACATTTGCTTTTAAAGTTGCCTGACTTTGTCTTAACAATGTTGAAAGTAAGTCCATGCAGTCTACAGACACATCAGGCTCATAACAAGCATCTCGAAATAAGGAAACAGGAAGCCGTATGTGTTTAATCAGACGTCAAGACGACAACCGTACAACCATCGTAAACCAGGGTTATAACGTTTAGTTCGGCCACTTAACTTAAATGTGTATTATATGATAACCCCAGTTAAAATGGTATTGTAGTTAAATGGCCTACTATGCGGTGCCCCGCGGGGACTCCTGAGCAGCAATGATTTATGGTGGTCAGATAAAGTGACTTGGTCCAGATGTCCTTGTCATATATTTGAGCTGTTAATTTACCCCCTGTCAGTCCAGTAGCCCAACAGCTCATTAAAGACAAGCCTTTTGAAGTTTCCCATCAAGGAACAGGGACCACAGCAAAGGCTGTATAATTGCTCTCTATGGCAGGCTCTGTCTTGCATGAATGGACTTTGAGTGCATGTAGTTTATTGGCTTTATTCTTTGGAGAGAAGGTCGGGTCAGTGGTGTTGATTTCTTGGCCTGTGTGAGATTGTATGTCATGCTACTGGATGTTTGGGCAGCTGTCAGGTTGCAGCATTGTGTTTGCTGGGAAAAATCAAATCTCTGGCCCATTTTGTCTTCATGATATAACAGTGCCACGCCATCGTTCTCTCGTCAGCCTATCTGTGTGTGCATCATTGTGACAAAAATATATACAGAGGCTGTTAGTTACAACAAAAATGTTAATTAGTGGGCTATTCACCTGCAAAATATTTACTTATATTGAAATACAAAAAGCAAAATGACAGCTGTGTAGTAACCCAGTTGGTTGTCAGGCTGTTAAAACAGTCATAGCCTAAATTTATAAGCATTAATCTAGTGTTTGAATTGATTTTTGGCATCATACAAATATTGTATGAGTTTAATTTGAGTGAAACTGAACCAAGAGCCAGAAGAGTGAGCACTCAGCAAGAACAGAGGCATATCCACCATTACTTTTTGATGAGATGTGTGATTTAAGACAATTTATAAACATACATAAATATTAAGACATTTGTCAAGTGTGACTCAGCTGTTAATCCTTAAGCCTGAATATCCTGCATGCTATTTCGTACAGCGTAGCCCATTACCTTTGCTGACACAAGGATCTCCTGTTCAGTGATTATTTATGCTGGCCATGCCCATGTGTATGAATAGTCCCTTTGTTCTCTTGGGGATGTCTTACTCTGTGCTTCAAGTCCCCAGTGTTCTCCTCCCGTCCCTTCCTAAGCAACGCCTCCTAGTCCAACAGGATGAAATAATGTTGACACTTGTTGGCTAAATAGTGTCATTGATTCAGAAAGTCTGGCAGGATGCAGGAGACTGGGTTCAGCTCTCATTTAAAGACACAGTCAGGAATAGCTGTAGAGATTCTTGAGGATTAAATTACTTATTTTTTTAGTATGAAACTCAAATGTTATGTCTGGTTTACGGCAACCTTTATAGACTTAAACAGGCTCAAAAAAAGTGGAAAACCTGGCTCTCATGGGCGTATGTTCAATTTTGGCAGTCAAAAGATTGTCAGTCTAATTGAAAGTAATGGAATGTGTTGAGTGCAGTGAATTACAGCAAATTATATAGTGGACTGACAACTATGTAATTCTTGTCTCAACACACAATATCTCATTGTCAGCAGTGGTCAGGGGAATAGGCCAAGTTGTAAATGAATGCATGTTCTCACACAGCGACAAGAAGAAGCTGCTGTTAAGTACAAATGTCCTCTCTGCAGCGTTTCTATGCCTTGCTCAAGAGTATTTTTGGATGGCAGTGTCTCAGTGGGAGGAAAAGCTACATTTCCAGTCATAGCTGCTGATATGACCACACAGTGTGGTATAGGGATGGGAATTGATACAGTTTTATTGATACCAATGTCATTATCGATTCTGCTTAACATTATTGACTCCTGATCACTTTTCGTCGATCTCTCTAACCTCTAACCTGATTGCTAACGGTAGTAACAGTCTGTCATTGTCTGAAATGGATAAAACGAGAGAACATTTGTACAACATTCATTTTCATTTACTCCTCCTTAGTCAAAGAAAAAAAAAAAATCTAAGCCTGTCCACATGAGGCTAATGTTATTATAACTTAGGATTTTTACCCTGGGTGAAGAATGTGTTGCTTGATTGGGAAGCAGTGGAACTCATGTCTGGAGTGTCAAATACATACATGACATTCCTGGAATTTAAACCTATGTTGTGTACAAAGATATTTCATAACATTGCTGGTGTTTCTGCCCTTACTTGAAATGACCATTTTACAGGCATTAGAAGTAGCACTGTGGTCATCTTTCTTTGTGAAACGAAGCCACGCTTTGGACTGTTTCTTCCTCTCCGCCATGACTCCTTGTTGCAAGAAATAGACCCTCGAGTTTGATGTCATTTTTTTGGAGCGTGTGACCATCAGAAACGTATTTATAAAAGGAATTGATATGCTTTTAGGTGTACAATTCTGAAGAACTGTACATTTTGGAAATGGTTCAGATTGGTTCTACTTATCAGTTCCCACCCTGAAGGGTGACATTATGGATATGTGTAGCAAGAGGGCAAATTCCTTTCAGCTGTAAGTGAAAGAACATGCATTTTCTGTTATTTCCTAAATTGACTCAGTCTGCTGGAGTCATCAGTATGTCGCTTCAAGTTAAAGTGTAGCTCTTGAAATAATTTGTAACTGAAAATTCAGATTGTATTTGGACTTGTTGCATGATCAATAGCTTGTCTCAGAAAGTGGTCAGTAAAATGCCCCCCTGGATTGAAAATATATCGCCTTTATTATTCAAACATTTCAAGTTGATATTTGCAGTTGTTTTAAGAAGTATTTCTTCAACCTTTTTGTAACCTAACAATGTCTTGCATTGTTATTCCCTCTTACATGACATTGCCAAACAAAGATCAGGGGGAAAGCGCATCTCAAAATTCTACAGTGACCACAGTGAGCAAGGAACCAGGGCAGACAGAGCCTTCCTCACCTGTACAGAGTCCAACTTTACCAGATCCCAAGAACTCTGCAGCACCCGCTGGCAATAACTCCACAGCAACAGAAGCAGAGACCCTGAAAGAAAAGCCCACAACAGCCATTCAACCAAAAACATCAAAAGAGGAAACAAATCCAGTGATCCTAATTGATGCCTCTGATTTGCAGCCATTACCTGTCAACAATGGCCACACAAACTCAGCTGTGCAAAACGACAAGCCAGCCACAGTGGAGGCAACAGATGAACCTGCTGCTTCTGAAACCAGTTCAGCCTCTACTACAGTCGCTGCCTCCACCTCCGCCAAAGCCCCTGAACCAGCCAAACCAGTAACGGATGAGCCAGAAGCACCTCAGTCTGACTCCAAACCCTCCAACGCACTGAATCCGTCCATAGTGCAGGACATTGACCCAGATCTGCTGCCGACCACTGACAAAGAGCCGGTGCTTCACAGTGATCTCGATGGTTATACAGATGAGGGTGACGATGACGACGAGGGAGAAGAAGATGGCAATTACGAGGAGAGTGACGATGATGTCACCATGAACAACGGATATGAAAATAATGACGACGGCAAAGCGCAGCCTGTGAACAGGCTGCAGCAGGCAGACGGGATGGAGCTGACCCATGTCCAGGCCCCAGATGGTTACAGCACAGAGGATGAGGACTCTCACTTCTTCTTTCATCTGGTCATCCTGGCTTTCCTGGTGGCAATCGTTTACATCACCTATCACAACAAGAGGAAGGTGAGTGTTGTTATGACGGCAGCCGGGCGACTGCTTAGGACGTAGCAGCCCGAGATGATGATGCAGTCTTGTTTGCACAGAGTTGATATTACCTCAGTAGTGATTTGAGATAATTGTTGAGAGGACGTCTTTTTTCTGTGAAGTGCAGAGGTAACTGGAGTTGTAGCATTCAGCTTTCTAAAAGTAGAAATCACTAGATTTAAGAGTGAAACAAGTAGCGTTTTTCTCCGCAGCACAAAGTACTTTACAGGTTTTGAACAAAATGCTTGGAAGTTTGCTCTATTCACCGTGTGTATTGTTGAATATATGATCACATGAGGAAGATGGAATACAATCTTTTTTTTTCTTTTTTTTTAGAGGCACAAGATCTTTCTCTGTTGAGTCTGTAGAGAAAGATAATATTAAATATTATGCTGGCCCCATGTAAATTTGGGTTTTACAGGAAGAGTAAGGAGTCCAATTATGGAGTCTTTCATCTTTTCTGCTAGCCTGTCAACCGAGAAGTAATTTTACTTGATCAGTACTTGTACATCTCTCAGATTAATTTGATTTCCATCTGCATTTTACTTCTTTTTTCCCCTCTTCTTTTTAGATCTTCCTCCTGGCTCAGAGCCGACGCTGGAAGGACAGTCTATGTTCCCGCAACACCGTGGAGTATCACCGCCTGGACCAAAACGTCAACGAGGCCATGCCGTCCCTCAAGATGACCCGAGACTACATCTTTTGATCCACGTTTTGAAGAACATTATGTCCAGACCTGCACAGAGCCAGTTGGCCTTCCTGCCTGGCCAGTCGCGTTGTTGACATGCTGTGCTTTGTCATGGAGCTTGGTTGATGCTTTCTCTTGCTTTACAGGCCAACTGGAGAGCAGGGGGTGTGATGTGTTTGAGAGTTATGTTTGTTCGGACGTTTTTTGTTGTCTGCACAGAGAGATTTTTACTCTTTATTTGTTATTCGTATTTGTTACATGATTTGAATGTTACTTGTCTTTTTTTTTCTAAATTAATAACTTCTTGGGATTTAATATATTGATTTATTTAGGGGTCTTATTATCTGTCTTTTTTGGGAGTGTTTCAGCCTTATGGTCCCTCTACACCTGTTTTTTTTTGTTTTGTTTTTTTGTAATGCTTCTTACATACGGTCTTAATATCTTTAACACTTGCTTTAAGAATAGGAAGAATTACATGTTGATGTAACTTAGTCATAATATAATACTTCATTATGACAGTTTATTATTTACCCCAAGATTAATAATAGATTTTTCTCTCAGCAGTTAGCCAAGATATGAATTGGCACAGAAGGCATTTGCTTTTTAAAGCACTTGTTGTTGTGTCATGCATACTTTTGTATTGTCAAGATGTGAGTATGCAAAAAAACAGCAATCTAGCAGAAGGTGATACATATGTATATATGCAGTCATTCCAAAAACTATCCACCACTCATGTCGAAATGGTCTGTGTCATACACTGGACTGCAAGTACAGTACTGTCCACTAGGGGTGAATGATATGGCCCTAAAATAATATCACAATATTTGAGGGTATTTCTGTGATAATGATATTCTTGACGCCATGACAAAATACTGAGTACAGCTTGCCAAAGATTTGCCGATGCTGTGCTGAGCCAGTGTAGTTTGTCTGCTTGGTTTTGAACTCACACTAGCTGCTGAGCTCTCTTCTGAGGATGCAGGACTCTGGTACTCAACCGGCTGCTTCTGCTCAAGATGGTGAAATAAGTTTGCATTGCCCCACTTTGTTGTTGCAGTTTTCTTGCACTTCCTGTATATTACCATGGTTTGTTGTACATTGGATATTTTGTAACAAAACCACTTCCACAATACTGAAGTCGCTCAAATTCAAACTCAAAACTCCTCCTCTGTGGAGCCGGTAGCAGTGTTACTTTCACTTTCAGCCATACTTGTTGCTCTGTGTATCGGTCTGATGTCATTATGTCAACAAGTCAGAATATTTCCTTTATCACGATATGAAAAATTTTAAAAACATAAATAATTATACTGATGTTATTGTGAACTGTATGATATGGCACACCCCTACTGTACAGTATAATAGGAAACATTGGGATTGATTTCAATATATATACTGTTGCAAAATTCACCAGTGTGTAATGTAAAGCTAATCAGACCATTTTTTTTAATCAAAGGAAGATACAACATTTCACAGAAATTTGAAAATGTAGTTCAAGTGTAATTTTTTTTCAACTGTTTCACCATCACCTACGTTTCCTGTGACACCTGCAGGCATAAAAGCCTTTTCATTTGACATGATGTAAGGGATGTAAAATTCCTTTTACACGTTGGGAGATTCAGCTGCACATTAAGCATCTCATCAAAGAGGGTAACCACCCCTCAGCTGACGAGTCTGTTCATGTGCTGAAGCCATTTAAATGAAGACAGATACTGTTTGTTGTTCAGGTTGGAATGTACTAATATATTGTATGGGAGGAGCTTTTATTGCCAGACCTTTTTCTCGTTCTTCAGTTTATATTTGTCTAATATGATACCTCTTCTACTACCCAGATTTTGCTATGCAGAAATCCTGGGGCTGGCCCTCTTTGCTTTATGACTTCGGTGAAGTCTCTATCAATCATTTATAGTCTTCATTGTAATGGCTGTGTTCCCTCATGCTCACGCAGAGCTTTTCATTTTTAGTTACTTCCTATCAGAGTACAGTGTGGTGGACTGGTATCTTTGTTCATCAGAAATTTTGCACCGTCAGTGTGACCTGATGTTCACATGAGCACCAAAAAACCCCCCAACAAAACAAGAGCAGACCACATTGTTTTTTTTTTTTGGCACTCATAACTCTTGACTCTTCATCACAGCCACATGTTTTTTTTTCGTCTGTTGCCTTCGATTGAAATGCCATAACTGCCACATGAATCCACATATTTGTTATCTCTTGTCACCTTCAGCCAGTTTTCAACTGTCGTGTATGTATACAAGATACACAGCAGATAGATAGATAACGCGATTTGCACTGTGCTGATCAGTCATGCTAGAACATGAGCTAAGATGATGAATCAACACTGCTCTTGCAATCAACTGTAGAAACTGTACAATCCTTTTTTGTCAATAAAGCACAAATTGTGTCCTCCCTGTGACTTTGATTTTTGTGATGCAGGACAGAGCCCTGTGTTATCTAGCTGTTGTTGCACTAAATGTCCAGCTTGACTGTGTTGGCAAGCCTGACTAGACGCTCACTTTGATCTCCTCCGATTGTCGTAGGCCCAGAAGTTGTATCTTTTCATTATGACGACCACATCCTGAGCTGAAAATTTGCGGTTTAAAGCTTTTACATATTTATAGGGCTAAAAGTTGAAAGGGGCGTTTAGATTTCAGAACGGACAAATCTACATTTAACTAAAGTCAAGTGTGCTTTCTCTGCAGAAGATTTCATACTGATTAAAATGAGGTAAAAAGTGACTCCTGCGTTGTGACAGGTTGAAGCATCATAATTTTCATCTGATGCCTGTATGTGACTGAGATTGACTGATACAAAAAGGCAGACTCCACTGTCAGGACTGTTAAAACTTAAAATAAGTAACTTCACCACAAGGAGGCAGTATGCACACACAAATAACTGATCAGATGAACCCTGTGTTTGTCACATTTTTCGACTGTGTCCTCTAACAAATTGAATGATGGTGGACTGTTACCACATACTGTGTAGGATATGAAGCAGCAACCATGTATGAGTGTAACTGACTCCTCATCAAATTGTTGCCTGAGCAAATAAAAATGTAATTTTGCAGCTGCTTTTCCACGGCTTTTGCTCTCAGTGTGACAGTGATCGGTGAAACTTCCAACACTTTTTCTAATAAAGTGTGTATGTGCCATGATTACCTAGAAACAGCAAAGGGAGAAAAACAGTCTTTAATGTCACACAACAACACAGAGATGGATTTTCAGGACAGCAAACGTGTGAGAACTTTATTGTGGCATGTCTGTGTTTAAGAGATGTTAAACAACACAGAGTGACAGGACCGATGGAAGCAGAAAGAAGTTGGACATGCATATCTTTGAGTGTCCAGTTTTGATTAATTGCAGCCGCAGTCTGTTCCTGCAGCAGAATTAGTCCTAATGCACAACAGACCTACACTGAAACGTATCACCTGGTCAGAAACTGCTGCACGTCCAAGTTACAGTATAAAGAATGCAGGACAAATTCCTCACCTTAAAAGCATTAAATATTTCTAATTCCACACATTAATTTTTCAAGGGGGCTGATGTTATTTTCACAAGCAAAGATATTCTACTGAGCTTGATTTTGCAGTAATACTGTGCAGAAAAATTATTCTGCACTCTTCAGTCCTCATTACTAAAAAATAATCTTTGATTCTTTTGCAGTTTGAACAAAACGATAAATTGTATGAAAACTAGAAAGAAATATAGTTCCATTGTGGAGTCACTCTGCTCACGTCTGATTGGTTTTAAGCATAGGGTTAGTATGTATTAACCTTTTTAAAAGTGCATCTATGTTTCTGTATGGGAGGGTGTGTGAAAGGTCACAGGTCTGACCCCTTTGTGGTAAAGCATCCTCTTACCTGCCAATTTTTTTACTGTGCGATAATAAAATATATTTCTCATTAAAAAAATTCAAAGCAGTTAAAGCATAATCATCAATACATTCAAATCCCCACTCAGACTGAGAAGAACTTTTTGATCTTGAGTGCTAAAAAGATGCATGTGATTTTCTGATGAGGAAGTATATTGAAAATACTGCAGTACTCTGTGTAGAGTCTGGTGTTATAAGTCAATAATTATTCTGCACTCTTCAGTCCTCATTACTAAAAAATAATCTTTGATTCTTTTGCAGTTTGAACAAAACGATAAATTGTATGAAAACTGCACAAATTGGACTCAGAAATATAGTTCCATTGTGGAGTCACTCTGCTCACGTCTGATTGGTTTTAAGCATAGGGTTAGTATGTATTAACCTTTTTAAAAGTGCATCTATGTTTCTGTATGGGAGGGTGTGTGAAAGGTCACAGGTCTGACCCCTTTGTGGTAAAGCATCCTCTTACCTGCGTATTCATCACAAGCCGCGCCGCATAAAAGCATCTGCCGTGGATGAAAAAAGCAGGGAGTGATGGCTGCTGGGTGCGTGTCATCAGCAGATAAGATAACCAGGCTTTGTGGGTATTTGTACAAAGTTATGCCAGGCGAATCTATCTGAGAGACAGCAGCAAATGAAATCTACCAGCCGGAAAAACTCGCAGCTACTTTTGATCACTGAGGAGTGAAGATCGTTGCAGTGGTTATCCGGTGGCTTTTGAAAAGGGCTTTCTAACATTCAGAAGAAATTTCTCATGAGACAAAAATGCTCCAGTTGAGGTTCCTAAAAAATCCTGAAGGGTAAAATTCATTTTAGAGCCTGAACAGGCTGATTTTGAATGACTTTTGGTTATAAAATAGTAATATTTTGATGCAAAGTCAGTACTGTAAAAGGATATTCTTTGATGATCTTCAGGTATGAACTTGCTCTCAGAGTCGGTGTAATATGTTGCACAGAAATCCAATTTAACACTAAATGCTCTAAGACACCTGGTGAATTCTCCAATTTATTCTATGTAACGTCATAAAATGATCAGGCCCACACCAATCCTTATGATAAATATTCTAAATTATGAGAGGTGTCAGTGAATAATGTAAAATAAAGAACAAAAACCTTGACAGATTTTTGTTTGTGGTGTCATATTGTTTTTTCTCTCATATTAAAGAAGACAACTAGATATCTACTACTGTTCTCAAATTAATGGGCATGACAAACCCCACGTCTTTGCTTGAACTTGAACTTTTCTTCATTATGATAGTAATGCAGGTAGCAACAAGATGCAACTGCATGTAACTGCAGTACAGTGGCTTAAACAGCTGCAGCATTACTGTCTGAAAGTTCTTCATTGCAGCACAAAGACAGATCACTAACTCCTTCCCATGGTAACCAGGAAACAACTGGCAAAGCAATAACAGCAACCCAAAGGACTTGGCTTTATGGGAATTATTCACACAGCTGGAAAACATCTTCGACCAATCGGGTTGCTTGTGTGAAACTATCCATCAAGGACAATTCTGACCAATATCGACTGATCTGGCTTCTCCGTAATAATTTCTGTATTTTCAGCATCTGCTGGATTAGGACGGCCCGCCTTTTTTTATAACCTCGTTCCGTCAGGCATCCGGCTTTCACGGAGACGTCAATATATTGAGCGTCAGGAGACCTGGAGGTAGAGCAGATAAAACAGCTGGGTTAAGGCCAGAGCTTATCAAAGCACATGCTGTAGTGATCAGATCATGTGATCTGGCCTATTAGCTGCCTCCTCACAGGGAGAGGTCGGTGGGAAGACTCACGCTGTGGTGGGTTTCTGCAGCATCGGACTGCAACATCAACCCTCTGCACAACGGATACCGCTTGTACAATAGTGTCTGGTTTGTTTTATAGTCGGGGATGGAAAAATCAGCCGAGGTATGAGGCAGTGCAATTAAGTCAATTCAGCAACTGGACATCCATAAAAAAGTTTATTGTATCTGGTCTTGCAGAAGATATTGTGCTGACACTGCAACACTTGTGTTGTTTTGAAGGGACTTATATGGTACAACAGGAAGAAATACAATGATGTCGTTTATGGGGACTGTGGGATTATTTTTAGGGAGGGAAAGTAATGTGTGTCTCTCTTCCCTCATCAGCTCACATCAAGATGCCCTTGACCCCCAAATGATCCCATTTAGCCAGTCAGCAGCCACCAGTAATACACCACAGTTACAGCCTACAGCTACCAGGTGTCAATGTGTGTGTGTGTGTGTCTCAAGAGGTCGTAATTACCCCACAATCTTCTCAAACCTGGATTGATTTCAGCAGAAACTTCTAATTAAATAAGTAGATACAAATAAAAAATAGAAGAAAAAATCTGACATCATATCATGAATAGCCAATTTTTTTACTGTGCGATAATAAAATATATTTCTCATTAAAAAAATTCAAAGCAGTTAAAGCATAATCATCAATACATTCAAATCCCCACTCAGACTGAGAAGAACTTTTTGATCTTGAGTGCTAAAAAGATGCATGTGATTTTCTGATGAGGAGGTATATTGAAAATACTGCAGTACTCTGTGTAGAGTCTGGTGTTATAAGGTTCATGGAGACAGGAAGCAATCATGACGGATCAAAACGGCAACAACACCAGTAGTCACGAAAAACTGATGTGTTGTAAACGTGTCTCGTTATGATGTTTCTAAGTGTTGCTGAAGTTGTGCAATATCCTGTCATATAGCACCCGTGCAAGGTGTTGCCTGAGTAAAAGTCTAACAGGTGACAACAGGAGTCATGCTGCATGTATACGCATGTTGTGGCGGGTTCGGTTTGAACTCAGCGAACTTCCAGCTCAACAGGAAGCTTTATTTTTATCTGCAGCATCAGACTATCTGAACTCACATCTGAAGGTGTGACACACCTCTACACTCATGGTCTAATTACATTTGTTGCTCATTATAAAAATAACCGCACGTGAACAAAGTGTCAAACTCAATCATAGACACAAACCTGGTGCCCTGCGGCATGCTGGGTAGCCTTCCACTGCGCCTTCCCCTTTGGGACCCCACAAATGGGTAGATCGCAGACCTTTTTAAAGACAAAACAATGGGGGCTTTAGGAGTCTCTGCTTCTTTGATGGACTGGCATTCATTCAAGCTTCAGATGTTTGGTTGCATCTCAAGCAAGGGAATGGAAAACACAAGCAGAAAAAGTGGCAGCTCTCTTCTTTCTTAGCTTTGTGAACCTGTGAGTGACTTTGGCAGCTTCCTTTATATTTAATTTCCTATCTGAGTGTTTCACGGCCCAGGGTCTCCCAGGAACTGCACGTAATATATCCACAGTCCAGCCTTTATGTTTTCTCCATTCTGTTTTATCTCTCAGAGTTTTGTGTCTCCATGTTGACAAAGCTTAACCACCCTTGTTCTTTATCTTCTGCTTGGCTGGCATTAAGACCGGAGCCTCTTGCTTTTCTCTCTGCTCAGTAGAAAATACAGGGGCCATCGTCTTTATGGTTGGAGAGGGGAGAGGCTCAGCGGCAAGCCAGAGGAATGGCCGGGGGCCACGCAGAAAGATAAGACAGAGCAACTTAGATCAAGCACAGGTATCCAATTGGAAAAATGGATTGTGCAGCACATAGAGGACAGTTTTATAAGAAATAAGAGAAGGAAAAAGCCTTGACAATATATGTATGGTGAGTATGATATGTGTGAGTGCATCCTTCATCACTTCTTTTTTCATGCTCATACTCTTGAATGCAGCACAGGGAAATGTTGCACTTTGGCGGCCCCAAGTGGCAACTGAACAAAACTGTTAAATTTTGAAGGTCTTAGAAACTGAGAACCAATTTAACCAATGCTGCATTATCTCAGGACCACTGTACATCACATGGTTTGTTAGATTATGCATATAAATATGTACAGACGTCAAATTAGCAGTTACAAAACCATAATATATAAGTTAGAAATGTTGAAAATGGCAAAGAAATTTCAAGTAAACCCCAGTGTCCCCCCTCATGCTATGATGAGGGCCTTTAAATATCAATCAATATTTCAATTGAAACTCATGAGCCCATGCAGTAACATCCTTTATCCAATCATGTGTTCACAAAAGTGTTGAACCTCGCTCCGTCCTTGCTTGTGAACGACTGAGCCTTTCCAGGATGCCCCTTTTATAACCAATCATGATACTATCACCTGTTACTAATCAACCTGTTCACCTGTGGAATGTTCCAAACAGGTGTTTTTGGAGCGTTCCACAACTTTTATTTATATTTTACATCTGTCCCAACTTTTTTGGAATCAGGTTTGTACAAAATGTGTCGCTCTCAGTGAGGAGCCCACAGAGAATTATCACCTTTTTTTGGGCAGATGCTACGGGAGCTTTACCTTTTCGTTCATTCTTTTGGTTTTCTGGTTTGCAAATTCTGCTCAAATCAGAAGCAGCAGCAGAAGAAGCAGCTGTTTTCATCAGAAAAGATCTGATAATCCCACTGTGCCGTACTGGTGCATGCCTGAACAGTAGTCAGCTTTGGGATTGAGGAATTTTCACATCTAGCCAGATTTCTTCTGCCCTCATGTGGGCAAAAGACAAAAAAAATCTAATAAGGAGGCCTTGGACCTGTCAGTGAATAATGTAAAATAAAGAACAAAAACCTTGACAGATTTTTGTTTGTGGTGTCATATTGTTTTTTCTCTCATATTAAAGAAGACAATTAGATATCTACTACTGTTCTCAAATTAATGGGCATGACAAACCCCACGTCTTTGCTTGAACTTGAACTTTTCTTCATTATGATAGTAATGCAGGTAGCAACAAGATGCAACTGCATGTTGTCATCCAGCCAGATTTCTTCTGCCCTCATGTGGGCAAAAGACAAAAAAAATCTAATAAGGAGACCTTGGACCTGGACGGGTATATCCCTATAATTAAAAATTATGACAAATTAGCTGATACACAGAGAAACCAAGTGAAGCCTCCTGTTGGTGGGTGCAACAAGGTGTCAGGATACATATATAATGCACAAAAGGAGGTAAAATGTATAGCTGGGTGAGGTCAGCTCATTTTGCCCCAGGGCCCCCTAGTGGTGGACTCCGGCCATGATTTTCACACGCCAGGCTCCTTGATTGCTAACAGGCTAGAGTCTTAAAAAGGGCTGGACTGTGCTGGATGAGCCAACACAATAAAAAGTCATTTTAAATATCTTTATCTGCAAAACAGACGTTTGAGGTGCACCTGTCCCCTCAGGCAGTAGACTGAAACCTGCAGCTTGAAGCGCTGATGTTTTAATTTTTTCTCCTTATTAGATCTTTCAATCTGTCGGCTGTTTAAAGTCCTCTTCAAAGTTCTTGTCACAGTCTACGTCTACCTCACACTGATTCCTTCTTCCTCCTCCTCCTCCTGCACTCTGAACATTTTACCAGTCCTCGTCATTTGTCTTTTTTTTTTTATCTGGATCTTTTCTCCACTCGAGGGAGTTATTCTATCCATCAAGCCAAGATCCAAAAACTCGTGACTTTTAAATGTTCGACTGTGTCTGCCTTCCTCTCAGACGGCTTGGATCTGAGCGTTTCATTTCTGTCTTATTTCGCCTCACAGTTTCTTTCTCCTCCTCTCTTTTCTCTCTCAATCTTCCTCCTGTTCTTCCTTCTCTCTGCTGCTCTTTATCCTCGTTTCTCTCTCTCACTCGTGCATCGCACTTCTCAGGCATGTCTCAATCTCATACCCCTCTTACCGCTTTGCTGCTGCTACTTTGATCTTCCTCTCCCAGCCTCTGATAAGCAGCCTGTTTGCTGGGTGTAAGTGTATGTGTGTGTATTTTTAGGTATGTCTCCTTTGCATTAATTGGCCCTCCTGTATTTGGTTTTGCTCTCACAGTATTTCTCGGAGGCTTCGGAGGAAACGTTCTCATCCTGTTATCCTCTGGCTATAAGAGATTCCTGCCTGCAGGCTTTCAAACACGGATCCCACTTTCCTGACAGCAAGAAGAGTCGGAAGCTGAGTCTTCGCTGAGGATGATCAAATCATTTTTGGGATTCTTCTGTAGGAGAGCTGACATGCTGTTCTTAGATAATTAGCTGAATACTTCTATGTCATTTATTCACGTTGGCTTGCACCAATTTCTCTCTCCAGAAAAGTCTTAATTAGCGTAGATTTTGTGGAGAACCCAGTTAGTCATAACTTGTTGACTCATTGATTTGTATTATTAACACTGAAAAATGTCAAAGTGATGAGAGAAAGCTGCTAAACTAGACAATGCGCCTTAACTTTCATTTGCCATCTGGTCAATGTCAACTGTTGTGTGCTGCACAAACAGACACAGAGCTACTTGTAGTCCTGATGTGCTGCCAACATCCACGCTAGCATCTTTACAAAGCCACTTATAAGGAGACAGTTACATGAAAGCCTTCAAAATGGTAACTGATTTGTTGGTGAAGCTGAAAACTATTGAATCAGCTGAGTGAACTTCCAAAGATGTAAACATACGGTGACAAAGAGCTTTTTGGTTCTCGAGTAATCATCCAGTTCAGGTTTGTTATTCTTTTGGAGCCTTGGCGTTTGCATGTAGTGCACCAACTTTTTGCTCGACTGTGAAGGTGTTGACAGAATTATTTAAAGGTGAAACAAAGAAAAAGCTCATTTACTTTTACAGCCAAGATTCCAAGCAGCAACTGTAAGAGCATAAATAAAGATAAACTCCTTACTGACAGCAGTTCTAAGAAGTGTTCCTGAGCCCATGTAGTAACATCCTTTATATAGTCATGTGCATCATACTCAATTATGACGCTACCACCTGTTGCCAGTGAAGCTGACTACCTGTGGCAAAATCCAAAATCAATTAAGTTGATGAGGTCAGACATTAAATATATTGTTTTTGTACTGTTGAGTATATGTCAAAAAGGATTAGCGAGTTATCACTTTCTGTTTTATTTATGTTTTACTCAACTGTTTTGGGATCTTTTTATAGCCTTCTGTGTTTTGGAGCCTGATGAGCCATTAATCAGTTATTCCAAGTGGACTTCCTGGATTGTTCTTGTTCTGAATCCACACGAACAGATGGTGCATGTTCAGAGGTTGCAGTGTGTCTCCATACTCTGCAATTTTGTTTGTATCTTTTGCACATATGCAGCTCAAGGACACTCAAATATGCACATGGGGAAAACACATCCCTGCTGCTGCTGCTGCTGCAAACGTGTTGTCCTACTGATTCACACAGTGTAATTTGAGACTTTAAATCTTTTTTTTCTTTCACAGCTTTTCTCAAGCACATAGTGCATTAATCCAAATTAGATTGATATCTGACCTATAGCCCAGATAAGACCTCAATAAATAGGCCGTGACAGACCTACGGTGGAAGAATTAAAAATCAAAACTAAACTGATAGTGAGGGCTATATTCCCTTAACCCTCCGCACTCTGCAATTCTGGGTAATTAAATGCACACACAAAGACTTTCAAACACACACAGCTTCCTTCCTTGCCATCCATCCTTCTCCGCTCCTGCAAACCCTCCTTGACGTAGGAGCGAGTCGGTGGTGTCTGGTTGGATTGAATGAAGGAGAGTTCATTGCTTTTGAGAGGTAAGATCACCTTGTCACTCAGGTGTGAAGTTTTAGTGATGAAATACTCAGCCTGCTCTTCGTGTTTATTCACACTTTCCACCTGATGTGAAAGGGCAAGTTTGAGGGGAAATAATTAGTGATAATTAGTGAAAAAATTGTATCTCATTTTAACCTCAAGCTGCATCAAGCCAACAATGCATATCTTCCATAACTCAAGAAAGTTATTGCTCACCGTGACACGCTGCACATCATCCTGTCATCCAATCAGGCGCCCTGAAGTATCTTGATATCTATAAATCATTGCCACATCAATTTAAAGTATAATAACCATTTATCACACATAGTTTCTGTTCTTTTCCTACTTTTACATGCTTTGATTTTTCATTTTCCGCTGCTGGCATTAGTTTTTGCTGTGGTTTTTATTGATTGCATTGCATGTTTTTCTTACACGCGAGGCGTTTTGTAAATTTGCTGAGAACAGTTCTGTACATGTAAAGCTTATTATGATTATAAATGAGGTTGAGGCATGGAGAAAAACAAAGGGAGTCCCAATCAGCCATTCTGGTGGGTGTCAGACCGAAGCGCGCACACACACACGCACGCACACACACTGCTGCAGTGTCTGTTCTTTGTACTGCATGCTGAACCCTCTCCTCGCCCTTTTGCTTCACTTTGATGAGGGCACCGTCGCTGCACAATGGAACAGACGGTACAGAGCTAAAGCTTTTCTGGAGCAGGAAAAGAGAGAGAACGAAGGTGAAGTGAGGCTGCGAGAAGGGAAAGAGAGAGCTATTGATATTCACTGTGAAAACTTGAAATAATTAATTTTTCACCTTTAAAAATTGGAAACAAAACTCTGCGCTCTATAACCGCTGCCAGGCTGTTTGGCTCATTGTAAAGAAATTGTAAGATGGATTACAGCTGAGGTCCAAAGTTTGCTTTTGATCCAGTGGCAGTAACCTAAGCATAAAATCTGAGGGTGGTTTCAGAATAAAGGTCTCCAGCAGCCCCCACAACACCACACATACATTCAAAGTGCTGCCACTTACAGACTACAAATTCATTTAATATGGTGCTTTTGTCTTTGTTTGAAATAAAGTGCCAGTTGCACCAGAGATTTAAGTTTCACACACTTGTGTAAACTGTATACTGCTCCATGATTGGCTTGCAGACTCGTTGTGATGTCACAAAATCCTGCTCGCAGGTTGACGTGCTAAACCGAGCTTTAAGGTGAGCACAGAAAAAGTGTCCCCCCCCCGAGAAAGTGAAAGCAGCCGTCTAGTGTCAAACTCTGCACATGCATCATTCTGTACAGTGAAGGTCGAATGTGAAAGCAACAATAAGTAAACCACGTTTTTTTGGCTGGAGCGGACTTTAAATGCTGTTCGGCAATGGCTGGTGCCGCCTCAGGAGGGGGTTTGGATGTGTCCTCTGTACAAGTTTCAGTGCAGTCAGCTGTCTGCTTTCATGTCTTTCTCTTAATGTTTTCTCCTACTCCCTCCTCCACCCTGACGCCAACCCATGCTGTAGTTAATTGTTTGCATGAAGCAATACTTTCACTTCACCTCCTCAGTGAACAAGCTTCTTTCTTCTCTCATTTCCAAAGCGGTGTTGATCGTTTCTGCATGGGAATTTGGAAACAGATGCAGTGTATCCTGTGTCGTTGGGAGTCGATGGCCTCTGGGGAAAAAGGAAGGCCAACGGTAATACCACTTGGAAACACTAGGGGCAGTAGAGAAGTTGTCTGTTTGCTCGTTTCATGGATGTGGCGTTGATCATCTCTCTTCTATAAAGAATTACCTGCGTGTCAGTGCTGTGTGCATACATGCATTCATACCAACTCTCACACGCTCCTGTTCGCCTTCTTCACTCCTGAAGAGCCCTCAATTGAAATGCAGCGAGCGATTTGGCATGAGAGCGACAGGCCTATTAGATATAGCTCTCTGTCAGCCGGGGTTAGCCAGCAATGCTTTATCGCTCTGCTAAAACCCAAACACTAAAACAACTGCCAGGCCCCGCTCTGGTCAAGGAAACCATTCCATCACCTGACGGCAGCCATATAGCAGGAGGAATTATGAGAGAGGCGTCGTGGCTGCCAGCAGCGGGGGAGAAAAGTGGGGGAGACGGGGATAAGTAGGGGCGGAGGAGGTGGTGTAATTTTCATAATGGAGGCGACGGCAGTGCGGGAGCACAAAGAGGGTCGAGGATTTCTGCTGCAGTAAGAGAGAAAAGGAATTCTAAAACGAGCTTTTCATTATTACACAGACGCGGGAGCCGCCTCCACTGAATTAGGGTTTTGGAGTTAAAGTGAAAGTTATTACGCTTAATTATCTTTAGTTTCAAAATAGTAACATAAGAGATGATTGTACCCCTAAAATATTAAACAGTCATCTGTAACTCGTTTTAAGGGACTGAAGCTCTTTCTTCTCTCTTTCCTTTTGAAAACTGTTAGAAGCATGACTCCATTTGACTCCACTTGTTTCTTCTTCTCCCAGCAGATCAGCAAATTTCTACAAAAGGCTGTTCTTAAAAGTGTAATTTCAATAGATAATAAAACAAGACCTCAGTACAGTTATTTGACGTCTAATTTCTGAAATTTTAACATTCTCGAAAATTCAGTGATCCTGCTCCTGGTAGATGAAACTGCTCTTTAAAACTGGGTGACTTGATTGTTTTGGACCTTTGGGGGCAGAGCGATGTGCATGGAAAGCAGTCGTGGTGAACGTGTTAGCAAGCAGTGACTGATTTCTACAACCAGCAGACATGGAGCATTGTTTTGGATTAAAAATGTAAGCCAACATTCACTCTCTCACTCTTTCAACTCTGTTTTGCTCTCCACCAGCCCCTGAGAAAGAGTCTCTGGCTCTTCAGCTGCAATGTTGAGCTGGTCTGGGCTCATTTTTTGTGTCAGTTACAGTCGGTTTATTAGACAATTAGCATGAAAACATCTGCCTGAGGCTGATGATCAAAGCTTGTGGGCCAGAAATCCAAAACATCAACTGAAGGATAGTAAAATACTGCTGTACTGAGGGAGCTCATTGGGATTTGTTCATATTAAAGTGTCAATTAGTGCCGTTTTAAACTCTCAGATTGTGAATTTTTTCCCAGCAGATACTTCTTTAGTGTCCTGCTTTTCATTGCCACGTCTCATCTGAAAGCGAGACACTTAATCTCCACAGAACTGGCTTGTTTAGAAGACTCTACGTAAAAAAATCTAAACATAATAAACAACGATATTGACATAACCATAATGGGGGAGAGCCATTGGAAATGCTCCGGTGAATCTCAGTGGCCTGATGTTCTCAGAGATCAGTTAAAAGCCTCCCGTACATGGGCACAATTTATCAGGCTCCCCCGATTCATCCCCAAAGGGAAACATTTAGCAAGAGTCTGCGGTGTGTGAAGAGGTGAGGAGGAAGCGGAGATAGATAAATCTATAATCACCCAAAGCAGTGGTTAGCCAACTCTATCGGAAAAACGATAGTGTGGCCAATTGGTTCTCTTTGCCGTAATGAACCTCTGTCTCCCGCTTTGTTTTTATTTCTGGCCTTTGCTTCACCGAGGGTAAGAAACACAGCTGAAAGACGAGCTCCCCCAAATGACCCCGACCGTGTTTTCAACCCTTCATCCAACCGAGCATCAGTTTCTCTGCTGTCTTGAGCCGTTTTCTGCCGAACGAGTCAAGTCTCCAGTCATTTGAGACAAGTCCAGTCAAGTCGGCACTATTAGACCTCATCTGTTGGATTTTCGCGGGATTTTGCCACAAAGCCAGAGACTTCAAAGTTTTTGCTTTCAAGTCTCAAGTCGAGTCCAACTCTCAAGTCCGCGGCTCTGCTCAGGCGGCGCGAGCGTCACATTCACTTTCTGTTTCTGAGTGTGATATTTAAAGACCCCGCAGACCAAACAACCACACAGATGTTTTCAATCAGAGTGGCTGATTAGCTCTCCCCTCACATCTGCGTTCACATCTCCCTCTGTCCTGCTACTTTTGCTGCATCATTCTTATGAGTAGTGTTTGCCTGTTTTTATAGTTTTCTCCATTTCCGCTTCATTCTCCCCTAACGTGGCCACGTTAACTATTTTAATTTAGCATGCTAACAGACTAATGAGCACTAAGCAACGTCGTCATCCTCGTCACAGAGAGGAGGATGGTGTCAAAACTCCTCACTGCCACAGAACCGGCCATTCAATTACATAACTCCTGTCCTTTCTGCTGCAGTGGAACTCGTACCTTGCTTTAGTATTATCAGCATTATTTTTACTATATTGTGTATTTTTTATCTTTACTCTTAAATGTATTATTTTATTTACCATTTGCTTTGCCCTCTGCACAAACACATTTGCACATTTTTACTACTACTAGTATAATTTTTATGGCTGTTATCTTTACAGTAGTTCTTAAGTCCCTTTGACCTCATTCCGTATTTTATCCCTAATTATGTGTTGGGCAAATTGGACTGCAACAATGCAATTTCCCTGCAGGGATCAATAAAGTTTTTCTGAACCTGACACCTGAAAGTCATCAGAACATGCAGCTGGGCTGTTGGGAATGTCATTAGGGTTTGCAGGTATTTGGTCATAAGCCAAAGTATTTGACAAATTTTAAAGCAGACTTGATGATGGTGCTAGAATTAAAGTCCAGAGATCACCAAAGCCATGAGGATTCATGCTCTGTGGACACTTGTACAATATTTCACGACAGTCTATCCAGTGTTAACCAAAGTGGTGGATTGACTGACCGACGCTGCCATCCCTTGAGCCATACTTCTAATGTGGGTGGAAACCAAGTCGATCTCCACTGTGCACGGATGTCCCGGATGAGGAAATAATGATAATAAGATCAGATTCTCACACTCAGGGATCATCTGTTATACCTCATGCGACATGTTATGTTGTAAAACAGGTCTGATGTGGCCACAAGCAGCAGATGTCACAACAATAAGTAAGACACTAAGATAAAAGACAAATATTGCAGTGCTTCCTTGTTGCTGTAATCTAAATGTGGGTAGTTGCCTTCATGTAATTCTTGACACAGATTCTCACCAACTTCAGCCTGAGCAGAGGTTTAATCAGCCTGTCCAGGCCCTTTAAGTAGTCCCCTCCTGCAGTGAGCATTTTGGACTTGTCAGACACAGGTGTAACGAATCACATTAATAGCTGCAGTCAGTGGAAATGGACCAAACTCATTTGTTGAGTATGTGTTTAAAGTTGGGACAGAAAACCAAAAACAGAACTGTTTTTGTTTCATTTACCTTATTGCAAGTGTGGTGCCTGTAAAAGTAGGTTTAGATTATCAGGTTTTAAAGGTTAAATGGGTTTTTTTAACAGGTTTCTACAAGATGAGCTGGGAGGAGGAAATGTGGCAACCTGTTGATGAAACTTTGGAATTATGATGGCAACATGTTTTCCAACTGGATCAATAAAATATCACAATATTACCCTTAACTGTAGGAATGACCAACCATTTTAGTTAACTGCATTTTAAAAAGAACATCCTTTAAAATGCAACCCCATCATCTAAACATTTAGTCTATGAACTATTCATTGATTTTGTCAGTTATGTTTTGTTGGGACGGTACAGTTGCTGTCTGTATTATTTGTTAGAAACTGAAGAGGGTGCTGGATTGTTGTACAGATGCTGTAGGGAGGTGTTTGGGATGGCAAGCTTCTTACCTGGACACTAGAGACTGGTCTGTGCATCCTATGTGTGATTGAGTTTAGGCAGTAAATTCGTTCTAGTTTAGGTTAGAGACAGATTGAAATTTTGGTTGAATGTTAATAAAGAAAATGTGATTTGTGCCTCACTTCAGTTTTGGGATTTGACAGATACGTTCATTGCTGTTTCCTAATTATGTAAATTAAAAATGATGTAATTCAGGTGGCGATGTATAAAAACACAGACCCTGTTTGCACCTGCCATTAAGGTGCATCTTGGGCAATCCGATCTCAAATGGGCAGCGCTAAATATAAATAAATAAATAAATAAGCGTAAAATCGTAGACCACCACGACGCATTGTGTTCGGGTCACTCAGACCACTTGCCGGGGATGCATGTGACCACATATCGGACAAAACAGGAACATACTATTGCACAAAAAGTTCGTTTTTCATCTTTTCCTGCACTCATTTGCAAGTCGTAGATGACTTTGTCCTGTCAATCTCAACATGTTGGAATAGCCTTTACATGTTATATTAGTTCCTGAAACACTTTTGCTTAGCTAGCTGTTTGCCCATGTGGAATAAATCTGGCAACACGTAATAACTATGCACGAGGTTCTTTGACCTTTTAGCGACGCCGGCAGCAATGAAATCTGGACACGAGTGCTCAGCTGATGGACAGGTGTGAATGGTAATGTGTCTCAGCTGTCCACTTGCGATCGGATCACCCGAGACGCACCTTCACGCCAGCTGTAAACAGGGTCATACTGTTCAGGAGACAAGGCCGCAATATGTCGACCGACCACTGCATGACAAAGCAGTCAATTTTGTGATGCCTTTGACCTTGTAAATCTGATTAAAGCCTCTGTGAATAAACTGATGGAAACTGCAGTAAACCTCCACCACACTCCGCAGCTTTTTCTTCATATTTCTGATTCTCTGTGGATCACACGGGGTGACACAGTTCGCAGAGGTTAGCGCGGTATGTCGACTGCAGAACAGCATCCCTGAGGCCTGGCAGTTCTGCGGGGATTCAGCATCTCTCTGAGGGAAACCTGGACACTCGGGGTCACAGCAAATCAAACCTGAGGAGTCGCTGACTGACCTGCTGTGGCTGATAAAAGACTGAAACACCAAAACACACCACAGCTGAGCAGCCCGCAGGAGCACGACGGGATGCTCCACAAAAACCGCACAACGCTCTCTCTTTTCTGGCACTATTGCTGTGCGCATTTAGCCTGACTCTAAACATCCCATCTATCTTTGCATCCTTAATTAGCACGTATCAGAATACTATATTAGAGCTGAGTCGAGGCATTTCACTTCTGCACTGTCCCCTGATTGCACTGGTTGTGTGCGTGACTGCAGACTTGATCACAATGTGTTGTTAACTTGTGCTGCAAGATTAATTGCCTCTGGAAAGTGAATGTTTCCATAATCTGCTCCCAGTCTCAAGCAGCCGTTCCAGGCATTAAATAGACTGTAATTTTGAATTACTATTGTCATTATATCAGTCACTAATCTCACATTCTGATCTTTTTTTTTTCCCTCATAACCTTTTGCAGTGCTTGTAATTATCTATTTTTTTAAAAGGAGCTGACTGAGGTTTTGCAATGACTATGATTTTTTTTAATAATGAGATTATTCCCTCTCCATGTAATTACTTACTCTCTGACCCTGAATGTGGCACAGCTCTAACATCACTATTATTATTCTGTCCTGCTTTCTCATTTCATCCACAGCCCATAGAGGAAGCGCCTCCTCGCAATATTCCCTCACTCGTCATCAGTTCACATCTCAGTCTCGGTGAATCGTCATTTTAATGATACTTTAAAGTGAACAAATTAAGTCATTTGCACGCAGAAGAGCAGTTTAAATTTCAGCGGCGTCGTAGCTGAATCGAGCCAGTGGTCTTGTTAACACAAAATGAGCATTTGAGACAAACATTACTGGAGCTCTACAGAAAAAAAGGATTTTAATCAACCACATGTGGAAAAGAAATCTGATATATCCCCGCTGAATCATTCATGGTCATCATCAGACAACGGTTGATCCACATTTACCTCATGGTGCAAAGCATTTCTCCAGTGAAGTGAAGACCAGCAGCTCATTTGCTCGTGTAATCGTTTGTTCTTGGTGGTTACTGTGTGCACAGTGTTCTTAAATGACATCCTCCTCATTTTCCTGTAAGACCTGTTCACACCGGCAAGCTGGTCGAAGCTTTCTTAGATTATTAGGTGTTTTGCTCCATCAGCTTTCATTCCGCCTCCTTTTCATGGGAGCGTTTTGCAGGAGTCGATGCTACAATGCATTTTTTGAATAAACTGTGAATTGTCATGGTAGCACTGAGGCTCTCAATACAATTAAATTATGTGCAATCCTGAGAGCAAGCTGCCAGGGAGGATTAAATGTTACAGTACAGAGAAAACAGAAGCTCTGGGAGCTAATGTGACTGATTGGTGCTTGCTATAACAATTTTCCTTATACGTCACCAAACTAAAAACAATTATGAACACGCTTGGATTAATTTTGCCACCAGGCCTTTAGGGTGGTACAATAGGGTGACAGGAACTCCACTCAGCTTTGAGCTGAGAAGAGAGATCCAATCAGCCACAGCAAGTGAACACACCTGTGTGGGTGTGCAGAGAGTTTAAATTGAACTAACACGTGGTGGTGCTCTGGGTTTAGTCCAATCTGCATAACAGTTCCACACTAGATTTCCCAACCAGGAACAATTTTGCTGGTTGCACCACTTTACAATCCAGAATTAATCTTATGAATCCAGGCTGAACAAGCCAAAGTCCTGACAGGCAATCCTCTATGATCATGTGGACAAATATAAAACATGATGTTATGATGAACATCTGATAACACTCTATGAACAGATGCTTTGCTACGCCCCTGTTTCACCAATGTGGCTGGTCTGGGCGTAGCTGACCTTAAACTGGCTTTGCGGCCCGGCTAAGAAGCAACTTTTGTGCCAGCTGCTTATGAAGCTGCCTTTTATCCTGCCAGTGTGGCCTATAAAGGCTATATTATGTTAAGTGAGTGCTCATGAAATAAGATGAAGAGAGAAAACTACAGAGAGGAAGATGAGGTGGAGGAGTTAAGGAGAGGTGAATTTGCTGCAGAATGATGCAGGATAGCATTAGATATTATAGGATAATGCATATTATCCCCTTACAGAAAGAAAACAAACCGAATAAAAGAGGAAACTATATTTTCATGTGGCTTGATATTAGCCGATACTATTCACAATTCTGGACACAATGAATATGTTATGAAGCTGTATATCAGCTTGATGATTTCATTAAAAAGAATGAAAGCTTTTGTGCAGCACTTATCAAACCAGAGTAACAAAATTAAGAAATAAACCACATTTAAAGCTCCACTAGATGAGATTTATTTTTTGAAATTACCCCGCAGTGAAGCTGCTGCAGATAGTAGCTCCCTAACATACACATCATCAAGTTATGTTACACCGAGCTAGATTTCAGTGGCGCCATTGAGGAAGTGATGAATAAAAACCAGCCCAGTATTCCCAGAAACGACGTCCATATTAGACAATTTTGCACACAACCCTGATCCAGAGAAGCTGTGACACTATGTAAGACATACATAAAAACAGAATGCATGTAGTAACATCCTTTAAACAACCATGTGTTCACAAAGTGTTGAACCTCGCTCCATCCCTGCTTGTGAACTACTGAGCCTTTCCAGGATGCTCCTTTCATACAACCTGTTCACCTGTGAAATGTTCCGCAGGTGATTTTTGTTGCTCCTGTTCCAACTTGTTAGAAACGTGTTGCTGCATCAGATTCAGAATAAGCAGATATTTACAGAAATCAATGGAGCTGATGAAGTCAAACTTTAAATATATTGTCCATGTACTATTTATTAATTGAGTATTTTTCAAAAAAGCAGTTTTATTCATGTTTAATACAGTGTCCCAACATTTTTGGAATCAGGGTTGTACATTAGTGTCTGTGCGCTGCTCTGTATGGTTTGTATGGCGGATGGACATGTCAGATTTAACATTTACATTGTTATTGACCATAACTTCATTCTTTCTCTAAGATTAACCAAACCTGAGCAAGAACTTAAAAAAAAAGTTGTTTGATGTAATCTGGTCTGACATAAATTCCACTAGTGTTGATGCTACAGATCTCTCATGAATGGATTCATTATTTTCTTTGAGTTTACTTCTCTCAAACATTTTTTTTATTCATTTTTGAAATCGGGTGTTTCTCTGTACCGTACAGTGCTGGGCAGATCTTCAGTGTCACACATGCTGAGCTGTCAAAAAAAAAAAAAAAAATTTTGACCGTAAACCAGGCACCGACATCTACAGGCGCACCGAGATCTTCCTGATGGACTCCATCGCGGCATGGTACGGGAACTGTTCTGCCCACAGCCTCAAACCACTTCAGAGAGTGCTGGCAGCAGCACAGCATCACTGGAAACAGACTCCCGACCATTCAGGATATCTTCCACCGGCGGTACCTGTGGAAGGCACACGGCATCATTGAGGACGACAGCCGCCCAGCACACAGGCTGTTCTCCTTGTTACCTGTCTGGCAGACAGTAACAGGAGCATGGCTGCATGTACCAGTTTTTAGCACCAGGCCATCAGGCTTCTCTGCTCACCTGCTGTCTGCAATTCAACCATGACTGCTGCTATTGAATCAGGGTTAGCCAATGTGCAATACCTCTGTACACACAATACTCATTTTCTATAGTGTGACTAGTGCTCTTAATGCTGAGCTAAGCTGTTTTTCTCATCCAACACACTTCATTGGACCTTACAACAAATAAAACTGAAAACTTAAGCCACAGAGCAGCAGAAGATTCAATGTTTTCATGCTTAAAAACATAAAATCGAGGTGAAAACGTTAATAGGCAGGTTTTTTCTCACACTGGTTCATCCCTCAAGCTTCATCCCTTGACCCTCATCCTGTCATCCCTCACTCCTCATCCCTTCATCCCTCAATCCTCATCCCACCTTCCCACCACCCCTCATCCCGTGACCCCTACATCCCTCACCCATTCATCCCTCCTTCCCTACATCCCTCCGTTCCTTCATCCCTCATCCTGATCTGTTATCCTTCATCATTGATGCTCTCCTCCAACCAAAACATGCATTAAACCATTATAAATCCATATCTTATTTAGTTTTGTTCGTGAATCAGTAAAAAACCCATAAAGTTTAGGCCTTAAAATGAATAAATCCACCCTCTATCATCATGCCATGATGCGTTTTTGAGACATCTTTCTGTATTTAACGATTAGTGAACTCCAGTTCTCCAGATGACCTCCACGATGATGCCAGCTGTGGTGGCTGGGGGACCTGTAAAAAGCCACTCCAGAGAAGCTGGTGTCAGATAGAGGGCACGCCAACCCCCCTGAGAGTTTGACTACCTCAGGTTTACACTTTAACACGGCAGCTGTTGCGGTGGCATCATGTGCAGCGCCAGCATCGTCGACTGGCGACCAACAGATGCTAATAAGAAAAATAAACAGGGGGAGGGAGGGGTGGGCATTTTCGGAGCTGCGTGAAGCCAGTCACCTGAGGCAGGTCAGAGGCTGGAGTGGAGCCAGGCATTAGCCTCATAAGGACAGGTATATTGGAGGAAGCGGCTAAATGGCAGCCTGTAAATGCGTTCAGACAGTAGCTTAAAATCGAGGCATTAATGTGTTATTGCTTATTAGAGCTGCCATGTGTTCCAGCCTCGGGGACTGGGGCTTCCATGCAGCCATGCAGTGTGTGGCTCTGTTTACACTGTCAGCTGCATTCTAATGTGAGGACAATTTCAATGCCGGGGGGGCGAAAGACAAATTGTGCCCCCTTCAGTGGCTGAAACCTGATGCTGGAGGTCAAGGAAAATATAGCACCAAACATCTCAAATAAAAATATTCATTGCTCCTCTATTTTTAGAGCCTCATCATTGAAACACATATATTAAGATCTAATCAAACAGAGTATTCAGCCCTCACATGTGGTGCATCTTAATAAGTTTTTAGATTTGAGCATGAAAATTCAATCTTGACCTAAAAAAATAATGCTATTGGTTCATGTATTTTAATCTTTAGACTCAAACACATCCTCACAAACACAGCGGAAACGCAGTGGAAATTAGCCTTTTTGGGCAAGTTTCAAATTCCTGAAATGTAATTAACAGACTGGGACCGATCGTGTAGGATTTAATGCGCTCAGAGAGTTATAGGTTAGTTCTTCAATAACAGCGCCAGTGGAAAACAGCATCCGTGGGTGAGTAAGTGTGTGTGTGTGTGTGGTAAAGTAATTGTCTCTCCAATCAGGCTGTTTTGATCTGGCGCTTGGAGTGGGTGATGCAGTGATGGACTCAGGTGGCTTTGTTTACACTCTGTGAACTTTGTGCTGATCAAAGCAGCCTGCAGAGAAACAATGTTTAAAACTAAATCCAAAGTTGTTGGTTAATAGGAACAAGCCGGAGACCTGAATGACTAAGAAAGCTAATGAGAGACCATTATACAAGCCAATTAACTCAGGAAAACTTTAAAATAACCTCACGAGGAGGAACTTCATCGCCGGAGTCTTAGTAGTGTTTTGTGTGTGTGTGTGTGTGTGTGTGTGTGTGTGTGTGTGTGTGTGTGAAGCATCGAGGGCCAGATAAAAGCACAGGGCAAATTTGCAGATTTCATTTTATTTACTCGCACAATGGTGCATATAATTAGTGCCTGATCTATAAAGGTAGACTACCCTCCAGGTGCATTCTCCATGTGAAGGTGACCTGAGTGGGAGCAGTTCAGTGGTGGGATTAATCTGAGCTCACCAAGCCCAGAAAAGACGTGATTATGTGTTTGATGCTGCATAGACAGACTTATTAATGAATGCTGCAGGTCAACTCCACCTGAGAATAACTGTCTACTGCATCCATAAACATATGCAATATACTCAATTCACTGAACATCATGTTTAAATTTCATGGTGTCATAAAATCTAGATGAAATATAGATATAGTGTTCAAACATTTGCAATAAAACACATTTTTCCCCAAAACAGAATTTCATTTAGATTTAGAATCATGTTTCTTTTGTATATATATATATATGTATATACAGTATACACTGTCCGTTTGATAAGATAAGATAAAATAAGATAAGACGAAACTTTAGTGATCCCACGCTGGGGAAATTAAGTTGTTAGAGACAGAGAGAGATGTAGAAAAAGAAAAAATAGATAATAAAAAGGATACAAAATATAATCAACGATATCTATGCATATTAGATACAAAAAGAGTATAAAATTAGTAGTATAACTGTGCTTATATACATGGTATCTACAGGATATATGTGTGCAAAAATGCATGTAATATACTGTGTAAAGCATTGAAATTGCAGTTTATTCTGACTTTTCCCACAGACGCCCAGACACCAAAACATTGTGGGCGCTACAATTAACTTCCTGAAGCTTTAAACAGTTCATCGCACTTTACTAAACTTGTTGCTATATTGCACTCAGGGAGCATTTTAACGCCTCGTGTACTTTTTGAGAAGTCACAGTTTATGCTAAGAGAGAAGAAAATCCTTCAGTAAAAGGCTGCATCAGGGTGACCGCCATGCCTGAAACAAGTGCCTCAATGGTGCAGCTGCCCAATGAATCCACCACCTGACTGGTGCAGAGCAGAGCCTTTCGAAAGGGCACCTCAGAGACGGCTGTGTTCACTCAACTTATAGCATTTCCTTCAACCGTTTAATAGGGAGTCCCAGCTTCCACCAGCTGGCTGCAGGTCCACATTCCTTGTTGAGTTAGTGATGATTGTTATTGCATTTATTTATGTGCTGTGATTTTAAACCCCATTCCAATAGTAGATTGCATGCAGGCCACTGCATCACCATACCATCAGCCTTCCTGTGATACCACTCTGTAAACAAGAAGCAACCAAATAGCACCACATGCTAGAACATACCAGCGTTAGACTTTGAGCATCTTGTTACATAAATTTGCCAAATAAATGAGGCAAAAACCATTTTCTTCAACTACCATAATGCTTTAATATATGGGGACCTGTGAGATGTGAAGACACACACACACACTGCCATAGAATATTTGCTATTTAATGCATTATTTATCTTAATTAATGACCTCATTAAGATAACTGGCGATATTTAACAGTGCTTATGGCAGGACATTAGTCAGCTCAATTGCATCTTGTTTGTGGTTGTAAAGTAAACTGACTTACAGGAACATTAAGGACAAGCGCTGCAATTTTTAAACCCAACTTTTCTGATCAGTGTTAGTCTTAAATATTAATGCGGAGGTAAAAATCAACACTCATGTAGAACTACTGATTCCAAGTATTTTTGACTAGTGATGGAAATATTATCGTTTTAGCAACTGGTGAAAAATGTGAATGTGGCAAATAATCATTTAAGATGGAAGTCTATGGGATTTGAGCAAAAAGAAAATTCACTGAATTGCCCACTGCTACTGGCAACATTTAGTTATTGCACAAAATTCACATTCTCAGGTTGTCAAATGAGATGTTGTGTCAGCCCTCAGCTCCAGTATAAACTCATTCATGGCAATATTAGATGCTCACATCAAGGTGATTTAGTATAAAGAGTTAAAATGTCTATGTAGCAGGAGAAAGAGGTGAATGGCTGAGTAAAACACTACACACAGCATTGACTTACATACATAATTTACGTAGCACAAAATACTTAGCTTACGTAGAGCTGCAACATCTAGAGCTGATCAACTGATTAGTTTTCAACTATTCAATGAATTGCAAACTATTTTGATAGTCCATTAATCTGTTAAATAAAAGTTAAAATTTTCTGATTCCACCTTCTTCAATGTGGATTTTTGTTGTATGAGACACAGATAGGCCTGAAAAATCGTTGTCGACGACCTGGAATAAGGATGGGTTTCGCATGGCTTTCCGTCTTCTAGACCACCACTGACTCCCAAACATAGATGTGCAGTTAAACAAAGGGAACTGTATCGTTTCGATGAGGTAGTTCAGGCAAAAAGAACAAGAATGAAAGAAGAGAGAACGTGAGGTGGGAGAGGTAGGAGCTGACTGTCATGCTGGCATAAAGATGTAACTCTGGAGAAAAATGAAAGAGAGAAACGGCTGGAAGGAAATCGGAGAGAGAAAAAAAATAGAAGCAAAGACGGTATGTGGTGAAGATGAAGTGTGTGCGGGAGTGTGTCTGTGTGTGTGCGTGTGTGTGTGTGTGTGTGTGAGCTCTCTGCGGTATTTGAAACAACAGGCAACTGCATGTTTCTGTGTTCCACTCTGCTGTCATCAAACCCTGCTGGGGCTGCTGGGTGAGAGAAGCATGGGATAGCAGCTGTAGCTGTGACTATACACTGTGTGTGTGTGTGTGTGTGTGTGTGTGTGTGCGTCTTTGTGTGTGTGTGTGTCCGCCTTTGTCTATGTGTGTCAAAACATCCTCGTCTCTAGCCATGACTGTGTATGTGTGCATCTCTCTCTGTAAGACTGTCTCTTAATGTAATGTTACACATCAAATCCACTTTTTTGTTAAAGATTAGATGGGGGTTATAGACAGATCTATTAGATAGTGGACAACATAGAGACAGTGGGGTTAGAGAGAGAGAAAGGTGTATGACATGCAGCATTAACATATGTGCCATACCTGCCAGGTGACTGTGGCTCACCAGGTAGAGAGGGCTGTCCTAGTTGCAGGCTTGGTGGTTCAGTGTCAGGAGTCTGGCCATCCACTTGCATGATAGCTTTTTTGGATGAAGGTACTACATAAAAATCACTAGTCTGTTTACAAATTAGCAAAAGTTTTATACAGAACATACCGGTAGCTCATTCACTAATAAAGTTTTTCTTTGTATGTCTTACAATATCCTGTAATGGCAAGGTTATGTTCAGGTGCTCACAGTCCTCGGTGAAGGTTAGGGACTGATTGTGGTCTACACGGTGACACAAAGCAGAAGCTGATGTCAGATGGTATTAATGATGACCTCACAGCTGGTTTGCAGGTGAGGTCAGTCTTCCAGCTTACAGTTTTTAATGCATCACGGCCACTGTCGTAGAAACAGTCACTTTAGAGCCCTTTAGAGCTGCAGGGCCGTATCGTAATTTCAGAGCCCCACTCTCCATTGTTGTTCATTTAAGAGGCTTGTTACTGATTGCCACAAAATGTAAAATATCTGTAAGATTTTTAAGATGTAAGCAGGCTGCAACAGTTTTCATTAATACTAGGAAAAACTTCCTTTCATTACCACCAGCTTTTAACTGATTGCAACTGGATTCAATAAATATTAGCAAATGTTACACATAAATAACACAGTAGTGCAAACAGGTTTGTGATGTTGTGATGTGAAACATCAGCACAGTGTTTTGTTAAATTATGTTGGAGTTGAACACTCTGAAAGCTGACAGAATGAAGGACCTGCGGTAGCGTTCCTTCCTGCTCAGTGGACGCAGCCGTCTGTGGCTGAAGGAGCTGCTGAAGGCCTCCACCCTCTCATGCAGGGGGTGAGAGGGGGTGTCCACGATTGATGTCAGCTTGACTAACATCCTTCTCGATGGTGTCCGGACGCCAGTCCAGGACAGAACCAGCTCTCCTACCCAGTTTACCCAGTCTTTTCCCGTCCCTCTCAGAGCTTCCACAGCCCCAGCAGACCACTGCATTACAGATGCCAGCCCAGTCTCATAAAATTGGTAGGCTTTTGCAGAATAATTTAACGCTGACTCTTTAAGCTTGTTGCTGTCACATCAACCCGAGCAGGTAACATGAATATTTTACTCGGTGACTAAATAGAGCATTCATGTTAATTCACCAACCAGGAGACGGATTCAGCAAAAAAAAGTACAACTGTAAAGTTCCAAAATGCATCTGGGACAAATGCCCTGCAGAGAAAAGTTGTTTACCCTGATAGTTACAATATGCATGAGCATACATGTGCTCATGATACATCCGAGCATGTCCAGGTGTTTCAGACTCCCATGGTGTCTATTCCTGTGTGTGTTTGGGAAGAACAGAGTGGGGGTGGAGGGAGTTTTGTTCCTTTAGTGGCTCGTCCAGGCAGAGCTGACTAGTGGAGTGTTGACAGTCGTCCTCTCGGCCTTTTCTTCCCGTCTGTTTTCCTGACTGCTCATGAACAGCTGCTTGTCTCTTTCCTACCTTTCTACCTCCATTCAGCCTGATACAACCACTGACCTCCCCCCTCTCTTCTCCTCTCCCTTTCAGTCCCACCTATACCTTCCGTCCTCCACTCCCTATCGCTTACTCACGTCTGCTTTCCTAATTCTCCCTCTTGCTCGCTGTCTTCCTCCTTTCCTCCATCTTTTCTGTGTCGATTTGTTTCTTCACTCTCTCCTTTGTTTCCTATGAATCCCTTATCTCCTCTCCCCTCAGCCCTATTCCTTTCCATCTCCTTCCTCCTCTTTCATTTACAGCTTCTCCGGGACACCGCTCAAGTTTTTTCCCCCTCCTGTCATCTTCTGCAAATAGAAAAAAGGAGAGGAGAGGCAGGGGAGGGAAAATGAGACAGAGAAAAGAGAGAGAGAGAGTAGGATGACTGTGATTAAGCCATTAAAACTGTGGGCTAATTGAATTGACAAGCTGTTAAGTAATTGTCTCTATTTGTTCCCATCCATTATTCAGCTCTTGACTGCTGTTATGACAGCAGCCTGATGCTTATTATAAGTCTGCATGCGTGTTTTGTGTGTGTGTGTGTGTGTGTGTGAGTGTGAGTAATTCTTTTTGAATTTGGCTGAGATGAAACATACAAAGAAATTAAGAAATACACTCTGGTCAAATTATGTGTTGACTCATTGAAACCAAAGCTGGTTTTGCTGTTTTCACATCGTCTGTTTCAAAGCTAATTGCAGTGTTCTGCATTGAACTGCTGGCCACGAACTGCCAACCCTTCAATTAATGGATGACCCACTGTACTGCCTAAGCCACAGTCACCCTTTTTATGTAAAGCAATAGTTTTCCTCAACCTTATTTTAATTTCCAGAACATTAAGAGATTGTAATAAATATACAGTATACGAACAAGAATGATCACCCAACTAGCATATTTCAGCCCAACTTGGTTGTTCTGGATCACTCTCTCACTGTTTTCCCACAAACATATTGAAATCCCACTGTACCTGCCCTGCACCAAACAGCAGACAGAGTTAGTGACCAGCTGGTGTAGAGCATTTAGCGGCCAAAGAACCAGATATTTCCCTCAGGAGTTGGTGGAGACCAAAAACCGCTAAAGGAGAGTGAGTAAAATCAGCAGTGGTTCACGACCTTTTTGGCTTTGGACCCTGTAAAACAAAGCAATATCTACTTAAGGGCACAGGTTGCGTTTGCCAGTGACTTGTGAGCAGCTCGACCAAAGAGTGATTGTTTCTTCTATGAGCAGTCTCTAAAGGCCTGAAGGGGAGAAATAATGCAGAAATTTACTAGGAAGTTGAGGAAATCTGAAATTTGAAATATTTGTGGAGCAAAGATCTGCTTTTCTGCTTTCCTGACATGTTGATCATTTTGCAACCTGCACCTAAATTTAATTTCTGTAAAACAAAGCCTGCCTACCCGTCGCACAAGCACAAGAAGGAACTGAAAACGACCAAATCAACAAAGTCTGAGCAAGTCATCAAAATCAGGCAGACGTAAAGCTCCACTTATGAAATCCTCTCGGCGGGTGTGAAGCCGTGCAGAGGGCGGAACAAATCCGCGTCACAGATGGGAACGAGACGCAGTCGCACCCGGTGGAAACAAGACGTAACACTGGAAACCTGTGCTTCAACTCACTTTGTGCTTTTTCTCTATTAAGCCAAAACCCCAATCTTTTCCTAACCTTAACCAAGTGCTATGAGTGCCCAGACATAACTATCAAAACCTTAAAAATATCAATTATAAATATACAACCTTCTTCAGTGCCTCCTTATCAGAATTAGCCAAAAGAAAAACAGGGCAAAACTCAACACAACTAAACAAAAATAACCCACAATACATGAAAGGAGCTACACTGAGGCTGGTGCAACATGCAATATTAAATGATTAAAGAACCTGAGAGACAATAAAAACGTGAGAGCAGCTGCAGCCCTCAAACACACCGGCGCCAGATACATTTAGATTTCTCATCTTAACAAATACTACCAATATCACCAGTGCTGGTGGCTTTTTTTGGTCTTAATAAAGTGTAAAACACCAATTGTGAACACTAGGAATTTTATATGCATATCATGTATGTTTACCACTTTCTATGCAGTCTTCCCTCCAGGAAAGCCTTCCTTGTTCATTCCAGTCACACACGTTCAATCTACAATCCCAGCGAGCACAAACAATCAGGAAAGCTTTGCCTCTTTCATACCTCCAGCTGCCAATAATGAGTGACACTGAGCTGTATCTGGCAGCTGATTGGCTTGTTTCCTCTGCAAACCCATCATCTGAAGGCCCCTCACCGCTAAACTGTGTGCACAGCCAAGGCTAGCAAGTACAACAATAGCTGGCAGGTGTAGCCTTGCTGAGAAAGCCAATTGCTAATCGTGGGGCAGCTTAGCGAGAATGGCAGATGCGCACAAACACACACAGTCATTCAGATATGATTATGAACAGCGTGTGCAGGTGTAGGCAGAGAGTAAATGCGTCAATACAATAAAAATAGAAATATATGGCGTAGCGCAGATGGAAAGAGTGTTAGAATATAAAAGTACTTCTCTAAAAATGTACTCAGCTAAAAGTTAAAAAGTAGGTCATTGACTGAGTAAATGTAACTGTGTTACATTTTTAAAAAAGTGATCAGGGGTTTATGATGATGATGATGTTCTGTGATAGAACTATTAAATTAAAGAACACCTGAGGCCACAGAATAAAGTGCTTTAACATGTCTGTGTGTACACAAGTCCACACCCCCAGTGTGAGCCGCACCAGCAAGCCCTCACATCCAAACCAATAGTCCATCCCTTTTCTATAGACGGACAGTTACAGCCTGTGCACACGACTGATCATTTATAAATACACACCCGCCTTCCTCAGCGCAGCCTCACTAGAAATAAGCAGAAAAGAGGACAGAACTCAGAGAGAATCAAACAAAAATCACCGACCATACATGAACGAAGCTACACCGAGGCTGGTGCAACAAACAATATTAGGAGGCAATAATACAAAAAAAAGCACTCAAACACATTAATAAGAGTAAATGCAATTCATGTGTCCACTCTTGTGTAGATAGAAGAAAAAAAACAAACACACAAACCTACTCTTCTGTGTTATATCTGATTACAAGCCGTTTCTGATAAATGAGGACATACTATTAAGTATGTGACTGAGAGAGACTCAGAGGGGGCACCGGTATCTCCTAACTACCCCCAAGGTTTCATGATAATCAGCATTCACTTCAGACGCTGGTCCCAGCTCTAATATGATTATCATGTTTAATCCAGTGGTTGGCATTCAGCCGCCGACTCTCATCTCTCTTCTCTCGGTGTAATGTGAGAGCCCTCACTCCTGCTTAAGTACTCAGGATGGAGTAGTTAACTGAGACGCGTGATGAAGAGGACACACAGCAGGCGGAGGGCTAATGCAGGGAGAATATGTGCAACCACAGGACTGACATCAGTGTTATATGGTGTCCCTCCATTTACATTATGTTCCTATGATAATGGAGATAGACTAAAAGTTAAGTAGATATTATAAAAATACAGAAAACATCCCGTTCAAAAATATTATAAACCTCACTAACATTTTAAGATGTAAAAACAGCTGGTTGCATATTTTAATGTTAACTTTTTATATTCCCAGTGTCCCAGCAGCTTTGCGGATATTGTTTTTAAAAACTGTACCACACGGACAATGCTTACATTTGGCGTTTGGGTTCTAACCTCTTTACTTGCTGCAAGCATACACCAGGCTGTAGTCGCATTTAAAGCAGCTGTGTGGCAGTTCTTGCAAATGAGAAGCGCAGCAGCAGCACAGGCGAGCAAAGGAATGAATGCAACTTGAGTTCTCTGTCTGATCTAACTTGTAGGCTTTCGTCTGTTTATGCTGGGGAAGTTTCTTCTGTGGTCCTTGCCCTGTGGCAAGCGTCTGGAATCATTACACAGAAGTCTCCAAACTTTTTTAACCCCTGGTTTCATTTGCATATATGTTATAAGAGTGATTGGAATTGTGATTTGAAAGTCTTGTTGTAAATATAAAGAGCCTAATGCTACTTCTTGATCAGTAAACAACACAAAGTTTCTACGTGACACATGACTGAAGGAGGAAATACACATGTGGTCCAGTTAACGGAGTGTGCAGATGAACGTGTTGTGCAGCAGAGCAGACTTCAGCACCATTCTGAGCCATCATAGACTCTTTTTCCTTCTTTTCAAGTCGAGTTTTCACTCTGCAGCCTCTGCTCACAGCTTCACCTCTCTGATCCATTCCTTCAGCGGAGGTCAGAGGTCACAGTCAGCTAAAGGGCAGCAGGTAGCGGGGACTCAGACTTCACACTCAAGGACACATCGGAAAATGGATGTCTGCTGCACCGGGTCACATGATGAATGATGACCTCTACACCACCCTGATGCTCAAAGTTGTCTTTATAATATACACTTGACCACAGTGTGTGTGCTACTATCCATGCACTCACAACCAAGACATTCCAGCCATGAATGAACTAATATGATCTGTCATAGGTGATTCAGGAAATTCTATTGAAAAAACTGCATAATGGTAAACTAAGTCTTGATGGTTCTATCCTGCATTATATTCCTGGTTAGCAGTGATTTCATGATACTGAAGAGATGCAGCCTGCAGGCACCATGCAAACAACCTAAGAGCAAAACATGCTCCAGCAGTTGCATGTTTTCATGGAGACATGCAAGGCAAAGGCAAAAATAGCAGGAATGATGGATGGAAGAGTTTGAGAGGCACCCTGACGTTTGTTGTATGCAGGTTTGCAGAATATTTTAGAATGCATTAAATTGTGCATACGCTTGCACTCTTCTTCACTGTCTTTGTGGAAGAATGTTGCGTTACTACCTTCAACCTCAGCCTCAAAGATTAAACTGGCAGCAGACCTGTGTACTGCATTGCACTCAAGCCCACTTATAAAATGATAGCTCCATAGCGTTACTAGTTAACACCACAGGGTTTCTTTAAAGCCAAAACTGAAACAATATATCCTATTAATGTCATCATATGGTAAGCTTTACTGCACACAGTTTCTGTTTACCTGAGCAGCAGATGAAGGCCACATTCCTGCTTATACTTTGGTAAAAATCACATCCCGCTAATGAGCTCTGGATTTGAGCCAGACTCTGTTTGCCATCTGCAGTCCTGTCACGACGAACATGGTGCTGAATGTTTCCTGACCCTTTCCTGCACAGACTGAAACATGCCCCCCACGCGTTTCAGATTTATGACCGCCTCAATACTTTTGGGCCACGTGGTTTAGCTCCGCAGCCGTGATAAATGGCTGCCTTGCGATGTCCTGGAGTTCGGTAAAAGGCGAGCAGAAATCATGGGTGGGAAAGGACGCTTGGGAGTGGTGTTTTCATCTGTTTCTGTGGGAGACCTGTACAGCAAGGTGAAGGCGAAGAGGGAGAGGAAGTGGCGAAGGAGGTGAAATTGGCGATGATGGAGAAAGTAGAGGAGCTGCTGTAGGATAGAAGGTGAATGCAGAAAGGTGAGTGGATGGAGAGCAAAGAGAAAAAGGAGACGATGGTTTGGAAGGGAGAGAAATGAGGGAAAGGAAGGAGGCAGAAAAGGAGGAATATATGAAGTGGTTGACATGAAAGGAGGAGATACTGAGGCAGAAATGGAAGCAAAGTTGGGAGAGAATGGAGGAAAAAGGAGTTTTGGAGCTGAGGGGAATTCAACATAAAAGAAAAACACGGAGGAAACGAAGAGGACGACTTTGGACAAGAGCACTGTGGTGGACAAGCACAGAACATGGAACAGAGAACAAATGCAGCATCATGACCCGGCAGTGATTAGATTATTCACTGTCCAGAAGCACGGTGCCCTCAAGAAGGCAACAGCCAGTGACTCAGATTTGGACTTCTGGGATGTAGGAATATAAATGCAAATTCAGGAAACAGGAGTCTGATATCTTCACTGAACAAAAGAAATGCAGAGAGAGAAAGAGACAGAGACAGGTGCACAAAGACACACCATGCATTTACCCAGCATGCCCCCCGTCGGAGCGGCCCTATCTACATGCTTTTTATTTTGGGTGAAAATTCACTTTACGCTTGGATACAGTCTACTTTAAAAAAAAAAAAAAAAGTCCCATACACTCTGCCCTTCTTTCTGAAAAATCCTCTGTCGCAATAAGCTCTCTGGAAGCAGCGTTTCCACCGCAGTTGTGACATGAGATTAAGTTAATCTGTGGCGTGGTGAGGCAGCGGCGTTGGTGTTGATGTAAACAGCATTACGATTCACCTCTTCCCCCATTTGGAGCGCTCCATGGCTGTCTGGGTAATTCCATCTTCTGGGGGCGAACAGCGTGCAGTACCTGCCATGGACGGCTATGTGAGCTTACACGGCTGTGGGCAGATAGTGCGCCGCTGCATGTTGCCTGCATGTTGGGGACAAGAAATTATCTGTTTCGGTGGGTAGGAAGTTCACAGAAGTAAGACTGGAAGGAACATATTATTATACATTATACACAGGAGGATCAGAGAAAAGTACATGACTGTGAATAAGGTCAGGTTTATAATGTGCACGTATCTTAAATAGTTTTGGTTCTTTTGCGTAAGTTCTCTGTGGGTGGGTCTGATTTATCGCTTGGACAATGCTTTGACGTGAAACAGAACACATCAGCAAGAAAACACACAATAGCTGTGTTGCAATTCTGTAAAGTCTTATACAATGAACATTTAAAATGCACACAAGACAATAAATAAACAACAAATTAGGAAAATGATGAGACTCAAGTTAAAGAAATAATAATAATAATGAATAATAATACACTTTATTTGTACAGCACTTTTCATACAGGAATTTGGAAAGTGCTTTACAGGAAAGAAATCACATGCACTGAGTGAGAGCTTTACATAGAAAAGACAGAATGGACATAAAAACAGACAAAAATGAATGTAAAATAAGATGGAGAATAAACCCTATTGATAAGGATAATAAGGATGAAAATAAAAATAAAGGCAATGCATTGAACCCCACACAATGAATGACTAAAATACAGGTGAAAATAGTTTACATAGGATGCATTCAAGTAAAATACAAGGATTTAAAAGAAGTGCAGCAGTGAATAAGCACAAAAGTTTCAGACCTGCATCAGGAACCGACAGCTAGTTAGTTCAATGCTGGAGTGAAGAGATAAGTTTTAGCTTTTGAAAATATGCAGCGAGCTGCTTCCCTGACATCTATAGGTGGTTTGTTCCAGAGCTTTAGGGCGAAATGGCACAATGGTACTTCATTGGTTAAAACATAACCAATGAAACAAATGGGTTTCAGTATGAAAGCTAAAGAGAGTTTTATCGCCAACTGTGCAGCTCTCCACAGCTTTGGCTTCTTTTAGCGAACAGGTGTGGTTTTATAGCACATGTCAATAGTCAACAGTTGGTGGAGACCAAACCAGAGCTAAAAGGAGATTGACCAGGAGATAACCAGAAGTGAATGCTCCGCGTCCGCTGGATGTGTAAATAGGCAACTGATTGTGAAAACATGTTAGCTGTAACAACTTCATGCCGGCTTGTGTATCTGTCAGCTTATTGGAAAGTTCGTCAACCCTCAAGCTGTCAAAAAAACTGCAGACATTTGCCGGCAAACCTCTTGCATCATTTCCTGTCACTTCAAAAGAGAATACATAGAATATACATATACATATATACATAGAATTATTTGAGCCAGTGGCTGCTAAAACAGCAGATTACGTAGAGCAGACTAGATTAGAAGATTAGTGCATGTTGCTTTGTATTAGCATACAGTATGGCATTGGAAAACAACAAACACGTCACAAATTTGGCAGTTGATACACAAAAGAATGACGTTTTTACAAGGAAATAACAGGGCATGATGGGAGTCTTTTCTGTTGTTTGACACACTGTTCTGGTGTAAGTAGCTATTTTTACGTGTTGCCACTCTTGAAAAATTAAGTGATACTCGGTGGCATGACAAGAGACTTGACACTAGCGTGACATTGCTTCTGATTGTTGCGGCTGACCGCAGGCTGTTTGGTCTCACAAACTCAAAAAGCCTCTCGTCACGCGGCCGGAACAAGACGAGACGGAAGAGCTGCAAGAACACAGAAGTAATCAAGAAAATTGGTTGGAGGTTGTGCTTGCTGGGGTCGGTTGGCAGGGGCTGGATCTGCAGCCTCACCTTACAGACACACACACAAACACACACACCACAAAATAATGACAGTTCGGGCCCCGGGAAACACTTAAGTAAAATCACAAACTTCCCTGTAGCATGCTGAAATATTGATTGCTTTAAACAGGATGCACAAAATTTAGTAGCACCTAGGAAACATTGAATCAGGTTACATAGACGTGGATCAGACCCACTTACTCACAACTTCACTGCACCAAGTTCAAATATTTCTGTGGTGGACAGCAGTTTTCTCAAGCGCCACAGGTACAGTGACTATGTTTACATACTATTTTTTGGTTGGATTCTCCCAGTTAGGCTTCATTCCCAGTGGAGCATTCTTCAATTGGAAAATGGGACATAAAGATATTATTCAGGTTTTAGGAGAGTTCAGATGATGTGTTTCAAATGGGTTTTTTTTTACCATCTTTTTACAGTCAGCTCTGTGCGTTTCCCTGCCAACAGTTTGCCATGCTGAGGCAGAGATGCATGCACAAAAGAAAAGCTCACATTTCTGGTCGGAAGGAGAAACACGCCTACTTTTAAACATTAAGAGAGACTTGGATATCAACAGATTTTCAGATATGTGCAAATATCCCAAAGGTTTTTCAAGAAGGTGGCTGAATGAATGAAAGAGGGAGGCCGGGTTTGTAAATCGGAGTAAGCACGGCTACATGCAGCCATGAATATTACTGCAATGTTCATTTTTATTAGACAATTAAACTGCATAGTAGAAATACTGTCTTTTCTGATTTATTTATCTGATTTGGTTACCAGACCAAATATGAGTCCTGGACTTTTTCTTGCAGAGGACGTGGCTCGACACACACAGCTGCCGCTAATAAAGTTAGTAACGGCATTCTGGTTCACTGACATGATTGACACACCTATGTGTTAATGAACTCTCACTAATGTCATTAACACCTGTGCTTCTCCTGCTATGACATGTCAAACGGCTGCAGGTGATTCACTTCACATTCAGGGTTGGAAATGCTTCCTGATGTAAAGAGACGTACTTAAAACTATATATGATAGAAAAAAATAGTATAATTTCAAAATCATCACACTCGTACGCACATGCACGCACACACACACACATACACTCACAGCAGAATAAAAATAGGCCTTTATACATCGGAGAGTATTGTGTGCCTTTAAGCATTCCCTGTCAAGTCGTCACTCCTCCAACAAGCTGAAGAACTGTTTCATCATAACACTTTCAAAGGAGTCAAAATAATTGCTGAGGACAAGAGAGAGAAAAAGACTGAGAGAGAGAGAGAGACATGAAAGAGAAAGAGCGACGGAGAAAGGCTTTATAAATAAATCTACTCATCAACACCTGCAGTGTAATAATAAGCAATACACAAATAAAGGAGACAACATTAAACATGTCACAAATAACACACAGCAATTATGGTGCGGCAAATTGTCCTTTTCAGGATGCTGCACCAGCCTCCAGCAGATATGTGTAATTTCAATTTACAGTGTTGAGTCAATCATCGTGGCTTCAAGTGGAGGATGATTAAAATGTAATTCCTATAATGGCCACTAGATGGTGGCTCCAGATGTTCTTTTTCTATATATGTATATTGGCTGGGGGCTGCAAGGTGGCTCGGTGGTTAGCAGCGTCGCCTCACAGCTAGAAGATCCCCGGTTCGATCCTGCCTGGGGTCTTTCTGTGTGGAGTTTGCATGTCCTCCCTGTGCAGCGTGGGTTCTCACCGGGTTCTCCGGCTTCCTCCCACAGTCCAAAAACATGCTTAGGTTAATTGATAACTCTAAATTGTCCATAGGTGTGAATGAGCGTGTGGTTGTTTGTCTGTATATGTAGCCCTGTGGTAGGCTGGCGACCTGCCCAGGGTGTCCCCTGCCTTCGCCCGAGAGATGGCTGGGATAGGCTCCAGCCCCCCCCGTGACCCTGCAAAGGATTCAGCGGTGTATAGATAATGGATGGATGGGTATATTGGCTGGTGGTGATAAGAATGTTTTCTCACTAAGAATTAACTAAAAGATCGTGCTGGTGTTTTAGTTTGTTTTATTTATGACATAATAGATACTTTTAACACTTTTTACATTTAACAGTTGTTCTCAATCCTTCTGCTGGTGACCCAAAGATCTGGATTACCCCACCTGATCATCTCAGCCAGGTTACATGTAAATGAGGTGTGTTTTACCAATCAGCATACCTGGCCTGGTCACAATATTTTCCCACAATATCCACTCTTGCAATACAATATTTACAGTATTTAGAACGAACAATGCATAAAGAAATGGCCACCCTTTTTTGTTTTTGTTTTCACATACAGACACATGAAATGGATGCAGGCAGAAGAAAACGTCAGTATCTCAGAATTTTAGAGCCAACATTTTGTGCTGTGGACTGACGTAGCTATCGCACATTTTGATGTGAAGCTGGTTGTCGAGGTTCACACCTCCTCTACAGCTGCTGCTTCCCTTCAGGAAAAATGTCAATGGAAAAATTTGTGAATCCCAGATTCTGAGGTTTTGCACTGGCGCCCTGAAAAAAACTGAGACACCGACAGCAAACGTCGAGGAAACTGCAGATTTCTGGCACCTCCATGAGTAATTCCTGCTCATACCACTTATGAAGTTGCCTCATTTTCTTCCTTTTTCCAGGCTCTAAGGCTATGGCCCACTTTGATGTCCCTATGTTAAATATTAAATGTGCATCCATATTTCACTAGCCGGGCCCCAGAACAAGACTGACGGCAGGATAATAAACATTGCCGGGGAATTTCACTTCTCTAATTGCCGAGAGTTAATCTCTCTCTCCCTGCATAGTGCCTTGACCTGTCGTAATGGAGCTGCTGGAGTCCCACGGTAAACATAAATATTGGCGTGGGGGGAGGGTAGAGGAGGGTGAGAGACGGTAAACACTGCAAAACATCATAAGCTCGTTCAACTTTAAAACATTTTTTCCTTCCGTTAAAACGTGAATTAATGGAACAGAATCACCTGATCAGAGGCTGCTCTTCAGCTGTTATTCCAGCAACCATTTGGCGACATTGACAGTCGTTATCGTCGGATTTGCTGTCCAGCCACTTTATCTCAGCTTGAAAGGAGTTTCAGGGTCAGTGCTTTATTTGCCACAAAGTCTTTACAGCTGCTATTGCAAAGTTAGAAGCCACTTTCATTTCAGAGCAAATACACAGACGAGGCCGACACTCACAGTGGAGGCTGCTCCCAGTTAAATTCAGCGTACGCGGGTAGGAGGGGAAGTGGATATTAACCTTCATCCTGCTTTAGATTGTTTTCATCATTATCAGTGAGAATACAGCGACTGACAGTGACAGCTTAAGATGAATAAAAGGAATCACAACCCCCTTAACCCTTCAAACGAGAAGCAAAAAAGGTTTCTGAGGAATTTTATGCCGATACAGCGCTGCCCTGATATGTCTTTTAACACTCAAACATCAAGTCTGAAGAACTTGTTTTTGAGTTTCTTTGATGTAAAATGAATCGTCCATCTCTCAATCCTTTTTTACTTTCTTGCTATGTTTTGTACATTAGTTTCGAATGAGGCCATAAAACTAAAAATGGTTCACAGATATTAAGCATTGTTTTAGAAATTTATATTAGAATCACTAAACCAGTGTTCAGCAAACCAACAACCTGTCACCTGCTGCAGTTTTTCATCATTTGTGGACACCAGTGGATGTCTGCAGTACAGAGGACTAAGACAATGAGGATCAATTCATTGCTCATCCTTTTTAAGGAGGAGAAGGAGAAAATGTAGAATATCACCATCCTCATCCTTTAAGTTAATTTTTGTACCTGTTTGATTTCTAATCTTTGACAGTGAAACAGTAGGAGGGAAGCGGGAGGTAAAAGGAGAAAAAAAAGGGGGAAATGGAGAATTAATAAAGTACAAGAGAAGGAATCCCTTCAGGTGCTGACTGCGGATATTTGTCTAATTCCATTGGACGCTCGGGGCAAAGCTTTTTATTAAAACACCTCTGAGTGCTAATGATGTTTGCATCATTAAGAATATGAAGTGGGACCTATGACACATGCAGCCTACCTCTGTTCCAGCTACCAGGGAGATGAACACCACACTGCAAAAATGCCCATTTTAACAAGCAATTGAGTCTAATGTATCAATGAAATCTTTTTTTTCCCTACAGGATGGTAACGCAATGTTATGTTTGCAAGGTCTTCTTTCGCCTTAAGCCTTATCATTAAACTAAAAAAGAAAAAATATCTGAAAACAGGTCGAATGTTAAGTGAAAATAAATCACCGTCCAAATACTTCATGACTTTTTAAGACTTTTAACTTTGCAAAGCCAATTTTCCTTGGAAACAGAACAGGTCAGTGAGTTTTAAATTGCTTTAAAGTGCAGTAAGTAGCAGTAAATTAGTTGTCAAGTTGGAGATTTTTTTATTTTTTTTTTGCAGTGTATTTTGCGTCCCTGTCAGGACTGGCGGCATTTGACTGCATTTTCACAGGGGTCTCCTCATCTATATTCATCTAAAAGCTTTAAAGATTTAAAATGATGAATAATATCCCTCTGAATAATAATAACCTGGTCCCTCGCCATTGCTCCATTCAGTTCAAAAAAAAAAAAAAAAAGACGAAGAAAGACGTAATGTACTGTCCAGTAAAATCATGTTTTAGCTTATTAGATTAATTACTGACACATTTGATGAGCTCTGATCTGACAGATAGATCGAGGAAGCATGAATATTCATCTCTTTGCTGGTGCAGAGAAATCCTCTTGTGTCTTGTGGTGGTTTTATGTTTAAATCATGACTGTGAAAGAGAGGAAAACAGCAGTGGATGTGGTTTTCTGTCGCCCGTCCCCGCGGCGGGTTCAGAGGTCAGTGTTGATGCACTTTGAAAGCCGTGGCGGATGAACGCTGAAGGGTGGCCGGCACAGAGGAGGATCGCTGTAAATCTGAATTGCAATGATGGTCGTACCAGAGAATGAATGTTATCTTGGCGTGTGTTCATTTTTTCCTCTCTCTCTCTGCTCTGTTCTCCTCTCTCACAGAAGTCAGGCTGTAATGTATGCAGCCAGCCTGAGTGACACTACCAGAGCTCATCATTTTATATCGTTTGTCTTCCCGTGCAGTTCAGTAGGATATTTAATAAGCGATGGGACACACGCAGCCAGCTGCCTGTCCCTGCTGACTAAAAGCATGAAAAAAGGCTACATCATGGGAGCGTCCTCACCATCTTTTTCATTGATAATTAAAAAACAAAATTAAGTCTTTCTGATTCTTGTGAGTAAACTGGGTCACTACAGCAAAAAAGAGGAAAATTTAAAAGCATTAAATTTCTTCAAAAATGATCATCTCAACAAGTATGAAGTGATAACTTGAGATTGTTATATTAATTTTCTCCTTACAGTTACAGTTATTGCTTACCTCCACTTCTCATCTCCTCTTCTGACGTTCATCTTGGCTCATCTCCTGTCATGATAAGGGAGAAAGCAGTGCAGGCTACTGTATCGCAGCATTGCAGCTATAAAAGAAGCCACTTTAAATGATGGCCGCATGTGCAGCTTCGACTCTGGCGGCCATCAGGTAGCGCTGGCAGCTTTCTTTACGAGTGCAGCCAGCAGGCCTGCGGTGGCCCCCAGCTCTGTCAGTGCCATCCATAGCTTTATGGGACGGAGGCAGATATGGAAGCCTGCGAGGCTCATCCAGGGGTTGTTGTGGATGTCGTATAGGAACTCCTTCCCCCCTGAGGACACAAAGTGCATGCGGGAGAAGGTGAAACAGAAGAAGGGAAAATGCATGCATGTACATGTCTTCATGCCAGAATGGATGAGGCTCCAGCTCTGAGACAGTAGAGGAGTAGCATCACCTGAGGGCTGAACCTCTGAAGACAAGTGTGCCTGTGTGTGTGTGTGTGTGTGTGTGTGTTCCTACCCCCAAGCCAAAGCCTTGCATCCTGACAGATGTCTCTGTCTCACCTGCTTCAGTGTGATGTCGTCATCCTGAGACAGCTGGTAACTCTTTGTTGGACCTCTCTCGGCAGAGGCATCAGCGCGGAAGCAAACTGAAGGCGTATTAAGGAGACAGAAGATGTGCGGAACAGGAAAGAGATACATGATAGATGTGAGCCGCTTGTCGGGAATCATTGCCTCGTGTGATGACAGCGTGCGTGCATCTTTCATGCGCAGGTGCGGACGTCCATCTGCTGGTGCGATGTCGAGTATGCAGAAGTGTGTGAGGTCCATTTCCAGAGAGGGCTCACTTCACACAGTGGAGTGGAGGTATTTCAGTCGAGGACTATATAACACCTCTGAACTCACAGCTATTGGCTTTTGGTTGTGAAATCACAAACTGCTTCCCCGCTGTCGGCTTGCGGTTGCATCGGATTAAAGCCTCCAAACATGTAAAATCACCAGGGTCCAAATGTCAATGGCTGTTGAGTGCAGTACTATCAGTGGAAACTCTGATTATGCGTCTGGTATACTGACTTATTAGAGAAATCTACATACTGCAGGATGTTCTCCAAGGACAATGAGAAATGTCAGTCTGTTGTTGGAGCTGTGCTGTTGTTGTTTGCCTCAAATCATCTTTCTTTATATCCGAGCGTACAGCAAAAAACACATAGACATGGCAGTGTATACTGATGAGTATGCTGCAGAGTATTCTTGTAGCTCTGCTCCTGTTGGATACCAACCTTGACATGATGCTAATCGCAAGGCTAAGATGCGCTCAGCTGATGCTATGCGTGCGTTTGTGCTGTGTTTGGTAACCTGTTTAAACCTAAGTTCAATAGAATTCCTGCTTTTGAGAGCAACAAGTGTCCAAAGGCAAGGACATCCCCGATACATGATGTGGATCTGAAGCTGTTTCGCAGCATATGTGGAATGTGGAATTTGACATTTGTGGTGATAGATGATGAGATTTCTGCAGTCGTGAAATTATTTGACGTTGAAGTCAGCCAAATAGATGACAGTATTAAGGTGTTTTGATGGAGAACATTTCTCTTTTTCTTCTACTAATCTTCTCCTCTTCCTCTCCTCTATCTTTGGCCACAAAAGACGAGAGACGAAGATGCCTCTGAGTGTCACAATGCCCCCCCTGGTCAGTTTCTCTGTGATGGTCCCTCACTGTCAGCACTGTTGCTGCTGCTGCTGCCCTGGGATTCAGCAGGATGGAGGCCAGTTCGCAGCTGACAGCTGCTTTCTCTGCCGCTCACCTCCAGCTGGACGGATTTGCACGGCTTAGACTGTTAGTTAGTTAAATGAAGCCCTGAAGGGGCGTGCGTGAGCTCGCCGGCAGCAGCAGCACTCAGAAGCAGCCAACAGAGGAAACTTATCTTCCATTCAGAGAGTAAGAACAGATAGAGATACTTTCTGCTGTCACCTCTGGGACCTGGGGTAAGACTGGAGCAGGGACGGGACCTGCATGCACAAACCAAACATTTCAACAGCACTTCAGAGCAGCCATTAAAAGAGACTTATCTTCAATTGAGAATCTAACAGAAATAGATTACTCTTGTCAGTTTTGGGGCGATTGGACTTATGCGCACAATTAAAACGTTTCACACCCACTGCTTGAATTCACTGCATGCCGTGGGTGCTGAGCGGGGTTTGCAAACAACAGTAACAACAGCAGAGAGACTGTGAGCATCAACAACCACAGAGGAGGGAAGATGTACAAACAGTGAATCTGATAAACTGAAATCCACTCACAGAAATTCATGTCTGTAATCACTGAATGTTGTTAAATAGATAGAGGTCAATACATAAAAAAAGGGGTGTGTGAAAATTGGATTTAAAACATCAATAATACCAACATGCCTATAAAAATAAGATTGGAGATTTGCAGTGCAAACTTTAGAGAGATTAACCTTTTAATAACTTTGAGGCACTCTGGCATGTGATCGACAGCTTTTCCACGTTTTCTCTTCATGTTTTAGTGACATGAATTACGTCCTCCAGCAGCAGAAAACACAACTTTAAGAGCCAGGATGTACTGGACCACCACAAAGTCCTGGCTGGATTTAGCTCCCTGACCAGCAGCTGTTTTGCAGAGGTGGGAGTACCTCTGGGTGCTGAACTCACATGTTCATAAAGCTGCAGAGACTTCGAAGTCGTAGACTTTCATTGTGAATTCCCAACACTATTGATTTTTGTAAAAGATGAATTCTGCAGGGTAAACAAGAGAAGAGGCCGAATTTGCCACCCTGTCAAGGTTTGGGTGTCAACAGAAAAACATTTTTTATCTGCAAAAATTTTATTTACATGGATGATAAATCAGCATTTTAAGAATTTGTTAAAGCGAGAGACTGAAGTGAGTTCAAAGTGGAAACTCCTGCTTTCTTAACCTTCAGTTTCAATGAAGCAGTCTGACATGGGGTAGTTTACTGTATTAGAAATATTATTTAATAGAGAGTATATATATATGTTTTTTTCTTCATTTTTTATGGTCTATTTTGTTCTACATGTGTTGTGTTTTCTACCTCTTGTTTTTATTCTGCTGCTCTAACAGCTGAAGTTCCCCTGCGTGGCATAAAGTCTTATCTTATCTTAATTTAAAGTATATTTGACATATAGTTTTAAAAAGTGTACTTCTAAAAATATGTCATAAAATTCTACTTAAATGTAATAAAAATGAATATACTAATTCTGCAATACTTAAAGTGGTATTTCAAAGTACTTAGAAAAAGTGCACTGAATTACTTTTACTAGTAATTAAGTGTACTTACGAAAAATGTGCTTACTCTATTAGTATGCTTTGCTAAAGTGTACTTTAATTTAACTTCATTATAATATATATATATATCAACAAATAGGATCAGTTAAGTGTCTTTTTGGAAAAATTCCACTACTATGGGAGAGCAGTGTGACATTATGGATGTTATGATGTACACGGTGCTCAGAGCATGAAGTGAACTGTAGCCACCCTTCAGGGTGGCCTCTCCACTGACACCAGAGGACAGCAAAGCCTTTTTCTCTTTTTTAGCTGAACTTCCCAGAAAGTGGCTTTGACTGATAGCCCTAATGGCGGCCGGCGAAAATGTTGACATAACAACTGAGCGGTAATCATTACTCCATCTTCCTGAGATGGCTAAATCGCCTGTCACTCTTCCTCACTTTGCAACTTTAAACAGAAGTGTCACTTTATTGACATAATTTATATGGATAAAGAGCCGCTTACAGTTGCCTCCTGGCTGGAATGAATCAACTAATCTTACACACACACACGCACACACACAAGCGACGAACAGTCTCACCTCTAATTTCCCATTATCATCCTGCAACGCTTCTGAATTATTCATTGAATGCCCTCACTGTAGGGAGAAAGTGAAGAGAGGAGGAGAAGTGGAAAAATGGAAATGAAGTGGGAGGGTAAGAGGTAGAGAAAGAGAGAGGGAGAGGGAATGATGGGTGATAAAAACAGTGGAAACAAAGAATTGATTAAAAAAGAGAGCAGAGTGAAAGGAGAAAACGCAGACAGGAGGTAAAATGAAGGTGGGGAGTTAAGGAAGGAGGAGGAAAGACAAGACCAATAGTGGGCAGACAGACGGTGAAGAGATAAATAGGAGATGATGGGGAGAAGAAGAGGAGCAGCAGACCACAGTGGGAGGAAACAGGAAAACAGTCCTCTGAATGCAGGACAGGTATATCAGATGTCCCAGAGAGCGAAAGAATAAAGCACACACGTCTGTTAACTCATAAATTGTTCCAAATTAGCAGAGCTTTCATTTAGCATATGCCCGCTTAAACTGAAAAAGGAAGGAAGGGGAGGCGGGGTGCAGGGGTACCAGGATTTACTTCCTTTATTCCCCCGTCTCGCTGGTCCACATGATTCTCTCCACCAACTGTAAGCAAGCCTGAGGACTTGTGCCTCTAAAACTGAGTCCTGTCTGAATATTCATTGGCTTAATTTGCATAGCCAGCAGATGGCGAAAACAGATGCTCGTTACGGCAAGTGTCAGTTTTCAAAAATTTGCTTTCATGACAAAACAAATAAAGCTATACAGGAGGATGGAGCGACTCGAAGCCTCCTGGCAGAGCTGCCAAGTGTGTGTGTGTGTGTGTGTATACAAGACAGTTGTCGCTAGAGAAACTTTGAAGCGTTTGTGTGTAACGCATATCCACATCTATGCGTGCAGTGTGTGTAGCATCAGTATTGTATGCACAATGCAGGCATTATGAACATTTATTTGCACCACTTACCAGGAATAAAATTCCCCTTTTGAAAAAGTTCTCCCTCCGGATGTGTTCGCTGAACGTTCACTGAACGCAGCGTCGGCCTGGAAGAGAGTGTAACTTTATTTTTTGTCAGATGAATCGCTTAAAACCATATTTCTGGAGTTAAACACAACTGTATCTGCACCCATTTACATTTTATCTGGCAAGACAGAGAGAAAAGGCACAAACACAGAAAATCGAAATGGATCGAGCATGTAATCACCAGCACTGCATTCAGGAGTGATCAGAGTTAGAGGCCCGAGGGCAGGCTAAGCGGGAACAACACACTGCAGCGTCTCTGTTTGTACGTTCCCATCAGACCTAACTTTGGTAATCCAAGATTGTTTCTGAAGAAGTCAGTTAACTGCCCTGTGCAAGAACCGCTTCTTTCCACAGGCCATCACTCTGATCAACAGTTAAATCACTCACATGGTGCCAATAGCACCAAAACATCCACTTACCTCCATGACAGACTCTATTTTTACACTTTGAAGTACACTGTTTTTGACATGCACATATCATCATCTCAATATAAATCCTGCTCGCTGTATATCCTCTATATAGATGTAATCTAATCTAATTTACATAATCATCCAATCAGCTGAAGAAGTCAGGATGAGTGAAGTATGAGTCCACCGCCGTGTTAGCAGCTCTGTGAGGCCGGCGCAGTGGTTCTTAACTAAATGCTAACGTGCTCACAATGGCAGTGCTAGCATGCTGGTGCCAAATGCTAATTACACTCAAAACAAAGTACAGCTGAGGCTGATGGGAATGTCGCCAAACTATTGGAGAAATTGAAATTTTGGCCAGTTGAAAACATACTAAATTTAATGGTAATCCCTCCAGTAGTTGTGGAGACGTTTCACAATGTGCTACAAGTATAAACCTCATGGTGGCAGTAGAGGAAAAGTCAGGGGATCACTAAAGTTAGTATGGTTTATCCTCTAGAGAAGATGAATGTCATGGTGGTCCATGTAATAGCTGTTGAGATATTTCAGTCTGGACCTAAGTGGTGGACCAACTAACTGACTGATTTCTCCATCCCTGGAGCCATGCTGCTAGCGGGGTCAAAAATGCAGCTTTTCAAGAGCATTAATTGCCCTCAATGTTGCAAAAGACAACAGCTGTGTTCAACCCTGGTGGATCTTCCTGCCTCACTGCAAATGGTGAGTGAGTTCATATAGATAGCCACCGTGGTCTCGTAGAAATGATGGGTTACTAATTTGTTATGCCAATTACGTTTGGGGGAAACGTAATTGCTGCCTTCAATAATGTGCACTGGCAGTATTTGCAGTTCACACTGTATAATGTACAGTGTAAAATCTTGAGATGTGTGTTCTTGTTAGCACTTATGTGTTGAATCACAAAGTAAGCATTCAGGGAGGAGAACTTCTGCTCATGCTGCTGCTTTGAAGACAATGCATAAATGACTCTATTGTTTTGTAGTTGGTCATTAGGAGGGTTGGTGGCTGTAAAATGTTAGGTCACCCCTTCATCCCAAGCTATATGCAACTGCAGCGCGCGCACACACACACACACACACACACACACACACACACACACACAGAAACACATAGAGCAGCTCCAGCTCCCCTCCAGTCGCTTTGTGCTGTGTGTGCACACAAATGAAAATGCATTTGCAATTCATTTGCCACACTACACAGTTTCCTCCACTGCACTGCTGCTCGTGAGTGATTTTACACGCTTCTTCTTCTTTCCTTTTTGCTTCATCCCTTCTCTTTTTCCCTCCTTGTGTCACATTTGATTTCTCCCTGCGTCCTTGTTCCTTTCCTTCGTTGCTGCCTTCGGTCTCTCCGAGCATCCCGTTCTCCATTTTCCTCACTTTCAGTTTTTCTGCTTCTACCGCGTTCAGCGAAGCTTGAAATTCCCACCATCAATAAGGCTTCTTGAGGTGAAGATACTAATAATAATAATAATACTCCTCATTATTACATTATAAAGCTCAACTAATCAATATTTTTACATTAAAAATGAATCTAGTGACTACATATATTGTTGAAGGGGCCACTTGTAGAGAATTATCACCCACGTGCAGCTCTGCAGAGCTTTTTTAGCCACATGTGAATGCTAATGGTGCTCCGGGAGCTGCTGCTACAGGCTGCCACCTGGGACGGCGCTATTTTTATATTTTTATTATGTATAGTTTGTTCTTTATAGTTTTGTTTTCACTTATTTCACTGTGTGTAATGCTGCTGCTGCACTGCAATTTCCCAGCTTGGGATAAATAAAGTCTATCTATCTATCTATCTATCTATCTATCTATCTAGCTATCTAGCTATCTATCTAATGGTGCTCCATGTCTCCTTGATGTAAGCTTTTGCTGACATATTACCTATGATTTATTAGCTTGTTTTGGACTTAGTCACCCAAACTGCAGCTTCAAAGCAATACAGTAAATTCGGAACGTTGAAATTCATTCTCTAAATTTGCCTTTTTGAAATATATATATGTTAAGCACCTACTAGCTAGCTGACGTCACCAAGTATCACTCAAGAAACATGTCATGCTTGCTTGTGTGCATGGATGGCAATGTTGCTTTGGTCCAGCATGAAGTAGCTCAACAACTGTGCAGCCTCACAGAGCCGTTAGCACGGCTGTCGCGTTACAACTAGAATGCATGAAGTCCAACCTACATACATTTGTAACTTCTGTCCTTTGAATCAAATGCAGCACAAATCTCTCAGTCCCGTCTTTCCACTGTTTTGTAAATGTCTCCTTCCCTCTCGTGGTTCTCCAGCCGCCTGTCCTGTCCCGCAACACTGCCACGGTGTGTAGCTTCTTTGGAATATTAATTAAACACCCTTATGTGTCATCAACCCCTCTGGTGAGCAGCTCGCTCTTTAATTAGACCTGACGAACACCAGGGAGAAAGACACACACCTCACCGGTTTGTGTACAACTGCACAGGTGTGTGTGAGGCTGGGGAGGTGTAGTTGGGGATAAAGCCAGTGTCTCTCTGTGTTTCTCCGTGCATCTGTGTGTGCACGTGCATGTCTGCTGCTCAGCCTCCTCGGCGGGTCTCTGCAGACAGTTTTCGTGTGTGTCTGTGACTGCTGTGAAAACAGCCTGTTGTCTTCCTGTGTCGTGTGCTTGTGCATGGCTTCAGTGTGAGTTCAGTTTTTGCGTGCAGGGTGTGTCGCACCCCAAAGTTTGAAGGCATTGCTCCTTGCCACCCTCAATCTCATGCTTCTGTCATGATGCCTTTTTCAGGAATTGTCTAATTGTGGCCTCGGGATTGAGGGAACATCAGCACGCCTATGATTATATTTCACAGTTGGCGCAGTTCACAGCCAAGAGGAAAACTTGACAATGACTGTGAAAACTTGTCTAAAATTACTTTACTTGTTCTGATGGTCGCGTCAAGTGAAGCTAATTGTAAAACTGTTGATTTTCTTCAAGCTGTGTGGTGAAATCATGTGTATAACTTTGCAAAAGAGAAGTGTGATTAGGGACAGAATGAGTCAAGTACAAGAGAATTATAGTGTATAAAACAGTCACCATGCTGGCATCTGTTCAGTTTTAATAAACTTATCACATATGAAATGGCAAATGTGTTGCTTCCCCTCAAGAGGTAGTGATGAACAAAAAATGGTGCAAATCTAAAGGTGTCATAAAAGTTGGAGGCAATCCACAAGTCTCCTCTGCCAATCATCTGTCCCATCTGTTCACTTCAAACAGGGCATATATATTTAAAAATGCACAACATGCTGGAGTAATTTGAAAGTCCCCCAAAGAGGTGAAATCATATTAGAAATACAACCTCGTAAAATAACAGCAGAGCTGCAAAGGTTGGAGATGATCAAATGGTTTGAGAGCAGCTTCTTCTCTTCAGTCAGTGGTCCCATCTGTTTAGTTTGACCTTCATCTTAAAACACACACCTAAACTTTATGATGTCTATCAGTTGAGAAAATTGTTTGGATACTTGTAATAAAAAACAGACAATTTCTAATGTTTTTAAATTTCTGCACCCACTTCAGTGTTGTGAGGCGGTTATCAAAGATTTCCATTCATAAAGTGAAATCTTAGCATCTCCTTCAGCTACAAGCCTAAATTCAAATTAAAATTAGAGGTTGACATTGACACTTTTTGCAGTGTAGTGCAGTTAGCTGGACATATTTGTTCTGGGTTAGGGGATTTGGCTGTCCTTCCTCTCACACCAGCCAACTTAGCTCCAGAGCAGAGGCAGCCGCATGAAGCCCAGAGTGCAACTTTGCCAAATTTCCTCCACCAGTAGCTCTGTTTTCCCTGTGTAGCCTCCTCTCATTTCCTCCACTGTCCTGCACCAGGAGCATGCCAACTTTTCGGGTACATACTTCTGTCTTGCTCTGAATGTGCTGCAGTATTGATTTGGCATCCAAAATGTGCAGGTTTGACTAACTTTATTGTAAATTTGTTGATTATAAAATTTGTCCATCACCTATTGCAAGCACAAAGCAAAAGCTTAAGCGGTTGAGACTTATCCACCAGGCCCGGTGCCATGACAACCCGAAGTGTCCTTCATGATTGGAGCATTTTCCGGTCTGATTCGAGGACAGAAAGCAGAAGATTTCCAGTTCTCCTCACTACTTGAGAAAGAAGCCCTCATCTTTCAGCTGTGATAGCAGAAACTATCCAGATACTTGTCACAGAACATTAGAGAAGGATGTTATCAATACACATGGTGGAATGTGCCAAAAGCTGCATTTCCCCAGTAAATTATGTCCAAAATAATGACATTTAAGAAGTAGTTAATACACACTACTGTAGCAGGTGTTTAGATGCTTTATTTTTTGAGCAGTTCAGAAGGAGGAATCTTCATTTCACATTTGGACTCGCTTTCTAACTTGAAATGTGTTAAATGATCATCAAGCGGGCAGGCTTTCAAAATCTTTGGATCCAAATATAGTTAACTGATGGAGTGTGTGTTTTCATACATACACAAAACCTGAAACACCACATTTTGATCTTTGGCTTTGAGAGTGTTGCACCTTTTGTTTCCTGTCACACACATCACTCAATCAAAGCAATGCCGAATTCTCATCAAAAGCACAACAGTCAGTAATGCTACCTCAGTGGAGAGCATTCAATTCGGAACTGGAAATTTTACACATTAGTGTGTAAACCTGTTGTGAGCATGCTGCATGCACATGGCAAATCATCTCAAAACACCCAGGCTGCTATTGTTTTTTGTTTAAAGTAACACCTGATGTTGAACCAACATCATGTAGCCATGTTACTATGGAGAATGGTGCCTCTTTCATTCCTGTTTTGCACCCTGAATGCCTGTTCTTTCACTATGTAACATGGGGATGGGTGCAATCTCCTGCAAGAAGTATGCAAGGCTTTATGGCTTTTATGGAGCTTCCTGATGGACTGATAGCTTTATTTGTTGCGGAGGTTCCCGCTAACTGCTGCTGCAGGTGGGCCATTTGCTGGCTTGCTGTGTTATGTGCTGTTGCACTTGCTTAATGCTTGGCTTTGGTAGCAAGTTGTCAACTCACTAGTTTTTGATCATAAGTAGTGTAATCATAACAAATGCTTGTGCACAGCTGTCTATAGAAAGAAAGTTTCTATATAAGAAACTGTAGGGATGCCAAATTGCAACAAATACTATTTCCTGCATAATGTTGCTTTAAAATACTAAATACTGAACAATAATTAGCCAGCATAAGGTTAGCCAAAGAGACTTAACCACTAGCACATGTTTTTATGTATGGAAGAAATAAACATTGAAGTGTGTAAATGACTTATTAGATTCCTTGCAGTCACAATTAAGCATCATGACTGGTTTTCAATATGTGGCCACATCGACACTACACCACAAATTATCCAGTGTTAAATTGTAGGTGTTGATTTTCCTTCACAGTATTTTTCAGTAGCAATTGTTTGGAGATGACAAGTGTGAATTGGAGTGTTGTTTGTCCTCTTGTGGAGCTGAAATGGCTCCGAGGTTCAGCTGTTGAAAACTATCAAAAGCTTGGAAGGGTGCAAACGTACATAAACACTGAGACAGTGTTGACTTCTGTGCTTTCAGAGCGAAATTAACACTGACGAATCTGCAAAATACAGAGAGCTAACGAGAGAAAAACGAAGGCAGGCAGAAACAGCAGCGGCACTGATCTAAATTAGCTAAACTCAAGGAATCAGTTTAGTGCATCAGTGTTCAATACATTAATGTTAACGTGACAAGTGCTTCTGCAGGAAGAAAGAATAAAGACCTGATTTCTCTGTTCTTATCTTTACATTTGCCAGAAATCCTTTCTTGACAGTCTTTCATGAAGTGTTAACCCCTTCAGCTTCTCTTTATCTACATACAATTCAAAGAAAAAGATGAATTACAACAGCGCCCAACATGAACTCAGTACAAACTTTGGGTTTGGAAAGTGTTTCCGTCTGTCTGCTTTGTCAGCAGCACATCTGGCAAAGCTGGAGACGACATGTCACCTCCGCCTCCTCAGCTCGCCCTGACAGTCAGGGGCTAATGACCTGGAAGGATACACAGTCCCACTACATATGGGCCTTGCTGCTTGTGTGAGTCTGTGTATGGGCGTGTGTGTGTGTGTGCATGTGCAGATACGTATTTGTGCACCTACAAATGCACTTCTGTGTTTTTGTGTACCTGGATGAGCCTACACCTCTGCTCAGGTTGTTGGGTGTTTGCGCGTGTGTGTATATAGTGCATCTTTGTTGGTGTTTGTGTGTTTCTGTGCGGTTAGCAGCCCGGGACCATTTCTACAGCGCTTGGAGAGTCCCAGTGCATCTGGACCTGTGGTCCTCCCTGCTAGCCGAGTAATTAGGACAGGACATGCTGACCAGTAGCACCCTCAGCTGGGACCACTGACAGAACAAGGACAGATGAAATTATACACCTGGATGCTTCACGGGTATTTTTTTCTGTATAGTTTGTTGATCTAAGACCTAAAGTTGGTTTTTGACCCATTTAAAGGACAAAATTAATGTCACCTCGTGTCACAACTGGCCATTATGGAGGGTTTTTTGTTCTTTCCCAACTGTTTTCCATGAGCATTTTGTTGAGGCGGAGTGCTCTTTTCAAAGGTCACCATGAATAACTCAAACAGTGCAGGATAGGTCTGTGATGCATGTTGTGCCAGATTGTACAATTCAAACTGTTTGTAGTGGGAAGCCTGTATTATTATTGACACATGTAATTAGAGAATACCTTTGTATCAGTTTCAAATAAACACAGGAGTTTAGAAGAAACTGGAGTGACAGTGGAGGGGGGTGGTGTTACATCAGATAGTTCTCTTAAACAGATGGTAAAACCTGCATCTTGCATCACTATGGAAACATGTGAACATGTCTTCGCAAAACAACAGTCAACACAAGTCTTCCATCTTGCTACCTGTTTGTACAGTCAGGACTTAAAGGCCAAACGTGGCCACAGACATGCTGTAGTTTACTCTGTTTAATGAGACTGCTCAAGTTCAAAGCTGGACTGAGTTGGAATTACATTATGAATGGATGGGGAGCAGCAAAATCTGTGCTATTGTGTATTTGTGAAAGTCCACAAACATTTCCTGTTAAATCATGAAGTTCTAGTTAACCAGTTAATTCATATGCAAAGAGGGGAACATAAACTTCTTATATCTGTTAAAAAGTCAGACTTAGATGCATTTTTTTCTAGTGAAACGTGCAGGTGATCAGTTCAGTCACTGAACAGTTGTGCATCATTAAGGTCGTTAAGTCATGAGTGACTCAGGCCTTGACCACGTGTATACAGATTTTTTTTAAGACAGATATTTTCCCCCTCAGTTCACAACAAACATTCTGTCCACACAATCTATCTGCAAAATATCTTCATGATTCAGTGATTACTAGCACTCAAACAACCATGCCGGGTCAGTGGGTGGCGATAAAGTCTACATCAACAATGCGTCATTGTTGTTATTTCAAATGCATCATAATTACACAAACATTGAACAGTTGAGGTGACGATGCTCCATTTTACATGTAAACACGGATACACAGAAACCAGAGTTTTCCAGTGTTTGTGGCCTAAAGTGCTTTTTGCGTGTGTATGAGAGGCCCAGAGATGAAAATGTTCATTTTGCAAAAATCTGCACACTCAAGTTGAGGAAGAAGGGTGAAACTCACCCACTCTGCAGTAGATGACCTTTTATTAAAGGTAGAGAGCATGCATGTACTTGTAAATACTCATAGCTAAAATTTAGCAATATCTGGGTATTTTAGATAACTATGTATACTGTTTAGCCCCCCCCCCCCCGTGCTTACCTGAGCAGATGGTAAGTTCCAGATGAGGTGCAGCTAAAAAGCTAAAAATGCGAGCCACTGGTCTTTGGTTGGACGACATGTGGCAGCTCACTGGGAGACTTTTCATTTGTTGATTTTACCTCAGCTTCAAGTTTTTGTTTATCTTCTCAGGATTTGTTTTTTCCCCCTCAGTTTCATTAACATTTTAGTTAGTAAAAGTCCCCTTTCTTTGGCACGGACCCCCGCCTGCAGTTGTCGCATTGCTCATGAGCCCTTTAAAGGTTCTCCTGCGTGTGCCAAAAAACATCTTCTGACCTTTATATACAATTCAGCATGGACGTGTTTTTTTTCTGCTCCTCCAGCTTCATGTTGACCGTCCTCATCGGGAATAAAAGCAGAACAAGTGTTTGTGTTGTGGATGACTAACGCTTAGCACTCTGTCATGAGCCTACTCTCCAGTCCCGATGTGTAAATGTGCCGTTTCCTTGAGTCAGTGTTGCTACGTATGATGAGAGGAAGAGGCACATTCCTCTCGCTCATCTGATCGACATCAACATGAGCTGTGATCTACATGAGCTTGTGTTTGGTCTCTCTGCTCTGACCTGCCTGACCCTTTCAAAAGAAGCAGTGCACTTCCCCTTTAAAATGCCTTTGTGGGTATATTTTCCTGCTGTCATGATAGCCACTTCCAAAGAAGGGAATTTTTACTTGTTCAGCAACTTCACGAAGAATATGTGTGCTTTGATTTTGCCTCTTGAGAAGGTAAATGTAATTGATATTTTTGTCAGAGTACAACTTAGCACCATTTAGCTCCAAATGAGGGATGATTGATGGCACCTGGGAAGTGAAAGTGGCACTAATTCAGAGACCCGTCCTGATTGGCCACAGACAGCAGGTGACAGGGTAGAAAAGGTTTTGGATGGGAGCAAACCTGTTTGTTTTTCACTCTTAAGGAAGATGGAGGAGAGCCAGCGTTTTGTGTACTGTGAAGGTTTTTCCCACTAATTATCTGCACGGCCTTCAGTGATAAACCTAAAGAAACTGCTTTTTGTTATTCCTTTTCGCAGCTGAATACATTTTCTGGATGCTGGTCCATCCTTTCCACTCACGCAACCAACCATCCTCAACACATTATCACAACAGCGGCAGGGCTGGCAGTACATATCCCGCGTGAACTCTGACTTGTACTCTCTGGTTTTATTACATCCTGCAACATCACTCCTGTATATGATGGCAGAATGGTTTCATGTGCCATAACACGCTCTCCTTTTGCTTATGTAGAGAATTATATTGTGACTGGGAGTGCAATAAATATCCACTTCAGTAAATCACACATAAACCAATTAAGGCGTGTGACAGAGAAAACACCCTCCACCGTCCCGGGGTCGGCTCCTCGGGGCCCCCCTCCTGGCCGTGAGATGCGATTTGGGAGGCTTTATCTCAGTGTTTTGTCATTGATTCCCATGATTGATCCCGGCCCCCGCTGGGCACCAGGCTCTTCCTCTTGATTTAAAGCCAATTATATGATGATGATCTCGCTCGGGAGGCTGCGAGTGTGATGTGTTTGGTTGGGAGGGCGGAGGGAGCGGAATAAATCACCAAACAGTGCATCTTTCCCCCTCTTCCTCCTCTTTCTCAATGTTTTTACGGCCTTTTCTTTCCCCCCTCATTTCAATCCAAAGCAGCAGACAGACTTCAGATTCTTAATCGATGATCTGATCTTGTCGCCGTCTGTCAGGGTCAATATTGTGCTTTTGTCTGCTGCCTGAAATATAAAAGAAGCCACTTACCAACAAGTGCAACAGTAATCATGGCATCTTGAGCATCCATGCAACACCCACAAAGAAACAGCTGCACAGCCTCCTCTCATGAGTTTTATATACTTGCTGATGAATCTCGAGTGAGTATTTTACATCTTCCCAATATGAAATCTCCCTCCTTGATCTAATATTCATGAGAATTAATCTAGGATTAACACAAAGCCAGTTTATTGCTTCACTGCCTTATTGAATGCCAACTAAGTAATTGCACATAACCAACGCAGGACTCCCTCGACAATCACAAACCGACAGAGACCCTCGCTGATTAAGAACAAACATGTTGCTTGGCGAGGCCGAACTTATGAGAAGTTATTATTTTTTTCTGCCTCGCTTTAATGAGGTGACTAATTTACAGTTGTTCTATTTTTGCCGTCTTTGCCATCTTTTGGAGGGTGATAGGCCTCTCACCTCGTTTTTCAACTCGGGGCTGGAGTGCTAACAAGGAGAGATCGAGCTGACATTTGCACCTGCAGCTTCATAAATCCTTAAGAACTTATCTGCCATTTATTAAGGAGGGCATCGGTTTCCATGTCAGTGTCAATTAGGGTATTGAGACTATGAGCTTAGCAGGAAAAATCGAATAATCGTCATTGATTCTTTTATAGCTTCTTTTGTACAGCTGATGTTTTGGATTGTCAAGGGATGTTGAGCTGCAAGTTTCTTTCATGAACCAACAATGTGTGTGTGTGTGTGTTTGAGTGAGTAAACTAGGCTACAAGTATATGTACAGCTACAATAGTACAAAAACAGGAATATGTAGTTGTATACACTTTTTAAATAACTGATACAAAAAGTCCTAAATGGGTTGAAATTTGCTGAAATTTGGAATGTTTGGCATTTTGGTAGTTTGCTGAGTTGTAATGACCAAAGCCATAATCTCTTTGTAGCTCATCACCACCCACTTGAATGAAAGTTAATGGCTCGTAGGAGTTAGAAGAAGCTGCAACAGATTGTTGCATCAATACAGAGACCAACATCAAACAGGAAAGTCTGGAGAATGTGAGCATATCTGAGAATACCTGTAAATTAAACTTCTGCAGCACTGTTCCTTGTCCTGACTTGCCTTAAGTGACACTGTGTTATGGTGCGTTCATGCTTGGCTATGTGGGAACCGCACCTGAGCCTCAGTTGCTTACCAACAGTCATTTAAATCAAAAATTTCTCTCAAATTTATGAAAACCTTTTGTAAAATGTCTTTTTTTATGTCTTTTCTCAGTTTGATTTGCTGATATATAGCCAACACATTCAGACACTTGCTCAGGACCCCTTAGCGTCACTTTTAAAGGTAGGTTTAGTGTCATTTTTAAACATGGAGGGCTCTGCGTTTGCAATTATAAATATACAATGTCTGGTTACACTTTCAAAATGAAGCTTAAACAAAACACAAGTATCTTAATTACGTATGTTACTTACTGTACATTGAGAGACACACGTTACGTTACTTCACTTAAAAAAATAAATGCATAAAGAAATCTACCTTCACATTTTGGCTTCAAACAGGACATGAACCCTGGCCTTATGTGTGAAAGTCCTGTGTTTGAGCCCACTTTCCCCAAAATGCAGACTTTTTTGCTCTTTATACTTCGTCATTTGATGCTTTGGGAGTGATAACTAGCTGTCGGACTATCCTGCACATTGATAAATGATGCCAAGAAGTCCTGTCCAATCGTACATATGTGATGAGGGGGGAGTGATGACAGGTTGTATAAATCAAACCAGTGTACACAGTTTATGACTGCAATGCTGTTTGACAAGGTTCAGGCCTTCAGGAGCTTCACGCTGTCTTACAAATGCACCAGACATGCTAAATATAGACACACATGTACACACAGACATGTTTTGTTATGTGTGAGTTATGTGGCTGATGCTCAACACACTCAACTCTCTCTCACACACACAGGGAGACACACACTCAGATTCTCCTCTCGTTGAGATCTGCCAATCCACATATCGTTCCAGAAAAGTTAACGCTTACAATTCACCGGAGATCCTCCTCTTATGGAGGGCTGCCATAAGGGGTCAATTACAGAGAGTTAGCACCATCAGGTATTAAAGCATTCCCTTTCATCAGATGGAATACGCTTCTCCGCTTCCGTGTTAGTCCGACATCAAGCTCTCAACTTCCCCTCAGTCTTATGTTTCTGTCAGATGTAGTTAACCGCCGTGCTCTTGAGGAGCAAAGTGCTCATTTTCTTTTATGTCGTTTTTCTCCAGGAAGACCATGACATGGTGAAGAAGTGCTTCACACTGATGGGAAGATGGTTGCCTTCAGAAAAGAGCTAATGAACAGAAAATCCACTGCTCCTAATCTGTTTCTGTTTTTATTTATTGTGGGGATGTTGCTCTAATGCTGCCTTCTTGTCCTCCTCGTCCCAGTGATCTTTATCTTTACTGTGCTTGTAAACATCATATTTTGGTTACCGAAACCTTTAAGATCCTTTATCCTGGTTTTAAGAGCACTCGGTCAACGCCATGCAAACACTTTACCCAGGTTATTGTGGGCCGTGCGTGCAAGTGCTGTGTGGACTCAAGATATGCAGCAAAACGAAATTGAAAGTAAAATTTAGATCATTAATTTATTGTGGCTCTTGATTTCCATTGCCAGTGATTAAATTGAGGTCATCATCAACTGTTGAGCGAACTCAGTCGGCACAGACACGAGTGGAAATGAGATTTTTGAGGATTTTAAGCCACACCTGCATGCAAGATAATCAGAAACCTGGATTGTGTCGTGATCATGAAGATACATCGAGACTGGCTAAATAACGGTGTGAAACTGCATTAGATATTTTTGCTAAGGCACCTTTTTAAATTGAATCCAGGACCCAAACACAAATACATCATCATCTTATCAAGCAAAATGGAAAACACGTAGAATGTCCCATAATATAGAGCTAAATAAAAATAAAAAAGTTACAGGCAGCACGTCCGCTTCCGTTGATAAAAGCAAACTAAATCTCGCAGCCGAACTGTAGACCAGCATAAGAAACTGATTTCTTCAAACACAAACATGGTGTGACTGTACAAAACCTGCAAGGAAAATCCATTTTACCAGCACCCACTCTTCTCTCTTCCTGTACTTTACAAGTTGTTTTCAAGGACTGACACTTGCCCTCCAAACTACAGCAGCTACACTGTGAAGGGAAACACACTCTGGCGCAGTATATGCTCACTCACAGCAAATTTTATGGCTTCTTGTGAGAGAAAACAAACAAGGGAACACACATGAGTCTGTTAAAGTGGCTTTTTGTATTAATTTATGCATCACTTTGAGAGTTCTGCTCCTTAGTATGGCCTTGTGTGTCTGTTCAGTGTGCGCCTCCAGTCCTATAACATGGACCTGAGCTGCCGCAGAGGGAGAATAATCTGGAACTTGTACAAATATCACAGCCTGGTAAGTGTGAAGTGAGTATGACAAGTATCACATGTGGATTAAGATTATCCTCTTTCAGCGGAGATCTGTTGAAAGCGATGCTGTGGTCAGGGATTAGTAGTAACCCACGCCTGCGAAATGAGCCCCCCGCATGGTAGCGCTTAATGAAGTTATAGACCAGCGTCATGTTTAGCTTTATGTGTCAAAATTAGATTGCTTTGGGTTACTGCTACATGGTGCTAGTGCAGTTAAACATGCTGTAAGAGGGGAGGTCATGCATTCACAGTGGTTTTACAGGGGGGAGCTGGAGTGTGTGCCGTCACACGCTTAAGATGACCTGTGTTTAGGTTCAGCTGACAAGCGACTCCTGACTGTCCTCTCTTGCTACTAAAGGCAGAAATAGCATTAGCATAGCTTTATGCTATGGGGCCTGGTAGGCTGAGGTGGAGCTTAATCATGAATTTCAGTTTTTCAAATGTAATGTTTTTTATCCCTGCAAGTTAAACCGGTCATAGCAAATATGTGGTAAAGCAAATAATGGTGATAATAATGATGATACAAGTGCAGCTACATCAATGATTATAATCATCACACCCAGCGGAGCAGCACCACCACTGATGAGAATACATGCCGGACTGTGCTGCAGTGGGTAACACTGCCTTTATTAACCTCTGATGTGAGTTATTAGCGCTGTCAAAGAGCAAACATACTGGTACACTGATCTGGCATCCGAGAGCGATGACACGCGTGAATAATATGATGTACAGGCCAACAACATTTTTTTTCCCTTCTGCTGACAATCAATAATCAATTTAGAGAAATGTGGACTCAACATTCACAGAAGGATGATCGGCCTGAAGTGGTTCATGACAGTGTCAGCGCAGTCCTTCAGTCCTCACAACACCACTTGGTTTAATGGAACAACAAATCCATTTAAACCCACCATGACCTCAGGTTGAGATCTTTAAAATTTGTTTTTACAACCTTAATAAAACTCCTGCAGCTTAGCTAATAATTTACAGCCAAAACACGGTCAACAGGGTTTTTTTTTTGCATCAACTGCATTTACACGGTTAACTTTTGGCAAAGTTGTGATGAAAATAAATAAACTCCAAACACAAATTTCAGGGGATGCTTGGGGTTAGCTTTGCCTGTGTGCCTCTGCGCCTGCTTCCCACCAACAGTCAGCTGTGCTTTCTGTTAACCTTGAAGGAAGTCTTTCCCTCACGTTAGTCCATAATGTTAGTTGCTAAGACCGAACCTCATCCAGAGAGGAGGCAGATCAGAGTTGTGTTTCTGAACAGTCGCATTGCCCATTATGATAAGCACTGATATAACTGGCATTTATGTAGAAGGTTGGCAATCATCCGCTCGCGAATTAAATCTCTCCAAGAGTCAAATCAAGGCAGCGGCAGACTGAATACTAATGATAAAACACACAAGGGCAAGCAAAGAAACCAAAATCTAATGACAGAAATAAGAAGAACAGGCGGTTCTATCGACTGTAGGTTAAAATTTGTTCGACAGAGCTTTTGACAGCTGCAGCAGCACTAGTGAGTGATCACTGCTGCCTGATGTAAACAAGTCAGCAAACATCAGAATTAAAAACACAATGAACCTCTCAGTGCGGAGGGTCCCCGGGGGGAATCTGACCCAGACTCAATACAGACTCCTCATTGTCTTAATGATCCACTGGAAGCTCATTTGATTCTTGGAGAAGAAAGAGGGAGAAATTGAATGAATAATTTACTGCAATAAGCTAAAAGAAATGGATCTTCATTTTACTTTATTGCTGAACCTTTTGGAGAATAAAAAAAGACACTTCATTAAGCCACTGTTTAATAGGCACATCCATCTAAATCATACATGTGGCTTAATGGCAGCATACTATTATTTATATTTGATAAGGAGTGTTTAAATCCCCGGAATCACTGGCCAGTGTGAGATGTGGCATTTAATTCAAATGCTCACTGCTCTGATATTTAGTTGGGATTATTAAAGTTTAATAATCGGTGCTGCCAATCTGATTGTAAAAAAATAGTCACCTATAAGAAGATACTTCTTGCAGGTGGTCATGAGGAAAAATATGTGTGGGTGGGGGGGTGCAAGTGTTTCATGTTTGACAGCTTTCCACTGTGTTATTGCCAAATTACTTTCCTCCCATCTCTTAAATATATGTATATATATATATATATATATATATATATATATATAAAAGAAACAAAAATGCAAACTTCTGATATATCAGAAGTTTGCATTTTGTTCCTTTTACTTAAATTGCCAACTTATGGCAAGTAAGAAGAAGTACTCAGAAACAATAGCTGACATATTGAATGTCATCTTCAATCTGAAAAGAAATTTAAAGGAAAGAACTTTATTAAAACTTTATTTGTACAAAAATCCAAAGCTTTTGAGCATTAATTTCCATATTGATTTATTCTGAGCATGACAGGAAAAGTCCTTTAGTTTGATTTGTGCAACCCTGTCTCCTAGACATTACATTCATGTTGAACACATTTGTGTACTACTTATTAGTTTTATATATAAGTTTTGCCAAAACCATTGTGAAACCAATGTAGCTGCTGCCTGGATGACATCCAGTCGAGATCTCCAGAATCCTGTTTGTGGTTTGGTTTCAACAACAAAAGCACTTTGTGAAGGTTGGGAAATATTCTGTCATTAAGGAAAACTTGATCTGTCTCAGTTTGGACTTGTTTGAACTTCAATACCCAAGATCAGGACCTTTCCTTAAGTTTAACCGAGAGCTTTCGGTGCGTAAACATAAGCATAAAGTCGAGCTCAGTTTGCCTGGTTTGTTAGAGTTCAGCATCTGATCCAGTCTTCCTGCCCCCTTTAAAAAACATGTCAATCAGACCTCCTTATGACTTTGTTTTCATCTGTCTAATGCTGCTTTGTTCTTCCAGATGATTCAGATAAACTGGCTTTAGTCATATTAGAGTGAGAGGGACTCCAGAGACTGACATCAGTAAACTCTCTTCTCTGAACTCTGCCTTTCTCATCTTTATTTTTCCTCTCTTGGAGAACAGTTTTTTTCTGTTATTTAAAAATTACTTTGCAGTCGATTTCTTGATTCCATTTCAAATGTGTTTGGTACATTGATTGCAAAGATAATGTGAATATGAGAGGTTTCATGCCATCATCTGTCCACTATTATCAAAACACAATTATATCAGATAGCAAACTATATTCCATATTCATACCTGAGTCAAGGTTTTGTTTTCTGTCCCATTCGTTTGTCCAATGACATCTGATCATGTCTAATCGTCACGTCAGTTTCTAATTTAGTCATGCTGTGATCTAATTAAGCTATGACTACCTTTTTTTATCGGCTTATCATTGTGACACAATTAAAGTGTGATCATCGGAAAAAAATCCAATATCTCCTGGAACTAAGATAATTAATTTGTGATCTCGAGATAGCAGAGCTGCTCTGTTTCTGCAGTGAGGATTCATGATCCTGAGGAAGGTCTCAAAACGTTCGAGGCAGCCAACAAATGAATCAGAGTGACGTTGCTCATAAACTGTCTTGACTATGTGCTTTTAACTTTATTATAGTCGACTTTATTAGAATTTGGCAGAGTTGGCAGAGTTTTTACTCTGACTCTGCAGCTTCAGTTCTCCAGTTAAGGCAGTCGATTACAGATATGACAGCTCATCAGACTGAACCGGACCAGGTCTGTTCCGGTCTGGGTCGGGCAGTGTTGACAGTCTGAAGGTAACAACAATGTGTGATGTAAAGGCTCTAGTATTGTCTTCAGTCACTACCAGTCGTTCTGGTAAATGCTAAATAGCTTTAGCTTCGTTTTACAGTTCACTCCCTTCCAGTTCCCACTGTAGGCTGTACAGTCCATGTTGCCCTCACCTCTCCAGCCGGGATCGCACCCAAACTCTGCATTTCTTTCTCTTAATTCTCGGAGCAAATTGCACTGCCTATGAACAGTACATGCTGCCAGTTGTTATCTACGTTTGCTTTGGTATGAGAACACAATTTACACCCTCGCAGGATGTGCAGGGTCGCCGACCTCCAAAGCTCCAGATATCCAGTATGCTGCTTTTTGACCGTCGAACGTGGTTTATTCAGCTTTTGAAGGTTTGAGCCAGTTGTCAGGTTTGTCCTGAGCCTTTACTTTCAAAGTGGAAAACTCCACAGCTAAGGTTATAAATTGAAAGGTAGGATTTTGCAGCACAAACAAATATTTACAATTTCAGACAATCAGCAGCAGCAGCCTGCTGGGTTTCTCCGTCCTATCAGGTGCATTACATTGATTAGACGACTTCCATTTGTCGCTGGAACAGAACCATTGCTGTGTAACACCATGTGATATTTCCTGCATTTCCCACAAGTAATTTCCCTTCTGCCCAATTACATTCTTCATCAAGCCTGAGCTACACCAACAACCTCGCCCCGAAACAGCAATTGACCAATAACAGCTAAGCTAATACACAGGAAGTCTGTCAGCAGCTTTAGATTCCTGCACATGCCATCATCAAGTTAACAATAACTCGCAGAATTAACCGAACATTGATCGGTAGCAGTTGTCATGTCAGCCCTTAAATCAGCGACCACTTGTTTAGAATAAGAAGCTGCGTTTGTTTACTTCTGTCTAAAACCGAAGAATCATTGTTTCAATGACTGTAAATCTGAGTGGTGAATCTGCCACTGTTAGCAAATGGCCAATTACAGTGGAGTTCTTGATGGCCACAGTTTGTTATGCCAACCATGATAGTCCACGTTTTACTGATTATTTTCTGCTGTCTCTCTCTCTCCTCTTGTGTCTCTGTTCAAGTAATTTGACTCCTTTGTCATTTGCTGATTACCGAGTGCAAAAAATGCATTCCTGATGCTCTTTAAATGAGAAGACATTCGTCAGACAGTTTGCTGTGTCACCTCTCTTCATTTTTTGCCTTCAGGCCGTTGTACACAAAATGCATTGCACTGACTCTGTGACCGTCACAGCAGTTAATTAGGAATGTGAATATTTTATACTGAAATGCAGCTCGCGATAAACAGCTTTTAAACCTGAGCGTCTTCTGTGTTGTGTGTATACGTTCCCGTTTGCCCTCATGAGAACATCCTCAATGCCACTGAGTCACTTCTCAGCTCCAACTCAGACTTTGATCATTACTCATCTCAATAATGGGGAAACATGTTAGTATTCTTAGTGGCGCTCTGTATGGTTGCAGAAAATGTTGAATGAAATGTACACCTCTTGTCTTGAGTCTGACTCTGGTCTCATTAGTCTAATTAACTCACTAACCTACTTTAGCTAGAAACAACAGTACACTGCAGTAATTAGATGTGATGCATGTGTTATATTATTCTGCTATCTCAAAGAAAATGCCTATGGAGGCTTTGAAAGCATACTGGAGCCTACTCTTCATTATATGTCTTTTTAATATTGAAAAAGTCTTCATACCTGCAGGGAGGAACAAGAACAACAAACTTCTGTTCAAACAGTGTTGATTATTCTAAAATGCACCTTAAATTAAACTGTGTATTTTTTGCAGAGCATTTAGCTAACAGCTTCCTGTAATTCAGAAAATGGGCTTTATTAAAAGTGCATGTCACCCTTGACGGTTTACAACTGCAGAATCTTCCCCGTGGCATTTTCGGAAGTGTCTGAAATGTGTAATGCATTATTGATTATTGTTTTCAACAAACGATACAGATAAAGTATTTATCCTCCACAACAAAATACCTGATAACAGGGTTTCAAAGTAAGTAGAAATGTGGTCTACAAAATTAAGGTTTCAATGTGCTACAAGTTTTAGAAAATCAATTTTTACATCTGTTCTGCAAAAAGACTATAATTGTTTTCTGCAGTATTTATATAAATATATGATAAATTTTAAATGGCAACACTGATAGAAATTTGGCAAACTCGATGCAGCTGAATCAGATGCTTCTCAGGTCGTGGACTTCTCTGAGTGTTCTCCTCTGGCAGGCAAAAAAATATTATCCTTAAACATTTGAATGACCTCAAAAGTGATTCATTTGTCAATGATACCGGCTCAGTGGCTCCCTTGATGACATTGAAACGTTCTTGCAACTGAAGAGACGGGTTCATTCAGATACTGTCTACCTGCAGTTTTTCTCATCTGTGGCCTCTGTGCACAACGTTCTAACTCATCCGAAACCCGACTTTACACACCCACCAACTGATAAAATATACATCATAAAATGCAGCAGCACACGTGTTGTCTACATACTGAGATGCTCCTGTGGTCTGGTTTATATTGAACAAACTTAGAGAACTTTCAAACATGGATTATGCCATTGCTTGACGTTATGCACAAGCTGCCCAGGGGTCTGCAATGTTTTTAATTATCAGTTATTCAATGACAATTATACACCTGTTCTAGATTTACTGTATATTTGATTGTCTCACATCAAGGCTGCAAATCAATCAGCGTGCCTCTGTTCATTTTTTCCTCCCTTGGAACTTTAAATCAGAAACTTTCCACCGGCATGTTAATTGATTTAACATTGACCATGCACGGACCAAATGCACCGTAAATTATTTTTGACCTTTTTACTGAGAATGTTGCTGCAGCAGACGGGTACAGGCTAGAATGGGTAATGAAATTCCTCCTGTGAAGCCATGCTAGATAACAAATTACAACTTAGAGAATATAAAATGTTGATGGCCACAATTCAAAAGGTGGAAAAATTCTGCATCAAATTGTGCTCTTTCTTCACATTTTGTCTGAGGTTCAGTTACTGAAAAACAAAAACACAGTTAAACACTTAGAAAAGGCTACTTTGCTTGCATGTTTACTGTCTTTGTAAGCGATAATATCTCCAGCAGTTCCAGCAGACACGGAGCAACATTAACTATTTTTCTGTTCTGTTTGCTCTGTTTTTGTCTCCTCCAACTCCTAAAATACCTGTTTGGTGCTGGGCAGGTGATCAGGTGATTTAGCTCAGTAAACGTACTAATACCATACTGCAAAAATGCTCCAATACAAGTAAAAGTCTTCCTTCCAAAATGTGCCTAAAATGTGACAAAAAGTACGAAGTAGAATCAGAAACACATACTTAAAGTATTAAAAGTACTTGATGCAGAAACATTCGATTATTCTACTTTTCTGTTCATCCTTAGGCTAATAAACAACTTAGTAAAGGTTAATGTAACTTTTTGTGAATTAGTAAAACACTGAAATTAGAGCATAATTCAGGAGTTGGGAATGCTTTGGCATCAATTATGGAGTCGGGCTCAGTCGGGTGCAGGTCTCACTTTTTTTTTAGTATTATATTGTCTACGTAGAGCATTGTTGATACAGCACCTTAATCATTGCTCATTTTCTGCAGACAGCTGAGCTCTCTTCTCATTAAGACCAGCTCCCCTTTACAGAAACACATGAAAATGGAGCTTGCAGGCGATAATTTGGCATCCTTGGGTCCTTTGGTGAGATGAGTATTTTAGAATGTGTTTTATAAACTCATATTCCCATGAAGAAGAGTTTTCCCGCGTGTGTCCGTATTCCAGTTCTGTGGAGAAGGCAATTTGAGTCTGGAGCGACTGTAGCGGGAAATTGTTAAGTGTCTGTGGAAGGTATAACATCAACATCTTTCATGCTTCAATTCATAGAAGATGTTGACACTGGTTTTATTGTTATATTCATTAATTAATATAGCATTATGCTGGGGTGCAAGCAGGTGTATACAAGTGATAAAAGTGTAAATTCACACAATCAAATCTGTTTCAAGGCCCATTTTATGCGCTGCCACCTGTTTTGGGGCAAAGCTCAACACCTTAAAAATGTTTCTCCACATCACACTGATGTCAGAGGTGGTGGTGGGGGGGGGCATTAAAAGACAGGAACAGAAATTCAGTGGTCAAAGGTTTCAGCTTTTTACAAGGTGTCCACAAGCTCTATCTGCTGTCTCGCTGCACTAGACTTGCTTTTGTCTTTCTTTTCACACACCTGCGTCGCGCTCTCAGTCGCACAGCAGGCGCTACCTCACAACCTTAAACCATCAAGGTCATCATGAGCAGCTGTATACGCGACCAGGCAATCCAGTTTCATCTGGATTGCAACTAACTAACTGGTTTTCATTCCCAACCATAATTCAGCTGCTAAAAGCTGCAGCTGTGCGCTCTGAAACTCACATTGTATTTATGACGTCGAGTCTGCTGCCCTTAAGGTATGTTTTATCAACTTTCATGACAGAAATAACCAGAGTTTATCAAGCTGAAGGGGCTTGTTCACGTCCCAGCTTGCACATAACAGACTCATAGGCGGTTTCGGTCGGTGATGGCTGACTCTTCTTCTCTCTTCTTTTTACTGTTATTTGAGAGATTCCCAGGTTTTCGGAGGTACAGCTGAGCCCCTGGGGGAATCAGCACGGCTATGCCTTTAGACTGGCTGAATGCATCGCTCAGCTGCTTCTCCTTTTCTCTCAGCTGGACATCTATGGCTCATTCACCTTGTTCAGAGCGTAGGGTGAGGAGAGAGATGGAGGGACAGCAAGACGGAAAGATACTTAGTCAGCCAGTCAACCTGTATGAGGTCCACAAAGAGCCCAAGAAATGGATGGTTGAAAACGCAGCCAGCGCAAAAAAAGCAGAAATAAAGGACAGAGGCAAAAAAAAGGGAGGAATGAATTAATCTGAGAGATGAACTTGCTCTATTAATAGGACAGGTGGCCACAGTGGTCACTGCCTATCAGTGCCTGTAAACCCTAGTCCTTACTATTCAACTGAGGCGTGACGTCTCTACCCACCTCCTCCTTCATAGACAGATGGTCAACAAAACCAATTAACCTTTCTTCTCCTCTCAGTGTCTCACCTGCGCCTCCATTCACGTCTTCGCCATTCGGGCCTGCCCCTGGGGGAACGGGCTGGCACGACCCAAGCTTTTTCATCGAGAGAGGACCCAGCCGCCCGACTGGACGGTGAGCATGAATCACAGAGCGGCGAGTCGAGTTGTACTTTGTCCTCCAGAGTTATTGGCATCCTTGAAAAAGAGGAAGCCAAACAGCCATAAAGAAGAGCCAAACCAGCCAATAAGCAACATTTTTTATTGCGTTGAGTATAAGTGAGTCAAAAATCAGGTTAAGTATCGACTGCAGTGCCCTGCAGAGATTGGTAAACAGATTTGTAGTACAGTATAGGAAAACAACTTAAATGGCCGTGACAAACATGAAACAGAAACGCTCCAGTTTTATATCCTAATGGGAATTATTTCATACAATCTGCAGGAAAGCTATAAAACTGTAAAGAGGTCTACAGTAACAGAATATCTGGCAGGCTTGTTGTGGATTAGTGAAATAAACCATGAAGGATAAACAACACAAAAGATGAGCAAGCAATTTTCTCTGCCTGAGAATATTTGTTTATGCAATTGCTCCCAAAAAGAGGTTTCTGTAAAGCGATACATGTTAATGGCAGAAAGACGTGTGATATAACTTTTTATTATAGCAGCACGCCCCCAGATATTTTTGGACTATTTTCTCTTGCATTCAACATGAATGCTCATGATTTGACTCTGGGCGGAGATTGAGACCCTGTGTGATGAACTCAGTCGTGACATTATCTACTCCTCTATGATACAGTTCACATTGACTTACAAACCTCGTGCACCTCCAGTCATGCTGAAAAATCTGTGCGCCTGAAGGCCTGATCAAATAAAACCTGACACTGGCGACTGCCTTGTTAAATAGAAGACTCTCAAGTGTTGCAGTTTCCTTGGTGGAGATTTTAATAAAGCATTTTAAGTGTACTAAATTATTTTGGCCGTCTTGTATTTTTTCACCCGTGTTTCTGTTTTCGCAGCAGCAGGTGAGCCTTGTGTGGAGGAGACTGGTTAATGATGCAACCTTTTTGAAAAGCTAGAAACCAACGTGGGACCGAAGGACGTCGGTACCAAACGGGTGCACTCACAGGCTTTTCCAAAACAGCAGCATAAGCAGGCCGACATTAAAGAGGAGAAGTGGCTCCACAATCATCTACAGGAGAGACAGAGAAACAGAGGACGTCTCACATGTTTCCCTGCAGAACATGTGTGATTGTCAGAAGGTGGGCGGTAGGGCGAGGGAAGACGTCCACCAGTTAATCAATCATGGATGGCGTCATTCCCTCTGACGGTTGCCAAATATAGCCTGCTTTGGCCGTCAATATACCTGGACCCAAGTCAAGTCTATGTGTGGGAAAGCACTGCGTAGCACTTTAGTAGGATCTTGCGAAGCAGAAAATGCAGTGCTGAAATCATTATTATTAAAATTTTGGGTGGATTTTGGGTGTAAGAAAGCAGAAGCCACGGTGCATACAGTCTTTGCATAAACTGAAGCTGCACCACCGCTCGTCTCTTTGCTGAGTGTTTTTCCTGAGCAGCAATAGTGGAGGGAAAAGTCTGTTTCAGTCTTTGGAGCCAGGGGCATCTGATGGGGTAATTCACACTGCTGCAGCATTCTCTGAATATAATTTACTGCTCTTTGCAAACACTGATAATGCCTTGACACTTCCTCTGGTGCCACTACGAGGTTCACGTCTCACGTTAAATGTCACAACAACTGTTGGATTGATTGGCTTGAAATTTGGCACACACATTCATGTTTCCCCCTGGGTATTATTTTTAACAAATTTGGCAGCTTTTAATCAAAATTTTAATTTGTTTAATACTTTGATTTATTACCAAATACCTGATAAACTAATGATAAGCCTCAGCTGTACTTTGTGTAGTGATGATAAGCAAATATTAGCATGCTAACAGGCTAAAATAATATGTCTAACGTGTTGCTGCTGCTGTTAAATCAGCTGTTAACGTACTTAGCATGCATTGGAGCCTTGTCCAACATAAACACATTTCTGAAACAAATGATTAATTGTTTAACTTTGGTCTTATCTCTGTTTCCTCTTTGAATGTGGCGTTTCTTTCTGCTCCCAGATAAATATGAGTGTAAACTCCTGTTGTTCTGAAGGAAAAGGTTGTTTTTAAGGTAGCCGGACAGTGAATGAAGGAATTTGTCCTGGTTAATTGGGGCTGACACATTACAGGACAGTTAAACTATTCAGGACTGATGCAGTAAATGTAGGACAGGTGCAGACAGGTGCAGCAGTGCTGACATTTGAGAACAGAAAATTGTGTTGAAAATCTTCCCTAATGAAATATCTTGGCATGTTTCTGCCTAATCTGTGTGTGTATGTGTGTTGTGGGGCACAGGGAGCTGTCTCTCTGTCTCTGTCTCGCTGTTCGTCTCTCCTTCTGTCTCTCTGCGCTGAGATGAAGGGACAGACGTGAGTGATGGCGACTGGCACAGGTGGGTATTGTTTGTTGGCAGAAGAAGAAAGTCGAGAAAGCAGATGACAGCATCAGCTTAATGTGTTTTTCTCTCGCTGTCTCTGTCAGGCACACACACACACTTCTGAGTCGCTCTTTAAACGCACGCACACACACACTCACACCAATACTGTGACACATCTTTTTTTGACAACGACACCAGTATGCACACACACACATACACATACACACAGGGGCACAGTGATGAGAGTGTGAATGAGACTGAGATGAGCAGATACTAATAGTGTAGCACCTGTCAGCAGCTGATAAAAGGGCTCAACGGGCCACCAAATGTCAACAACAAAGGTAAGCCAGCAGCTCTACGGTGTGTGAAACTGAGAAGAACTTAAGCAGAATCCCTGTGATGAGTGTTTAATATGAGCTCGAGATCAGTTCACATGATTGACGTGTTTCCATTGTGAAAAATCTAAACTTCCATCTCAATCATTTCTGTTCCTGCTCTGTTTCTGAGCTATTTTTTTCCACAACTAGTCAAGTCAAAGGATTTATTATCACATGCAGTTAAAAACAGGTTTCTCTGTGCAGTGAAATTCTTCGCCTTCCACACTGACTGCAGCTTTACAATGAAACATGTGACAGTGAAAAATAGAAAATAGAAGAATGTAAGAGAATAAGAAGATAAATATATCTAAGATATCTCAAGATAAGTGATGGAAAAAGAGAAAGTATTCGAAGGACACTATGTATATGAATACAGTATCAATACTGAATACACAGTAACAATACAAATATACAGTATCACCAAAGTTCCAGGTTGAATATTGCCTCTAAATGAAAGGACAAGACCTGCAATTTCAAAAGGCGTGACATTAAAAACAGATGTGGAATACACACACACACACACACACACACACACACACACACACACACACACACACACAGGGAGGATGTATGATACCATTCATGCAGCGAGGCAGCTTCAAAGCCCTTTATGTACAAGAAAGAAAGTAAAAGCACCCACCAAAAACAACAAAATACAGAGACTTGTACCCGTTTTATTTAAAATGAATGTAATTTTCTCCTCAAGTGATACAAGCAAATTAATTATGCATTCATTATAATTACATAAATTCAGAAATTAATCTTGAACAATATAACTCTGAAATTTAATCAAAAAATTAGAGGCAAGCTTGAAATAACAGCATTAATTGCATAAAGCTTAACTGTAATTAAAAGGAAACGTAAAGCAAAATAAAAGCTGTAACGGGCATTATATATTATATATATATATATATGCTGTGTTATATATATTTGCTTTTGGTTACACGTAGGCCTGACATTGATGTTGTGAAGTGACCCGGGACACACTGTGCTGTACAGATACAGATTGATATGTGACGCTAATAAATCATGAAGAATAACTTCCAGGATAAAAATATTGATTTTCCATCAGAAAGATGAATTGAAACCTGATAGATTCAGTTTGAAAAGAAGACCAGGTCGTAAAGGAGAGTAAACCACGCTCAGGACGTCCACATTGACTGTCTGTAAGAAAAGTCAAGATCAAAATCTAATCTGATGTTGATTGATATTTTGGTATGATGGTTTATTGGCTGTGACCCGCTGTTTTCCCTCCCAGTGCCTGCTGGGACGCCTGTTCCTCCCTGGACCGAGACAGGTGATTTAGAAAATGGATGAATGGGTATTGCACCAGATGTTGTAAACACACTGCCAGTCAGTCCTGTAATTTGACCTTTTGACCAGTAATTGATGATACTGACCGCCAGCGATGACAAATATCCGCCTCATCAGATTCCAGTCAGTGTAGTAAAGCCTTTTACTGTAAAGTCAAGAACAGAAATGTTAAGGTTCTTGTTCTTTCCTTTATGATTATGCAGCCAGTGTAAATGCACCATTTTCATGTAATTAACTCAACCAATATGACATTACATAGGACTACTTCTTCTTCTTTCTTTTTCTCTGTTCTTTCTGAAATACTTGTAAATGTGCTAGTTTTTAAATTCCAAACAATAATGAATGAGTAATGAAACAGAACACCTGCTGTTCTATTCCTTAATCTCTTTCTGTTGATGCGCCCGTACTCCAGTGTCCATATTTAAATACAGTTCCACATGTCTGAGTGGGCTAATCTAGATTTGGGAAACTGAATCTGTCAGCTCTTTTCCCCAGCTCAACCAGCACGGCTGCCCTTGGGAAAAACTCTTAACCTCTGGCCGCTCTGGAGGAGCAGCTAGTAGAAGTCTGGAAATGCACTTGGCAGCTGTCTGCTTTGAATACTTCCACCAGGGCCTTGCTAAAAAATGCACACTTTTCATCAAACCTCTCTGCGGTAGATAACCTAACAAATAAACGAATAAAATCCTACTTAAGATGCTCCTGAACTCCCAGTGATGTGCAGTGACTTATTTCATTCGCGACACCGACAGCTCTGTTTTCCTTTTTCATCCACAAAATGTTACCGAAATGAATATTCCGACGTAAACCCATTCGGACAGATTATTTGTGGTGATGAGAAAGTAATTCTGTGTGAAATGTTGCAATACATGGTCCATTTCACCCTCCCTGACAGATGAGCGAATATTTCCGTCTCTAGCAAGAGGTGTGAGTGCAGCCGTGGGAAGATAGATGCCGCGCAGGCATTGTCGGCGTTCTTATGCCGTGTTTGTGTTTGGCAGAATGAAACCTTTCTTTATCAGCGATCAACAGCTGCTCCGACAACTATTTGGTGTCAGACCACACAGACGCGCTCACAGAGACGCGCAGGCAGGCATGCCAAATGACTGAACACATCAATTGTGTCACACACTTGATGACGAACACAACTGTCAGCCTCACAAACAGGTACACACAGACACACAGGCCCGCCATTATCAGGCACTGTGTCACAGCCGCCGTGCAGGGGGAGACAGAGGAATCATTTGATAGAGTTTCAGACAATGTGCAGTGTCTGCTTCTCCATTCTTTTTCCATTACGAGGCAATATGCTCGCTCAACCTTGGCAGCAGCCAACGCTTTTCTTTGGCAGACCTGCATCTGAGAACAGGACTGCCTATCTCCTCTCTATTCTCCGGCTTCCTGGAAGAGCTTGATTGATATGGCACAGTGTGTGTGTGTGTGTGTGTGTGTGTGCGTCTACATACGTGTGTATCAGTGGAAGTGAGAGAGGAAGAACAGCATTGTAAGCACTGTTTGGTACATGTGCCAGAGTCCTTGTTTGTCTGTTAGTTAGCGCAGCACATAACATGGTCTGGTCACATATTTCAGTTCAGCCATGTGCCAAGTGCTTAGTTTCTGGTGTGTGCAGCACCAACAAGTGGCCGTTTGTGAAATATACTTTTTTTGCTCTAATTCATTCTCGCTGAAATCTCCTTGATCATTGTGCAGCTTTCAGTTCAGGCCAAGCCTGCGTTTGACAGAACACAATGATCGCTGTAAGTCGCATTCAAAAACCCCGACTGCACAACTGGGTGGGCGTAGCTTCCCCTCAATTTCAATTCACTCCTGCCAATGGTGCCACACAATTCCACTGATCTACAGATGGCAGGAATGATATGCAGCAAAGCGCCAGAGAAAGCCGGCTAGAAGAAGACTGCTTGCTAGCAAACATTGCTGTAAACAATGCGGGGTTCCAACTTTCAAGAAAAATGGGCTCCGCAAGTGAGAGGAATGAACTCGGATTAGTCAGGCACTGACCGGATGGTGATGGCCATGGCGTCCATGTTTTATCGACTTTGCCAAAGACCTAATGGTCACATACAGGATTTACGCGTCTTTACAATCTTATGAATCTAATAAATCTAGAGATGTGAGCAGTTTTGCTGGATGTGCGCTGATGCTTCCTAGTTCTTCAAGTGTCTTTGCTCCTGTCTTTCTGGCTCTGTGTTCATTTATGCGCAAAACATGTATCCGCATGTGAGAGAGGAGGCGAGAGACGTGTCTTTCCCTGTGCTGTTGTTGAGTATTTTTGCCTCTTCGTGAACTTGCATGTCTGCATCAGAGAACGAGTCTATATATAAAATGTGTGTATGTGTGTCAGCGAAAAGATCACGGTCTGTTTTTGTTCATCACGACTGTGTGTCTGTCTGAGTTGCTGTGTATGTTCGAGTCTTTATGAGCCTTTGTGTGCTTCTAAGTGTGTGAAAGAGGAAGAGATGGAGACACTCAACACATGCTCTCTTTTTTTCACCTAAACAGAGACGTGTAGCGCATGGAAACATGCATTTGTGAGCTATCTCAACAATTCCACCATGAAATCCCTGTGGGCAGAGGAAGAGATGGTTTCAGGTAGAGCGGAGAGGGCAAACCAATCATTATACAACCTGAGCCGTGTGAAGGAAAATCTATACTTCCTGTATGGACAAACTAGCCAGAAATTTTACCTGAAATCTGTCCCCTCTGGCAGCAGGTGCAGCTTCACGTCTGAGCAGCTCTTTGCTTTCAGACACCAGAGTGAAGACGGCACTTGTGAAGCGCAGCACGCAGCGGGAAGTGCGTTTGCCTTTCCAAAATAAGATGCCTGCTGTCCAATCTAACCTGCCAAAGTGTTTACAGACATCTTCAATATTTTACTCATAAAACAGAAGGTTTGACATCTTGACATCCTGAACTGTGTTTTAAATTGCATTATGTGTTCTTACTATACCGTGAATACTCATCTCTGATGGATGTCTTCTGTATTTGTGGGAAATTCTGTCTTTTTCCAACCTCATTCTCTGTCTTCATTGCTTAAGCACTGTTCCTAAGATAGCATCTCACTCGCTGAGTTGCGTCCTGAGATCAGACACACTCCGCACCCTCATCTTTGGTGCATACTTCACGAGATAGCTTACAATCTAATGTCGATATAGAAGCTATGTTGGCTGTTTGGGGCAAGGAAACACAGACTGAGCAACCAGTCCACTGATTGGCAATTGTAGCATCACATTCTGAAAAAATGCTGGAAACTGAATATTTCCCGCTGCTGCAGCTTCACATGAAGTTGCAATGAGTTGCATTTTATAATGAAGTATTATAAATATACTTCGAACTTCTTGCTATCGTTCATCAAAAAAAGTCCGCTTGAAAATGTTTGAAAGGAGCAGCTCACACCTCGAACTTCTCAGCGAGGTAACAAACTCTTCTCAGTGTCACTGTGCCCTGCTGGCTGCAGACTCACGCTGTGTGCAGCATAAAATCAGATCACAAAATGATGGAAAAAGGGCAATAATTGCCCAACTTCTTTATTAAGACAATACTTTATTTTGCTGCTGCCATAATTCTGTGACCTGTAGTATTAAAGTGCATTTGTTGCTGCCAGCAGTAACTACAGGTTTTCATCCTTTACACTCTGGATGTCTGAGCAGACTGTAAAAGTGTAAAAAAGGTTGTAGGTACTTCTGAAATTTGAGATAAAGTACAAAGTCTATTTGTTTGTAAATACTTGCCTGACCTTTATTGAATAATTAGTTGTGACTTTCCGCTTTATTACCTGCATGCAGAATGTCAGAATGTGTTTTCATCTCAATCTGTCCATCTGTCAATCTCAAATCTTACACAAATCGCTCCTTTAATGGTTCGAATGATGCAAACGTTAGACCTTTAAGAACTTATCCAAAGTTGTTGGTAATCTTGCTGAATCAATAAGCTGACTGAACACTTTCTGGGGACTTTAAAGTAAGTCCCATCGTGCCAATAAATCCTCAGGAAAATGGAAAAACACCTTACAAAGCAAACACAATCAATCCATCCTGCCATTTAGAGAATGTCAAGGTCTAAGGCAAAAACTACTTGGTTTGCTCCAAATAATATTGGACCACTGTGTTTAAGTAGGAATTATTGTTTTGTTCTGCTGAAGATGAAATATCAACTAATCTACACCCCCCAAAGGCACAATCCACTGCCACGCAGCAACACAAATTTCAAGTTGTCATAGTTCGCTGAGTATATATGAAAATGCTTTTATTTGAAATGTTTTTGCAGCTTTATCATCAGCGTGTATATTTCATGAGGGGAGTTTTGAGTAAACTGGCAAAGGAAAATGTTTGTTGTGAAGGTGAATGTTGAATTGCCTCTAAGACATTATAGAGTTCCTTTGAATCTGCTGCCCTGTAATGGGTTCGTTCCTGGACGCGTTGTTAGTGTTCCCGTCTGGAACAAAGCCAGAAACAGACGCAGCTCCACTAATGGCTGCAATGTGTTAATTGCTCTGGGAGACTCCAGAAGCAGCCTTGATGTTCCCTTGGTTGAGTGCAACAAGCTTTTAGTTAACAGTTTTACATCAAACTGCTCTCTTGTAGCTTTAACACATTGTTCTGTGTGAAGTTTTAGTGGCATTCACCTGCCTTGCACTCGCCTTCCACATCACATGTTTGAGACGGCTGATTCTGCTGCAGAAGACATCCAGCCTTGTTGGACTGCACAATGAAAATTGGCCTAAGTGTGTTTCCATTTGGATTTATATACCTTATTATATGTTGCGTTTACTTGCAATTTCATGGCAAATTTCACAGGATCATGCAGAATGTCTCTTGTTCTAAAACAATGACTTTTTGTCTGATTTTGTAGAACTTTTCAGCAGATTTGTGTTCTGATGTTTTAAATCAGTTAATTGAATCGCCCAGTGATTGAGGGCCTGCAGCTGTGGGACTGAGCCTCTGACACAAGGAGGTTGAAAGTGTCGCCTGAAAGTCTTCCCACAAAACCTCATCACATTTCCAAGCTGCATGAACTTTTTCCCCAGTTCCTTTTCTGCCATTGAGAGAATTGAGATTGACACTTGCTGCATGAGGCAGCAACACTGTGTTTTCCTTGCAGTGCACATGTAGCAGCGTCTTGTCTATTAAGGGAAGCGGTCGGCAAGCAAACCCTGGTATTAACAAGGCCACCAGTGTGAGATGGAGGTTGCTCATTAACATCGACCATGAGCTCGTTTGTTTGCAGCAATTCCTGTAATTATACCAACCTAATGACAAAATACTAGCTTTCTTCTGTTCCACCACAGTGAAAAGGTCAGGCCAAACCCAATGCCTTTGTGAGATAAAGAAAACCGGATTGTTTAACTTTCAAAACCAATCAAAATCATCAAGCGTGGACCTAAATTGTGCCTCAATCATAAGAAACATTTTCCTCTTGGCTGATGAAACTTTTTAGACATTCTCTTTGCACATTTTCCGACATTTCTCAATTCAGCACAGAGGAGACTGGATGCATGAAATCAAAGGAAAATCAACAGCATCAGTTGTTCCAGAAAATGCACCGAAACGACATGAACTCACCTTCAAGCAACAAAGCCCATTATGTCCGTGTAAGGAGGAGGTTGAGCTGGACGGATGGTGCGACATCAGACCTCAAGCCTTAACACCCAAAGTGAAAAAACATGACTTTTTGAAGAATGTGTACACTTTGTGCCATTTTTGTCACCTTAAAGTAAACTCAAGTAGTCCTTGAGTAATACCTGAGTATACTTGAAGTGTAAATAGTTGCTAGACTGGCACGTTTCACAAACTATTAAAATGAAGTGAAATCAAGTGAAATTAAAGTGCACTTTAATTAAGCATGCTAACAGTGTATTACAAAGGACTTGAAAATAAGTACACTTTTCATACAGTACACATTATTACTATTAAAAGTATTTGCAATTTATTACACTTTATAAAAGTATCTTCAAGTACAATTTATAATACACTGACAATAAAGTGCATTATTTATGAATACTTTGAAATGCCAACTATTGCAGAATGTGTGTATTCATTTTTAATACATTTAAATAGAACTTAATGACATTTAGTTAGAAGTAGACTTTAAAACTATATGTCAGCCTTCTCAGTCAGTTAAAGCACACACTGAACTGCAGAAACTTTAAAATGAGTAAGATAAGATGCATAATCAAACACAAGTGTTTGTGAACTGGTTCAGACACAACCTATACGGCCGCTGAAAGCTGTATGATGCTACAGACGAGTCTTAACACCGCTCATAAATTCTTCAGAGGACGCAATCCACACTCTGACCTTTTCCTTTGCCTCATTCCCACCTCTCGCTCCCTCTGTTTCTCCCCCTCACACACTCCCCCGGCCTCGGTCGCTCATTAATTCTCCAGTTTTATCGCGCTGTCTCAATATCTCACTTTCTCTGTCACACATACTCTCACTGGTCTCATATTTGCTCTCTGCTCAACTCACTCCATCCTCCCTTGTTCCCTCCCTCACTCCTGCTGCTTTTCACTTCTCCCTCTTTTGTTGCCCCAGTCCAGCTCCTCGCGGTTGCCCCGGTGCCACTCAGCTTTGGTGGTCGTCTTAACAACTTTTTGTCTCAGGTGACCTCTGAAGAATAAAAGGCCGAAGCTGTCCATCCAATCTCGCTCACTCCCTCTCCATCTCTCTATGGGGCCAATTTAGCGGCTCGCCGCTGGACTCGCCACAGCTGTGTGGCAGGCAGCTGGAGACAAGGGGGATGTAGGATGATCATTATCACCCAAGCTGCAAAACTAGAGCTGACCACACATTTCGCCTGCTGTTACAAACCTAAGTGAAGCTGACGCCTCAGAGTGGTGCTTTCAGAGTCCTGAGTTTCAGCAGGTTTGAACTTCAGTTGTGTCTTTGAATTAATGTTGTAACACAAGAGCTTCAAGACGAGCAGTGTCAGTGATCAAACTGGTCGGGTTTAACACTGGAGCGCCCCTCTGAAAGTAGCTTTGCTGCGATATAGCTGAGAGTATGTTGCTTCTTGGTTGAAACCTTGCTCATGCAAACTCTAAAGAAAGAAAAGAAAAAGAAAAGTGAGAAATTAACTGCAGTTGTTACTTAGATGGAATCACTTGTTCGTGTTGATTAAATCTCATCATAGATTTTGTGGCATCTCAAGGCTAAAGGTGTGTTTAAACAGAATGTGAGGATTTTACAGGTGGCACGGCTGCAGAGAGAGTCAGTGCAGATGCAAATGAGTGCGATTGCACACACATTAGAGGCGAAGAAGAGTCTGCGCATATCTCAAAGTTCTTGCTAATCCCCGAGGCTTTATGAATCTACGGCATAGATGAGCAAAAAAGGAGGGATCCTGGAGGAAAATAACAGAGGCTGAGCCATCACACACACACACTCCCACACACACTGTACATACATTGCTAACTGGCTAACTGATAACGTTTATACATTCGGCTCTTTGGATTCAAGCAGTCCAGTTATTTCCGTGAAAAATGTGGGTCAAAAAATTAGCTTTGTTTTCTGTCCAAAATCGCATTAAAAACATTAATGAAACACATCTTAATCCAGCTGGGATCGCTGCATTTATTTCAAATGTCAAAAGTTTTTGCATCCTTCAAAGATTGATAATGATACATGATGACATCAGCAAATTTCTTTTTTCCAAGCATCCAGATGTTTGTCTTTGTCTTCCAGTGTCCTCGCAGTATCTCTCTGACTGCTGCAGATAAAGCATTTCCACAACAAAAACCTCTCAAACAGCAAGTCCACATTGCTTCTGTCAGTCTTGATCTGATGGCGAAGGTGTCACTCACTCAGCGTCAAACACATGCTCCTGGCCATGCATACACTGCACAGTATGTGTGTTGTAGACAGGCATGATGAAATGCATGTGCATCCACGCAGGATTACAGCATCTGTTCGTAACAGCATTATATGCATGTTTAAGTGAGAACTGACGGTTCTTTGATCACCTCGTTCACCTCCGCATGTTGCAGCTGTGCATTGTTTTTGTGTTTGTGTGAAAGTGTTGCAGGATGACAGCAAGACAGACTGAGAGACGCAGGTAGAGGGATAAAGAAAGAAGAGTAGAGAAAAGTAAGGGGTGAAAATGGTTTGTGTACAGGGTGAAGGTGGATAATAACCGTGTTCTTATCTGTGCCCCGCCGTGCCGTGAGCCACCAGCCTCTGAAAGAGCAACAGCGCGAGGCAACAAGCTGCTCCGGCTTCCCCGTGATGGAGGGAAATTTACGACCACTGTCACTGGGATTGTGTTTCTACAGGTCACAGCACTCTGTGACCTTCACCATCTCCAGCCCATGGATTGTCAACACAAAGCTCTGGCCTGTCACGCACAGACGCATATACACAATCACCCACACACACACAGGCACACACACACACAGGCACACAGTGACAAACATCTTCACTCGCATGCTCCTTGCCCTTTTTGGTGATATGTTGCTATCAGCCATCAGCTGCTCCGGCTGGTCTCAAGTTTTATTAAACACAACTGTTCGTTTAAAAAAATGTCTGGGAGAGAGCAGGGAAACAAACACCATCATACACAAAACACACAACGGGGCTGGGGATCCCAAAATAAGCACATTTTCAAAATAAACACAATTCTCATTCCCCAATATTGATTTGTAACTGAACTGTATTGTGCAGTGAATACAAAGTGTATGTGATGCAAGTTTCAGGTGATTCACTGGTATGAAAAGGTTAAAGGGCCTGATGCATAATCTCTCCAGGATTAATCAAAACTGGAGGGTTCCAGTTCATAGATTTTTATGAAATCATATCCACATTTTTATAATATTTATGATAATCATTTTAGCCACAATAGCCATATGAAATATTTGCATCCTCTCTTTTTAAAGTAGCTTTTATTGTTTGTGGTTGAGTCCACCATTACTCTGCAGGAGGAAATGGCCTACCAATAATGTCAAAATCAACCAGGACTGAAATTTAACCTTTAAAGTGTCCATCGAAAAATAAGGAAATATTTAAAATATCAGAAATCATCACATTGGCACATTTATGTTTTGTGATTTTTAGCTTTTTATGATCCAGTTAAACAGTATTTAAATACTTGTTAAAGAGTCCACTGCAAGAAGAAACCAAATAAATAAATAAATTGCTCCACAAGTTAAATTAAAAGGATTTGGTCAAAATGTCAACAAGGATAAGGATGCCCAGTATGATTGATATAACCTCAGTTGATATTGAATGTGTGTCCTTTTCAGGAATAATGTCCTGCAGCACAGGGACTGACATGTGTAACATTTCCTTCAGCAGTTCATTATATCCAACAGCGGGTTGTCTGGAATACACTTTAGTCAACAAGAGACATCTGCGAAGTGCAGTGGAATTTAAGACATTTACTAATTAACAGTGCTGGCAAACGTGGACGACAAACCTCTTTCACATGATCTTATTTGGGATTCAAAAAATGCTGGAAAAACAATCTCAAGCATTTATCAGCATCTGCTCGTTGTTCAAGTATGTTCAAGGAAGTATGAAGGTTTTGTGCCAGCAGTCAGTCATGTACCGCTGGACTCTTGTTGCAAAATTCAGGGGAAATTTCCCAAGTGGAACGCGGCCTGGACAAGCTGGTCAGCTGCAGGTTCACACACCAAACGGTAGTGTGTTGAAAAGCTGCAATCATCAAGAACAAACCTGTCACCAAGATTAATGGCCCGCTGCTTGTTGTTATTAGCTAAGATTTAAACGTTTGGACTGAGACATGTGTGCACTTTAAACACAAACTTTTGAAACACTTCTTCAGTCTAAAGGTCCAAAAGTCAAACTGGTTCTCACAAAACTAGAACATGAGCAGAGACGGTGCTATTATTGTTCATGTGAGTACATAGGAATGAGTTTCATTTTTTGAAAGCTCTCTCCAATCTTAAGCTTAAGTGCATGTGAACAGGAAAGCACAGCATAATGATATATAAAACTTAAAAAGGAGGATTATCTGGGGGTGAATCTGGAGTGCTGCTCTGAATTCAGCAGTCTTTTCAGTTGATTCCTCACCCGAACAACAAATGTCACCAGGAAACCGGCTTGTACAGGTCCAGATATTTTTAAACCTTAGCAATGGCTTTCTCCTCATCCGTTGTGACAGCTACAAGACCACAGGAGAAAACATGCTATCACCTGACAAGAGAAGAAGTCAAGGTAGAGTAGCCAGGATAAGCCAAGCAGGGCAGAGGAAAAAAACTGCGGAGGGTTGACTGCTGGTGATGGTAGGAAAGAAGCACATTTTGTCAAACTGTTCTGCTGGGGTGACTGTTTGGATGCACGATACTTCACCAGTCTGTTTTGCACCCAAAACCTTAGCCAGACTAAACTCATTATAATTCTTTTATACTTTAAAACCAAGTCTCCACCTGAAGTAAATGCTAAAGTTGTGGGAGCTGAGGATGAGAGGTGAGGTGAAGGTTGTAGGGGTTTTTACTAATTTCGTTGATCCGTATCCACACATGCGCTGCTACCCTGAATTTGTCCAGACATTACCCAGACAAGTTGCATGTGAGAATACAAATCAGTTGGACTAGACACTGAACAGACGTAGTCTCTGCGACTCCACACATCGGTTTCTGAGACGAAAAACATTTTTTGCACCAGGCTGAAACTTGTTTATTCCCGTCTATGGGGATTTACTCACTTTTTGCACAGCCTCAAGTGGCCATTTGAGGAACTGCAGTTTTTGTCTTTATTGTCCAGTGCAGGACATTTCTGCCTGGGCAAAAAAGGCAAAATAAATTGGCCATTTGTTGCAAACATTTTAAATATGTCTTCTAACTTTTGGTTTTGGCTAGTTAGCTGGCTATATTGATGAAAAATGGATGAACAAGATGGCGAGATACATGCATGAGAGAAATCATTACATCAAGTTATAGCTCCTACCAAATGCTACAACAAAGCAAAAAGGAAATTATCAGGCTAAGAGTTTATAATGTCCAGTAATTAATTGTAATAGATCCAACCTAAGCCCAAATATTCATATGAATCCTGATGTTAAACTACACGGCCTTTAAAGAACACACACCCAACTTTCCTTTGAAAACTGTAGGTGTTGCGATGGATAAATCTGACTCCAACTCTCCTTCTTTCTCTCTTTTCCTTTCTTTTTTCTCTCTCTCTGCCGGTGATGAAAGAGCACTTCAGACTGCCCACAAAAGATCCTATTTGTTGTCGCTGTTCCACAGTGTGAGCGGTCTTTGTTTGAAAGTAGTCTTTCCATCAGGGCCGTACAAAAGACTCCTTTACAATGTGGTATAGGAGGAAGATGGAGATTTAAGGGGAAAATGAAGAAAAAGAGCCAAAGAGAAACAGACAGAGGTGAAGAAAGGGGTGCGGAAAAAGTGAGAGGAGGGATAAAAAAAAAAAAAGCTAGAGGCGAGATTGGGAGATTGGGGCCCCGTGGCACTCCCAGCTCAAAACGCTTTCTAATATCTTTGGTGCTGGTCTGAACAAAGGGGTAGGGAGAACAGGTTGGCTCCGGACCCCAGGGTGATTTAATACGGAGCTTGAATCGGTGTCTGCAGATCAATGACCACACAGGGGAATAGAAGCCTGGGACATTTTTTCTCCTCTCTTTCTCTATATGAGGCAATAGTTTCTCTCTTTTTCTCTGTTTTCTAAGGCTGCATCCAAGCAGGTCTTTGATGGATCTAGTAGAACCACCGTGGGTCCTGTGAGAAGTCCACTGCCTCTGGCTGAATGAAATCCGCTCGTCCCGACAGTTTTGTTGTGGACAAATATTGCAAAACCACCTTGACTTTACTTGTTGACCTGTCTCGTTTCAGCATGTGGCACAGACAGACAGACAATTTCCTTCCCAAAATCATCCCCTGCTCCATTTTTTCACACTTCAAGGACTCATGGTGGGTCCTCAAAATCTTCCACTGAACTGAATTGAAAGAAGACTTCAGTGGAGTTATGGGGTTCAAGCATCTGGTAATCAATCTGTGTCTGAGTTATAGAGTTTTTTTGGGCATGAAAAAAGTCCAGGTTGATAATATTTTTGTTTTTTATGCTGTGAGCACTAAAACAAAATTCCCTTTTATTGGCTGAAGAAATCTCAAAATTTAGGCACATAAAACCAAAGCTATGCGGATGGCTTGATACCACAACATTTTTTTTTATTATTATTTGGCTGAATTGGCCCTCTCTCAGTACACAGTGAAGCACAGGTCTTCATAGGTTCTCATGGTGCGAGCTAGAAACAAGAACTTCAGTCTGTTTTGGTCAGGTGGGATCCTGCCGTCAATATGTCTGATAGCTGAGCAGACACTTTATCGGCTCTGATCACACTGTTCATCCAAATCAGGAGAGAAGTTTGTTTTTCGAGGAGATGAACTGTCGAGAGCAGGAAAAATAACTAGTATCGAGCTTATTTTGACTGTGGTAGCTCATTTATTGGTGGAGTATCTTGCCACTGCCAGCGTTGATGCGCTCAGTTGGAGTCAGATCTCGCTCATTAGAGCAGGTCTAATTATCTTTGGGCCAGTTCTGACTGTCCTCGGGTTGCTTTGGGTTGGAGCGCGAGGTGACGCACAACTGACAAGATAAAGCGTTATTGAAGAATAAACTGAAGAATGTAAGGAAAATACAAAGAGGCTGCAGCCGCACGAGCAGCTCCGTAGGAGTGGTTTGAACTAAATGCTAACACGCTCGCAATGACATCGCTAACATGCAAATGTTAAGAAGGTATACCGTTTACCTTGTTCACCATCTTAGTTTAGCGTGTTACAGCAGCATGCTAACATGTGCAAAATAGCACCAAACATACAGTGCTGATGATGACGACAGGACTGACTTCAGTTTTGCAGGTATTAAGTCATAAACCAAAGTGTTGGAAAATTTTAATTATTAAAATTCACCCTAAGCCTGAGCATGAATGTCTGCAGCAAGTGCTAGGGCAATTCATCCAATAGTACTGTGACATTTCACTTACAAGCACATATGTCAACCTTATGGTGGCGCTACAGGAGGAGTCAGGGGATCTCAAAACTCAGCAAGTACAATCCATTATATAGTTGCTGGGATATTTCAGTCTGGACCACACTGCTGGACCGACCAACGGGTTGAACAGTTCTATCTTACCTGATAATTTCTGAAATAAGTATGTCCGTAGCACATGTAATTGAGTTCTTTGACAGAATATCAATCAGCCACTTTACTTAAAAGCTGTTATTTCTCTGAGCTGGTGACACTAACCCGACCATACATTGAGTGCTGCATGCCTGTTTGGCTAATGATCCGCTCTCTTTATAGTTACTTTTACTCATCAGCCATTAAGAAAATTATATTTGGAGTCAAGTAAACAAAGAGGGTAAAGTTCCTCCTCTAGTTATCAACAGAGGGCATCTTTCAAATCTCTTCTAATGAGTTTGCCTTTCCCGACTCTTTGAATCGGCCCGTCTAATCAATGATGGGAGTCTTAATACACTACAATGGTCTATGGATTAGTGAAGGTATTTAAACACTGGCTTTAATTAGAGTTGTGCCTTTAAAGCTTGGAGTGTTGGGGTATGACTGAAGCTGGCCAGTCCAGAGGAGGCGTGGAGGACGTGGCGGCGGGGAAAGAAAAGTGAGGAGAAAAGAGGGAAAAAGTGGAAGGAAGTCCTGTGGTGATGAATCAAAGTCACCTTGTGGAGGTCTGACCACTCATTAGGCTGAGAGAAGAGAACATGCTGGCCTTCGCCCTCTCATCTCTCAGATACATTTGTCCCGTTGCCCCAGAACTTAATGAAGCGGGTCGTTCCAAACCATCTTTTGGGTTCAGTTTAAACCTGTGTAAGTGTGTGAAGGGTAACAGAATGTGCAATTATAAAACAAGGCTGTCCTCAAAAGAAAAAATGACAGCGTCGGGCATTTATTAAAATGCGGTAAATGACCGATGGTTTGTCTTTTTTGTGGCTGTCACGGTGGAGGTCAGGGCGGATGCTTGGGTGTACAAAGTGTGTGACTTTGACACCTGATATTGCAGTTTTCTTTGGCTCTCTAACCAACATTCAGCGGTATCTTTAAACCATTCATCTTTAAAATGTGACGTGTTCTTTCCCTTTTCTTGCATCAGCTTCAAACCATGAACAGTTTAACAATAATATGAGCGTGAGAAGGCAAGAACAAACAGGAAGAATGAGGTTTTACCTTTTAGAATAGCTACTTTCAAATATTTTAAAACGTATGTGCTTTTGGTATAATTCACCAGGTCGTTTAAAGATAAGATGTGAATTAATCTCGTGTTTGTTTAGTGAGCTGGAGCAGCAGTATTAGTGTAGCTGCAGTTACAGGTGTGTACAGGTGTGTCTCAGTGTTTCAAATCAGCAACAAACTAAATAAAGAACACCAGAGAAACTGCTTTCATTGATGAAAACTGCCGTGGTGAAAGGTGGAAAAGGTTCAGGTATTGGAATATTGTGATTTATGATGATCTCCATTTATCTTACTTGGTCTTGCTCTGTTTAACATGCGACCGTAATGTAATCAGCGACGTCCCAGAAATGCTGCTAAGTCTGCTTTCTTTTATATATCCTGTAGTGTCACTTTTAGTTTTAAATTAAGGGTCTTGTTGTCACTCTGAGACGTGCTGTGTGACTGTGTAATTGTGTAGCTGCTGATCTGATTTTTCTGTTGTTCTGATGTATTTCTGTGCAAATCTTTAGCACATATCTTTGACACTGAGTAGCATGTGACTAATTTTCTTTTGGATTCTGAAGTGTGATAAATTCAGATATTAATCTAGCGCCGGGATCGTATCAAGGGCCATTTTAATTTTCATAACATCCTTCGAGGGCCGTGCTTAATTATTGAACACATATTTCACACTAACCTCTGCAATGGCTCCAACTGCTTCTCTTTGGCAAGGTGTCTGATGTCAGATGGTAGTGATGATGATGATGCTTCAGCTGGTTTTCCAGGTTTGGGTCAGCCAGTCTTGAGAGGAACTGGGTCTTTGCAAGAGTCAATTTTGAAAAGAGCTGCTGGTCAGTTGTTGCTTTGCAGCTCAATTATTTGTAGGCACATCAGCTTGTTCCATGTTAAAAGAAACAGCAAATGTTCAGTTAAGGATTTCACACTCAGCAGATTTCACATTCAGATGTCATAGCAGCTTTTGTTCTCGCAGAGCAGGAAAATGCAGTGTTTCCTCTTTCCAGTCGGACTTGCCACATCTTTAATTTCTCTTCAAATGATATCACATTTGACTCTTTAACTTCACTTTGTCCAGTAGAAGGAGAATTTGTGATGGAGCGAGTGTTGCAGAGCTGCTGAGAGTGAAAGCTCCTTCAGATATCTGGTGAGATGTTTCAGGACATGAAAAGTGAACAAGAGGAACTGAGCATGTTTGATTTGCTGTTCTATGTGGAACCAGCTGATGTGCCTGACAACCTGCAACATAGGATCATTGAGTTCTGTGAACTGTATGAACGTCCTAAGGATTTTCCCAGTCTGAGGATGCATGTGCTGAAGTTTGCATCTCTATTTGGGACGACCTACTTTTTTCAAAACACTTGGTTCTGCTCAAGACTGGCTGACACAAACCTGGAAAACAGCTCAGAGCAGCATCGTCATCATCGTGATCACTTCCGCCTGACGCCAGCCGCCTCACCAAAGAGGAGCAGCTCCAGTGACTGGATTAGATGATAGTGTGATATATGTGTTCAGTGATTTAGTATGGTCCTTGAAGGATGTTATAAAAGCTGAACTGGCCCTTGACAAGTAAACGGTCCGCCGCCCCTGCACTAAAACGTACCTCGTGCGTCTGCATGAGGCGCTGAAGACCGTGACAAAGTGGTGTCAGTGTCTGATGACGTGGAAGGGGAACATGATGGAATTTAACAAACCACAGAGAGAAAATGTGAATTAAAAAGGTTTTAAAAAAGAAGTAGGAGCACTATCCACTCTGCTGCCGTACTCTGAGATGTATATTCTAGGAAGTAAAACAAAGGTGAGATCCTTGTTTCTCTCACATGATGATGGGACCATAATGATTTGTGCACCATCAGGAATTCAGGTCAGTCTTTATATCTGCCGAACGGAGGAGAAATGCCGTTAAACCTAAGAGAAAGAGCTGCCTCTTGTGTTCATTCAACCCGACTCAGAGGCCTTGTTAAAACATGGCAGTGAACTGTTCCCTTCAAAGTACCTCAGGACCGCACGCAGGTACTCCCCAACGGCAGAATATTGATCCCATCATCAGTCCAGACCTTCCCCTGCCGGCCTGTCTGCCTTCATTTAAATGACCTCTATAAAGCATCTACATCTAATCTTAATTAGATATTGAAGTCCGTTAATTAAAACATTATCTCTGGCGAAACACAGCTGGCCAGTCTGACGAGTTAATCAATGAGGATGAGAGGATGCTGTCTGCTGAAAGACGTGAGGGGGAGAAACCAAAACACTCACTCCAGGCTCAAGTGTGTCAAATTAAACCGTTAAGAGGATCGGAGTTGCATGTTCTGCATTTTGGATTTTTTTGTTCAGCACAGTATCGATAAACTTTCAAGTCTCCTTGTTGTTATTTCTTGCCAACAGGCTAACTATGATGACACAGATCATTGTTGCAGATGCAGCTTTGTGAGTGATAATGTCACTATTCAGTGACTGTACGGGATAATAGATTTTCTTGTAACCAAAGTTTGTTTCTCACCAAAAATGCATTGTGTGCAACCTGAGGCTAACAGCACCTCACACACATCTGCAGCTTGCTGTGTATGCGTTTTCAATTCTGGAAATGATCCTCAAGGAAACATTTTGAATGTCTTTTCTTTCTCATTAAACACATGCATTGTTCACCTGCATGATTACACCAGTTAGCTGTCCTCGCCAAAACTCCCCCCTGTACCTTTAAATGTTATAATCGTCACCACCATTTCTTATGCTCTGGAGACCAAATGCTCCGTCCTGATTGGTACTGCAAGGTAGCACATCAGATCTGGATCTTACATCTCTGTTTACCTTTTCAATTTAGCGGCTGCTCATTTCGTTTTGTTGCTTATTTGCTCTCTAGCAGTAATTTTCCTGTACGTCACTCAATTCATCATTGTACACACAATCATCCTTGCAAAGAAGCCATTCCGTGAATAGGTTTCCACTTTTTCACTCAGCATTATTATTTGCAAAATGACAGAACTACAACCTATTTTCCATGCAGCTATTGTGATGCCAACACTACACTTCTGTAATTTTCTAAATAAAAAATAAAATCTTCAGTGCAAGAAACACATGAAAAATACATTAAGTGAGAAAATGTTGGTAAGACATTTCTCTAGCATTTATGGGGACTCAAGCTTGAAAAACCCTTTTGTAAATGATGCAGTTCAATCACTGGAATATTGTTGAAGCGTGTCTATTCATAGACACTAATTTGATTGGATCTTGTCGTGAGTTTCCACAGTACCGCTTCAATCTCTTTCTTTTGATGTCCGCAAAAGGCAACAGGGAGACAGACCCACCAGTGGAAATTCACCGTCCGCATAAGCAACCAATCAAATCAAATTGAACCATGGTTTCAATCTGGGTTGTATTCTTTGAAGCAATCAATGTCAAACTCCAACTGCAATCATCAGTTATTATATTTAACAATTCAGCCCAGGAAATTTTCATATATGTGCTGTCAGAGGGCGTCCACTTAGAGCAGAAAGTACTGTGCTTAAAGCCCTCTTTCTCATCAGCCTCAACATTTTTGTTCAGGCTTCGATGTGAACCCATGGTGATTAATGGTTCTATTGGGCAGACAAAGTGTCTCGCGGGTTATTTTGTCTCACACATCTGGAACAAGCAGCCCATCCTCCCTGGGCTTGACCTTTCAATCACACTGAAAAAAAACATATATCGACAAGAGCCTCAGTGTAAAAATCATCTAGCGGTCTAGTGATGGCTACATTATTGTTGGTTTCAGGATCGGCTGGATAGAGGAGCTCAGGGTTTATTCTGAACCACTGTACAATAAAAGTTCCTTCATACAAGGAGCTCCATCCCAAAATGCCCTTTTCAAACTGCTCATTGGCCACAGTCAACAGAAAAAGACGACTGTGGTAATACACAAAAACATAAAGTGCAGATCAACTGAAAATGTGAAAAGAATGTGTGTTTTAAGAAAATATACCCTTGGATTAAAAAATGTGAAATATTCTGTGTCACTTCTGATAAGTCAGAATTTAATAAATAGGCAGTGTTTTGCATTCTTTGATCTCAGCCTCAGATGTTTTGAATGAAAGCCACCGTGTCCTCTTTGTCTGGATGTAGGCAGTGCATCTGCTCTGATGAGCTGTCATCCTTGAAATGAGGTAAACAGCGTCTGTAAAGCCAGCACAGGTGTTGAAGAAGCAGACAGCGATTGCAGCTCGCAGCGCCCGGTGTTTTATTTCATTTATCCGGGCTTTTTTTGTAATGTGTGTGGTTCAGCAGTTCACATTTAGCTTTCATTCTTTACCTCTTTCTCAGATTTTTGTTGTTAATGTTACTTTGCAGCAACTTAGTGGGTGCGACATAAAACCTGTGGCACGCAGCAAAGTACATCCCACAAAGGTCTGCAGCGTCCTTGACAGCTAGAAAATAAGACGATTTGGGCATGAAAGCAGTGTGGTGCAGTATAGCTGCTAAAGTTTACTGTGTTTTAAGTACAAATCCAGTTCTTCCATTTTCTGCTATTTTATACTTCAACTCTGTAGTCCACTAGATATCTTTAAAAACTTGTTACTTTTCAGATTCAGGTTCATTTTGCAACATCAACAAATAAATGATGAAGTATTATAGGTTAAAATAACACGTCTACACTGTGTATTGCAATTTGCTTAAACTGGCAAGAGACAAGACTTTGCTTTAATGCATCATTATGAAGTAAACGCTGATTGCACAGTGTAATGGCTATAGAATAATGACATGTTTAACATGGATTTAGGTTCAGCCAGCGTATGAATGTACGCCTCAGTTTTATTGAAGTCCTGCACGGAGACTGGCAGGAGCAGCTTCACGCCGCTGAAGATGTCCAGCAGTGTCTGCAGGAAAAAACACCAACAGTCAGCAGAGGAAATACCCTGCAGGGTTAGTTTCCCTGAATACAAAGGAGCTGTTACACAGTTCCATGAGGAAATCATGCTTAGTTTTTCTGCAGTTACCAATACATGATGAGAAATGATTGAATGCAGAATTGGTTGCACAGCTTCACTTTAAAAGACTGCTTAAAGCCCTCTTAAAAGACTGCTTAAAGCCCTCTTTCTCATCAGCCTCAACATTTTTGTTCAGGCTTCGATGTGAACCCATGGTGATTAATGGTTCAATTGGGCAGACAAAGTGTCTCGCGGGTTATTTTGTCTCACACATGTGGAACAAGCAGCCCATCCTCTCTGGGCTTGACCTTTCAATCACACTGAAAAAAAAAACATATATTGACAAGAGCCTCAGTGTAAAAATCATCTAGCGGTCTAGTGATGGCTACATTATTGTTGGTTTCAGGATCGGCTGGATAGAGGAGCTCAGGGTTTATTCTGAACCACTGCACCATGAGGAAATCATGCTTAGTTTTTCTGCAGTTACCACTACATGATGAGAAATGATTGAATGCAGAATTGGTTGCACAGCTTCACTTTAAAAGACTGCTTAAAAAAAAAGACTGAGAGCAACTTTTTAACATTTTGATTTGATTTGATAATTCAGGCTTTGACATGTTTAGATTAAAAATACTAATTTTATGTTAGCAGAACCCAATGTGTTAAAATGTTAAGATTCCTGAAGGCTGACTGATGATCCAGAGCTGCTGGCACTGTTTCTATCTGCTGTCATGTCTCCATTATAGATTAAATTTCTTCTCGTATTGTATCCTGTACTTTTAGTCATCAGGGTGATCTTTAAGGAAGATTTGTTGCATTTGCGACAGCGGCGACAAGATTAATACCACTTGAAAACATTGTGGGGCTGAAAAGTTGTCTATTGCCACGGTAAAAGATCTGTGTACTTATTCTACTGCAGCATTTAGGCCTGTGCAAGCACAACCAGAGATAGACACACTGTTGCTGTTACGTTGCTGCAATGAAAGCTCTTCTGATTTCATTCAATGTTCACTTTTTGGCCTTTATGTCCCTTTCTGTACGCACCCAGTAATAAAGGCGCAGATTGTTTTGCCCCTCTTCTGTCTATCCATATGGCTTGATGGGAATATGGAGTCTTCCTAAAAGCACTCATCTTTGAAGTGATAGTCCCTCTGTGTCTCCGGGGTGCTGCTCAGGTGCTGCTCTTCTTCTTTCATTTCCCTGATATGTTCCGGATTTCAGGAAAATTACCACCCATCCTGCTGACGGCCATTTGTCTGGCATGACTCCACGGCGAGCACTCGTGCTCTGCTTCCTGATGTCGCCTGTGTTTCTGTGTGAAATCTGCGGATCGAGTACAGCAGTAAGGATGGCTTTTTGATGGGATATCATGCTATTCATTTGTAATTGTTGGCTTGATAAAGAGCTGTGGCATTGATCTCCCATCCCCTGCAAAATACAACAATGTGTTTGCGGTGTGACTTAAAAAAGATCCAAGCACCGAAAAGGATGAAAAATCTTCAAATGTCTTTCGCTATTTTTAATTTTATCTCTTGAGCTTTAAAAGTAAAAATAACTCAAGAACTTTAAAGCGTGTTGTCGTTTCTGATGTGCAGACTTTTCATTAATCTTCTTGCACAATGAACTGCTGGCTTCAAGCACCCAGGAAATGCATGATGAAGACATTATCTTCGTCTTAATCTGTTTGTAGTCTCCCATGAATCTTTGTGCATCAATCAACAACACTTCCTGTCTCGTGCATTAAGTTGAAATAATAAAAACAAATGTATTGTGATTTAAATAGAACGCCACATTGAAATCTGGCTTATGCACAAATTCATATCGATAAAAACTTTCATATATGAACTTGTGACATACACACACTGTGCACGCACACACACATGCACAGACACACACGATCTTCTGCACTGCAAAGATGTAAAGATGAGAAATTCTTTCAATAGATCTGTTCTGAAAACTTCAAAAACTACCTTTGAAGGGAAAAAGACAAATAAATAAATAAACTAAAATACACCTCAAAAAGACGGGAAAAACAGCAAACACTCTGCGGCCTGTCTTGGCCTGGTGTGTACTGTGATCCCCACTTTGCTGCCAGGTGGTTGAATGCCCATTAGTCTCCCTGTCTGCTCTGCTCTGCCAGCTTCGGGCTCAACAGGCGCTACAGAGAGAATAAATTATGATCCACCCACGGGCTATCTGCCTTCTTCGGCCCTGACTCACCTATTTACAGTAGCCTTGCGCTCGGGGCAAATTGCATTTCCCCTTCAAATGTTTGCCTTTATTAATGTTTTGCAGCACGGTAATTAATCTCCTCAACAAAGGTACCATCTGCCTGACCCAAAAAATGGAATTACGCTTTCCCATCCTGTGATTAAGATGAATATCACATGTGGAGAGGAAAACAGCTTTAACAGAGGGAAAACAGAGAAAATGCTTGTTGAGAGATGAGCCAGCGCCCCTTGCCTGTCCTCCCACTTCTCCGCCTCCTCTCTCGCTCTTACCCTTTTTCTTCACCTCCCCTTCTGATCCACTACCTGAGCACACCTCTGCACTGCGGCGTTAGAGCATGTGGGGACAGATAAACCTGCGGTAATGAAAATGAATGTTCCCAGTTGGAGCCCAATAGAGTTCCATTATGAGGTTTATTTGTCGGGGGCAGGATGCCAGACTCCGGGACCAGTTTTACTTGGCTCTCTCCGGGCCCGCTGCGGTGAAACTCTAGCAGCGGCTAATCTAGCACAGCAGCTCTGCCCCGACCAGGTCCTCGGCAAGAAAACTGCAATGACTCTTTTGCTTTCTGTCACTTTCTTTGTTTTGTTTCTCTGTCGCTCTCTGCTTCTCTGCAGCCTCCCTTATCGACTTGTCTATTCTGTCTTGATGTTTCTCTCAGTGTCTGTAGCTCTGTTTTTCTATCTCCAGCCCATCATCAGATTAGAGGGGAAAGAGGAATAGGTCAGCTTGCAGAGCTTCATTCATTCATCTTTATAATGCCCCCTTTGCTGATAGAGCTTTGCAAACACTGGGCGAGATATGCATCTTGAAACCTTGTTCAGGCATTTTGTAAACCACAGTACATTGATTACTCCACAGGAGCAAATACTTCCTCTTTTCATTCATGTACATGTCATTGCATGCAGCAGTGCATATTCGATATAATCTATATATATCATATATATATATATAGAGAAGAACGGGATTTTGAACTGGTCTCAACTGAAAATATCTGTTTGCAACTGATGAATGTGAGTGTCGTTATCTCCTGTGACAATTAGCAATGTTTACAGCAGCCAGGATGCCGGATGGTGAAGGCATGACCCGCCCCACTCCGGCTCTGATTGGCTCACCCTGGTGATCAGGCTCACTCTTCATGCCTAAATCTAATCAACCAAACCAATGAAAGCAATGAGTAATAGGCAGCCAGAGGAAGAGTCGGGTGGGTCATGTAGCGGCATGCTAACATGACTGGAAATTCAGACGCAGTTATTAATATTTGAAGGAGTTTTATGAACAAATCAGTCCAGATTCTCATGGAAAAAAATCCTTATTTTTATGAAACCTATCATGAACCACATCAGTAGTGAATTTGAAACGACATTGAGCCCAAGCATCCGACCACTCTTTGAGAGTATCTGTGAGTGAATGATGATCACAAAAAACCATTAACAAAGGGTCAGACCATGACCCAACAGCTCACAGCATTTTGTGAAGGACCAGTAACCTTCATTTCCCAACAAGCAGACAGACCTGTAACTAACTAGACTACATTACTGGAGGTCTGCAGACTTAGCATCACATTAAAAAAAAAAAAAAAACAGAATAAATGAAGATGATTTTTTTTCTTTTTTAGGGACTGTGAACTGAATAGCATGTCACAAAGTCTTTTTTCTTTGCATTTCACACTCCAAATTAAATTCTGCTCTTTTCTGCAGAGAGGACCGGCCGTCTCACCTTTAATTACTAATAGTTCAAAACTGTGAACTATGAACGTGAATCCGTTCATCTTAATCTGTTGGATCTGAGCCTTGAGCAAGCTCTTGTGAAATGTGAACTTACACTTGTTATATATATGTATATATAGTGCCTGTCACAATATTATATTAGAGACTTCTAAATAAACCTGCTTAACAAACTAAACACAATAACACGTTTGTTGCCAATTTCATATTTTTAATCACACCTGTAATTGAAAAATGTTTTCACTTTTCCAGTGTGAAGACTGCAACTCAGCACCTGCTCATAATTACCAGGTTTAATTGGGAATTAAAAGTGGAAGTCTTCATTTTTTATCTCTTTTGTTGTTTACTGTACGATCAAATTAGGTTTCATGTTGCTTTACTGTCCTCAACTTTCCGTCCTCTTATGAGCTGCAGCATTTGCAAACTGCTTTGAATTGCCCTTAAGCCAAGCGCTTCACGCAGTGGGTTTTTTGAATTGGGACATCGCTTTGTTGCACATGCAGTCAAGCATGAAAACATGGAGGTTGAGGTTGAGGGTGAAGCAAAGAAATGGGACGCGGTGTTTGTTTCCTACCCGGCCTCCTCCCTCTGTCTCCGCCTCTTCTTGCACTCTCCGACACTCACTCTTGTCATTCCACTTGTGTCATCCCCTTCATTTGTTGTGCGTTTGGCAACTAGAGCTGAGCGTCTCTTTCTGCCGCTTTCACTTTTCCTTTTTCCTCTTGGCTCCTTTCATCTTCCCCGCTCTGTTTCTTTGCCCTACCTTGTTTCACCCCGGCATTCAAACCTCTTTAAACAGCTGAGGGATATCTGCTGGAGCTCTTGTTGCAGCTATTGATCTAATAAAGACCCTTCAGAATGGTAGTGGAAACATCAAAGTCTGCAAATATAATAAAAGCCCCCAAACGTATTGAACAGAGGCACGTTATTTTAATTCACACTTTACCGATATGTGAGGCACGGAGTTTAAACCCACAGGTAATGATGTAAACCAATTAGACAACTTTATGTAGAACAGTTGAGGCACAGCATGGTTATAATGATCTCCGTGCAAACACACACATCTTGCTGCTAATCATATGCAAAGAACTTCTTTAATTAATCACATTTAGTAGAGTGATACAATCCCTTTGCCTTGAGCTAAATTCCAGACCCTGCAGTGGTTGGTTTGCACACACACACACACACACACACGCTTTCATCACATCCTATTACCAGCTATGATCTTGTCATGCATCAGCCACACCAAGGGGAAACACTGAGCGTTTACTGGAATCACACATGCAAAAGTTGCCGTCTGGCTGCTGGAAACCATCCAACCCACCAGCCGACCATCCGACCGAGTGGCTCCGAGCACCTCATCAGATCTCTGAAGCCTCGTCAATAATTAAGCGCTCACAAATCATTCATAAGACGGTTGCTTCCGCGGAACACACCGCCAGTGGCACACCACGGCTTTGAGGGAAGACTGTGCTTCTGCCCCCTATTTTTTAAATGTTTTTATTTGTTTTTCTGTCACGCCCCTTAATAAGACATCACGCTTGGAGGAGCAGGATGCAGTGAGCAGCGCTGGAGTCTGCAGCTAACCTGGGTCTGAACCCGGCTGGGAAGCAAAGGTCGCCGGGCGAGCTGGGGAGGGTCTTACTGTATATGTGACATGCTGGCAAAATAAGTGTAAGCATGCTTAAGCATTAAAAGGTTCTTCTATACTGTGCATGTGTTTGTATGCATTAGCGCATGTTCTCTACGTTGTGTGTGTGGGTGTGTGCGTGTGTGTGTGTGTGTGTGAGCGAGTACAGTAAGAGAGAAAGGGAATGTCTGCTAGGAGTGAGCCAGGTCTCACACTTGGATGCATCCAGCTGTGATGGTAATAGGAATGGGCAGAAATCTGAGGCAGACACTGCTAATGGTTCTCTCAAACTGGGAGGGATGGTGACCCCAGTGTGTGTGTGTGTGTGTGTGTGTGTGTATGCCCCACAGATCTGCTCTCATTTTACTCTCTGCCAGACTTTCACACTCTTCTTTCTCTGTCTCCACACTACCTTTCTCCACGCTCTCGTTCCTCGTTTGGTATCTCCTCCCCTCAAATCCTTTATCAATCTCCATCTCTCCCCTTCACTCTCCTCCTCATCCGGCTGTTCTGCATCCTCAGTTCCTTGATCATCTTGCGTCTCTGCTTCTCTGTAACCTCCCTTTTCTTTCGCCGTTTCGTCTCAGCCGTCAGCGTTTCTTTCAACCATTTTTCCCCTGGACACCTCCTTCTGTTGTTCCTTGCTTTTGTTTTTTCTGTCCATCCTCCCTTCTGTTCAATAGTCTTGAGTGAACCCACCGTTATCTTTCTCAGCCACTGAATTCCTACTAACTGTTTTCAAGAATGGGAATAGAGAGGGAAGGTTCATCAAGAAATGATAGATTTATAAGGGCTCAAGGCCAGTAAATATGATGCCGAAGTCTTTGTGAACCCTGAAAGAGAGCTGTTTGTAATGGTGAGCCTCCCCTGAAGGATCCTGGAAGTCGAGGCTCACAAGGTAGAAATCTGCGCACCTCGTCTGACTGGCTGCTAAATTTGGGGTGTCTTAAGTTTGGTTTGCAAATGAATCAAACACAAATTGCAGGCAGAGTCCCACTAAGGGGAGAGCACATATTATTTGTAATTTTAAAGATTTATTCAAAGTGGAAAATGAACTTCATTAAAAAAGTGAAAACAGCTTTGGCGAGGCCGTTGACAACATTAGCGGTGGAATTAGAGGGAGATGTAATGCAGGAAAGTTGCTGCAAAAAGAAGCAACATAAGACCAAACCTTACAAATCCAAAAGACACTATTCACTTTTCCCCACCAAATAAATAGATAGTTCACTCTGTAGTGAGCAGTAAATTGAGATTTAGGACACTTCATCATCATCATCATCTCACACCATCACTCATAGATAACAATCTATGAGTGATCATGCCAGCCAACACAACTCATTTTCACACCTGCTTTGTTTTCCCTGCTATATACTAATGGTGCGTTCCTTTTGCCTCAGAAGTCAGAGCTGTGAGGGATGTCACACCCCAGCTGATTGCATTGCAGCACAAGTCAGAAATCCAAGATGGACGCCTCAAGAAAACAAGGACAACATGCATTATGCAGAATTTTGTGCATACAAACACTGTAGCAGCGTGTCTACAGATAGAAGTTGGACAGTGTTGTGCATGACTGATTTAATGAGACATTAATAAGATAAAAGCGAGGTTCTGACTGAGAAATCTGACTTAAAGGGGTACTCGAGTTGAAATATCTTCCCAGTTTAAATGGTAAAGCACCGTGACTCTCCTGTCATTCCAGGTCCAGACACTCCCTCGTGCCCTGCACTCCCGCCACACCCCATCACCTGGTTTCACTTTTCCCATCAGCTCTGCAGTACACACACTGGCCCATTCCCATTCACTCTTTGCCAGATTGTCTCTTGGGCCTCCGCCGTAGCTTTGCAGCCATCCTCTGCCTGCATGATCCCCTGCCTCCCCGGCAGACTTTTGCCTCTCGGCCGGACCCCTTTTGAATTAGTCTTCCTGTTTGTATTTGCTGGCCTGGTTCTTGGACTACGAGTAAACATGAACTTTTACCCATCCTGTCCGTCTCTGAGTTGCGTGTCTGGGTTCAAACCTGGGTCTCTGCTGAACCGTTACTACAGAAGCATCAACAAACCAGCTGGCAGTTTGAACTGAACAAAATCCAACAGACACACAAATATAAGTAATAAGTAGAATGTGACAACAAGGTGATAAATGGGGGTAACCATCTTTGAATAATGTGTCAGAGTAACAGGAGATTTTATTGCTTTTCCCATTCTGCCAACATGACATGAATGCAGCATTGTTCTACGATCATATCGGATGAATGAATGATGGGAAACAGGCTCAGGTTCTGCAGCTAGACAACGGTCATCAGAAAACTAAAGAGGTGGTCGTGTAAAGTGAAGGTTAAAAATACTGTGCATGGATAGTATCGCCCTACATCCATAAATTTACCTTGAAGGATGAACTGTGATGCATCTTTGTTTGTCTTTTCAGGCACTTCTGAATCAAGCTGATATAAAACCCTAATTCCAAAAACAAAATGTCTAGGGCGAAAAAGGTCTATTACACATTGGCTCTTGACATGAGCATAACAAGTCAGAGCTCCCGCATGACTTGAACATGGCATTAACTTTCATGACATAGCAGCAAACTGACCGGGTGAACAGAATTCTCCCTGACGAGCCTCAGATTGAGACATGCAGAGACTGCAGGACCAGGACGGATTGGAGACGACCAGGATCGGGCTTTGTGTGCGTTTCTCAGGGAGACTTTCAGCAGGGCAACATTTTAATACTAGCCCACCATGTGTGCCTGCACTCTTTGTGAAAATATGAACTTAATAACAGTATTTCCCCATCCACACTTTGAATGGTCTGCTTTACTGCCTTACTGTGGTGCTGCCTGACTGACGGTCCATCATTTTGGAGATGTAGTTCACAAAAACTCTCCCTTCCTCCTCAGCGTAACTTGAGTTATGATGCTACTTTAGACAGCATATTTCTCAAGTAAAGTGCATTAACAACAGCGGGTTGCATAAGTGCCATTAGCGTCAAACTTTCTGTCTTTACCGAGGTCATAAAGGACATGCACCATATTGCACTAAAAGAAGCAAACAAGCTGTGATTTTATCATCCTCACTTCTAAATGGCAGCAGTAACATGGCACATAAAATGATGGAAAACTTAAGGAAAAAAGTGACTATATAACTGGGCAGATATGACCAGATGGCAGTCTCCCTCTGCTGAATTTAAATGATGCACCTGAATCAACTTTTGAGTAACGCATAAAACTGGATTTGTTTGTCCCAATCAATGCAGTTTGAGAATCAGCCAAAGCAGAGGAGGACTGAGGCAAATCAATCTGCCGAGCTGCGTGGAATACTAGAGCAAGCTGTGTGGTCATGCTGACAGATGAATGCCACCACCTCCAGCAGGAATTTTACTCACTCAAAGTCAAATAAGGCTCGTCAGCTACTGCACCGTCCTGCGTGCCGCTGCAGCTCCACCTTCAACGGGACGCTGCTGCCCTGGAAAACTCTTCGCTTCTGTGAGCAGATGCATCCTCTCACATAAACAGACATAATGAACACATCACAGCGTAATTGGGATGTAACCAAATTGCAGTGGAGAGCATACAGTATATTATTGCTTTGTGAAAATGAAGCACACTGCAGACAGAGAGGAGGTGCAAGAGAGCTGGATGAGAACGGCTGAAATTGCTTTTCAATATGTCTCATTGCTAAATATCATTTGCAAACACGGTAATATTGATGTTTTCTCACCAGTTTAATTAAATAAGGAAGTGTTTATTTCTTAAGCATGTATGAGCTGCTGTAACCGCCTGCTTTCATCTCAAGCTCCTGGTCAACAAAGAAAGAGGCTAATTTCATTTTCATATCCTCCTTTTTTATTGTCTTGTTTATGCAGGGGTGAGCCCGAGGCGACAGAATGAATTATTATCCCCCCCTGTCCATATTAAGCCCACCACACACAAACATTTCATTAATTTCATCTTATAAATGCACTCTTTCTTATCTTAGTCCCTGATGTTTTTCGGCCGTTGTTTGTTTGTCAGCTGCCTGAGTTTAATTTATTCATTATCTGTTTCCCCAGTCCTCTTTGCTCTGAGGTTGATGATTGCAGGTTTTTGCATGAATCCTTTGCAATGACTACAATCATGGGCACAATTTTCTTTTGTTTGAATGCTTTAAATTAGGAAGGACTGTGATATTTTCTTTGAGCGTGCAATGATATATCAACAGGCAGCAGAAGGTAAAGGAAGAAGGTGAGAAAGCACAGTGCAGCCAAGGAACTGGATCATTTCCATTTTATATTTTAAGACAATAGCTGAAGCTGTTATAGATAGAAATATTAACAATAAATGCAGTAGAATGGATCATGATCACAAGCAGAGCCATCGCCCTGAATGCATTTCTGCATGCAGCAGAAGTCATTTATGAAGGATGAAGAAGTAAAAGGCAGCAGTTGGCGAGGCTAAAAACAAAGCTTACCTCGTCTGTTTAAGGCCACATTTTGGCTTTTGTCATAGTTAGAACATCCTTAGAACAATCTGGTCTCATCTTGAAATGGAGCATCTGCAGATTAATTATGATCCAATTAAGTTAGGTGCAATACAGAACAATTAAATCCCTGTTTTTGCTATTTTCACCACCATCTTTAAGGTAAACAGTGGTGTTGCTAGGCTACAGCCCTGAACGTTTCATGAATCACTTTGGATCTAAAAAAAAAAATCAATAATAATAATAAGAAAAACTATAAAAATCTAAAATTGTTGATCAAAATAGTATGTTCTGGGTCGTCTTTGTGTTACAGGACCTGTCATTGTTGGCATCTGGTTTAAGGCAACACTTGAAGACTATGGTAATAAGAAGCTTCCTCAGTAAGTCAAAGGATGAAGGTGCTGGCGAGGCGAGAGAAGGTAGAGGAAGAGTCTCCTGTTGCTGTAGCAGCAGATGAGTCAGGACGTTAGAGTGCCACCGCCTCACCTGCAAGCTCAGGCTGGGGGAGAAGAGGGCTCTTTAGCTCGCTCGCTCATCTAGCTCAGTGGTTTTCAAATGTTTTTGTCACAAAGCACGCCATTTATTAAAAAACAAGTATTTCCAGTATGTTAATTATCGTAATTGAGATTAACTCCAGGGCACACCAGAGTGCGATGGCACACAGTTTACAGCCACTGGTCTCTTTAAGCTGCACTCACTGTGACGTTAATGTGACCTTACTCCTTTTTTGTATAGTCTGATATTGGTTGGTGTGTTCAAATAATTAAAATCGATGTGGAAAATAAATTGATAAGTAAAAAGAGTTTATGATCTGATCATGACATCAAAAAGAGATTTGGTTCGATTGTGGTTGGGATGTATTGACTGCATCGTTTTTATGAGCAGGAGAGAAGCGAGCAGAGGAGAGGAGGAGAGAGAAACACAGAGGAGGCACTGAATGAGCTGCCGGGGGGAGAGGAAGAGGAGAGTACCAGAAAAACAGATAAGATACAGAATTTAACACAGTTTGTCACAGTTCAAATTTGTCTCAATTCTTTTCACACAATAGAAGCAAATTGAACAGAAAACTGAACAAAGTATTGGCAACAATCTGTCTCACAACTGCTTCATCAAGCTCAAGGCTCATTTCTTTCCTTCGGGTTTTGCTCCTGCTGCTAAAATAAAGATAATAGCGACGTTGAATGAGAACTCAAATTGCGCTCATTTTGTTTATTTTGATTTCATATTGTGAAAGCCAGCCAATCACTGGTGCAAATATCAGGTGAAACTCTAAAGATTTGTGGGCTGGGCTGAACCTCCGTGGTTTCTAGATCCTAACAACACCCCCGACTGTAAGCCTGGCGGACATCTGCACTCTATTGAGCGGATTCTTCTACTAGGAAAGGTTTATTGTTCAATTTTCTTGATCGGCTAGTCGTTTCAGCATCGGTTTGAAGAAAAAGAAAAAGACAAAGCCAGGGGAGAAAAGTAGGCTGTACCTGGAACTTCTCCTCATTGTACACTATCAATTATTTACTTATTAAACATACTTAATACAGAACACCAGAATGTGAGGAAAAAAAACGTTTGTAAACAATATAAAGTCATAAAAAACTAAAACAGAAAGAAGAATGTCCTCCGTAGAAGAACAACAGCATCAGTTTTTTCAGCACGTGTCCTAAAAAAAATATGTTCAAGTGACACTGCCCTCTAGTGGTTGTGGTAATTATGACGGGAGGGAAGTCGACGTAATTAAAGAGCGTATGTTCTTAAACTTAAATGATGTTGTCATTTTAACCCAAATTACACAAACTTGACCAAGTTGTGTTGGTTCCTGAACTTAACCGATCCTCAACCTGTCACATTAAAAAAATAAAAAAAAAGATTGATTTATTTATCTTATTTCACCTATAGGGAGTAAAGGATTTACTGTAAGGTCTGCAAGACATGAAATCACAACTCAGACAAAGCAAGACAAGTTTCGATCCACTCATTTCAGTGGTTTTGAGTCAGTTAAGTGAAGTTTTGATCTGTATGTTCTTCTGGGAGACACAATAATTCAGATTTTACTGATTCCTATCCATGTGCAACATGGAACACTTTGTTTTTTATTTCCGTTTTACACAGCGTCCCAACCTGAATCACGGTTGTATTTTTAAAAAGTTTCCTTTCATAAACTGCACTCTTGGCAAAGTTGAGAATAACGACCTCTCCTCTTTCTCGTTCAGCCCTTCCCTTACTCCTCCTCCTGCTCGCTCTCTCTGTAAAACTCCTTCTAAATTATCAAACAATGCCTTTTCTCTCACATGGCTACCTCTGGATTACTTACCTGGCTCTCCCTGCAGGCCTATTAAACACCCCTGAAGTCATGGTCACTGCCTGGCTGGCTCTGCATTCATAATGGTCATTACCTCAGCCACCAAAAATGAATGGTGGAACAATCCAATTCAGAGAGATCTGAGAATGCCTTTTACCAAGGGGCCTTATATTGATAGCAGGCAATTTCACATCTCATTCGCCAGAAGTGGGCTTATTGAATATGAGAGGTTTGGGAGGAGAGAATTACAATGTGGTTCCTTTACATTTCACCCACACAGAGAAAGGCCGCCATATCTTTCACGTCCGTGCGATCCTCCTCATGTATCACACATCGCCCTGGGTGGATCCATTGTTAGGGCTAATATGTTTTTAAAAGCTTTCCTTTTCACAACAGGATTTTCCATTCAGCGCGAGTCCTTTAACTCCACGCCAACGAGACAATCACATTATTTCAGTTTTCAGAAAGACCTGCAGCAGCAGCATGCCACTCCTTTCTCCTCTCGGCTGACAGGGAACGGCCGTCCTCTTTCAGCCACTTTTCTCTATTCTGCTTCCGTCAATAAAAACAGGGTTGGATAAAGACGTGTAATCCTTTCAATCCTTCCCTGATCTTATCTCCAGGATCTATTCAAATGTGAGCCTTTACCCCAGCGGTATTAGCCCGCGTTTAAACTGTCTCCTGTGAACAAAAGAACCAGGGCAAGGGCAAAAGATTAAACTTTTTTACGCCGTCACAAAAACGTCTAAGTGACAAGATTTCTTTATGGATTTGAATGAATAAAGAAACATTGCCAGCGGATATGAGACACCTTCAAGCCCAGGAGACACCTCACTCTCGGGTGGGAACCCCTTCAGTTTCTTCATCTCACGTTTTAATTACACGACATAATGAACTGCAAGTTTCTTTAAAGGATGACATTGAGAGGAATCCTTTAACACCCGCTGTCTTGTGCAGAAAAGTGCTAAGTGGTTAAATCTGATCAGCCTCTGTGGAGTCAGGTGCTCTCTCTTTTTAAGACGAAAGGGAAGAACTTTTGTCAGATTTTAAATTATGAAACAATCACCAATGCTTCGTTTAACATTGTTTATTATCAGTTTGTCATTTTCAAATTAATTGTGACAGCTTAATAAAATCGAAATAGGTTGATGGTACTGTTACAGGGAACAGGTAGCATTCATCTCACTGCAGTCATGTGGAGGTGATTTTATATTCCTTGTTACTGAATGGGCCAAACATGGGAGAGCTATGTTTTTGGTCGGCACCATCTGCTGTAGTTCCTTTAGGAAGTTTTTTTGCTCAGTGTTTCCTGGTTTATCTATGAAGCCGTTCAACAGATTTTAACCAAAAACTGGCCATGAAATGCAGAAGTTCACTGCTTGGTGTGGAGATGCTGGAACGTGCTTGTGTCCACTAAATGAAATTGAAAAACATATACATGTGTAAGTATGACAGCAATCATCGACCTGTTTTCTGATCTGACTCCATTTTAGTTAATGTTTGGTTAGTTATTAGAAACACAAAAGGTTTTGTGCCTCAACCTGCTTGGTTAATGTTAGGAAATGCTTCATCAGCTCATGATGGTCTGTATCTTCAACACAAACATGCTGCATGTCGTTTTCGGGCATATCCTGACCTATATTTACTTTAAACAAACAAGGGCATCCCTGAGAAGAATGTCACTAAAAACCTGTTTGAGTATAAAATATTCACTCGCTTTGGGCTTGAAAGGTGGATCTGAAAAGGTTGCTGCTCGCTTGTTTGCAGAGGACAGCAGCTGTAGTCAGATTCACTGGAGTCGTGTGTGGAAAATGTATGTCAGTGTCTTTCAGCTCTGTGTTTGGTCTCTACCACCTCCTGAGAAAATATCTGTGTACAGTGACTTTTTAGAGCTTTTTCTGCTGGAAACAGATGTTTGCTGTTGCTGAAAACCTTTTCATGTGGTGAGACTGACCCAAAGCAGTGCAGCTGCAGGCCTGAGAGCTCAACAATGAGCTGAAACTCTCTCTAAAACCTGCTAAAGCTAAGGGGAACTGCAGATTCAGGTGATAATTCTCCGTTTCACACTGTTGCATTATTTTCACACTGTCATTTCATACATTGTTAGAATAAAAAAAAAATTGATGTGAGCCGCTTTAAAGTAATTCTAATTTCTCAGATGCTGTGAAGATCATCTGTTTCAATACGCTGCTCATGACAACTATGGAGATTTCCACCCACTCAGCAGGCTTCAGCGTCCCAACACCTTCACCTGACAATCACGGCTGAACAAAGGGCCGACTACAGCACGGAGCGTCTGCTGTCTGCTGCTGCATTGACCCACACGTCCTTGCAGACTTCCGTCCCTCCCCGCCTGTCTCTGTCTCCACTCTAAGCCATAATTTCTGCACAGTGCTAGCGTGGATGTGCCCACGGGCTAGTCTGGTCAATGTTCCCTCTCATACGACGCTCATCAGTGTGTTTCTGCAGCAAACCACCCCAGCCTGGCAATTCACTGACCTTTCTATCCTGTCTTTCCCCCCATCAGGCAAAATGGGTTCTCATTAATAGTTCATGGCTCCTTCCCTCACCCTGTTTGTTACATTGATTCACCTCCCTTTTCCTTTTCTTTTCCTGTTCTTCTCGTTTTCAGGTAGCTGCCCCGGCGCTGTGCACTCATTTACACAGGAGCCTTTCTATTAACCCTGGGAGGAGTCACTCTTCTCTCAGTCGCCCTTTCTCATTCTCTTTCATGCCATCCTTTCCTCTCTCTTTCCTTCTGTCTCTCTCTCATTCTCTTGTTTTGTCTTTCTCGCCCCTCGCCTCCCCCCAACCTCCCACATCTTTAATGCCATCTTCATCCTACCTGCCACTTTTGGGCCATTTCTTTCATTTCAGTTTCATCCTTTCTTTACATTTCTTGCACTCTCCCCCTCTTCCTGGTAATATTTGAGGAGTCTGCAGGCAGGTAATAGACCAGTAGTAAAACAAAAAAGAGGAGCCTGTAGGGCAACAGCTTTATGAGGCAGGAAAAGGAGAAAGAGAGGAGAAAGAAAAGAAGGAAAGGTTATTGTTTCAGTGCTTCAAGTGAAATTCAAAAGGTGTGGGCAGAAGACAGAAAATCAATCAATTTCACCTTTAAGTAGGGGTACAGAATGAAAACAAGATGCTGTGCTTATGATCAGTGATGGTTGCCACTGTCTCATTGGCTGCTGGCTCCCACTCATTTACCACTGCCTCATGACTGCACGTACACTTAGCTGCACTATTTATGCTCTCACATACCAATACATATTCATACCACTGTATATATCTGACCTGTAGTGTGTGCACCATATTCAGATTCAGCAGTTTGTTCTGTATTGAAAGTCTACTAATGTGACTTCTTACACCCACACTATTTTACTATTACACCTATACTTATATACACTTACATACACTTATAAATGCAATTGCCTACTCTAACTGATGCACATGCCTTCGTTGCATTCGTCAATATTAAAGGATAACTTTCGTTTTTTACAACCTGGACTTTATTTGTAGCATTAAATACGACCATTTAGACACCCAGACAACTTTGGTGGCATTTGGAGTCGTTTTGAAGAAATTACCCCCAGAGGAGCGGCGCGTATATCCGTATAATGCGAGTAATCGGGGCACCCGTGCGTAGCCTCTATAAACGCATAATCTGCGGCGAAACTCGTTCATATTCCAATATTTTGTTTTGATATGCTGGCGCTATTCCCCTCTGAGCCCGTGGTGGCATGTTATCAATATACAGCGTCTTGAGGAAACTACCTCTGACGTGGATGACGTCATTTTCGAGCGCCGCGCGCTGCGAGCAGCCAGCCACAACACGGCTAACTCTGCGGCGGTCGGCTGGTTTAGCTGTAGTTTGCGACTGTTATTTTTCACAAAATGGATGAATATTTTTCCGACTCTGAGGTGGTGGACGATGACTTTTACGATGGACGTCCTTACCGTTTTGAGCCGGAGTACACGGACGAGGAGCTCGTTGAAAGGAGGACGCGGAGGCAGAGAGAGGAACAGCTGGCCTAACAACAACAAACGCGTATCTCATGGCCGCAAGTCCCACTCTGAGCAACAGAGGTATTCCTCCTCTGTTGTCATCGATGAACATTGTCCACAAGAACACCACCAGTTGCCGTCTACTCGTGGACGCGCGGCAGTTTGTTGGTTTCTTCAAAACGACTCCAAATGCCACCAAAGTTGTCTGGGTCTCTAAATGGCTTAGCTTATTCATAAATACCACTCACTGTTATTTAATATCTCTATACATATGTACATTACTCTGCACTTCTGCTTAGATGCTTAACTGCACCTAACTGTGCTTATAGTCTGTGCAATGACAATAAAGTGGAATCTAATCTAAAATCTAAACTTTATTGTTTAGACAGTCTCACCTCGCTGGTGCGAACATTTTAATATCTGCCTGTATCTCCACAGACAAAAACCAGGCAGAGTGTTTCGATTTAGAGAGAAATTGACTTGCAACGAGGAATTATCGGCGGCAGAGGAAGAGTTATTGGTTTTCTACTTCAGAATAGTGATAAAAGGACAATTTGCTCAGATCCTATGATCCTGAAATCTGAGTTTCCAGACAGGCTGTTAATGTTCTCCAATATTTTGACTCAGTGACAGCAGGGACGTTATTAGACTGTTTCAATCTCTATGAAAAGATACTGTCCGTCAAAGTACACTGAGACTTACAGTAATGGATTCAAGCAGCAGCAACAGTAAGCTAAATTGTTTTTTTTTTCCTCACTCTTATCATTTTGACATGTTTTCACAAAGAGGAAATTAAAGACCGGTAATTATAACCGCACAATCAGTCCAGTGCTTCATCCTGTCATGTGAATTAATCACCAGTAAAAACACTAATTTAGATCACAGTCCCAATACTCAGCCTTGACTGTACTGAAGCTGAGTAATCCATATGTTTATTTTCCGGTCGAACCCTGAATCTTCTGTTTCTCGCCTCTGAAAGTGAACATTGGATCTTGAGGATGTTGGGCACTGGCCCAGTGAAGGGGTTTGGCTGCCCTCTGCGCTATTTCTTTAACCTTAATTTAAAAGAAGGGGTTGTTGCTGACCGTGCATCCTTTTCCAGCTTCACACTGTTTCGCATTCATTCCTTCCCACCTGGGACATTAATTTGAAGTCTTGTAGTGTTGGCAGTGGAGCAGGTATACCGGAATTATTCGGCATTAAGAGCCCCCGTGGCGAGTTAGGGTTGAGAGACATACAAGGAGGTACAGGAGAGTCTGAATTTTATTTGGCGCCCTTCTTGTGCTTTATTTAGATTTTCTCAAATTAAGATGTAATCAGAGTCAGGTAGAAGACAGATGCACTTGCAGTTTGTGTTGGTTATTTGGTGTTAGAATATTGCAAGATAATTCGTTTTTCCCACTGAAAATTGGCAAGGTGGTAAATGTGTCCTGCACCCACAGCACAATACTTGACTAACTGAGATGGCACGATGGGGGTTAATCACTAGAAAACACTGGAAAGGGTCTCTCAGATGTTCCTTAATTTACAGCTCAGTCTCTGCCTGTGCGTCCAGCAGAGTCTACAATATGATTGGACCGAATGATAACGTCAGCATCAGTGTTTTTGGTTGCTGTTCTGTTTTAAAGCAAGGCCGTACGGCATTCTAGCTCTGTGATCTGTGTTGTTGTTGCAGCCAAACACAGAGGCAGAGCTTTGACACTATGAAGTACAACTGACCTGAGCCCAGTGCTTTATTATGCTCTCTCATATGTATGCTGCTGAATTAATCTGCCAGTACACTGCAATTGAAAATGATACATTTTCGCAGGCAATATAAGAGGTTTGACCCCCAATCCATCATTTTCTTGCGATTTGTTAACGATGTCATGTGAACAGTTGGAGTTTTCACATGTGGACATGGGGCACATTATTTTCACATTTGGAAGGTGAAACGATCATTACACCAAAATTAATCAGTTCCAGATTCAGTTCCCAGCAGCTTGTACCTCCGAGCCTGGTCATGCATTCAATGAACACAATTAGCGGCGATCGTGTGCATGTTGATTGTTGTTTCTCGCACGTTGTACAGCTTCAGTTTCATTTACAACCCGAGCACATGTAAATAACCACGGTGGGAAACATCTGGTTGACACCTGCCTTTAACTGTACTAGTGATGAAGTTTAGCTTGTACAGAAAACTGCAATTACCATGTTTATACTCATGTCCCAAATAAACCACAGAATACACTAAAATGTAGCATTCTCAGGCGTTTCTCATTCTATGAAATTACTGACACCCAGTTAATAATTTTGCAGCTGTTAATTTCTTTTTCAATCTAACAAATTGCGATTTGAACATGATGGATGGACGGGAGAGGGTTTTTTAATGAAACTGGTCACTCATTTTGGAAAATCATCAAACTGGCTGGCACACTTTCACCTTCTCATCTGTTGCCAGAGAAGAGTAATCACTCCATTCTGTCTCCTTATTTGTTTTAGGTGGCTTTTTAAACCTCAAACCTGTAACACCCCTTGCAGCCGCACAGTGTGAGACCTACTGTATATATATACCTATCAAACAAGCTCTTTTCAAACTTCAGTTTTTTAACATGTTTCTGCAGCTCTGGATGTCGTGTTTGATATTCTTCTACAGATGAAAACTCTCTGTCTGCCCTGTGGCTTGTGTCAGGTCAGTCAGCTCATGAAAGTACAGTTGGGGTTGAATGGGGAGGTATTATGGAATACAAGTGTTGTTTAGTCGTACAGTGGCTTTCACAGTGACGTTGTTGAAACATGAATCTGGCACTCTCAGTGCTTCAACTTCTTGATGTGCTGAAAGCTTATTAATTGAACATGACATTTTGATCTGCCCTTCAGAGGGATGGAGAACTAATGACATTCAGTATTTATTTTTTCTTTTTCAGGAGGTGGAATCAGGCCTGCAAGGAGAAAAGGGTGGATGGTTGCAGGGCCCTGACACTAAATGACACCTCCAATGTCACCAATGTGCTTCATAATCATAAAATTGTTCTACAAATTCACACCAAAAATAGAAAAGTATTCCCCTTTTAACAATAATTGTTTTTATGAAAACATAGATCTTGCTTATGTTGTTTCAGTCATCATTCTTAGCAGTAATGATACTCACTTAAATGCACCACATTTCATACATACATATACTATACTTTACATATGTAGATACATATTTTGTTGAGTTGTGTACTTGCATTATCCCAAATGTTTCCAGTAAGGTTCAAAGCCATATAAATACATAATTTTATTTAAAGTAAAGGTGCGTTTCATTTGGTCACCCGTCAGTGGCGGCACAGGAGTGAGGACGGAAGGACTAACAGTAACATGAACAAAACTTCAACACATCATGATTTCTGTCTGAGTCACATCAGATGGATTTTCATTGGCAATTAACAGTGAAGACAACAACTCCCATGAACCCACGCTACTTTATGATACAGTACATCTTTTTTCATTGTTTTGATTGAGAGACCGCTAAAGATTACATACTGTGCATTTATCTGCTGAGATCTGGAAAAGCAGAAAAATGGCAAAAAAAAAAAAAAAAAAAAGGAGAGGGGCCGAGACTCACAAACATTTTTTTTGGAAGAGAAAATAAAGGCGTTCGTAGACTCACTTCCTAAACTTTGACCTAGTGTGCTTGCTGTGGACAAACACAGTATTCCTGTGCAATGAGGGTTTACCACCAAAGAGAGTGTGCTCACATTTCCAAATGAAGTGGTAGAGTTGGCTTAACTGATGCCTTGTTTATAACCTGTTTGATTGGCTGGCCGCTTGTATTTTTTTGCCCTTTTGGAAGACGTCTTAGCAACTTTGGCAAGTACAATGTTGCCATAACTGATAACCAATGAAAAAAACGTGCATTATCCTTTGAGGATCTGGCTCAAAAGATCTTGATGTGACTGCTTACTCATGCTGCTGCAAAGATGTCTTTAGTTACCACCACAAAGAGACTCTCTAAAGTATAATGCCGTGGTATTTCTCTTTCCGAACATCTTTGGGAAAGGGTGTGAAGATTACAGAGACACATTTGATATGTTGTGATATTCTATACAAAAATACACCATGATTACTGTCTGGCATCTCAGCGGGCACCTCTGTCGGGCAGAGATGGGAGGAAGACTACAACAGGAGCAGCTGCTGAGGTATAAGATGATGCAAATACAATATTATCACACATTTTAGAGGCTGAAGCTGCTGAATGAGCTGTGCTACTGGAAAAGAGATGGACCAGAGAACAAATGCACTTGTTATGTACTGTATCCATGGACTTACAGTGTGGATATTTGTCCTTGCATGCACACCTGGACACACGAAAAACAATTAATGAGAAACAGAGACATTGACAGGCACACACACTATACCAAGCTGCTCAAGGACCCAGTTTTCCCCCAAGGATCGCCCAGACCGACCTAAATCCAACCAATCCCTCAATTGCCACCTCTGTTATCACCCAATCAATAAACTCGGGCCCTCGTTCAATTTGACAAGCATCTACATGGGGAGAAAGGCAATCGCTTAGCACCGGCAGGTATATGATATTGACCGGGGGAGATAAGGCTTAGCCTATTCAATCATGCAGGGGAGATTGGGCCAGTGAGGTTTAGGGCTGGAGCCAATGCAGAGTGTCTGCACAGCCACTCAAGCAAAAGGCTGTAATAATGAAGAGTGCGGAGGAGCTGAGGAGCAAACAAACAGACAAATTTGTCCATCCTATTATGAGGAACGTGTGATGGAGGGCGAGAACGAGTGCCTTTCTGTGTGTTTGTCTGTTTGAATTAGAGAGGTGGTGGAGGACTGGAGAATACCATGCATGTTTTATATCCTCCTGCAATGTCTGTTCATCTGTAAACTACGGTTAAGGAAAGTGGTAACGCACATGGTCACATTCACTGCCAATGTGTGACAGGATACAAAGTCTTCTGTGTGAATGTCAGATGGGCTTCACACACCAACATACCCCAACGTTGGTGGTTGTTGAAATATAATCTAGGAAGTCCAGTTGGGGAAACAAGTCAATCCATTTAAAGTAGGGCAACCATTACAGTTTGGGGTTCACGGTCCAGCGCGTGCTCACTACGTGATATGTAGACTGATGCTTGTAACACAGAATCAGTTCCCAAGCACCGAACGCCGTTAGCAACTTGCGCTGAGGTTAACACAGCAAGCTGATTGGCGTGCGAGTCAGTCACACTATGGTGAGGACAAATGAAAAGCCAGAGCGGGACGACTCGCCGTCGTCCTTTAAATCAGTTGTTTGGGAACAATTCAGGTTCCTGGTCAGCGACAACAACAATGAAGAGACAGCTGTGGACAAGACAAGATGGTGTGTCAGCGTTGCTCCAGTGCTGTGAGGTCTGTGAATGGAAACACATTGAATATGCTAATTTTACTGCTGAATACAGTGCAATACATAACCGCTTGGGTGCATTGAAGGTTTAAATACAGGCAAAGTGGGAATAGAAAGACTCTTAATGCACAAGTTTGATTTTTTATTGATTATTTAGTTTTGTCTTTTCAATATAATCCATGTGTAAAACAGGATTTTACAACTGTTTTAATTAATGTTTTAGTGGTAAACAGTAGAAATACCTTACTCACATTACAAAATAATCCAACAGGAATGTGCATGTATTTGATTGGTTGATTGACAACACTGTGTTGTCTTGCAGCAAAAGTTGAGCCAGGTTCAGCTGTTTTTGTTGGATGATCCTGCGTTGACACCCGACTGCACTGCGAGTGTGAGAGGTCGTTTTTTCACTCAGGGCTAATTTTTGGACACGGCCTTACTTTATGCCTCGTTACATAGAGAGCATGCTACTCCCTACAGTGGCATGAGATGTAACTTGTGAGGTGTAGACTCATGCAATATGAACACATTCCTTTGGATGCTCAGCTGGTGTGTGAGACAGCACAAAGACAGGTACTGACATCCTGAGGACTCAAAACGTGTCCTCGCTGCATCTGTTCTTCATATTTTGGTCTCTTCAAGGGCATGAGAAGCTGGCAGCAGTCTCATGTCTTTGCTTGTTAAACACAGACAAATTTGAAGCTTTACTTGCAAGCTGTTACAAGTCCTAAAAGGAAGCGGGAGTCAAAAGCACAATACCTGATCCAACTGTATGCAACCCCCAAAATAGTTTAATACTGAAACATGCTGTCACTCCTACATTGTCCCTTTTAATGCACACATTAGCACAACAAACCACGTAAAGCTAACATATTCAATCATAATCAGCCACATTGTAAGTAGGCTACGTGACTTAAAATGTGTGAACGTTGAATTTCAGTTTCACACAGGACGCAAAAAGTGGGAGAAAGACCTTTGTGGTGGTTGTGTGTTTGTTTGACCCGTCACCCCAACCCCCCTTCCTCAAAATGAAGACTTTCTTACCCTTAATACTACCTCACCTGAGTTCCTCCTATGCTCCTGTCATGGAAAATCGGCATGTTCAGAATTCTATTGGTTATTTGAAGCGTCAGTCATATGCAAACTTTACGATTGGCTCAATCGGAAGACGAGAAGGAGTCCATTCTGTTCAACTCAGACTGTTATTGGCTTAGCTGGTTGCTAGGCTTCATATGGCAGATTGTGACTGGTCAAGTGAGTTGTCATTTGAAACCAGAGAAGTGCCGCTGCATATGTCGGGCGCCACAGAGAAGACAAGCGGAAGATGAGCACATCGCCTGCTAATTTGAAAGGAGAAAACATCTTTCTGTGGATTATTATCACATTTTCTAAATATTTTTACTCCAGTGGGTCGCCTGGATGTTACCGGGGCGTTTTCGTTGGAGTGTTATCGATCTGTCGATCACTGTGAGACTTAATTGTTGTGTTTTCTCAATGTCGCGTCAGTTTTAAAAACGGTTGTTTGCTGTTGGCGTTTACTGTGCCACCTGTTGTGATCGTAGCTTGACATTGATTTACGACAAGCTTAGCTTTCTAACGATATATAATATGAGTATACACCTAAACTTAGCGTTTGTGTATGAAACTACAAAATATAATACAATACAACAATAACTTCTCTTAAAGGTTTGTTTACAGTGGTAAGCCCTTAAATAAAGCAGGCTTTTAATGTGTTTTAAGAGTCTACAGCCGCTGTAGTGTCTCTCTGAGGCTATACTTGGTTACAGTTGTGTTTGCAGCTAAATCCTAATGTCAGCATGCTAACATACAATGAAAATGCTAACATATTGATGTATAGCAGTCATTATGTTTACCATGTTCACCATCCTATATATGCTATATGTTAATTAGCATCGAACACAAAATACAGCTGAGACTAATGTGAACCAACAAATTAAAAGTCTAATGATGGCACTACATGAAAAAAAAGTCACCCTCATGGTGGTAGAAAGAGAAAATTCAGGGTGTCATCAAAGTGATATACATAAGGATCATAAAACAGTGGCTGAGGTATTTAAGTCTGGACCAAAGTGGTGTTCACACATCGCCCTCCATACATACATTATGCTTAAATCACAAAATCATTTGGTATCTGGCATTAACATTCGAATTAGGCCTTTATGGTGGCTGTGTGAGGGTTCGCTAATGTGTACAAACCACATGTATGTGCACAAGCATCACCACACACACACACACACACACACACTCTGTCTCTCGGTGGCATCATATTTTTGTAGCTGGTGAGGAGCTAAACTGTAATTACCTTTCTAATTGTAATTATGTTATTATCCAGCATATGCAAATTCATACACACACACACACACACACACACACACACGCACACCTTCTAGAATTGCATATGAGGCCATTTTCTTTCTTCCAGTCTTTGTCTTTTCCGCTTTCCATCCGTCTCATTTGCTGTATCACTTTCATTTCCTCTCGCTCTTTCTCTCTCTATGTCTCTCTCTCTCTCTCTCTTATCTTGCTGATTTCTGACAGCAAGAACATGGCCCACCGTCGTCTCAGCGGGGCCCAATCAATACTAAGTTAATGAGTCACTTTGGAGGTGAATTAGGATTTGTGTGTGTGTGTGGTGAACATTCAAGCTGCTTTAACAACAGGTTGTACAGTTGTGCATTTTATGATCCGATTCACATTAAGGGAAAAGTGGTCTGATATTGTGGGGTTTATTTACAGGTGCCTAAACCGTCGAGGTAGGCAAAAGGCCAGTGAGATCAGTGGGATTTAAGATTGTTTCGATGTTATTGATTTTACTTCTAGGTCCTGATTTGTCTTCAGTGTCTTCACTTTACACACAATGGGTCCTATGTAAGAAGCACTCGTAAAAGCAGATTCCTTCATAAGTGGCATGTTCCATCCGCTGATTTTCAACAGCAGGGCGTGAAGCTCCGGAGTGTGACATTCTTCTTACTCCTGGGTGACATTTTTGGAAATAAATGATGCCCTTAAAAGGAGAACAAGAAGCCTTGTGTAGCACATTGGGGGATGATGATCAACTCAGATGGGGCGCACCTCCTCATGAACAGGTGGCATTCATCAGGTTGAAACGAGCAATTTGCCACACGCTTGTGCAGAGAGTTTGGTGAATCTGATTTCAAATGCTTGTTTGAGCAAGTCTCACTGGAAAATTGAGAGGTTTAGGATGACAGTATTAAAGATGCTTTTCTTTTTCTTCTAAATAATGATACAGCACGGAGACATGAATGAATGCCGGGGAAAAAATATACAAAAGGCACATTTTTCAACTTTTAGGCACACATTTAAAACTACACAGATCTCATGACTCTAAATCACGGATGAGTGTTCAAAATTCACTTTTTAGTTTTATGCAAGTAGAGACTGTAGTGCAGAGGAACACACAGGAAGATGGCAAAGTCTTTACTGAAAAATCAGGCAGTCGTACCCAGGAGGTCTGTCCAAACACGGCAAACAAATCCAGGCAGGGAGCAGCCAAAAATCCCCAAAACCAATATGCAAGGCGAAGTCAGAAACCATAGGGGGCAAACAGTAGGAAAAATGCTGGAACGCGATGAACACACAGGGATGAACAAAGCCTCTGGGGACGTCCCCGGTCTCTTAAATTGCATCCACATTTTCCTCACTTGCGTCTTTTCCTCGCATCCTCACCGAGGATCCACGGAGAGACACAAGGGAACCATGCAAGGAGAGACAGAACGAAGAAATGAGGCGTCCTTCCCTCTGATGGATCACACGAATCGATGTCTGTTTCTGATGACGGCAGCAGTTGATCACAGCTGGATCGGCTGTCGGTGGCTTTAACAGCTGTAGAGATTTTTGATGAGTTTGTGTCTGCACACACATGCACTGTGCTGAAACTAGCAAAGGCACGCAGTTATCAGTTTAAGAGCAGCAGCGTTTCTCTGTCACCTGTTTAACACACACCTGCACATGAATATCCTGCATTCTGTTCTGTCCAGAGGCACAGGAACCATTTCTACATGCAGAATGCTAGTTTAATTATTTATTCACTATTTGCATCTGTATTTATTGATATTCTGAATGTGAAATCATTATATAATAACCCAGGATATGATTATCGGGACTTTTGAACACCAGAAATAATTTATTAGACTAAATGTTTGAGGGAAAATTGAAAACATTTAACTCGTATCAAACCTGACGCTCATGGAAATGACAATAAATGATGTAAAAATTGTTTCTTGCTGACTGACAGACTTGCCTATCCTCTCTGACTTGAAAGCTATCCATAGTAAAACGTCAATGAGGGAAATAACAGATCATAAAAAGAAAAATCTTTTTCATAAATGGTAAAAGTTGTTTGTGGTCCTTAAGTTGTTCAGACCTGCAGTTAACACAGGTTTGTAATGAGTTCATGAATCAGAAAACAAATAAAATCTTAAATTTGATCTGTTATTTGTCTTAATTCTGGTATGAAACTCCAGTGACGTTGTGACATATCAGATCAGTCCAGTCAGCTGCAAAGTCCAGTCAGCAATTGATATCCAATAAGCGGGTGTGTCAGCCAGTAAGAGGCATCTGTGAAGGCTGCTCTTGTGTATCCTCGCTCATGGCCCCTCCCTCCTCTGAACAGAAATAAGAGCTTCGGGACAGGCTGCAAGATGGTGGACCAGAGCGACTTCCGGGTCAAGCAAGGATCGAAGAAATGTCAAATAAGAGACGTGGGATGTACCCTGGAGGTTAGTCCGAACAAGGCAAACAAATCCAGGCAGGGAGTAGGTAAAAATTCAGCAATCAATACGCAAGCAAAGTCAACAACCATAGGGACGAACGTAGGAAAATTTCTTTAAGAGTGATAAATAAAGACAATCTGGCAGAGGAAAGGGGAAATCAGGGGAGAATATTTGGAATATATGGGAAAATCTGGGGTAAATTTAGCCCCATGTTGGGCGCTTCAGGCTAATTGTAGAATTGAACTGAATTTTTGCCAGATCAGCTGTTTGACGTACAGTTTGAGGGGGGTCACGCTGCCTGATTAATCACCTGAACAATCAACGATCTAGCTGTCAGACAATCGGTTGGATTAATGGCTTGTCAGTAATTTTGGTTCGCTCTTCTGCAGTTTGAGGAGTTCAGTTCAGTTTCCCACACGGCTGCTGTCAGAACTGTAGTGAGCTTTTTTTCAATATTGCTGTAGACCCATGTTGTGGCTAAAACTGCAGCCTTGAGTGAAACTGTGCTGTGACCATCGCTGCAGAACAGACAGATGAGACTGTCTGTATCTTCCAGACATCTGTGGCTTTTTCTTTATTCTTCTTACTTTCAGTTCATAGTAGCATTTCACAAAGTAATGCTGCCTTTGCCGCTTTTTGTCAGCAGTGTTAAGGAGGTGCTGTCTTGTATTGGGGAGCAGATGTGGATAATCAATGAGGAGGAGACACAGGAGGTCAGGTACTGGAGCAACAGGAGATGTTTGTCTTTCAAAATAAAACAGGAAACACAATATGCACACATTAGTGGGATGTTAGGCTCATGTGATTCATTACAGAGAGTGAACAAAAGGACCAAAAATGCAAAACTGTATATTAGCAGGCTTTGCTAATTAAGTCCAATTAACAGGAAAATGACCCAGAAGAGCTACCATACAGGCAGAAAAAAAAAAAAAAACAGTCATGTCCAGGTGTCTTGTCACCATCACAACCAATAAAAAGAATAAGAATTTGTGTCTGTAGTCAAACCTCTCACAAATTCACCTACTGTCTGCGACCACCTGGAGCCACCACACAGTGACATTGGCTTGCATATAAACAGCGGATCTGTGAGTGCAGCGACTCTGGTTATAAGAACTAATGAAATATTTCCAAATAATTATATTAACCCAAGCAGTATTTTGTCATGTTATATTTCAAATATCTTGTTTCCTAATATAAGCACTTTCTGCTCTGCCGATCTCCTCGCCGGAGCGTCTCACTTAGGTATTGAAGGCATATTTGTCGAGCAGATTTGTCGTGGGACTGCAGCCGTAAACACAGCTGCTGAGCTGCTTCCTCTGCGAAGAGTTTGACTCTTGACAAGTGAACTGGAGCAGAGCCAAAGGTTCAGCAAGGGCCATTTCTTTAAATAAGACTGTGACACAGCTGAATGGATAGTTAGATAATTATCTGGGCTTCAGCCAAGCTCACTCGCAGTAGAATCAACTGGATGCGTGTAGATGAAACCAGGTGAGGCCTCCACAGAGACTAATCTCTTCCTGATTGGATTTCCGAACTAGAAGCCCACTATGCCATCAAAGGATGTGTGTAGGAAGGCAAACACATCCTCACATCTTTATGTCTCGTTAAGGAAAATTAGACAATTTCAAGTCAGGTGACGGACAGGCAAAAAATATCTTTTTAAAAAAATTCACACCAGAAAAACAAAAAAAAAAAAAAGAGAAAATGGCTTGAATACAAAAACTGCCGAGCGAGACTTTTCTGAACTCATTCTGAACTCATTGTTGAGTTATCATGTACTCTTAAGTGACCACCACAGGGATGGCCATTAATCCTCATAGCAGAAATGAACTTTCATTTTTAAATATCAGTTTTTATTAGTCAGCTCGTGTGTCTTCAGAGAGCCGGAGAGACTCTGTGTCCTCATATGCATTATGAATGAGAAGTAGCCCTGCTCTACTGTATGGCTGAGATAGAGGTCATTCAGGAGTAGTTTGAAGTGCAGACTCAGGAAAGCAAGCTGTCTTCAAGACCTTTCAGTCACTATAAAAAGAAGCCCCGACTTCATGATGAATGTCTTGCCTAATGGACCGTCTGCAGCTTGCTTTCATCAAGCAGGGCTTCATGCTTTCCCCCTTTTCAAATGACAACATAGGAAAGATGTTTTAATAGCAGTTTTGTGATTGAATAAGAAACACTTTCCCGTCATCTGCTTTGAGTCGGTCGAGACAGCTTCACATCCCTTACAGCCCAAACAGAGTAAGCCCAAATTTAACCTCAAATTGGCCCCTTGCAGCTGGGGGTGGCATGATGCCTGATTAATCACCTGAACGATCAACGATCTAGCTGTCAGACAATCGGTTGCATTAATGGCTTGTCTGAAATTTTCATCCGTTCTTCTGCAGTTTGAGGAGTTCCACAGTCCGGTTTCCCACGCGGCTGCTGTCAGAACTGTAGTGAGCTCGCTTCGACATTATTGGAGTCAAGTTTCACAAGTTGCGGCTAAAACTTTAGTCTTGAGTGAAACTGTGCTGTGACCATTGCTGCAGAACAGACAGGCCATAGCTTCTGCATCTTCCAGACATCTGCAGCCTTTTCTTTATTCTTCTTACTTTCCGTTCATAGTAGCAGTGCACAGTAATGCTGCCTTTGCCTCTTTTTGTCAGTGTCTTCTTTGAATACATTTTGTTACAATTCTTAATTGAAGGTTTCATTTTTACATTTAGTTGCCGCTTCTGTCCATGCAAAATAGTTTAAAACTTAAAGTGTGAGTTAACGCAATGTACAAGATCAGTAAGAATGCACAGTGATTTGCCTTCGGTCCAACAAAACAACGCTCAAAAGAAAAAGCTGATTTCTCACGGAAGACATTTTGACTGGCCACAGATTATTTATTAATTTACTTGGTAATTGTGTTGATTCTACTTGTGTGTCATTTTCCAGCAAAAATCTTAAAATATGTATGTATGTGTATCAGGAGAGTAGAAGAAATAAGGAGACACATTTAAGCCATTTAAATGTCTCGTCAGTATTGTGTCACAGGACAGATTTGTTAACGTTGGCTAACATTATCTAGCACAGTGCAAATTTGTTGGGAACAGACAAGACATAAAAAAATTCAACATGTTGGCTCGTACTCGGTGGGTTAAATGGATGAAACAGCGTCAAGCTTCAATAGAGGTTTTGTAGTAAACCCGTGCTCTGGAAAAAGGCCACTGCAGGCTACATTTTGGCTCCGGGATCTTCAGATCCTTGGGTGATACACGAAGACTCACCAGTTCCCCTTTTGCAACTTTGCAACCGAAAACAGAACATGTCCCTGCCATCATTTTAAAAATAGTGAAACTTAGCTTGCAAACTGCCAATACCTAGCTGCACCTGGCCTCTCCACTGATAGCCCTCGTTTCACCATAGCCCCATCCGGCAAGCTCTCCTTGTTTGTGAGACTGATTTTGCTCCACTGCAGTTCCGAAGTGGAACTGCTCCGGCATGGTGCTGACTGCTTATTTGGCTCATGATATTTATTGTGGCATATAAAAAACAGCATATGGGCATGTTAATAAGGTTAAACGCTTGATTTTTATTGGGGGGGTGGTCCTTAAGTATTTAAATCAGTACAAAAACAGCAATTATTGACACTAACAGGCACTAAATGCAATCTATCAACCAAACTGCAGCGGTTGCATACAATACATGCAGCCGTATTGCACAGGCAGTGGATATACAGTATGTACAGGAGCGGTATAACCAACAGCTGAGTTGAGTCTATCAGTGAGCAAATCAGGGCCTGTACAGCGACAGCAAGGCCAGACGGAAAAACATGTCAGTCAGGATCCACACTGCTGCAAGTCAGCTGCACTTTGTTACAGCACTTGATTGAGTTTGCAGCAGTTTTAAGTTTTAAATGCTCCTGTCATGATCTCCGTCTTATAAAAGCCGAGTCGGCGGGAGGAGACGAAAGCGACAACGTGCGTCAACGTCGCACTGAGAGTGTATCAGAAGAAAGCATTTGTTTATTTTTCACTGCATTTTTCTTCAACTCACAGCAAAACCTGACATTTGTGTTGTAGATTTCTGCAATGTCTCACTGAAGTATCCTGATTTAACCAGTTCTCTCCGATAATTATTATAAAATGCACACCTTTCCCCTTTAATCAAACTGTGTTATCTATTACTTAAACATCGTCACCTGAAACAAGGACTCTAAATGAGTGGCCATCAAGGGGTCCTTGCTTCCAAATTACTTAAATTAGCACGAACAGCTTGCATGGGTCTCAGATAATTACTGTTATCAATAACTCATGTCTCACGCTATTTTGCCTCATTTCCTGTGACTCTGCACTGTTAAGCAGTCAACAATCTGTCAGTCACAGCATGGACACACAGAGAGACTTAATTACATTGCAAGAAGCATGTGTCAGAGAAGCATTATTAGATTAGATGGGTTCCAGTGGTTTTAGGTATCAAACATGAAGGAACATTTTACAAACTCAAGTCTTTAAAAGACAACTTATTTCCTTTGTCATGCAGATGCTTCTGTTGATGTGTGAAATGAGACTTTTTCTGCAGTTGACTGCAAATCAGTAGTGTTTGTGCTGCTCATTGGCACTTTGCTCTGGCATTTATGCTTTCCTGCACAAGATGAGAATTAAATTCTTCCCTTGTGCTTCACCGTCCGTATGCTTACAGTCATCTTTTGCACATTAAGCTGTTGTGGCTTGGATTAAGTAAGTCACATGACGCAAATATTCATTCATTTCTAATCAGTAGTTTCCACGTCCAAGTTCTTGCGTTGTTTTCCATCTTTGTCTGCATACGCTCTCTTGCGCCTTTCTAACTCAGAGATGGAATAAGATTGCGATCTTAATCTCTTTGATATGTCACACCTCCACAGACTCCTGTTCATACCTCGCTCCATCCGGCTCAGTCCAGCCCCCAGGATTGTCTGATAGATAATAGGAAGAGCAGGCTGAGGGGATTTAACCTCTACAGATGCAATCAAGGAATTCTTGTTTGCATTAAAGTGCATCACCCCCGTGTCAGGACACTGACTGGAGTGCACCATGAGGACAAAAGGCTTCACAGTGAGACATATGGGTGGGTCACCACTTAAGGTTTCATCACCATGTGCTCAGAGAGGATATCACATGGGTCCTTGTTGGCCTGTGGAATCAAACCTGCCAAACTGTTCAGTTCTGCGTTTTTAATATGGTTTCTCTGTCTCTGTTCTGGCTGTGTCAAACAAAGAGAAGAAGAATCTTAACTCAAGCTTTCAACAGCATCTCCTGGTCTTCAAAATTTTGGACAAACCCTTTAAAATGACATGCAGTGTAGTTTTTCATGCCTTCAGACTGGAGTATAGTTAAAGGAATGTAAAAGTTAAAAGATTAATACCGTTCTCATATCTGTCTGTTAAGCATTAAGCTACATCCAGGAGACAGATAGCTTAGCATAGCATAAGACTAGAAGCAGAGGGAAACAGCTAGCCTGGCTCTGTTCAAAGGCTAAAAAAAAAAAAAATCCACCAGCCTCTAAAGCTCAATATCTGTCACATTTCATCTTTTATCCAAAGAATAAAATAAAATCCGCAAATTGTGTGGGGCTCTGGGCGAGAATATTTTTCTTGCCCGAGCACAGTGACTTCCTGCTGTCTTCCCTGGTTGCCTGGCAACCTGGTGATGGCGACAAGTCTCTTTATTGGTGTTATACTAGACCTTACCTTAGTGATAATCAAATATAATTGTGAGATCAAAACCGGTTGTCTTTTTTAGCATTTCTAGCTGCGTTGTTAATAATGATGAAGTCCCGGTAAGAAGATGATTTTGCTTTTAAAAAAACGATCCTTCAGCCCGACCCCAGGGGTTTGCAAATTAGTTCAAAATAAATATTTCTGGTTTTATGTTTCCTCAAGAAGAAATTGCAAAGATGAAATAGTGTGTTGAATGTAATGTGGAGATCATGTTGCAGATTGAATACTCACACTTCATTAAATCATTTAGAGGTGCACAAGCTAAAAATAAAAATGCCTAATTAAAAAGGCTTCTGCGATATAATCATTTGTATTCCTCAGGTTTTGGCAGCAACACTGCAGCAAAATCTGTTTCCGGGAATAACAGAGGACATGGCCACTGTGTGAAAATGTTGGGCGCACATGAATGCACAAACACACACAGACATGGGCCAAGGTACAAAAGAGACTCCCACCAGACACACATGCACACGCAAACAATTACTGTCTGTTGCTCAGTGCATGTACTGTAGGGCCTGACTCCCCAGCATCTACATGATTCATGAAGTGTTTTATTCCACTTGGACTAAGATAAAGGTGTGACCCAGTTTTTTTCTTGTAGAGTGTGTCCATTGTTTAGTTCTCTGCAAAAAAAACCCCCAAAATGTCCACATATTTTCTTTGCATGAAACTTTAAAGTGGAAACAGACAACTTCTCAACCCCCCCTGGTGTTTCCAAGTGGTAATACTGTCGCAAAGACGACCAGATCGGTTTCCTTTTTCCTCACAGCAACGCAGAAACACAGGACTTATTGCATTTCTTTTCAAATTTACACGAAGAAGCGAACATTATTTTGGAAATAAGACAGAAGAAAGATCTTGTTCACTGAGCAGGTGAAGTGAAATTGTTAGAATTTTATATGGAGTAATAACATTCGCTTCGTGCAAACAAGTAAGTACAGCAGGGATTGGCGTCAGGGTGGGGGAGGGAGTAGAAGAAAACATCAGGAGAAATAGTGGGACTTTGTTCATTTAATCTATAATGGAGACATGAAAGCAGATAGAAACAGTGCGAGCCGGACTGGATCATCAGTCAGCCTTCATTTTCCCTGGAGATTGTACCCTCTGGCAGACAGAATTGCATCGTATATGAGCAAAGCTTATAGGGGACCAATCTAAACACTGATGGTGTCATTGTTCTATAGCCATTACACTGTGCAATCAACATTTACTTCACAAAGACAAGTTAAAGCAAAAAGCTTTTCTACTGCCCGTTTAAAGTATGACCAACAATCAGCAGGGTCATAGAAAGCAGATGCCCAGTGAGCAAAACAGACCTGCTGAAGGTGAAAATCTGCTGGATTGATAAAGTCAACAGGATGAATCTGCACTGGCTGCGCAATTTCTCTTTTTCTTCAAATCTCCCGCAGCCGAAATGTCCACAATTGAGTCTTTGTGAAGAACAAACTGAAATCGAAATAGGATACATGTTTTCTTCTTCATGCAACACATTTTTAAAATCATTCTAATTTTGCAGGAGATATATGACCCATTATGTTTCACTCCTATTTTCAGCACAGAGAAGGTCAACCCCCACGTGACCCTGTACACGTGGTAGGCTGCTATACTGTGTCAGATATGATTCTATCTTGGTTGCAGTGTAGAGAAGTAGTAAGCCCGTGGCTAGTGGAGGAAACTTCAAATAAAAAGGTTGAGGTATAGATGAAAAATTGAAAATATGAAATATTAAGAGGGTATAGGGCTGTTTGTGAGGGCTACTCATTGACCATGAAATTGTGTGAGGGAAAAGCAGCGCAGGTCTGGAGCTTAAAATCAGTTTTTCACAGGCAGGAAGTGAAAACTTCCATCTGTGCTGCAGGCTTGTGTTAAATAAAGTCTGCTGAGATCAAACGGATGACCCAAGTTATCAGTTTGACCCTTAACCTCTGGATGTAGTAACTATCTCAAAATTCTAAGAAACAATATTTGGAACTTTAAATCCAAGTATTGATTGATTCAAGCCAGCATGCCACCTCTCAACATGCTAATATAAATTCCTCGCATTTATGACTATGTTTATTTTCAACCCAATCGCCAGAAGAAATGTTGACACTGAAAAGCAAAGCACAGTTATGCTGAAACTTTCAGGCGCAAAAACATTTGGTTAGAGTTGGGAAAATATCGTGTTTTGGCTTTGCGACCCCAAACAAGCAGGAAAATGTCCTGAAATCTGGTTAAAAATGTGCGGTTGTGTCGCAGTGGATGGTCAGTCATCTCGCTTGGCTGTCACATCACAACCATCCCCTCCTCCTCCTGATGAGGATCTCAGCTTGTATACATGTACCAGCAATCTGAACTGTGTACATCACTTTGATACCTATTGTAGAAACCTTGATATATGTATAAAACATAGAATTTAACATAACACATGCAATGCCAGCAGGTATGTTCCAGCACCTAACAAACGTTTCATCCAGTTCCTGCTCAGTAACTAACCACAGGTGTTGTTACTGAGGAGCTATTGTTTGCACTTAGCTGGCATTGACAACACACATATCAATACACTTTGATCCTTTCATATCCAATCATGACACTATCACCTGTTACCTGTGCGATGTTCCAAACAGGTGTTTTGTGTTGCTCCTGTCACAACTTGTTCGAAACATGTTGCTGCATCAAATTCAGAATAAGCACATACCTACAAAAATCAATGAAGATGATGAGGTAAAACATCAAATATATTGTCTTCGTATTGTTTTTAAGTGTATGGCAAGAAGCATTAGCAAGTTATCACATTCTGTTTCATTGTGTTCTACACAGCGTCTACACTTTGTTTGGAATCTGTGTTGCAAGTGTGTTGCACCTGAACCTGGTGTGACTGTAAATGTTTGCACTGCAGCATGATTATACTGACTGAGTAATGTTGGTTCTATCCTGTGCTAGCAAAGACATACTGAATGAAGTTGGTCACTGAACTTCATTAAGAGCAGCATCCAATTGCTGGACAAAAGACTGATAAGTCCTGTTTGTCTGCCGACTTTGTCCCCGTCAGTCTGCCTGAACTGAGGCAGAAAGACTTGAATCAGGGATATTACAGGCCAGGCAGTCACTGACAAGTGCTCCCCGTGTGTTTGCCGTTCAGCTTTTCTGCCAAGAAAGAGAGACAAATGTTCCCTGTGCATCATCCTTTTTTTTTTTTGCTTTGTTTTGCTTTGCGCTGTAGGACAATAGCAGAGGGATTTCTGAGAGTAAACATTTTTGCTGTGTGTTATAAGAAAAGGAAATGAAAGACAATGCGTGCGGAAAGAAAACAGCATCACAGACGTGTGTCTGCATGATAAATTATAGATTGTGTGCAGATTTCTTGACGTGCTGGCAGAAAACAGGCAGGTTGAATTTTAATGCAATGCATTATACCTTGAAATGCATATTTATTTTTCTGTTGTTACCAGTTAGTATTCCTTTGATATTGCAAAGTATATTACAAATACTATTCATGTTACACTTTATAAGCATGTTTAGGCTGCATGGTGTTAAAAACATCTGTTGGCCAGTTCGGTGATAAAGAAATCTAATATGTCTTTTCCAGTGGTTTTACTGTAGAACAGCCTTTTATCATTTAGATTAAGAAAGACATCACTGACTTTGTTTCATTCCATTTCTGTCACAGACACAGTCACAGCACGCATAAATAAATCATACTTTATAGTCTTTACTCTGTTTTTGTCCTATACACCATGCATAATAAATAATGATCATTTATACATAATTAATCTATGAAAAAAAGGACGTTTCTGTTCAGTCCTGCTTGAGAAATAATATTTCGTACACATTCAACAATTTAAACCATATTGCTCAAGATTGTACTGTACTGTACTGTAGAGACGTTATTAAATGAACAATGTTTGAGCTTGAATTTGTCAGGCAGAGTCTCAGTGAAGCAGGTTTGATAATCAGAGATCACTGTTAGCTAAATACAGAACCTGTTTTTTATTATTCTTCAACTGTATGTTGAATCTAAGTCCAACAGTCCATGCACAAAACTTGTCCCGAGTTTTAAACTGCATCTCACGTCAGGTGGCATCACGTAACCTACATGCAGACTTGGCTGCATGTTAAAAATTGCACATACAGTATATGAAGGGTGAGACTGTAACCCCTATTTCAGTTCAAGGCCTTGCAGACGTGAATGGCAGCTTTGATTGTTTTCGCCGACCATCCGCTGCCTGCTAGTTGTTGATCTTGACCTCCTCCCACGTCAATGTCTTTTCGTCTGATGTTCACAGACAGCTCATGTTGTCACTCCCGCTCACAATAAATACATTACATAACACATTAAGCATTTAAAAAAAAAATCCTACTGGCAGCCAAATGAATCTGCTAAATTTCCCCAATGCTTATAAATGATTAGACACACAGGGATGATCAAAGCTTACAGCCAGACTAACCAAACTCAGAAAGACACTGGAGTCAGGATGTAGCGTCCAAGCTCCATGTGTACAACTGACAAAAATAAACAATCCATATGTACAGTTGCCAATAAATATATTCTTAAGTGAACAGTGTAAAAACAAAAATATGCTTACAGTCTTCCATGTGACAGATTTTATACATTTCACAGAAATAACATGCCGCTAATAAAGAATAGACCATAAAACATAACATCTACATACAAGCGATGCCTTCTGAGGGGGTCACATGAGAAGATTAACCCTATAATGCCATGGGTATCATATTTGATACATGCATTTCTGAAACGTTTTGCATTACCATATGGTAAAAACTTTGCTCAAAACCGACACAAACAAAAAAAAAACATATTTGCAAAGTTTTTTTTTACTTAAAAAAAAAATGTTAAAGGCCCAAATAAAGTCTTCAAATAAAAAAAAATAGAAGTTTCTGTCCATTATTTCTTGGGTCAGGCATTATAGGGTTAAAGTGTCATGTGGTTGTTTCCTGCTTGAAATCTGAGGCAGGTATATGTAATGCAGTACCATAACTGATCACTGGGGGCAACCGAACACAAATAATGTTTATTTAGTCTGAAAACACTTGAATTCGAGCTGTGAATGTAATGTGTAGAAATATGACCGCTCAACCTGACAGAACAATTCCAGAGGACAATTGCAGTTCCTGTAACAGCGATGCTCGACCGCCTGAGCGACAGCCGAATTGACCCCGGCGCTGCAAAGCAGATTGAAGGGAGACCGAGCAGCCTGAGAGCCTGCCGCTGCTAAATCTTCACTTGGCATTACTCAGGACGAGGGACATGCACCACTTGAATCACTTTCCCTCTCATTCTTGCCTCGTTGCGCTCTGCCGCCTTTTCCCCCTTGTTTTCTGTTTCTCTTCCTTCCCGCGCTCTCTTCCACGTTCCCTTGCTTGTTTTTCCTCTCGTGCCTATTCCTTTCTTAATTCTCTCGTTATCTTCATCTGTCTACCTCCCATCAGGCCTCATGCTGGGCTTTGCTGAGGAGGTAAAGTGTTGGGTCCCATCTGGGCTAGATTTAGCTAACATCTGTTAGCTGACTCTCCTCCCTGTCTCTCCCACTGACACTATAGTTGGCCATGATATCACATAACAGACTTGCAGTGCCATTAGATGCCCGCTGCTACACTCTTTTGTCAAGAACTTCCCCCACATACATACATTTAGCTGTTTTCCTTATTCTCTGACTCTATTTTGCTTTTCCCTTTTCTATTTTCTCCCCTCTTGCAGTTCTTCCTCCACCAATATTATAAAACAGTCTCAGTGTTGCAGCTTGTCATCTCACCAGTGCTGCCACATTTTGTTCTTTTAGCTGTAATTGCCTTTCTCTCCCTCACACACACACACACTCACACACACACACACACACACACACTCACACGCATCTCATGCTGATTAGTCTTGTGACCTTGATGCTACAGAAACAATTACTGAGTCTGCTTCATGCTAATTATGTGTTTACAACATACCCTGGTGTGACTGCATTTCTCAGGTTTACCTCCATATTCTCCATAGGAGGGATGCTGTGTTCATGTACAGGATCATGTACTTTGAGCTCATCTATTTGTACCGCACATGCTATATTTTATTTAAAAAAAAAATACTCCAAACTAAATGACAAAATATGTTTGTCATTGCCTTCCAAAATGACCCTGATGAGTATTTTCTAATCTGGCATCCTGGTTAAAATTACTGATACATTGCGGTTCTGGTTGAAAGATCAGCGTTGGCAGTTGGTAGGAGACACAATGTCTCTAGTCAAAGTCAGACGTTTGCTGAGCAAGTCGTCCACACTGTCCTCCTCATTAAAACGCTTTGCGGCACTATAAAAAATGCATACTTTCTTCCAGTTTAGCCCCTGCCAGCCAACAGTTATATTATTATGGAGTGGGGTGTTGGGGGCATTTGAGACTGCACAGAGTCTATCTCCGCTGCAGCTGATAAAAACACCACAAGGGATCAGAAAGGACAAATCCAATCATTTAAAAAATGCCATGTTGTGTTGGAGGCAGCAACCAAGCGCCATTATGTTCAGTATCAGCTACTGGTGCTTGATTAATTATTTAATCTTTTCACCAGAGGCGGGTTTTAGACTTTTGAATGGGGGCAAACTGAGGCAGGGTCTGGGGGAATATTTGTAAAATGAGGAAAAATCTGTTAAGACTCACATTTAAAGCAATCTTCTTCACAATAAACAACTCTTTTATTATAGATGGCTACATTTTGCATCAGAATGGCAAATATACTGCATATATACTGTGTGTGTGTGTGTATATATATATATATATATAGACACACACACTCAGCTGAATGGTAAGAACAAGGTCCGAGCCATTAACATGTACGCAATACCAGTCATCATAAGCTGGCCAAAGGAGGAGATAGAAGCCACAGATATCAAGACTAGAAAGCTCCTCACCATGCACAGAGGGTTCCACCCCAAGTCCAGCACCCTGAGGCTATACACTAAGCGGAAAGAGGGAGGCCGAGGGCTAGTGAGCGTCAAGGCCACAATCCACGATGAAACATCGAAAATACGAGAATACATCGAAAAAATGGTCCCAAAGGATGACCTGCTAAGTGAATGTCTCAGGCAGGCAGTTTGTAACTCCTACAGCCATGGACAGATCATCAGACAGCGCTTTTTTTGTGTGTGTGTGTGTGTCTTTGTGTTACTTTTGCATACCTTTGGCATCCCTTTGTGGTCATTTTGCACCTGTGTTCATTTTGCATCCCTTTGTTTGGAAGTTTTTCGTTTTGTGTCTCTTTGCTATCATTTTGTATCTCTGTGGTCATTTTGCATTTTGGGGCAGCTTTGCGACCCTTCTTAATTTTGTGCGTCTCTTTTGAGTCATTTTAGGTCGTCTTTTGGGTCGATTCATTTTCTGTCTCGTTGTAGTTGTTTCATTGACTTTCCACCAAGAAACATTAATACATTATATAGAGGTGCCCATAGGCCTATGCCCAATAAACCCGTTCAGTGAGCCATCCATAGTACTACCATGGAAACTACCTATCACCCTCACCTACCTGACTCAAGTAGGAGTGGCACGGTGGGAGGCTAGTCAGAATCCAGGTGGTCCGTGCCTGTGCCTGCAATGGAAGTAGCTTGGAGCAGCTTTTATCCTCAATAAGGGACACTACTTCATAGCTTGATTTATTGGACATGGAACCATTGAAAACCAATTCTGCTCTCGCCTAGTACCCAGTCCGGCATGCTTCACATGTGACATTCCACTCAAACACAGATCCTTTCCCTTCAAAACAACAAGGAACAGACTGGAGCATTAATCAGACACCTGCTGCAGATAAATGCTCATCCCGTTCCAGCCTCTTTTCTCTGGAAATGTGATTAGAGAGCGGAGCCCAAGGCTGAGGATGGAGAAACAGGTCTGTTTACATGTCGATGTTCCGGTGGCCACAGCATGCATTTCTGTACAGATATACTACACTAGAAATACCATATCCAGGGTATAAAAGGGATTAGATTAGGCTCTCTGTGTATGCACAGCGGGAATCATAACAATGCTATTAGGGCATGGAAAGATGAAGAGCCAGCATGGCATTGCGTGTTGGGCGAGCTGATTTGTGTGTCTGTCTGTGTGTGTGTGTGTGTGTGTGTTTGTGAGAGAGAGAGAGAGAGAGGGGAGCTTTGACCAACCATGAGCCACCATTTACTGTAACCCCTCAGTTGTATAAAGCTTACAATGTGAGAAAGTTAGCTACTGTATGTGGTTATTGATGTTATTAAAATTCCACCTATAGTAGTAATGTAGTTAAGATATTCTAATGAATTTATCAATTGATTGTATTAGTTGTTGTCAAAGTATTGTTAATGCGGTTTCCACATGGTTTACCACCGTTTTATGAGTTAAAAACCCCTCAAAAACAACCAAATAACCCCTTAGTTAAAGGGCCCTTATTTTTAATTGAAGGGGTAAATGTAAGCTGGTTTACACTTTAACAACCCCTGAAACTGTATTCCATTAAAAAAACTAAATATATCATAATCAATTAATTTATCCATTAACTAACCTCAAATTAGCAGGAAAATCCTTGAATTTGCATCCTAATTGAAACTGCAATTACAAATTAAAGGTTACCTGTAATATTATTTTGTCCATTTTTACTTCTTAAGAAACCTGAATCCATTTAAGAAACCTATTAAGAGTGCCTTAATATATTATAATCCATTAATTAGTCAATAAATTTAGCCTAGAGCTGGGGTAAACCATACCACCACTGCATAAAATATAATTCCTCCGAGACTCCTAGTATAAACCAAAATCCCAACCTTGAAAACACCTTAAACTGATAATTAAGGGATTTTGTTTTGTCAAATATACAGCCAATTGGTGTGTAAATTAAGATCTTAGTTTCTTCTTAATCTTTTGAAATTAATGAGTTTTTAAGGGGTTTTAGTTTATTCCTTCAAATGAATGGCCAAATTAAAGGATCTTTTGATTTAGGTGTGTTTTCATAGGTAAATTGGGATTAATTAAGGGTATATTATTGCATAATGAAGAGAAGATTTGTCTGTGCGCTTGAAAGTGTTCAAACATGTTTGTGGGCTGTTTGACCACAATGAATGCACAAGCTGCAGGGAGCCGGCTGCCCGCTCTGGGAGGATCCCTGCTGTTCATATTATCTCCATGGCTGGTCGAGCTACAGAAAGGCTAAAAGTCAGTGCAACACTCTGCAATTTGCAATATTATATCAGTGGGGATTTTCTATTATGCCGTTAACAACTCCTCCTCGTTAAGACCCTGTAGAGTACGGTATGTTTCTGAACAATTAGCATTCTCTGCTTTACAAAAACACACTGCATGTGGCCTGAGCTATTACCAAATCTAACACCAATTATCAGGTGTTCTTCTTTTTGCGATCTACCACCCGGCCAAACTTAAGACCTGCACTCTTTGGATATAAAATGCTGTATTAATAATTCTTCATATATTAGCTGTGTAATGTGAGAGGGGTTGTTTGCAGTCAGTAGGCCATTGAAGTTGGGATGAGGGGAGGATGCCATCCCCCTTGTTAGCAAAATGACCAAAATGCATCCCCCTCGTTAAGCTGCCGTCCCTCCTCTCCATCCTGTAGTAGCAGAGAGAGCGCAGGGGCAGAGGGGTTGTTTAGTTGAATGTTAGTCGAGTCTGGCTAACTCATTGATCCTTTATCTGACTGAGGTTTGTGCAAATAAGAATCTATATTCCCCAACCATTGCTCTGAAATATCAGTAGCCTAACTGTGCTGTGTATTGATAAATCCATGGTGCTGAAGTAGCAGAAGGATTTGTAATTGCCCCTTTTTCTCTCTGTCCTGCCCTTCTGTAAGTTTTATCTTGGATCTATGATGTTCCATAAATTCTATAAATACTCATTTATATACTATGTTGTAGTCTATGTACACTGTAGAGTAATGTCACCTTCACGATCAAACTGATTAGTCGCGGAAGAATGACAGGATCATAAAGACACACTGCTGCATGTAGTATTCCTATAATCTTTCTTTGACCATTCTGTAATGTCAGTGCACCCCCAGACCCATGAGGGTTAGGGTTAGCTAACCCAACCCTCCCAACGGGCCATCTCAGCTGTTACAAATTACCAAATCACTGACTGTTTGTAGTGATAAACCCACGGTAAAATTAGAGCGCAACTACGCAGCTCCGTCAGGCTTTTGAGTGTCCCACAGCTCTGTTACCAGCCTTGTTTCCAGCAGCAGCAGACAGCTGTTTTCATCTTAAAAACTTGTTCTTATGTAATACACGCCCCCCCCCCCCGCCCCCCAAATGGGAAAGGGCGAAATTAGCGACAAGCTGGAGCATTTAGCAACTAACAAGTCATTCAAGACATTTTTTTCTCAGAAATTGGTGAAGACAAACTCAGCTAAAGAGTAAATACTGGACAACAACACACAACCAATACCATAACATTTGGGATGCCGTGAAAAAAAAAAAAAGATAAAGGACAATGTGATAATTTGCTAACCCCTTTTGATTTATACTTAATTGAAAACGGTACTAAGACAATATATTTAATGTTTTACCTCACTTCCTTAATTGTTTTATGTATGCTTCTTCCGAATTTGATGCCAGCAACATATCTAGACGCCAAAAAGATGATTCATTAGTGCAGCTTCCACAACATCAGGTGACATGAGTAAGTGTACTGTATATTCTTCCCTCAGTCCCTCCTGATTGCATGTGTTCTTTGTGTTTTTAGATGACTCATCGTTTATTTGGAGTGATGATTCATAGCATGTTCCCGTATTTCCCTCGTGCTTTTGGGGGAATTATAACTACAGTGTATTTCACCATAGACTCCGGTGTGTGTTTGTGTGATATGAAGGGGGCATTTGGTTGACTTTTTCTTATGAACTGAGCCTCATTACAAACAAGCTGGATCCGAATGTGGTGCTATTTGAGTGTGTATTTCCCATCAGGGAGATGTGCTACCGCTTTAAGCCCTGTAGCCTCTTTCTGTCTCAAGAAGTTGTACTTCATGGCCATATTTAAGTTCTTTCTACCACAAAATATAGAATGATTTTACTGCACAATCTGGGCTGAATTCCCTAAATAAAGCTTTGAAGTAATAAAGTTTAACTATTCAAAAGAATCATCTCTCTCTCCACTAGATGGTGATTATGAAAGAACTGCCCTCCAGACTGCAGCTCATTAGACCAACCCCTTTACAATCCCTTTTACCTCTCTCCACCTCTTCCATTGAATCCCTGAGTTTTGCTCTTCCTAGCTAATTACCTGTCCACCTTTCCTTGTTGCACTCCTCTCTAATCCTCTTGTGTTCTCCCTCTTTTTGAGTGTCCCTTTTGCTTCCTCCTAAATCACTTCCTATTATTTCCCTAGTCCTTCCCTAGCCTCCGCTGCGCTGTCTCCTTCCTCTTGTCCGATCAACTTCCCTCTCACCTTCTCCCTTTCCCACTTCCTTGTCTGCTTATCCACATTGTTAAACGACCAACCACAGCACCATCTAGCTACCGGAACACCTCAGCAGAGACACCATTACACAGAAATCTGCAGATAGAAGTCAAGCTGCCTCATTTCCACACTTGTCTGGTTTCAGTACGGGCGTCTGTCCTGGTGCTGATTGAACGCTTTTCAAATCTTTCCTTCTTCTTTTTGTCTCATCTGAATGTCTGAAGGACTTACTTTGGTGCCAGGTAGTCAAAGCAAGGTTCCAAGTTTGGCTTGTTGTGTATCTCTAACGTCTAACATGAATCCAGTTCAGTCAGTTGGCAGTAGTGGAAGAAGTATTCAGATCCTTTACTTTAGTAAAAGTACCAAGAAGCAAAAATACTACTATAAGTGAAATTATTGCATTCAAATTCCTACTTACAGTAGGAAGTACAGTAAAACTCCTGATTCTAACCCTAACCCTTGTTAAATTATACCAAATCATATTCAACGCAAACAAAACAGAAGAAGATAATTTAGCCAAATTATAATGTAATACCTGTAATTCAACATCTGACAACAGTCTGGATGATACCATAATGCAACCACAAACTGATGAATTTTAAGAACACCTTCCGGCTGTAATAACACCAGTATCCAGCTGCAGGTTGCAGGCGACATGACATGATTACATCACAGACTTTAAGATAAAAACATGAAGTTCTTTCTGTAACGGGGCGTGAGCACACTCCTCTATGCCTGCCTCGGCTTCATGTGTGATGATGGCGGAAGTGTTGAAAGTTGCACTTAAATTCAAAGCAGATTTATGTGCTAATGCAGCGCAGAACTTGAGCTTTTGCAGAGGAAGCAGTGTTTTGTGTGGAGTGTAGGTTCTAATTATGATCCAGCCAACTGAGGTTAGAAGTGGCACACGGATTTCGATTCATCCTGTGTGTGGACAGGATTTCACACCAATGATCATAGCCAACGCCAGAATTTTATTTGAGCAATTACATCTGAGATGAGGGGAGCTGGAGGGCACAATTCTCCTCTTTGTTGCAGCCGCACCTTTTGGTCGAGGCTGATAAGATGTGTGTTGTTTTATGTATTTCTTCATAAAATGTGGAAAATAACAGCCCCAGTCCTGCAAAGACCTCCACATCCCAGCTTCCTCATCCCTCTCTCGCCGGTCTTTACTTCCACCTATCTTCTCTCTCCTGACATGCCATCAGCAGCGAGCTCCTCTGCGGTTAACTAGCACCATCAGGTTGTGTTACCTTTCATTGTCTGCTAATTGGATTTAGGTGTTGTTAATTGTATTCAGTGTTCTATCCGCTCACAGCTGTGCTGGCTGAGGCAAAGAGCTGTGATTACTCTCGTGTTGCTAATTGTGCTGACGAGCACACCAAGGCGCAGGCGAGCTTTGGTAATGATGGTAAACACATTTGTCAATTTGTATGTTAGGGTAAAGCGTGTGCAAATTAAAAAGTGTGTGTCTAGATCTCTGTGTGTGTGTGTGTGTATAAATAGTAGATTTGTCCCAGTAATTGGTAAAAGAAGTAATAGTTGTTTATGAGCTCATCTGCTGCAGTGCCACTTTCCATATATATCTGGATTTAAAGAGTCTTGTAATGGTATGTGTTTGCACCAAACCTCTCAGTGTGGGACATTCGGGTCTGGATGCTACTTCCTCTATTCAGCGTGTCTCTGGGTCGCCTGGGTCCAGACCTTTGAAGCTGTCCACTGCACTGAGTTGACTGATTTGTCTGGCATCGTGACATGAAACAGCGGCTTCATAGTTTAAAAAGCAATTTATCCAGTGAGCGTTACAAAGGGAATAGTGATTAGCCAATCAGCACCAAGGGCGGGACTAACACTTTTGTCAAGCCAAGCATGTCAAGTGCTGTCAAGCTGTCCGCCGGAACCAAAGTCGAGTAATAATGACGGTCAAAGCATGAGCTGCTGAATGATATTCTTGAATGTGATATAACACCCTTGATTGTCTTTACGTCGCTCCTTTCCACTCTTAAAACCTCGGCAAAACCAGTGTGTTGGCATGGCTACGCATCCATGTCGACGTTAGATTCAGGTGGTGTCGTCGGTTTCCAGTGATTGGTTAGGAAAAATCAAATCTCCCTCCCCCATGAAAATTAGTTACAGTAGAGGCAAGGTCAGACTGGAGATGGAAACAGAGTGTGATGAGTTGACAGCTCTGTCTGACGTCAGGAAACCCTGTGGCTTGTTTTGAAATACAGATGCGTGTATTTCTTAAAGCAGCGATTCCCAAACGGTGGGTCGTAGTAGAAGAGTGAATCTTAGACTCATTAAAAACTTTACTTTCAAATGTGGTGAATTTCCAGAGCAGTACTTTTAATTTTGCTCGTTTTCATAGTTTTTGGTGTTTTTCAGCCAAGCCAGTTCAGAGCATGCAAGTTTCCAAAGGTTATTAAACCTGTTTAATCAAATTCTGATTATACAAAGAGTCATTTCGGGGTATTTGTGACTACCAGAAAAATGTTTTGCACAATCGATGCCAGCTCCCTCGGCTGTGCGACCTCCACGTTGCCTGCCTGCCTGTCGGTGGCCGTCTTCCCATTCTTCCTAATTGTCAGGCCGGGACTGAATAGAGGACTCAGGTGCAGAGTGGCAACGTAACAGGCTTTTATTGTACACACAAAAACAACCAGTGACCTCTTCGATGAACGTGAAAGCAAGTGGCTATGAAACTTATTCTAGATTGACACGTCCTGGACCAGGTAGTGGCCAGAACATGAGGGAACAAATTAACCTATAAGAAAAACAACACAAAACGCTCTGAAGAGAGGGATCGAGGCTATAAAATTTAGAAAACAGAAATCGCTCCAGAAGGAGGAAAAATAACAAAACTATCAACAATTATCTCTGAAAATTATGAAACAAAAAGCGCTCACAAGGAGGATAATGATTAGGCTACGAGGTAATTTCGATACTGGACTATTAGGCTAAAACAACTGAAAAACTCTCACAAGGAGGACTATGAAATATCTAGGACAAAGACTACTAAACCTGAACAACAAAAAACACTCACAAGGAGGACTAGGATTATACAAGGAAATAACTAAGGAACTCAAAAACTCAGAACTAGACTATGAAAATTTTCAAAACACAAAACGCTCACGAAGAGGATCAAAGGCTTACTTGGCAACTTGAACTATGGCTGTGGATCTTGGGGGGCACGGGTGAAACGACCATCTGACGAAAAACACACTGGCACGGGACAAGGGAGACGCAGACTATTTAAACACATGGAGGGTAATAGGCAACAGGTGGAGACAATAGGTAATCAGGAGGACGCACCAGTGACACATGAGGGAGGGCAAGTGCTCTGAAACGAGAGGAGAGTTAGGTTCACAAAATAAAAACAGGAAATAACAAGACAAAAACCCAAGACGGGACAAACCTCACCGCGGTGTGACAGAACCCCCCCCTCTAGGACCGGCTACCAGACGGTCCAGGCTGGTCACGATGCCGTCTATTAAAGTCCGCAATGAGCGTCTTGTCCTCTATGAAACGGGAGGGGACCCACTGTCTTTCTTCCGGGCCGTAACCCTCCCAGTCGACGAGGTACTGTTTACCCCGGCCCCTGTTGCGCACCGCCAACAGGCGATTCACCTTATACACGAGCCCCCCATCCAGCATCTCCGGAGGAGGAGGGGGAGGGAGGGTTGGGACCATGGGGCTCTCCTTGGCAGGCTTAACCTGGCTGACATGGAAGGTGGGGTGGACCCGGAGGGAGCGTGGCAGGCGGAGACGGACAGCGGCCGGGCCGATGACCTTAGTGACGGGGAATGGTCCGACAAAACGTGGTGCCAGTTTCTTCGAGGGGACCCGAAGGTGCAAATCCTTTGCCGAGAGCCACACCTTCTGTCCGGGTTGGTAGGCAGGTGCCGGGCGTCTCTTGCGGTCCGCTGCTTTCTTGGTCCTGTCCCCCTGGCGAATGAGCACTTGGCGAGCCGCCGCCCAGATGCGGCGGCATCGGCGGACCATGGCATGGGCGGAGGGGACTGAGACTTCGGGTTCTTGGTCTGTGAATAATGGGGGTTCATAACCATATACACATTTGAATGGGGAAAAACCTGTGGCTGACGTGGGTAAAGAGTTGTGGGCATACTCCACCCAGACCAGGTGTTTGCTCCATGTGGAGGGGTTCTGGGACACCAGGCACCGGAGGCCGGTTTCCAGCTGTTGGTTGAGACGCTCGGTCTGGCCGTTAGCCTCCGGGTGGTATCCCGAGGTCAGGCTGGCTCTGGCCCCGATGAGCCGACAGAATTCCCTCCAGAACCGTGACACAAACTGAGTGCCCCGGTCTGAAACAATGTCTTTTGGGAATCCGTGAATTTTGAACACATTGTTAATCATGATTTCAGCCGTGTCTTTGGCTGACGGGAGCTTGGGTAAAGCTATAAACCGGGTCATTTTAGAAAATCTGTCGACAACGGTGAGAACTGTGGTATTACCTTGTGAGACTGGAAGCCCTGTGACAAAGTCCATGGATATGTCGGACCACGGTCTGGAGGGAATAGGCAGGGGTTGCAACAAACCCGTACGTGACCCGGAGGATGGCTTGTTTCTAGCACAGACCGAACACGCCTCAACGTACTCCCGGACCTCCGGCTCCATGGACGGCCACCAGAACCTCCGCGAGATGGCGAACATCGTCCGCCGAACTCCCGGATGGCAGGAAAGCAGCGAGGAGTGAGCCCAGTGGATCACCTGTGGGCGCAGATTGAGAGGGACAAACAACCGATTATCTGGGCACCCACTAGGTGGCGGGGTCTCCCCATTTGCCTGCTTAACCTCCTTTTCTATCTGCCAAGTTACCGCTCCTACCACACAGGTCCGTGGAAGGATGGGCTCAGGTTCCTTGGCAACAGGCTCGGGGTCATAGAGACGTGACAGAGCATCGGGTTTGACGTTCTGGGACCCCGGCCTGTAAGAGAGAGAAAAAGAAAAACGGTTAAAAAACAGCGCCCACCTGGCCTGGCGAGAGTTTAATCTCTTGGCTTTGCGAATATACTCCAGATTTTTATGATCTGTCCAGACTATGAACGGGTGCTCAGCCCCCTCCAGCCAGTGTCGCCATTCTTCCAGCGCCACTTTTACAGCCAGCAGCTCCCGGTTGCCCACGTCATAGTTCCTTTCTGCTTTGGATAGGCGCCGCGACAGGAACGCACAAGGATGCATCTTTCCGTCCTGCTCCGAGCGCTGGGACAGCACAGCCCCGATGCCCTCATTGGAGGCGTCCACCTCCACCGTGAATTGCCGCTGGGGGTCCGGCAGAGTGAGGACCGGCGCTGTGGTGAAGCAAGTCTTGAGCCTCCTGAAAGCGGTCTCGGCTCCGGGTGTCCAGGTGAAGCGCACCTTGGGAGAGGTGAGAGCATGCAGGGGAGCTGCTATAGCGCTGAAGCCCCTGATAAACCGCCTATAGAAGTTCGCAAATCCGAGGAATTGCTGAACCTTCTTGCGGCTATCGGGTGTGGGCCATTCAGTCACCGCACTTACTTTCACCGGGTCCATCTGCATCTTCCCAGGGGCTACGATGAAGCCCAGGAAAGAGATGGTTTCGGCATGAAATTCACTCTTTTCAGCTTTGACATAGAGCTTGTGATCTAGCAATCGCTGCAATACGACCGAGACGTGCTTCTTGTGTGTCTCGATGTCAGGTGAATAAATAAGGATGTCGTCAAGGTAAACATAAACAAAATGATCTATGAAATCTCTTAAAACGTCGTTGATCATGGCTTGGAAAACAGCAGGGGCATTGGTCAGACCGAATGGCATAACTAGATATTCATAGTGGCCACTGGGGGTATTGAACCCTGTCTTCCACTCGTCACCCTCCCTGATCCTAACTAGATGATAAGCATTCCTCAGGTCTAATTTAGTAAAGACTCTGGCCTGTTGGAGCTGATCAAAGACGGTGGACATGAGCGGAAGTGGATAGCGATTCTTAACGGTTATGTCATTTAACGGGCTGTAATCTATACAGGGTCTGAGGGATCCGTCCTTCTTGGCCACAAAGAAAAACCCCGCCCCGGCCGGGGAGGATGACGGGCGGATTAGACCCGCCCTAAGAGAGGTTTGAATGTATTCATTCATGGCCGCTCTCTCAGGGCCGGAGACCGAATACAGTCGGCCCTTGGGAATGGTGGAGCCGGGGATGAGGTTTATGGCGCAATCATATGGTCTATGAGGAGGGAGTGACATAGCTTTGGTCTTACTGAATACCTCACGGAGGTGGTGGTAGCATGCGGGCACGGATGTCAGGTTGGTCTCGGCGTCTGTGGTGACATGAAAAGAGACATGGTTAATGGCAGACGTGTTATTTCCTTGAACTGTGTTGACCCCGCAGTGATCGCTACAGTCATGCCCCCACCCCCTTATAGCCCCAGTTTTCCAGTCTATGTGTGGGTTGTGTCTGCATAGCCATGGATATCCGAGAACCAGAGTCTGTGATGTGGATCTGAACAGGAGAAAGTTAGTACATTCCTTGTGCCCGCTTATAAGCAGTTCCAGTGGCTCAGTGGTGTGCGTGATAAAAAATAGTTCTTTGCCGTCTAGGGCCCGGGCCCGAACAGGGGTGGGCAACGGCATGGACTTTAACCCCAGCTGGGTGGCCAAACCCCAGGACATTAGACTTTCATCGGCCCCTGAGTCAATAAGCGCTTTGAGACTAGTGGTGGTGTTACGGTGGATTACCTTGACCGGGGTGAGGGCTCGTGGAGATCGGTCCGGCGTCGCGACCGCACTCTCCGGTTTAAGTTTCTTGGTGGGGCATGAGGCTATGAGATGACCAGCCTCCCCGCAATAGAAGCACCGACCTTCCATCAGCCGACGCCGGCGCTCCTCAGGGTTTAACCGCGCCCGGCCGAGATGCATGGGTTCGGGACCTCCACTCGAGGAGGCGGGGAAATGTGAGTCTGGGAGCGAGGATCGGGGTTCCAGCCACACCGGTGCCGGAGCGCGTGCGAGTCTTTCCTCTGTGAGCCGATTTCCTCGGCAATGCTTGAGCTCTTGTATTCGGTTGTCGGTGCGGATGGCCAGAGCGATGAGCGAATCCAAGTCAGGAGGCAAGTCCAGCGGAACCAGCATCTCCTGGATGGATGAAGACAGCCCTTTCAAAAACACGTCGTATAACGCCGTGGAATTCCACCCACTCTCTGCCGCCAGCGTGCGGAAATGAATGGCGTAGTCGCAGACAGAATTTTTGCCTTGTTTCAGTCCACTCAACTCACGAGCCTTCTCCCTGCTGGTTGTCACCGGATCGAATGTCCTCAACAACGCCTCTTTAAAGTCATTGAGTGCGTTACACAGAAGTGAGTCGCGATCCCACTCCGCCATAGCCCAGGTCCTTGCCCGCCCGGTCAGGTGCGAAACCATAAAGGCGATCTTGGATCGCTCTGTGGGAAAAGCATGAGGAGAATGTTCAAAATGGATGGAGCAGTCTGTAAGGAATGACTTACACTGTCCTGGTTCTCCAGAATAACGCTCCGGTGGTGCCAGCTTGGGACCTGCTCCGCTGAAAGGAGCGTGCTGCACCGAACCCGTGGCGGGAGGTGGAGGCTGTGGCTCTGCAGGAGGCATGGTGGTTTGCCGCAGGTGGTCGACCAAGTCCCTCACCTGGGACGAGAGTTGCCCGAGTTGGGAAGCCATGGCCGCCTGAAACTCCTCCTGACGGGAGATACGGGCTTCCTGGGCGTGCATGGCGGCCGTGAGCTGGTCGGTCTCTGCTGAGTCCATACTGGCCAGTGTGTACTGTCAGGCCGGGACTGAATAGAGGACTCAGGTGCAGAGTGGCAACGTAACAGGCTTTTATTGTACACACAAAAACAACCAGTGACCTCTTCGATGAACGTGAAAGCAAGTGGCTATGAAACTTATTCTAGATTGACACGTCCTGGACCAGGTAGTGGCCAGAACATGAGGGAACAAATTAACCTATAAGAAAAACAACACAAAACGCTCTGAAGAGAGGGATCGAGGCTATAAAATTTAGAAAACAGAAATCGCTCCAGAAGGAGGAAAAATAACAAAACTATCAACAATTATCTCTGAAAATTATGAAACAAAAAGCGCTCACAAGGAGGATAATGATTAGGCTACGAGGTAATTTCGATACTGGACTATTAGGCTAAAACAACTGAAAAACTCTCACAAGGAGGACTATGAAATATCTAGGACAAAGACTACTAAACCTGAACAACAAAAAACACTCACAAGGAGGACTAGGATTATACAAGGAAATAACTAAGGAACTCAAAAACTCAGAACTAGACTATGAAAATTTTCAAAACACAAAACGCTCACGAAGAGGATCAAAGGCTTACTTGGCAACTTGAACTATGGCTGTGGATCTTGGGGGGCACGGGTGAAACGACCATCTGACGAAAAACACACTGGCACGGGACAAGGGAGACGCAGACTATTTAAACACATGGAGGGTAATAGGCAACAGGTGGAGACAATAGGTAATCAGGAGGACGCACCAGTGACACATGAGGGAGGGCAAGTGCTCTGAAACGAGAGGAGAGTTAGGTTCACAAAATAAAAACAGGAAATAACAAGACAAAAACCCAAGACGGGACAAACCTCACCGCGGTGTGACACTAATACACCTTTGTTTTTTCTTGAATCTTTGATGCTTGTAGGAAAGCGTTAGGAATACATTCAACTTGGTTTTAATTAATTACTGACATGCATTGAAACGCAGCTTGGAAAAGACTTTTCTTCTCTTCATGCTGTAAAAATAGTTTTAGTTGCCTGAATTAGTTGTCACTGTTCTTGAAATTATTTAATCTTTTTCTGTAAATATTGGCTAAACCCGATTTGCTCGCTTGCTGCAGTGTGTCTTATTTATTTGAGCTTTGAAGTCCCAGTTGTACTTTTGTTTTGTAGTTTTTTATTTTGTGAATTAAAATAGATTGTACTGTCTCCTCACAGCGAGAAGGTGCCGAAAATCCTCTGAAAGGTAGATTAATGGATAGAAATGAACTGACGGGTTTCTATGTGGGGATCCTACCTGAGGTCGAAGGGAATGTTTGGACCCTGGGAACCTGATTTAAAGCTTTAAAGCTAGACTTCCTGTTTTGTTGGGGGGGAAAAACGTTACCAAGATACACGTACGCTACCATCAGTTAAATTGTTTGCTCATTCCGTCTTCCACTGATACGTTGCAATTTTTCTCATATGCATAGTATCACAGTAAATCAGTCATTATTGTGATTAGCATCGTAGCAGTCGTGACTGCACTGATTAGACAGTCATGAAACTGTTTTGACAGCTTAATTTATGCTGTCATTTCTCAGAATGGCATGCTGATTGCATAACATGACACAAACAATTATTATCTCTGCTTTCAGCTGAAGCAGGGAGGCCTTGGTTTGGAGAACAGTGTGCACAATGAAATGATGGTCTATTCACTCGTACGCAGCTTTGTCAACTCTGAATACTCTATATTATAGAGAGAAGTGGAGAGGAGATATAAAGGGAGGTCATTAAATGTAGTCTCAGTGTCAGGAGTGTGGCCCGACTGTAGAGTGTGTGTGTGTGTGTGTGTGTGTGTGTGTGTGTGTGGGTGTGTGCGCGTGTGTGTGTGTGTGCGTGTGTGCGTGTGCGTGTGTGCATCAAACAAACACACAAACCTCAGCTCTTTATACATCCACGACACAGACAACGAGCATAGGAGACAGACAGAGACAGCAATGTCACCTGGTTGCTATGTTTTTATAGAGTCCCAACCTCACACCTGTGATTGGCTGGCAGCTACACACCCGCTGCCCAAGGATCAATAAGGCTTGGCCCAATAATGTTATGTTAGGTCACGTAGGAAAACGATTTTAGAAGGGAAGATTGGGAAGACGCTAAAATGTATGTACTTCAACCAAAATTTGATTGTTCCAATTTGAATACATAAGAAACTACTGGGAAGCTGAACGATATTAAAACTTAAAAAAAAAACAAATAGTAATGGACCTCCCTTTTAATGCTTTAAGTAGGTAAATGTGCCAACAGGTGAAAACAACCAAATATAGTGATCAACATGTGAGTACATTCTCCAAGGTAGGAGGAGTTACATTGACAGAGCAGGATCTTGTGCACAAGCAAATAGATTTTAGGTTCCAAACACAAATCTGTTTTCATCACACCTGAACAGTAGGAAAAGATTCAATATGTTAAATAAAACAGAAAACTAGCATGACAAAAGTAGTTATTTAGTGTATAAAACACTGGATTAACTGGATTTCACATTCCTTGAATGTGAAATTGCGTGAAGTGCACTTTAAAGGCTGATTGTAAACACATTTCCTGATGATGAAACTGTAGACCAAGGATTTATTTTTTTTGGCAAGTGCAAAACTACTAAAACATGGCACCTCTGTGTTTTTTAGACCCATGTGTGCGATATAATTGAGCACGAATACTAACACTTACAAGGGCATCATCATCATGCATATTTTAAAATAATAATTGCTGTCCCGTACAGCCATGCATGGACTGTCAGTGGCAGATTCCTCAACTAACTACAGTGCACTTTCATTATTGCTGTGAGCACAGGCAGGGCAGAAACTGAAAGTCTGCTTACTAATTCATCTACACTGTCTGTGTTGACAAGACATAAGCCCGACAATGAATCAGCTGTCCTCCCTCCATGATTGCTGAGCTGCCACCGAAGAACGGATGTCTCTTAATTTCCTCCACCTAAACCTTGACAAAACAGCAATTCTTTTCAACGGTTTGATAACTTTTCCTCCGCAGTTGATCAGTTTATTGGTATCGCCTTTGATCAGTGTGTGACTTTTGATCGACACGTTGCTGAGCTTCTTCAGCTAAGAAATATTGCAAATATTATGCATGTTATCTTCTGCAGATCTTGAACTATTAATACACACTTCCCTTTTCTCTCACCTTGATTACTGCAATTCCTAGAATGCAGCTGCCAGGTCATTAACTAGAACTAGCCAACTGTACCGCATCACTCTGCTCCTGCTTGTCTCTGGTGGCTTCCTGTAAAATTAGAATAAACTACAAGATCCTATTGATTCCATATAAGACTCTGCCCTTGCCCCCAGTTGCATTTCTGATCTCCTCATTCCACCTCTCGACCACTCCAATCCTCTAATCTCCCCCTTTTATCCATCCCCTGCTCCCTGCAAAACATGAGGTGATTGTGCCTTCGCTGTTTTAGCCCAAACCCCCTGGAATCAACTTCCCCCATCTATCAGATTTGCCAAATCTTCTGTTTCAGGCGGCTTCTGAAAACGCATTTTTGTAGGCAAAGTCTTTTTACAGATCCGGCGTGGGGAATCTTTTTCTTGTCGAGGGCCGTTTTAATTTTTATAACATCCTTCAAGGGCCATGCTAAATTATTAAACACATATATTACACTAACCTCTGCAATGACTGGAATTGCTTCTCTTGAGTGAAGCGTCTGATGTCAGATGGTAGTGATGATGATGATGATGATGCTTCAGCTGGTTTTCCGGATTTGGGTCAGTCAGTCTTTAGGGGAGCCGTTGAAAAGAGCTGCTCTCGGTAGCAGGTTGTTGCTGTGCATGTTGCAGGTTGTCAGGCTCATCAGCTGGTTCCACATTAAAGGGCATCAAATGTGTTCGGTTTTGTTTGTTCCTCTTCACGACCTGAAACCTCTCAGCAAATATCTGAAGGAGTTTTCACACTCGGCAGCAAGTTCAGATGTCACAGCAGCTTTTGTTCTTGCAGAGCAGGAAAATGCAGTGTTTCCTCTTTCCAGTCGGACTTGCCACATCTTTAATTTCACTTCAAATGATTTCACATTTGAAAGCTGAGAAGCTGCTGGAGCTCGAGGTTCAGCTCTGAGAGGTACTCAGTAATGTCCAGCATGAAGGCCAAGGCACACAGATGCTATCACTGAGTGTCCACATCAAGTTTCCCATCATCTCTATGAATTATTCCAGACAAACTGACACTGAATGTGGTCTTGTGAAAGCTGCTGGTCTTGTGAAACCCCATCAGAGAACTAAGCATATTCGACCCTGCAGCTCATCCAGTTTAGCATGTTTTAGAGCTGTTATGACTCTTGAGATTAGCCTTTTTTCAGCGCTGTGAGAGCTGCTTGTCTATCTGCTTTTCTTTTGTTGACAGTTGGCATGATATCAAATGTGTGTGCATTCAGGGATTATTTGGAAGAAATTGTTAGTGCACTATTTTATGTTATTTTCTTTTATTGCTTTTTTGTATTTATGAATTTCCTCATGGACTCGCTCGGAGGCCGGACGTCCCCCACCCCTGTTACAGATCTCCGCCCTGGGGTGGTTTTGTTGTTTGATCCGTTTCTCATTGTGTTGTTTTATATTACATTGTATTTTTACCTTATTTGTTTATTCACTTGTGATGTGTTTGCTTACTTTCATCCGCTGACAGCTGGCTCGCCAGTGTTCGGGACAGAATGACAAAGCAGAATCCACACATTGTTCAGGCGACCTCGCACCCAGTGATAATATCTCCTCAACAACCACAAACCTGCTCAGATCAGATCAGTGTGCACAGTCCCGTTTAAGTCTATCTCTCTTGTAGATGCAACCTCTAGATTTCCAATGAGATAGCCAGAGTCAGCTAAACTGAGTCACGACTGTTGGTGGGTCAACATAGACTGTAGCTATTCACAAAACAGTTTACAAGACTGACTCAATAAAGTTATCATTGTTAGCCTTTGTCTTTTGCTGATGAGAGTGGTATGAGTGAACCAAAACGGTAAACTTTTGTGCTGCAAAACCAAAACCGTGAGCTGAAGGATGCTGTAAAGCTCTCTGTAGAGCTGAGAGGAACTGCAGCGACCCCTATTCCATAGACGTAGTCATGTGTTCCACTCATAATAATATTATTATAGCTGCTTCCATCCCTCCCAGGTCACACCAGCCTTTTTGACAGCTAACTTTTACACAGAACTCATTGTATCGTGACTGAAACGGGTCACTGGTGAAGAAACAGGACCATCTAACAGCTAAAGACTGCCAGACAAAGAGTTAAATTTGTCAAATAACCAGATGCACAGCTCCAAATGAACGCTACATTTGTTCCAATTCTGCTTGACGTGTAAATAAGCTACTGTTTGCTGTGCCCCGCATGTCAGCCATAATGACTTGAGGAGCCAATGGTACACCAGGGCTGTTTTTCTTTAAGATATTAAAGGAAATCTAATCTGTCATTCCAGGCAGAGAATGTTTGGAGAACCTGAGAGAAAGCAATCAATGCTTTGTTGGATAAAGAGTGAGTGTGGCATGACTAAACTGCTTTAATGCTGCTAACAACAATTCTATCTCTCTATCTCTCTATCCATCCATCTGTCCATCTCTCCATCCATCTATCTATCTATCTATCTTTCCCCTCATGCCTCTGTTCCACCCTCCCTCCCTTTCAGCCTGTCCCGTTCCTCTTTCAGTCCTTTATTAGACTCTTTAGGGGTAAACAAATAAAACAAAGCACTGCATTACAGCTCTCTAATTACTCATTTGAAAGCACAGCCTCTCACAGTTTACAGGCCAAACACGAATAAAATGGAGGGCAGAAAATGTCCCGCATAACATCAGTGCAAACATCACATCCATCTTGGCCACTGTGAGAAGCCTGGTATAAGTAATGTGTTTGTGTGAGTGTGTGTGTGTGTGTGTGTGTGTGTGTATTGTACATTAGCAAATGTGGATGTGTTTTAGTGTGACTGTGTGTGTCTGTGTAGGAGTGTATAAAGTAAGTGTTGGATCTGGTGTGTTTGGGCTTACAGGATGTGTCCATTTGTCTAACTCATTGTAAATGTCTTAGCGAGAGGGTGTGTGTGTGTGTGTGTGTGTGTGTGTGTGTATGAATCACCTAGTATAACTAATGTGTGCTGGCACAGGCTAAATGTGTCGGGGGGGAGTGTAAAGCCGCATCAGCATTTGCATCACTGTAAATGTCCCTGTAAAGATGCACGCATCTCTGCATCGCACACACAGGTTTGGATTTCTTTATTTGTGAAGACCCTCGCCAACATGACACTTTAGATCCCCCAGTCTCTAAACTGACTAAACCTGATTCTAACCTTTAAGGAATAGTTGAAATTTTGGGGAATGCTACTCTCTTTTTGTGCCAACCTAAGCTAAACGGGTGCTGGCTGTAGCTTCATTAACTCTCAGGCATCAGGGTGGTATCATTCAACTCTCAGCGAGAGAGACAATAAGCTTATTTCTCAAAATGTCGAGCTATTAACCTTAAAGGGTCAGTTCATCCAAAATCTTTTTTAAAAAATGAGTATTTTCTCACCTGTGGTGGTATCTAGCCACACAATCAGTTTATTTCCCTAGGTTCCAAGCGTAATTAAACATAATTATCCAATTCAATGAGCACAAGCCAAACCTCAAACGGTGCAAAAGCAGCATAGCGAACACAATGAAAATATGGCATTAATGTTTAATATATTCATTTGAGTAATGTTACAGTCTCCTTATCGGTTCACACGAATCTGACATTTCCGTTGGCCGCTATTTTTCATCTCCCCTGTGGAGCAGAAGCTTCAGCCGATGTTTTAGTCACACTTTTTTGAGATTTTGTTTTAATTTTTGGCATTTCCACTCAGGTTTTTTGTGCATACAAATCAGTAGGTGGAAACTCACCTGCTGTCCGCACACCACTACAGTTAGGTGAGATATTCTTTGTTGTTATTTGGGTGAAGTGACCCTTTACCCTTGAAACAGCTTTTTTTTTTATGTAGGCAAGAGATGACCAAAGAATATCTTCTCTACCAAAGTGCAAAGATCTGGTTGGTCCTCATAAATATAGAGGTACAAGAGCACAAATACACACATGCATAACACACAAATATATATACTGTACGTATGGAAAGTTGCATTTAAAATTCTATGAATACATCTGCATTACACACACTCACACACATTTGAATCCCTCACTCACAGAGACTGTAGTCTATCCGGTTACTCATCCTAATGTATTTTTGCTGTTCATTACTCATTCTGCTCTCTGCTCGACCGTCTTCGCTCTGCTCCCTCGTTCCAAACCCGATGCCACGGCTCCCCTGAGCCTGTTTAAGGACGGACTTTTTATCTAGTGTGGCAAATCAATGCTTCTTTCAAGTTGATTTAGGATAGGTTATGCAAGGCAAACTGGCTGATGTTCTGTGTGCGGGTGGAATGAATGCAGAACTGGGAGAAAGAGGCCACAATCTCATTATTCTATGGCCTGTGTTTCATTTTTACAGAAATTACACTTTTTTATATAATAACAGCAGCTGCTTTTGTCCTTTTTTAAAACTCTGTCAGCTGAACCTTGCTAATAGTTCTGGATCAGGTGCCAGTTAGCCTAACTGTGTAGCCTTGTGTTAACATTAGCTTGGTAGATCAGTCTCTTTTTTTATTTTTTGGTATTTTTGTCTGGGAGTTGTGTATTTCTGTACTAAATTGAACCTAAATTTAACATATACTTGGAATGTATTTTGGTAGCAGCTTAAATGCGGGAACCCACAAAATGGAGCATCTGTGTAGTTGTGTGATTTGGATAAAAATGAATATTGAGGTGGTGTTCTAGACAAGCTGTTCAAAATCCTCCATTCTTCATGAAGGATTTTGTTTCAGAGAGATGTTTGAATTATATTGAGTGACACAGAGAGGTGTTTTTAATATTTAGTCTACCTTCACTGACATGAATTAGGTGGACTTACAGCTTATCGTTCTTATTGCTGTGGTGAGTTTTGGTGATCTCACATGATTTACAGCATCACTCTGACCCGATGCCACATGCAGGCTCAGTGCACTCAACTGGTCATTTCCTTGTAAACGTCTTCCATGTCAACATCCAAGTTGTAATTTGTTTAAAAGCAAAGCAGGAAGAGCACAGGTGTAAAATAAGTGCCGGCTGAATTCCATTTAGCTGCTTTGCCTTTGACTTATAGGGACATCTGAAGAGAGCGGAGCCATCAATAATGTTATTAACACACCTGGTCTTTTTCCTATTGTTAATATTTTAAAATGTCAGCTGTGAAAAAGGCATAAAACACAGGTGTGCCTGGAAAGACAAACAAATATGGATGCCTCATGTCAGCCACAGTGTGAAAGTAGTACTCAGCCACAAATTTCTACATCTAAATTCCAAACCATTGGAAATATATACAAGCAGACTGAATCTTCCAGCCTTGTTATTTCATTTGCATCCTATTACTAGCTGCCTGGTTTGGGGTTAAATATGTAAGTTAGACTTCAAGTGCGAAAGTAGAAAATTGATTCAAACGGATTTTGTAGTTTTCATACGTTTTTTATCAAAAAAAAAAAAGTATCGCAGATCTTAATTGTAGAATTGAATAAATTGAAAGCGAGCAAACCCCCCAAGCTCGGCAGTAATAGTCCGTCTTAGCCGAGCTCACTTTCTCTCACTTCCTGTCACTCTCTCTGTCAGATCTCTTCTTCTCTTACTCTCCTCGTCTTCTAATTTGCTTCTATTGTTCCGGGGAAATTGGAATATGCAAATGGGATGTCAATGGCAGAGTAGCCATGTGCCGCAATCACACACAGTGAGAATATCATTCCTCCTCACCATGCTCTGGCTAATTAGCCTGATTTGATTGTTAATGCACTGCCAATTAGAGGTGGCAGGCGTCACTATGGCTGCGCTTGACAGCCCTCGTTTGGAGGTGAGCGAGCAGCCCGGGCGAGATGAGCTCTGGCTGGAAGCAGGCAGGCTGTTGCACAGACTGTCTCAGTCAGTTAGCACTTCAAGAGTGTGTGTGTGTGTGTGTGTGTGTGTGTGTGTGTGTGCGTGTGTGTGTGTGTGTGCAGTCTGATCAAAACTGTCTCAGACTGTCTTTCCCTTTGCGTGCGTGTGTGCTCTTGTCTTAATGTGCTTCCATGTGTGTGACTTTTTAAGCCTGGCTGTATCTGTAACTGTGTTTGTGTGTTTTTAACACAGTGGTCTCCCAGCAGCGAACACACTGAAGGAGGGAATGAATGGAGTCGCATGTTAGTCCAGACTATAGTGCACTAAGTGCATGCGAGGCACTGCACTCCCTGCTTCACATGCTCTGAGGCTTTTAGATGCTTTCTCACACGTTGTTTGTCATGTTCTATACTATCAGCATCTCCCCCCCGTGTGGCTTCGCCCTCTGCCATGCAAAGATGAAAACTCATGTGTTCGTGCCCTTGTCATGCATTATGCATCTGCGCTATACTTTTAGATTCTGGCTCTTGAGGGCAACGTTTCTAAAATATGAGTGTTGGCTTGTAAGGGGAAAATTCCACCCCGTGGTTCAATACTATATCATCAATCTGTGATGCTCGGTGGGTGCGGGGATTTATTTTGTTACTCTATGAAATATCGGCACCTACTTTCCCTCCAACTGCCTCATCTATATCTGATTTGCATCGTGATTTGCTGTACTTTGCCAAGTGATGTTCAACAACCCCAGGGGAATGTGATAAAACTTGTACTTGCAGTCTCTGAGACATGTACAGAGATCAATAGCATAAACACGCTTAAAAGCAAGAGATTCAACGCACACAGAGAGGTAGAAAAATAATAAGATTAATTTAAGTGTTTATGGTCTGTTGAGTTTTCTGTCACAGGAGAAATTTCTTTCTTTTCGATTTTGTTGCTAACACTAAAAACTGTGAGATATTGAAGATAAGTTCAAAACGCCTATTTAAAGTCGTATGCAATGCTTAATAAGGCTGCACTTGGCAGTTACTCAGGGTGATAAAAAACAAACAATTCCCTATTAAACAACAAAATCCCTTCAGAGGGGAAAGTATGATATTAAGAACTGTTTGTAGCCGTCGTCAAGACCTAATTCGTAGAGACGCAAGGCACATTCAGCTGTGATGGACTGCAAGGAAGGAACAGGTGGGAGCGCAGATTTGTTTTGGTGGATCCCTTACCACCTTGTCATTCATTGGCTGACATCTGCCATCTGACAGGTGAACGGCCAAGTCACGGCGCACCCTCGGCATGTTGAATTTTACAAGTCAAATTAAGTTCTACTACAGTTTATTAAATCAGCAGTTCGAAAGCCTGAGTCTCCTGAGTGTTTTTCTGTGAATGGGCACTGAGGGGAAAATTCTCTTTGGTTGACTTAATGTTGTGTTACTACTTTCAGCCCTTTGTTTCCTAACATCCATATTTCTTTGCCAAGAAAAGTTGGACATAAATAAATAAATTCCCTCTGCATGATCGGTCACATAAATTGAGTGGAAGCTGGATCAGGGCGGTAGCCAGGGTTTGTAAAACACTGAGGTCCCCCAAACAGAAAGTCTTTGTATTTGAATTGTCATAGTGCTGAATCATATTTCTTAAAATAATGCTAATAATACATGAATGTAAACGCCTCCCAGATTGTTTAAACCAAACCCCGGAAATATACAGAAGTCATAATGTGTGTGTTTTGGTCCTGAGCTGGACGTTCAGGCTGAAGAACTCCAGCATTATGTGCAGAAAGTCAACTGACAGAGAAGAAATCATTTTTACATCAGCGCTGTGTGTGTAATGACTTGTTTGGCTGTGTGGCTGCGGATAAACATCCTGCTGAGCGCCCATACCATAAGGAGGCATTCCGACCCTGTTAGCTTGGTACGTTCTCGTTGTAACAGGGTGTGTGAGTGTGTCTGTGTGTACGGGGCATGTGGCTGTTTTCATCTGTTAGCACCAACTGCTATGTGGAGGAAACAAAGGAAAGGGCGCACACCGCCTCAACCTGTGATTCACGGCGCACATAAGGCAGCACAGTTGCTTCCTCCCGAGATGGCAGGAAAGGCTGATGGAGGCTCTTTTAGTTAACGTGGTGCCTCACCTGGTGCACATGTGTTTGAAAGCATATGTTGTACATACGGGGGCAGACGACAGAATGGAAACAGCTAATGGAAAAGTGACTCTGAAGTTTGTTACATCTACAAACACTGCTACGAAGGGGAGATATTTAAAGATATTTTGTTGAAAGCCATTTAGCAGCATCAGATATAAAAGACCAATATCATGACAGCAATCGATTATCTGTGAATGGTCGTTTTGTTTTGCTCATGATTTTATTATTTGTGAACAGTTCAGTCACTTTGGCTCTTTATGAACAGTTGTAAGTTACCCTGGAAAATAAAAGATTTTTACAAACCTCCCAAATCTGATTTATGAATGCTGTTGCTACACAAATCTGTTGTAAAATAAACCGCATCAGCTTGTTTGTCATTCAGAGGGACTTTGACAAAAGGACTTCACACATTGTCACAACCCTTTCTTCTCTGTGTTAAAAATTGCCTTTGTTATGGAAATCATGTAATGCAGTCGGTCTGCTGTTAGAGCCACAGCAGCTGGAATAGAATTTGGCGGATGCAAACGTACAATTTCCTCCAGATGAATATCGGGATCTTTTTCTTTACTGAATTTTTTTTCAGGATGACAGCGAGCACACTGCCCTTATCTCAAAATGCACATCTTGTTTTGTCCCCTGGAATATGTCCTGTCGTAAAAAGCCATGTAATGATGAATGATGAGAGCGAGGGAGTGCCTGCAGACGGCGTTATCTGTGCTGCAGAAGCCTCCATCTACACTAAATCAAATATCGCCCCGTTTAAACATTCCATTTATTCATGTGAATTATGGCAAAGGCCCGATGGCTCTCATAACACGGAGAAAGAGAAGAATGTGTGTGTCTGCGCATCACAGGTGCTGTATACCTGAAGCAATCTCTCTGAACAAAAGCACAGCTAATCAGACCAAACTTCTTGATGCCTGCAGCTTCACCTTTACACACACACACACGCACACACGCACACACACACACACACACACACACACACACATAAAGAGCTCATACACAGCAGGTCAATCAGTGTCCTGCCCCTTCCTCATCACCAGTAAGACCACAAGCTCCTGGTAGTGACTGAAAGAATGACTTTGGGGATACAAACAGCTGAAATGAGGTTTCTCTGCAGGGTGCAGTGGTACTCTGCACTGAGCAAAATCAGTTCAGGTTGGTGGGGAACCTCTTAAAGGGTCCCAACTAAGGCCTTGAAGACATGCATTCGGATATTTTGTGAAACAAACATTTTTCTCTGCAGTTCAGGTCACTAAATGGAGATTTTTGTTTTAAAACACCTTCTAAAGTGCATATTTTTCAAAACTTTGGTTTCTGTGTTTCCGTGCACATATAAAACAGAGAGTTTGGGATTTTGTGCATGCCCATTGCTGCTCTGTGCAATGAGCAGCACAATAATGGTGGACTACCGGTTAGTTTACACTTGTTAGCACTGCTACGCTGTGGGCCAAAAAGATGTTAAATAGGTACAAATGAATAAATCATTCAAATAACTAAAGTAAAACAAGCTCAAAAAAGTTCTTCCCTGCTGTTTGATGTATAGTTGATGTAGACTTTATCGCCACCTACTGGCCTGGCATGCTTGTTTGAGTGTGTGGAATCCTTTTGGGGGGATTCATGTGGTCAAGGCCTTAATCAGCTACTTGAGCATGACCAGCTGGAACTGTTCTTTCAGTGTTATTCTTTCGTTCTTCTTTAGCTCTTTAATAATATATGTTTTTGTCAAATACAATTTCAGAAACCTCAATCTTGCATTAAGGCATTGGAAAGGTAAGATCCAGATTCAGTAAGCAGATTTAATAAAATACTGGTTAACTTCATCCCTGGCCAGTGCTCCTTAATAACAGTGTTTTTGCATTCAAGTTAGTGGGAAGATTTTACCAAAACATGCTGTGGGCAGTGAGATGTGGATGCCAGAGGACTGAGTATTTGTAATCATTGAGTCATTGGCATTGATCAACAACTTGACAACAACATCACTGCACAGGTTTATGATGGCCTCATTGTGGTCTGCGGCTGTGAAATTCCTTTTGGATCCTTAAATACAAACACTAATCGCAGCACCTTCGCTTTCAGTTTACAGAACTCCAACATCACACTCAGAAACATCTTTTTTCTTATTAACACTGTTGTCGGTTGAAGTCACACAGTAAAAAAGAGATCAACACATGCACACTGCAGTACTGCCACTCTCTCAAAATATCATGGATGCTATTGAAAACGTGATATTTATTAGTTAATGGTTTGTCACAAAAACGATGCATTAAAGATCATCTCTCCAGTCTGAGAAATTCACAGTTGCTCCACTGATGCTGACAAGAAACAGACAGAAAAAAGGGATGTAAAATGAAGAATAACATAATAAATACAGGGCATTGTGTCAGTCATGGTGTTGCCTTAAAGGTCTCGCGGCTGGCCGTAATCAAAGGGTTTGGCTTTATCTTAAAATAGCTGAAAAGACTTCTGGGGGAAAGTGTGTGAGGATGAAGCGTTGCATCATCCCTGTGATGAAATACTCCTGTTAGGCTGAAAGTCACTTGCAGCAGCGGATATTGTAGGTGCAACATATCTGAAAAATGATTCCTTCGTGTGAGAATTTCTGAGGAAATATTATCCATTCTAGAGGGTCACACAGTTCATTCAAGAAGTCAACTTTCCAAGCCGATGTAGATGTTTATGAATCATCCAGCCTGTTCGATGCAGATGTGGAGGATTTCTAATGTCAGAGGTTGTATAGTGTGCAGAGCGAGCCTCCCACGTGAAATGTTGTGGTCAATATGGCGGCTGGAAGCTGACATTTTGTATCTTATTATCAACTCTCATTCCTTACGCTTACCATCGCCTTGGAAACAGACTGACATGTAGCCTTTTCATGAAAAGCTTCGTCTTTGGTTGTGAACTGCATTTGAATGTTCAACAAATCACTCTGTCTGGAGTCTGAATTCTGAGAAGACATGAAATACCATACAGAGTTACATGTTTAATGACTGAATTAAACATAATTTTATTTTAAAATCTTATTTTTAGGCTGTATCTTTCTAGTAGAAGAAAGCATAACCACACATGGTTTTGGGAATTACTTCTTTTATTGATTAATGTCAATCTTTAGCCTTTATGCAGCTGTAGTCTGGATGTGTTTAGCCTAGCTTAGCATAAACACTGGAAGTAGGAGGAAACAGTTAGCTTAGCTCGACCAAACTTTAATTCACACATCACAGCTATAGCACGGGTTGCCAGATATGATCACTTCGGTTTTGGTCTCTGCACAATGGCGCCAAACCTGGCTTTCTAAATGTGCCGTGCCGTGCACAGTCACATCTCTCCTCCTTAAAATCATTGTATAATCATTCTGTTTGAGTTAGACAAACATGCTATAACTTGTCCGGAGGTGGCTGTCACATTCTTGAACCAGGCTAGCTGTTTCCACCTGCTTCCAGTCTTCATGCTAAGCATTTCCATAATGTTGAATAACTCCTCTAAGTATTGTGCTGATTAGTGGTCTGTCAGTTCTAACAGTGAAAAAATGGACGATGCCTGTATTAAAATTAGGCTCCAGGCACTCAGCCATAGGCAACATTAACTTATTTAATAAACAGTCCACTTGTTATGCATCCCCTTTCTGTTTTACAAAGAGCGCCTACATTGCCAACAAGTCTAAGAATATGGACTATGTATTCCTTGGCTATTTGCTATCTTCATTAATAAAAGAAAGATATTTCTCTGAATAATGAGCTTTGAGAGGGCAAATTATTAGCAGCCTTTCAGCTTAGCAACAAAAAATGTAAATGAGCCTCTTCAATTAGCGTGTACAGTGTTATTTATGTTAAAACATAACGCATCACTGGATTATTTAGCAAAAACAACATTGTAAACATGCTCTGTCCTTAATAAACCCACAGTGGGGAATATGCCTGTGCAACACAACAAGGATCGTTCATGCTGCATAGCAACTTCTTCATGGGTGTGTGTGCGTTTCTGTGCATGTTAATAAGGTCCTGCTTATGTGCGGGTACCTGCGTGGTTTTTGAAAACATATTCTGTGTGTGTGTGTGTGAGTGTGTGGCAGTGCAGGCATTAGTCAGGCTTGTGTATACACCTCTGATTGAATTTTGGGTTTGTTCTGCCTGGAGTGGAATCTTTATTTAACAGAGTGTTTGGAGAGGCACTCCAAGAAAGCCGAGAGAGAAACAAACAGAGGGAGATTAAGAAAGAGCGGGAGAAGAGAAGAGAGATACACAAGATGGGGAGCGTAACCACCGTCTCTAATGAGAGCGAGTCGGGGAAGACTTGGAGTGCAGCGCGGCGGGGGGGCCTGCCGGGGAGAGACTGAACGTGTTGAACAACAGGGGGCCAGAAATAATTAGCTGACACTGGTGGCTGAATGAAACGGCCTCCTCTGCGGCTCCCTGAGAAACAAGCACAAGGGAAGTTGTCATAACACATGTTTACCACTCTGGCTAGAGGCCCTGTGTATGAAGCCTACACAGACACCATCAGGACAACGCTAATTGTCATTTAGGCTAGCATTTACCAACATCAGTTCAAATCCCCGGTCGGGATCTCTACACGAGACGCAACAACAGCATAACAGCAGCAACAGTAGCAGTGAGACCGGCGGGAACAGGAGGGGGTGGGGCGGCGAGGTGTTTCTGGCTAAATTAATAATGATCAGATAAGTCTGTAATCACAGGACGTGATAAAAGGATTTTACCTCTGGTGAGTGAAGCTGTGCATACCAATTACGGCAAACAGGTAGATCAACACAGGTGGGCAAGCTGAAAAAGCTTTGTTCTTCAGTTTTAGTCAATGTCTTTCAAAGTGTCGACACCCTCTGCATTAAACAGTAGATCTCCCCACGCACCAGCGCTCAACAGCAACAGTGACAAAAAAAAGCAAACAAACCAATGAAAAACAGGATCAGTAATAATACGTTTTATTTCTATTGCACCTTTCGTACAAGAACTGGAGCTTTACAATCACATGCACTAAGTGCTTCACGTAAAAGCAGGGATGGAGAACAAAACCCACTTGACAATAGTGGTAAAAATAAGATGAAAATGAAGTCAACCAATGAGTACATAGACATAGGCATATTGGTTTTTCAAATAATTCATATATATACACATACAGCCGCTACCTGCATAGTCAGGAGTAATTGCATCTGGGGCTTTACATTATATTGCAACCATTCGCCTCTACATATGCATGACCACCCCTCATATACTTTGAAAATAACATCATCATCATCATCGTATAGTTATCGCTCAAATGTCACAATGTAAGTAACATGTCGAGCAGCATCGCATTCTTATTATTATTATTACAATGTCTGTCCCACCCTCCACCCCAGTCATATATAAGATGATATAAGAAGTGCAGCAGTGCAGAAGTGTGAGGCAAATCCCAAAAGTTTCAGGCCTCTATCAGGAAAATCTTTGTTCATTAAAGTCTAAAGTGAAGGGATAGGTTTTTAGAAATTATTGCCATATTTGTCTGTCTTTAACAGCAGGACTAAGAGCCTGCAGCCTTCCTCGCATCTCTGTGAGGCTGTACTGAGGCACAGACATGCTTCAAGCTAAATGCTATTATCAGCATGCTACCCTGCTGTCAATAACAATGCTAACATGCTGATGTAAAATAGGTATAATGTTTACCAGTCTTCAATTAGTATGTTAACATGTTACAATTTACTAATAAGCACTTAACATACAGTAAATGCTGCAATGCAACGTTACGTTATCAGTAGTTCTGCAGGTATTTGGACAAACTGCATCGGATGACGGTGCTTGATTAAAAATCCAAAGATGTCAGCCTCACGGTGACACTGCAGGAAACGTCAGAAACTTGAATATTTCAACCCATCAAGTAGACATTTCACACGATAAGTGAAAACTTTGACCCGCTGGTGCCACTAGAGGAAAAGTCAGGGGATCGTCAAAGTTAATATATCTCATGTCTATATGAAACCTTAAAACAGTCGATGCAATAGTTTCATAGATATTTCTGGACCAAAGTGGTGGACCAACCAACTGAAAGCGGCGTTCCTTAGAGCCACGCTGAGTAAATACTATGAGCAGAGGAAGGACACAGGAGAGTCAGTGCTCTTTCACCAGCCTTATTGGAGTTTAAAGTCCATATCTTTATCCGTCCACTTCAAAAAAGGTCCCCAGATCTTCTAAGAAGTTGGTTGTATTACTACTATCATTGTAACTTACTTCTATATTGAAAAATCACCAAAAAGCAGCCAAGAGCAACCAAAAACAACCAGTTTGTCCGCCCGTGTGTGTCATAAATAAAACAAAACCAATGAATAATGTCCTCCCAAAACATAACTAAATGTGGACGAGTTACAAAGCGGTGCGTGAGTGTGTCCTCTCTTACCTTACACCTGTCACAGAGCTGCAATATTAATGCCTAAGATTTATTGTGCTTTTTTCTTCGAGGTGATGTCGACAATGGATCATTCTCAGCTGGATGAGACAAGCCCGCGCATTTACGGAACATAAAGGACAGAGGATGTTTTCATGTGTTTGTGCCATGAGGTGTGGACGATTCAAACTATTTCTAGGTGGATATACGGATGATACGTACACGACTGAGTATGTTAGCAGTTGGCGTTGGTGTTGGTTTTTCCTTTACAGTTTCTGCTGGATAATAAGCGGGGTAGTGTCAGGTGTGTTGGCCACCTGGAGCATTATTACGCTGTCATGTGAGGAGGGGAGGTGGAGAGAGATGGTGTGTGGCGATGCCGAATCCCGCCGAGCACTGACTGTTGCCGTTACGATTTCTCCAACTGACAGTTCGCCAATGACTCGCCTCACGAAGCTGATACAGTACACGGCTTGTATTTCAGCTGTGTCAATGCTGATATTAATAGTGTCATTTGACAGCTGTGCAGAGTGGAACTTCTAGTGGAGGAGTCATGCAGCCACCTTTCTGTCTGCGTGCCTGTGAGCGAGTTCAGGGATGTTTCGGATGGTGTCAGTAGTTAAAAGTGGTGACATTTCCTTAGAAGACAGGCAGGTCAGTCAGAGATGGGGATGCTGACAGCCAGGGATTAACCACATTTTTACACCAGTTTTCAAACATTTTACACGACATCAGACAGAACATGCCGGAGCAGCCACACACAGTCATGAGCTTGCAGCCAGGCGTGGAAAAATGCATGGAGAGGATGAGGGAGTGAGGTGGCAGGTGCATGTGGGTGCAACATGTGGCCTATGACCATCACATGGAAGGACATAAATAAGCAGGGCGGTTAGGATACAGAGACACGGTGTAAACTCAATAATTTTAATATGAGTCGTCGCTGTTTTTTAGAGCAACCTCTATTTACCAGATCATATTTTACTCTGTAATCAAGAGCTGTAACCAAATAACATTTCCAATCGTACAGTGTCTCTGCACAGCGGTAGTAATAACAGGTAATTCACACACTCCAGCTGCAGCAGACTGGATTTAACTCTCTCTGATGGTCTGTCTGAAAAGCATTATCAGTGCCTTCACGTCAAAAAACTAATGCATATTGATTGAGTATATTGATATAATAAATTAAAACCTTTCATAGGTTTGAACTTTTTCACGAACCTATGGTTTTTATTATGCCTGATTTTAGGTGCTGCAGCCCACTTCCTGAGCTGCAGGAAGTGGGCTGCACTTCTTCCTGCGTCCACGTTAGAGGATGACGGTAACCTGACTTCTACGCATTGAGATCTAAATACGGGACGTCAAAGAATGGCTCATGTCTAATCTAATGCAGCAAGGGTTGCATTCATTATCAAGTGTCTGGGCTGCAAACATCCACAGAAGAATGTGAAAGTGGCCTGTAAGAGACAGTATCGAGGGTCAGCCAGTGAGGACAGGACACTACTCAGATATATGAGCAGATATATGAGGAAAACACCAACAGTCATTCCCCAAATAGAGACATCCCTGTCCAAGGGAGCTAATTTCAGATCAGACTTCTAAGAGCATCGGGCTCAACAGCCTGAGAGGGTTTAAGCGATCTATTCATGCTTGTGTCAGGAAAAGTGCCCACACACGCATGCATATCTCTGCATTGAGCACATGCAGCTACAGATGTTGCTGTTTTTGCATTTGTACACTGAACTCACTGGTGTTTAGAAACCGGCACCATCACTGAGGTAGGTTTTCTTCCTTTCTTCCTTTCCCGGTATCTCGCTGCCAACTTCACTGTTGGCCTGAAGAGGGTTTGACCTACAGGGAGCTTCATGTGGAGTGTGAATAGGAGGATTTATAGGCTACAACCACACTAACATGTTTTTGTTTTAAAAGCTTTACTCCACCTAGCATTCATTGGCTTAATTTGAAAACTTAGTTACATAGTAATCTCGACAGTGGAAACGGTGACGCAGACACTCACGTCCACTTCCTGATTGGATCTTACCAGTCATGATGTGACCTTCCCTGATTCATCAATCAGTATCAGGTGAGCCTTTCAGCTGATATGTGTCTACGAGCCTTGACTGCCACTCGATGCGTTTTATCATGCTTTTACTATGTACCAAACACCAGCACGCAAACGGTCATGTGATATGCCTTTTCAGCCATGGATGGAGATCTTTTCATTTTAAAACAAAACTGTATTTACCACCATCATTTATGGTCGAATATGCAACTACGGATTGAGAGCTACAGTAACTACAGACATACCACGAGGAGACGAGGCTGGATTGTAGCTCAGGCTGCTTGTGGCTTATTGCCATCTACACTATAAACCTTGTGCTGACCTTCACTCTTAATCACAGTGAATGAAAGAACATAAACAAGGCATTTGCACAGCAGAAGTCTTGTGTCAATAAAGAGGCACAGGGGAATCAGTTACCTGGATGTACAGACACCGCCCACCAAAAAGTCAATGAAAATATGTGAAAATACATAATTAATGCATGATATAGCCTCATTACATATGATACTGCAGATCTACTGTATCTACAGTGTTTTCCACTGGTGACTTAAGGAAGTTACTGCGCCCAGCTGTTGTTCTAGCTCTCCAAAACCTCATCATCTTTGTATTTGTTTGTGCACAGATAAAAAAAACTAAATATAATGTGTTAATTAGTGAGCTTTAGAGGTGTTGGGAGGCAAATTTTCTTACATTCAGTAAGAGCCAGACTAGCTATTTCAGCTTCGAAGCTAAGCTATTGTCCTGCTGGTTGTATTTTATCATACAGACGTGACAGTGGTGATAATCTTCTCATAAAAGTCTCAGCAAGACGGCGAATAAACGTATTTCCCAAAATGTTGAACTGTGTCTTTAAAGCCACTGTGGGCATGATTTGAAAATTTACTGGCGTTAGAACCTTCATGTTCCCTTCATATCACATAAACCAACACATTTTTCTTCACCTTTACTACCAGTTTAATATTCAGTCCACTTTTTTTTACTACCCTTAAGACTACACTGGGAGTCTCCTATCTTGCATACCGCTGCAGGAAATCATACTGGCTCGTCCTCCCTTTACATTCCATGTTCTCTTAAACAGCAGGAAGATGAAATGGACTAAGAGCCGATATCCATCAGGGGATGGGACCTACAGTGACTTTACTAGACACTGTGGGATCATTAGGGCCTTTAGACTTGATGGGATATTGTGTTTTTATGAGCTCTGTGCAGTAATCCATTAATAGGGCTGACACGCCATTAGGCTTTATTGATGTCCAATGCGTGGGCTCACATGAAAACACCATTATTTGTCATGATCAAAGTTTAACGCTGACACACAGTGATTTAATGGCACCACAGGCTGCCCAGACCCCTGTCTTTAACCTTCAAGGACATCCAGGTTGATGAGATATACAAGTTGTACAGTTGAACTGACGCAGCTTCAGTTTTTAGGTCACGCCCTTCAGCTGTTTTTCATGGATTATTCTACTTTTTCAGCAGTCTTTTAGTGGGGCGCTGAAAGGGAAACGTGTTCTTTTTAATAACAATCAAGATACGTTCTTTCTGTAGCGAACGTGGATAAATTAGACTTCTTCCTTAAATACTACAAAACAGCACATTCTTGGTCCTGCCTGAAGTGCTGTCTCCGCCTTGAGAAACAATTGTCCTCAGGTTTCTCAGGGCTGAAGCCTCATTTATTAAAGGAGGGTACATCTCTTATTTGTTTTGCGTTTTTGTAATGCTGAGCTAATACATTTTTCACCGTGGTGCAGTATTCCTGCAGAACAACTTGCTTGTGCAGACTTTCTTCGCTGCCCTCCAGGGAAATCGAATATGTATTTGCCATTCTCTTAGGATTTTAAAAAGGTTTAGCAACATTAATAATTTCTAAAAACATAAAAGAGGAAATGTGGCTTTTTGATGTGTTGTACTTCTGCCAGATAAGCATTCGGAGGCGTTAAGAAGTGTGAGTGCTCACTGGAAGAGGTTAAAAAAAAGGTAATTTGTTTGCAGTGAAGACATCATGATGGGTACCTCAGCCAAGTGTGCGATGCTGGAAACTGAGCAGGGGGACAGGAGAAAGTACTTCTGATTCCTAATCAGGCAAATCTCATTAATTGACCTTCAACAGTGAGCTCAGAGGTTTCACCTTTATTTGAAGGAAGAGCAGCGTTCTTCAATGGCTGCATCCTAGCAGCTGTTCTGGCACAATATTTAAAAAATGTCCGTGTACAATGTCATTCAATTTAGAGTTATTAGGTGACAACAGGGGATGCAAGAAACTACAATATGTTAAAAAAAAAAAAACCTAATGTTTTGTAGTTAGAATTGATGTGGTATTTATTGGCGCTCTTCATTTCAGATTGTACCACTATTTAACCTTTAATAATTAGTCATCTATTTGTTTTTTCTTTGTATCACCACTCAAATGACATATCAGTGGCCAAAAGGGTAAATAAAGGACAAAAAAACAGTTTTTCAGTCATTTCATCTCAGTCATTCCTGAATGACAGGTCATATTTAGCGTCTATCACCTGCTCAGATTAATGAATCACTTGAATTCAGGCAATATGTCTTTCTTATTCGATTTTTTCTCCTTATATTGTTCCTGATCTAATCTATTTTATCACATAAAAAGATAATCGTAAAGAGGAGAGCTGGTATCAATCACCCGCCTGCAGTCATGCCAGGTTGCTAAGGGCATCCAAATGACACCGAAGCATGCTGGGACTTGTATGCTCTGTGGCTGCTGTGTGTGGCTGAGCCCTGTTGGTCAGGGTTAACTTCCTGACACCCCGATGACGAATGACAGTTATCTATTTTTACGGCTTGATATAGATCCATCAGCTTCCTCCGGAGAGCCCTCCTCAGCGTCTCGCTGCCCTTTGGAGGAGATTTTCCAGGTCACCAAGCCAAGGTGAAAAACAAAACAATGCACACGAGTGCATTGACAACACACACTTGCACGCAGACATGCATGCCTGCAGACGAACTGTGTCACACACATCTCTCTCTCTTTTCTACTGGACATATGGAAATGTCACCGCCTCCCTAGAGATGTTTGCTAATGTCAGGACATGTGGCTGGCATGGACCCGGGCCACACGTACACTCTGTCCAGCTGTGTCAGGGACCGCCGGCCAACCCCTGCACCCCCCCTCGTGTACCTCCCTCTGCCTCCACACCCAGGAGGGAAACTAATTGTGAGCGTTATTGATTGCCACGGCAGATCTGCGCTGTCCAGCGGGTAAATAAGATGGATGGAGTTGTCAGGTTGTCATCAGGCAAGGTTTTTTGACAGCATGCCTCAGGGCGTGTACAACACAGTCCAGGTTAACTGAGGCATACGCTGAGCAGTGAGGCGGTGCAGTGCTGCAGCTTTGACTTTGGACAGAAACACAGGGAATGAAAGGCGGCCTACTTTACAGGACAACACCAATAATTCACAAACTGTAATACAAACAATGCATTCTCTATTATTGCTGAATCATGTTTTAAAGGGTTTGTTCATATTAAAATAACACTTTTTTTTATATTCTCGTCGTATCTTTGCACATAGTTTTGGTTTAATTTGCCTCAGTTTTTGAGGTAACTGTCTCTGAGATTAGAAGTTCATTGCGTTTTAATTAGAGGTCTCAAAGCTTTGGAAGTTTGCAGTTAAAAAAAAATCCATCAACATTTCTTTCCAGAAACAGTGTTCATGTTACTCCACTTTTCTATGCTTTGTGCACTGCTTACAAGTGTGGCGTTTATATTAGATAGTGAAATGTGTTTAAATCGAACAGAGAGGAAACTAAACTGTGTGTTGCAAATTTGGGGAAAGAGGCGGCTGGATAATGGACAGAGCATGATGTCAACCGCTTTGATGGGGTCAGTTTTTTCAGCGAAAAGGATCTGAAGCATTTTTGAGATGTTTTAGGTATTTTATATTTGCACCATCAGTGTCCTTGACTTTAAATGAACCCAGTTTGACTTTCATCTCCTAACACTGCTACATGTGTAAAATCCAATTCATGCAGCTACTCCGTTGTGAAAACCTGTGCATGCATAACCACACAAAAATGCTCATATATTATATTTTTAATCCCTACCTGCTGTTCCTGAAAACATGAAGGAAGTACTACATTATGTATGAATTTCGACCGTATCTCAGTATTGATACATTGGTGAATCATCAGTATGTTGCCACATTCCCGTGGTGTTTTATCAGCGGTATGTAATTGCTTTGAATTATGCACTTCAGAGTGTAGACCCTCAACACAGAGCTACTATCACCAGGTAGACTTTATTAGCTGGATCAATACATACATTACATGCTCCCTATATGTATAGGCCTTTTATGCCTATATTAGGATTCATAAGGCCCCTCCAGAGGCAGAGGGAGCACTGAATATGAAGAAGGGCTGTCAGTATTCCTGCGCATCCTCCCTGCTCACCAGACTTTCCAGATTGTGTGCAAAGTAAACAGTGCTCTGGGCGAGGATTGCCTTCTAAATGCTGTTGAGGATTTGAGCGATTATAAAGAAAATGAATATAGAGGAACCAGAGATTAACCAGAGCCTTAGTTGACCCTCTCCTATTGCGAGCATCCTCTCACCACAAGGCAGCTTTCCTGATGAATTTAAACGATTCTGTGGATGATTTGCATTTTGCTTAATGAGGTGAAGAGGGATCCAGTTATACATAACATGATCGAGAGGCACAACAATTAATGTCGGGCAACGCGTGGAGAGCCCCCTCAAAAAGTTTCAATTTTATGACTCTTATACTGATAGAAGAGAGGAATAAATGATGGCAGCTAATTGTCCTACAAGGAATGTGGTTAGTGCTTTATGATCTCAATTCTCTGTGACCAAACTAGTCATTTTCCAATAACACATCTCCGTTTATTTATTCAGGGTAGATTGAGTAAGTGTTATGCTGCCTCACATTCAGTTGTGCACAAATGCGCCATGAAGGGCCACTATGGCTGCAGTGTTTTGCTTCTGGTCACTATTAGCTGGGTATGTGGCTTGGTCAAGGGCACCTCAGCTCGCAATGTTGTTTCATGATACAGTGAAGCACCATGGACACACCAAAATGTATTTAACCAGGAGACTGTTTGAACTACCCTTTTAACAAAGTGATTATCATTGCAACCATGACAAGGACGTTCCACTAACTTTTTAAGGGGCCCTGCAGGGTTAAGTTTACATTCAGTGTTACTCACCACAACACATTGTGTGTATCCTTGAACTTAAATCTGGCCTCGTTGGCATCCATGTTAAACCACTCGCCATCTTCTTATTCCCTGCCTTTGTTGGAGCATTGCAGCGTGTCTTTGCTGTTTTGCTACCACCTCTTGATCAGTGCAATAACGCGACACCATTCCTCTGCAGGACTATTGCCTCATTGTTATTTTTGTCATGGCAACTACAGCTTCATCATCACATCATCACTCTGTAATCATGCATTTTTATCTTGACATTTCACACCTGTCATTCCTTTTCTTCCTGCTAGTATTTCTCAGTGTGCTCACACTCCTTACCAGTCACCTGGTTCTCCACTGCCGGCACACCTGCCCCACATCACCCAATTAGACCCGGATTATATATACCTGCCCATTGGCTTTGCTTTTCTGCCACGTAATTGTGCCTCATAGCCATGACATTTCCTGGCTGCTGTAACCCTTTTGATTTATCTACTCTTGCTCGCTGACTACTTGTTGATGAGGGAAAACCTTGTTTTGATCCTGCTCAAGCTGCAGTCAGACCAAAATTTGTCAGGTTAGAGTTACCTGTGTGGTGAGGTAAAAAGCAGAGGGGACAGGAAATAACGGGGTAGATGCGGGCTAATAACAGCAGACAACAAAGTTTTAAATTACACAACATTTTATCAAACGTTTTATTCATGCTTCTTTCTCGGGTCCTTGTATTATTTTGACTTGCAGTTATAAAACGAGAATATCAACGAAACACCCAGATGTGAGCTCAATCCCGCCCTCTCTCTCAAACCAACTGGACATCTATGTTTATTATCCAATATGAATTGGATGAATGTCATATGAATATGACATATCTTCTTCTTCTGGCTACTCTCTGTTAGGTCATCACACGGGATCAACTGTTTCCACCTCACTCACAAACCAGTGGGGAAATCAGATTTTTATGATTGGCATAGGCTTTTTGTGCCAGGTGCATCAGTGTCTTGCTTGAGGACACTTGGACAGGAGGTGGGGATTGAATCGCCAACCCTGTGATCAGCTTACAACCTGAGCCACAAAGAGACATCATCTGATGTAGTTTATTTTGATGTTGCTGTACCTTCATGATATTAGTTTCCTCATGGGAACAGAACTCTATTACCAGACTGTCACTACGCCATGACATCAATGTGATTGGCCACAATTGTTGCCAACCCCTAACGCACACACTGATGTATGATGTATGAGAACAAAATATTAATCAATTCCACCTGGTCATGAAAATACCACAAGGGCTGCTCTTTACTCCTCATGCCTTCATTCATTAATTGAGAATATTAACAACCAAAAATGCAAATTTACTCATCAGGTGTATGTTTGACCTTTTCAAACCGACACAGGTGCTTCATTTTAAGACATGTAAAGCAAAGATAAGTATTTTTTGGTGGTTCTAAACACGTTAACACAGTACAGCTGGCCATTATCCTCATATAACTGCATCTCTGCATCTTGGAAGCCTTGACTTGGACTGTGCATCTTTAGTCTTAATGGGCCTTTCTGTGCTTTTTTACCTCGTAGGAAGAGAGGATTTTTTTATCAGCATCTCTGTAATGCAGCATTAATTTGCAGGTGTCTGTAAATTCTGACTGGCAAACACTCTTGGTCTTGCCAGGAGGTGTTATGAGTCACGGTGTCTCAGTGATCAACGGTAATGGAAAGGCTGGAAGACAGCAGGCATTTATGTCAAGCCAGATGAGCGGCAGCTGTAGACACTCGGCCGAGTTCGTCATCTAGAAAACGTTAGTTAAAAAAGGTATTTACATGTTGAACTTGCTTTCCCCATCAGCTCCCATTTTCTCCAAGAGCGTCCCACATTGCCTTGCTCCGCACGACACCAGCCCATTCACAGCAGAATGCTCCATTCTGCTTCAACTATCATTGGTGGTGTGACAAAAGAATTGAAAGTCAACAGATTATGTTTACTTCCAGAACAGAGCTTATCAAAGCGTCATTAGGCCACTGTGATGCTCCCTTTTATATTTGTGGCTAATGATCCGTGTAATATGTGTCCTTTCCCCCCGGATGTGCTGTTTTCCATCAAGGCAAGGCTATTTGGAATACTGTGTGTGTGTGTGTGTGTGTGTGTGTGTCATCTATTTTTCAAATGATATGAATGACCCTCTCAAACAGCTACGCAATCTTGGGACACAAGGACACAATTTCTTTGCACGATCTCCCTCGAAGCCAAAATCCTCCCAGGCTTGCATACATTTGGACTTTTTCAATCGACATGTGGCGACAGTTTAAGAGAACCATGTAACAGGCAGTGATTGGTTGGTAGATTAACTCATGTGCTCAGCTGGTTCTCTAATTTTCTAAGCAAAATAGTCAAGTGGGTATATAATGTTTCTGTAACCTCAAGGTGAACGCTGTGATATTGCCTTCATGTATTATATTTGTGTCTATGATGTGTGGGACGTTCAAATGAAAGGAAAGGACACAGGTTAGAAGACAGTTTGGTCTCCGCACAATGGAGATGTTAAGTTCATAAAATGTCTCCTGCATCTAGAAAGGCTTCTTCAACTTGAGATCCTTTCATGTCTCTACTTTTAAAAGCTGTTCTGAATGCACTTTGACTTTTATATTCTCAAACCCGTGCACTCTTTTCTATTTAAGAGCGAATGTCTGGCTTAAAATTAATTATTTAAAGCTGCTCTGATAAATATTTGAATATTAAACAGTTTCAAACAAAGCCTACATGTTTATGAGTTGTTGGAGACTTGTTATGACACTGTTTTGGTTTTTACAGCCTGCAACTTTTCTGTTTTCTGATAAACTTCACACCACCTGCCCAGCACAGCTAGCCGGTGAACACAGTGGCACATTTAGCAGCTAAAAAACTGGATATTTCCCTCAGGAGATTGTGAAATCAAAAAAGTGACACTCCTGCATCTGTATCTGCTGGATATGTTCTGGAAATGAGCAACTGATAACAAATTTGACATATTAACTTTAAAAGGTGATCACATATCAGTGATGTTATTACAGCGTTGGTACAACATGTTGCTCAGAGTGTGTGTTCATACTCATTATTAGGGTTCATTGACCCGTCTTATCCTCAGCCAATATGATGGGTTTTCATTTCTGATCACAGGCACACCAGAGCATCCGAAAAACTGCAGAATAATTTCTAAAAATTGGGTTGAATTTATCTTGTCTCCAAATTGGTGTAAAATATTTGTTTTCAGCGACTTAAAAGTACAAGCAGCCATTAAAGGCCTGTGAACTCAGTTGACTACACAGCATGGAAGACCATGCTTTTACTGCTAATGGTGGCTGACAGGTTTGCACATTTTGCACTCTTTAAAACAATCCACCTGCCACAGCTTCCCACACAACGCAGCCATATTGTGTCAAGAGATGTGCAAAGGTGCCACTCGTTCATTATGGAGAAAATGTTTGTGATTTCTTTGTTCTCCTGTTTGACCTTCTGCAACTTAGGTTAGATTTGACCTCCTATCCAAACTCACCTTGAAACACTTCTCCGTACCAACACAGACTGCTCCTTGGGCTGATGCGTGGTGGGCTCATGTATGTGTGGAGAGGTGGATTAACATGACGGCAGGCTGTGCATATGGCAGAGATCAAACAATTAACCTGCTAGTGATTGGCCCTGCCATTAGGGTGCAGTAATTAGAGCTAAGCGGCCCTGAGACCAGGCTGGAGTAATAGGAAAGCTCACTGCAGGGAAGAGTCGGACTCTCGACGTCTGCGCAGGTCTGTGTGACCTCAGGCTTCAACCATCTTGATACTTTTCAAACTCAAGTGTTTGGCGGTCAAAATTTCATGTTAACATTATTTTTCTTCAGACCCAGGAATGGCTGGACCTTTCTCCAATACTGCAGCGCTATAATGTGTATAATACTGCTGGAATCAACGTGGAAATATTCAATGCAGCATATCTTTTTATAGCTGTACACAGTCATGCCTGTGTATGTATGTTTTGCACCTTTTCACCCGGTATGTGCATGTTTCCTCATACCTGGCTTGTCTGTATTTATCTTCCCTTGGAAGTGGTCAAAGTGTTCTTGCACTGATGTTACGAAGACAAATCCATCCTGCTTTCCTGCACTCTGTGAATAAAGTGATTCTTCATCTGATTCAGGTATTGATCCTTTTCGGAGGGGGCTACAAGTGTAGCGGTTTTGTTCGAAGTTCTGCATTCAGAAGTCAGCCAGTGAGTTATTTAATCTTATCCGACCCCAGGGACTGTAATTGATGGAAGTTTGCTTTTAAAATTAACAGTGTAAATAGATTCAAATCCATTCAACGTTGCCTGAAGGCTCCACACAATCAATCAGGCTTGGGCCACGTTATGTATACAGGATTCCTGCATCTGCAAAGACCATATTGGTGCATATTTTCTACTTAAAGTGAAAGTATATGTCTAATTCAACACAAGATCCAACACAAATGTTCTTATACTATCTGGCACACTGCTGGCCTGTTAATATGAATACAAGCAACCCACTTTATATGCTGTAATCTTTCATGTTGCTTATATTTATCTCTTTGTTATAGGGCCTATATTACAGGGTCTGATGCGGCTCAAGAAGCACTAGCTCATAAGACCGTGCTGTCCAACCTCGTCAGAAATGAGTGTTTATAGCCGATCCAAACGGGCGCACTCGAAGTTTGAGTGAAACCCCTACTTACTCCTCAGTACCACTAACAACAAGCTATTTAGCCATGACACAAAGGCTACAGCCAATGTTTGTTTGTCTCTCCTTCCCTACGGTGCAACACCAACAGCCTGCCAGCTGCTGTCAATGAAACAGCATTTCTTATATTCCCCCAAACACCTCTTTTCTTTCTTTTAACAATACAAATTAGTAACAACACATTAAAATATTATATTTACATTAATTGTTATTTCAGTTGGACTTGAGAATGTTTGGACTGCATGCTGGTGTATTTATGTGATTCAAGGGAAGTGTATCACTACATATCTGTTTCTGCTTCCCCTTAAATGTGCAATAGAGCAAGCACTGTACTTAACTTATCCATACCCACCATGTGCAATCTTTCAAATCGATGTGCAATTGTCAATTTCCATGTGCAATTTTTTGAAATCCTTGTGCAATTTTTCAATATTTTTTAATAGTTTCCATTGGCAATATATTTTTATAGGCCTTTTTGCATAAAAAGTTAGAACATTTGGGTAGTAATTATTTATCTAGTTATTTTTGGTGTCTGTTATTTGCCTCCAGATTATTGTGCTGCAGAGTTAATTCTAACATAATCTATATTGTCAGTTTAATAGCAGTGTCCTGAACTTTGCCCAAACACTTTATGCACATCAAACCAGCATCAAGGGCCACGTTTTAAGAAAATTTATCAATAATACAGATTTAGATGCAGCTTTAATGACAAGACACTAAGAGAGGTTTGGCTTTGGCTTGACCCCTCTAACTACCATCCCATAAATATTCAGGTGAAGGAGGCGTTATCATAGCAGCTGGAGCCTGAAAGACGTCCCTGATTGTACTTGGTACCACAAAGATATCGTGCTGCCAAACGGGATGTAAGGTCACTTTGGACCACCAGATATCGAGTGGCTGGGGGAGTTTCTCATGGCAGAGGAGGGAGCGCTTTAAGGACACCAGCTGAGCTGAGGTGGGCACCATCTCATCTCACTGGTGTAGAGGAAATGATGCGATACCTCCCATCCCAAGGTCATCCCATGCAACAGTGATCGCCACAAACAGTTTCCAGCATCAGAAATACCGCTTTGCATGGGGAGCCGGAGAGCTGGATGATTTCAGAGCCAAGCGGTGGCCATCTCGGGCTGTAATTCCATCATTTCGTGGCTGAAGGAAGTCATCTGTGGTAATATGTTTGGATGCTGGAAAATCACTCATCGCAATGTTGAATTACTTCTTAGGTAAATGACTTTCTGCCTGAACTCAGCTCCTGTGTTGTTGTTGTTTTTGTCTGCATATACACTGAACTGCATCCCTGTTTTTCCACAGTACATGCTTAACTTGCCTCAGTCTTTAGTCTTACACTTACCCTTTGGTTACATGTCTCCTTCAATCAATAAGGTCAAGAAGTCACTTTGATTGGAATTCACATACTGTCTCCCAAATCAGTCCGACACTGTTGGCCAAAGTTTCTCTGAAGGCTGATTGATGCTCCTCCACACGCACAAACACAATCTCAGGCCAGAGGTGTTAGCATGTTGAGTGTAGCATTTAGCAAAAAAAAAAAGAAAAACACGGGTCCAAAGAGCTTCACAGAGCTGGGAGCAAGGCTTTAGACTCTTAGTTGTGTTATAAACCAATGCCGTTATTATATTGGGAAAATAAGAAAAGTTGAATGATACTTTACTGAAAGATCGGTGTCACACATGTATATGATGGCTTGTGATAGGAAAGTGAAAACATGCAGAAAATCAGAGTGTAAATGCAACCTGGACACAGTTAAGATCCAATCATGTAAATAACCTCTGGAGGTGATCAGTGATGCATTTGGCCAATTTAACAACAAAGAGTAAAGCGACGTGTGTCCAATCAACATGCAGGAGTGACGCAAACATGGCGCTTTCTGTGTGGATCTGGACCAGGGATTTCACACCTCAAACAGGCAGCATGTTGTCTGGATTAGCAGGGTGCTGGCAGATGGGGAACAAGCGAGATGAGATGTTTACTGTCAATTTTAAAGGATGTAAATATTATGAGGACGTAATCTGCATGACGGTCGAGGGAATGAGAAATCAGATTTCAGTGCGCACACGGAGGTACATTTAATGTGAGCTGTGAAGTCGCAGATTCAGTAAACCTGTCTGGAAGTCATAGCTGCCCTCTTTATATCTCTATTGGCTTTTATTGGATCATATCTATCAGAAAAGCTATAAAGCACTTCAGTTTTCTTTGTCTTCTTTGCAGCTACATCAACACTTCACAATCTCTAATGTAATGCCATTTGTTTTCATCGCTATCTCCTGTCCTTCCTTCACTTTTTGACAATGAAATTTTATGACGTGACCATAAAATAAATCTCATCTGCACCACGAATACGTGGGCAGTCCACAGCCACGAAAACTCTCTCTGTGATGATTTCATTTTGAGGTTAATTCTTTTCTGAACTTCACCAAAGTGTTTCGAGGGATGAGTTTTATAACTTTCCCACAGTCGGGAAGTCGGTTAGTATATGGGATTAGCAGCATGCTTACATTTCTAAAACATTTGAAACCATCTGAAATCTTTTCACAAGTGCATAAAAACCCTAAAAATGTCATTATGTTGTTCACAGTTCCAGTAAAACTGCCTTCGCCTCCATGGCTGCTAATGCAATTTAACAGACTCTGCATCAGATATTTGATATAATCTCTCAGTTTTATACCAAAGTTCACATCTGAATAAATGCATGAAGCAGATTGTTCAGTTAGACCAGAGGTTTCAAACAGTGGAGTTGAGAGTTGAGGGTGAAGTGTAGATTAAGGAAATATGAGGGAAAGATACTGAAAAAGGTGAAGGAAGTGTGAGACAGTGTTGCACAAACAATGTGAAGTGTACTCGTTGTTGTTTTGCCCGCTGATTTGGTCCACTTTAGTCAGCAGTTGTGGATATGACACAGCTCACTGAGGAAATGAAGGTCGTTTGCTGTAAAGTAACCTTAGTGCCTAATTGCCGAAATTTGTATGAAAACTTGCTCATTCTCCTTATAACTCCAGTGCTGGCCATTGTGATTTTCAGTTTTCCTCAGCATGAAAGAAATCCAGTTATAATTGCCTGTACCTCCATTAGGACATTGCAAAGAAGTACTGCTAATAGCTATTTTGGCAAAATTTTAATGATGCCGATTTGCCAAAATTGATGCAAATATTGGCTAAAATGAGAAGGGCACTTGGAGAGTGCAGATCTCTGGCAAGGCCATTACTCCTTTTTTCTAAGATATGCAAATCTGCATGAGCAAACCTCATGGTCAGTATCATTGCTCACCATTCTGTTGAAGTGCAAAAAAGTTTCCTTTATATCTCTGGCGAAGTAGCACATTTCACATTTGTATGTGTGTAAGAGTTTAATTAGTTGCGTGATATGTGGGTATTTATGTTTCCATAGCCAGAGCTTCATTTGGGGGAAAAAAGCGTTGTTGATCACTGGAGAACTATAATGTTGTTTCTTTATATCCATTGCTTTTCAGCACTAATGCACGGTTGGGGTAAAGAACACTAATCTCACCTTTCAATAAACAGTCCATGTTGATGAATAAAACATTCATCAGTAGTGGAAAACCTGGACACCCCTTTAAGATACCCAGATTTGTTATACTTGCCTAAACTTAACCACCAAACCAGTTAAGGTTAAAAAAAAAAAGTCCAAGTAATGCTGTCACATAATCAAATCCATGCTATTGTTTCATCATGAGGCTCACCTGCATGTTAAATTTCAAAGTTTGTGTCATAAATCTCTTCACTTTCTCTCCCTCCATTCTAATCTCTCATCCTCTATGTCTGGTAGAAAAGCAATAAAACACCTGATCTCTCGAAGGCTAACTCTGCTGTTAGTCATCACCTTCAGCATTTCATGGAAAACTTTCTTTCTTTCTTTTTCTAGCCTCCGCTTACGCTCTCACACTTTGTCTCCCTTCCTTCCACCCATCCCTCCTCGTTTTCCCTACCTGAGGTCATGAACGGCGGTTTTGTTATCTTCTCCTCTCTCATCCCCGGTGTGTCAATGTTTACTGCCAGCTAAAAATGACTCTCGGTGGATCAGTCTCTCACTGGTGATGCCGTACCTGTTGGACTTGTCTCTGGTTCCTATTACCTCAAAGACTGGCCACAGAGATTTATGTCGACTCTGCAGCTGACACGGGTTTAGAGCCGTATCGACAGAGCCAGCTGGCTGCTTTACTCTGCAAATAAACCCAACTACTGGGGGGAATCAGCGTGAGAGGCAGGAGAGCTGGCACGTGAACACCTTCCCGAGCTCCACACTGTCTTGTCATTCATCACGACTTAACGACTTTAGTTTTAATGTTATTGCCTTCTGGAGATGACAGTTTCCTCTTTCACTCAGGTTATCCATCAGCATGTGACATTGATTGCTGTCATATAATTTTGTATAAAGCAATCATGATTCATGACTGTCCTAAAGAGAGATTGATGTGAGTGAGCTTTTCTCCTTTTTTGACTGTCAACAAATGGTGTCTAAATAGCAATTAGATCCGTCCTCTGCTCTCAAGTGAAAACACTGCATCTCCATGTGTGAAAGCTTGTTGGAACCAAAGGCTTTTGTAAATCCACGTGGACAAAACTGAAAAATGCTCTGCAGAAAAACAGCCACACATTTTTTTGATCATTTAGCAGCAAGCCCATCTACTCATGAACGCAAAGTAACGATTATGCATGAGCGATTTAATGCTCCACCAATTAAAACTTCTTTGGCAATATTTCTTCTGCATTTTCGAGTTCATGCTCGACCGCAAAAATGGTAGCTTGTAAAAACAATCGCGGGGTCCACTAATGGGTTTTTCACTGGTGCTCTCAACCACATCACACATAACAACAACAGCTCACATATTAAAACAATACTGAGCTCCCCATCTGCATGACAGCTGAGAAAATTCCATCCACAAAGCTAGTGTGATACTGAAAAGGCCATTAAGTGGACATTGAGTTGGGGCATTTGCTAAAATTTAACAAGTGAAAGGGGTCACCTGCAGCCACAAAAACAGAATTATCACCTGAGTCTGCGGTCAGCTCTGCGGTGCTTTTTAGCATCTTTTAGCTGGGAAATGTGGTTGCATCTGCATGTTATCTTTTTCTAAAAAGACATGTTTGCTCACATTTTCCTTCCCTGAACACATTGTCTCTCACATTGTCCTGAGTAATAACACATACTTTTATCACTGCCTCCACAAAATGTGCAGGAGCTCCTGTTCTGGTTACAAAAGAACATTTTTCTCCACAGCTCCTGGATTTTGTCACTCTCTCGGGCCTGTACCTTTTATATGACACAGTGCACAGCATTCTGCAGCACATGGTATAAACCTGTAACGCAGCACAGATCAGGCTGGAAAAACCTCTCAGTCAGGCCTTTGCCCAGTCTCCAATAAGCCTGAATAACCTGTGTTAGATTTAAAGACCTGCCTCGCCTCTGTTGCCCTCTGCTCCTCTTTACTCCCCAGATGTGGGAAAGAAGTGAGTTGTGTAGCTGAAATACAGGCGCCGCTGGCTCTGCGTGTTATTAGCCGCCCCCCACCACCACCATCAAATCTTGATGGGATTGTATAGTTTCAATGATGGAGGAAGACACACCACAATGGATGTCTTCTCATCTGTCTCTCCACTGAGAGTACACTGCAGTCTGGTTTTGTTCAGGACAGGGACAGTTGTATGTGGGAGGGGTTGCTGTGGTCGTCCGTGTGTAGGCATGCATGCTGGCATAGATTTAATGTTCACTGTTTTCATTTGTAACCAACTTTCATCCAAAAATACTAACATTTTGGAAGGACAGTGGTTTAAACAATAGAAAAGCAAACAAGGTGTTCTTGAAAATTACAAAAAAAAATAATTAAAATAGATGGAAAAACAAGGAAAAAAATGCAATTAAGATGCTGGTTATGCTCCAGCATTCTTCTAAGAAAGATACAATCAGAGAAAAACAAGGTTTGCCTTTAGCAACGCTACTCTGTCGCAATTTTTAAATGAGATGTTACCTGGACTTTTATACAACCCTGATTCCAAAAGTTGGGATGCTGTGTAAAATATGGGTAAAACAGAAGGCAATCATTTAATGTTTTAAGTGTTCCTAAGCCCACGTACCTTTATCCAATCATGTGTTCACAAAGTGGTGAACCTCCCTCTGACGGGGATCTCCTACTGCCTCGCCAAGGACCAGATACTGACTGGATCAGGGTCAAATTATAATTCTTTGCCTAATTCTTAACTCTTAATAATATCACTTATAATCTTAAAAATTTTAAGTCTTAGGAGAAATCAGCTTTTCTTCAAAAAAAAATGCACAGAGTCTGGAAAAAGAGTCGGAGTCCAGAAGAGTTGAGTCCAGGGAGCTTTATTCTCTTCACAGACCAAAAAGCCCAGGCAAGTCCTGCCAAAAAATGCCCAATCACCTTTTATACATTTGTCAGGGGGCTTGGCCACACAGTTTGGCCACATCCTTTTTATCAAGTTACATCTTTACACTGATTTTATTGGTGTTTACATAGAGGGGGGGTCTTCCCCTTTAATGCATAATTAATAATCTCTTACCTAATTTCTACTGGTAATTTTCCACTGTAGCCTTTAGGGATTTTCCACTGAGATCCCTCTGGCCTCAGTATCTATTGGGATCTTAGGAACTTTCCAGATTACTGCTTTGTCCTAAGTTTAGCAAGTTATCTCTATTCTAGTGTTTTTATTGGTGTCTAGCCAACTCTTAGGACATTTTTTAAAAAGATTTATATAACAGAACATAGGCCAAGCAAAACAGAGATAGTATTAACTAAACAGACATATGACTCACTAAGTAAACAGAGATTTCACTAAATAAACATAGATGTGATTTCTTAAGTATACAGAGTTAAGAGTAAAGATAACATGTTCAGAAATCCTCTTCATATGCCTGTCTCCCCCATGCCCCTGAGCACAGAGTGAGCACAGAGTGGACAGAGTGGAGTGGCACAATCTTGTCATGTAACCCTCAGATCTGACACTACACCTCCATCCTCACTTGTTAATAACTGAGCCTTTCCAAGATCCTCCTTTCATACCCAATCATGATACTATCACCTGTTACCAATGAACCTGTTTACCTGTGGAATGATCCAAACAGGTGTTTTGGAGCATTCCACAACTTTCCCAGTCTTTTGTTGTTTCTGTCCCAACTTGTTTGAAACATCTTGCTGCATCAAATTCAAAATACTGTATGTCTTCACAGAAGGTACAGCTACTCTACATTAATACACACTTAACACACAAATGTCCTTACATCTGATTGCAAGTACATCATAGTGTGTTATTAAATCTCAAATATCATATATAGTGCTTCTCTTGCTGTTAGAATTGTAGAAAATCCAAACAAATACACGACTTCCAAATAGGAGACGCCTGTTCATGTCCTGTGTGAATCCAAAAGTCAACATTGACCTATTTCATATTACACAACTTACTCAGTTACATTCAGTATTTTACAATACTGCTACGCTTATAAACGCTAAATTGCTAATAAATTCACATATTTTTTAGAAATAATAAACATAACTATTTGGCCATGTTGTGTCTGTGCTGTGTGTTCAGTGGGAGTAGAACTGAACATGTGTTTCTGTATGTGTGTAGCAATGCTGTACCTATATGTGTGAGATTTATTCTTTTTAAAAAAATAAATAAATAAATCTCACACATATAGTGTGTATATATATGTCTTTATGTGTGAGATTGCATGAGTCCTATAATTACCCCATCTGTGCAGCTATGACGCACATGTGTAATCCTGTCAGGGGCAAAGGCAGCCCTTCCACATACTCCACAAGATGAGGGAATCAATGCAGCTGTGATCAGGGCGTGCATGTACATGTGTGAATGTAGAAGAAGGTGTCATCAGCCTTTCAGTCCATCCGAGCGACAGAAGTGTGTCCACCCATGGAGAGAGGAAGGGTCATTTCCAGAGGACGACCAATCGCTGCTCTTTGATGAAACCCTTCATTTCACAGCACAGTGGATAATACACTGACTGCACACCTGCTCCTTCTTTGTAATAGACTGACCATTTCAATATGAGTGAAAGTGCTGATCCTTTATTAAATTAACCTATTAAATGTGCTTCATTAATGAAGGGAGGGATATAAATGAAGCGGAGGGAGAAGCAATTAAAGAAGGGATTTTTGGGCTGAGATGACTATGGAATGGACTTTTCAAAGGATGGCGTGATTCTTCTTTTTACATTTGCAGGAATTCTTCTGTTTTTTTTACATTTAGTCAGAAGCTCAAGGACACTTTTGACAGGATGCCGGCTGCTGATAGATACGTAAGGTTAGATTTACTGATTGCTGCAGGGACTGAACGTGTCAACATAAAGTTAATGGGAGGGACTCTTTAACTGCTCATCAATCCCTGGGAAAGATTTCACAAAAAGTGTTTCCTGAGATTATTGCTTATCAGAAGTCAGAGTGAAATGATCATAAACAGTTTCGGGGTGTATGCTAAGAATGTATTGCGGCAAGCGGCAAGCTTGATAGATGGGATGGGACAGACATTGTGACATTATACCCAAATGTGATGGGTGAAAGTGCTGAAGGCCTTTTCGAGGCTGGCGCGCACAAGGATGGCAGAGCCGTGACTAACACATAACCTTGTTCAAAAATTCAAGCCTGAGAAGAGCAACACAAGCGAGTACATGTGCGAGAGGGGACACAATGGCGTGATGTACATATGCACATACTCTCTCTCTCGCTTCCTCTTTCTATGTCACTCCCTCTTCTGCTGCTTTCATGGAGGTCTGTCTTTGTTCCTGAAATAGCGACAGAGAAAAGACAACATGGTGCAGCCAAAATCTGAGGAGCTGACAGAGATGATGACATCGGACTTGTTTACCTGCAAAAAATATGCCAGATAAAAGCGCGTATCTGTTAAGGTGATATTCAAAATGAGTTGTTTATGTGCTTCTTCCTGTCCTTATCACAAACAGCATGATGCATAACAGGATTATTCATTATTCAGGATATTGTAATGGAAGGAGTGCTTACACACATCACAAAACCGTCAGCAGCACAAGATGTGTCACGCCTCAGTGTCTTGTCTTATTTGCATATTCCACTTATGATGTTTGATATGTTTTTAATAAGTTATGTAGATGGCAGATTCATACATGCAGCCGTTAATGGTTATATGTTCAGCAGTGAATGGAGTACTGACTGCTTGTCTTCCTGTCTAGCACCGAGTCGATTCAGAACAGTGTGTTACGACTCTCCTTGCAATCTGCATGAAACACTTCATTTATAACACTTTAAAAGGTCATTTTTAAGTAAAAGCTTAAAAAGAAAATGTTCTGATTGCTTGCACTACTCGTAAGTTGAGGTGTAGCTCACATTATGACAAGGATTTCAACCCGCCTACACATCTATTGTCCACCCACACAGCTTATCTTGCTGATTAAACTTCTCTTCCAGACTGAGTGACGCTCTCCTGTTTGCACCAGTTAGCGCAGGATAAGTTGCCCTTTATCGTTCTTATTAGTACATACGCACCTGTAGAGCTTTAATTCAGGACCAGGACTAATTTTAGAAGGATGCATGTGAACTGGTAAATCTGGGACTGTATTTATCAAACAGCTGAAAGTGGACTTCAGTGAAAGATAAAAGTAAAATTCCTTGATTTATAGTCTTTGTCAACCATTAGCTAGTTTCTTAAATTAACAGCCATTTAGCTGGCTAGCTCAATCCCTTGCTAGCTAGCTCATTGGCTAATCTGAGTTTATTGCTAGGAATATCTTTGGCCTTTAGTACGCAGCAACTTCTTTAATTCCACAGCTGCCAGCCGTTAGCTTCAGGTACCCATCAGCGCCGCTTTCTTGCACAGTCAAGAAACACAAGTGCAGGTAAACTGAAAGGACAGTCAGTGTTTGTGCGCCACACTGCAGGATGGCTCTGAGAATTCAAAGCCAACCAGGGACGTCAAACTGCTTTTGATGCATCTGTTACTGCGTCCACTCTACACTCATCAACTCTCATTTCACCGCAAAAACCCAAGCCGCTCCAAGGGTTACAAGCCCTGTTTCATGAACGACTAATGTCAGACCGCTGTCACTGGTTCCACTACATAAAACACACCACTGATGCACAACTGAGGTGTTTGACTTTGGCACCAGACTCCAGGAATCTAATGTAATGTGGCCTTTTTCACAGGATCCTCCAAATGATACAGAAATGACAAGTGAAAGCGGAACAGTTGCTTTTCATTTTAGCATATTAATTACACTGAGAGTGTGACTGAACTCAATCCCTCTGTGCCAAGCTGGCTCTCGGTCAGCCATAATGACTAAGATTCACATCTACAGTATTGATCGGGCTTTGGCAGGGCCACCAGTCGTTTATAATCCCTCCCTGCCGCTGCACCCGATCTCTCGCCCCCCCTCGGTTAAATCGGTTGGGTCTCTCTGCAATCTGAGGACAAAAAAAGAAAAAAAAACAGGATTATATATTCATTCTGTAAATAGCACACTATTGTGACTGCAGTTAAGAAAGGTTTTATTTGCATACTTATTACAAAGGAAACATTAAACAGTAGAACTGGTACATTCTCCAATGGACCGTGTGGGAATATGAGAGAGTAAAAAAACAAATAGTCTCAATGTGTGTAGGAGTGAGAGAACAAAACATCCACTTCCTCTTTATTCTTTTCTTAATCTGTAGTTTGATGTGCAAATCAGAGCAACAATTACAACAGGGGAAATCATGGAGGACAGAAAATACGACTCTTTTCTTGTCTTGTCTCCCTATTTGGACAAACACTTGCAGCTATTAGTCACACATAAATCACACTGTTTCTAATGCCAGTCCATCTTTGTTGTGTCATATATTGCTCTTAATTACCACCAGGTTTGTTGTGTGGATTAAAATATTCGATACTGTATTAGAGCATCGGGTATAGTATCTGCTTAAAATGTTGTGAATCGTTGGGTAAAAGCTCAATAGCTGTGAACAAAACTAAGAGTGCTTAGAAAAGAGGTTCTTCTTTGGTCAGAAATTTGGCTTTTGGTTGATGTTTCACAGATGATTTATGGACTCTATCATCATTTATCATTATTAATTGTTTCTGTGTGAGTGCAAGACAGTAAGAGTGATAGATACTTGCATAAACTCTTCTTCTGGCTGAGTTCTTCCAAAAGCTTAATTATTTAAAGACTTTTTTTCTTCTCACAATAACTTGTATTTTTTGTTTCACAAGTCAGAAGTGATAAAGTAATAAATCACAGCTGTTGCTGCAATCTGCCACTGCAGATGAATTAGCATCTCAGTCTTCATTTGTAGCCTTTAAAGGGAAAGTTAAGGGTTTTACTGTGTTAATATTTGGAACATACACCATGAGCCACGTTTCATTTCAGTTCTCAGAAGCTTGCCAACGTCGAAGCCCGAATGTGCTGCAGCTGGACAACCTGGCTTTAAGCCTGACGCTGGCAAGAGTGGTCTGGCTTTGAGTTGACCCTGATCGCTGGCACTTTATGCAGTACAGTGAATAAGGTATTATATTAACATTATATTAAACCTCATTATTTTAGGAACGGAGGATCAGCTTTTGGTGCCATTCATCATCATTCAAATAAGCTCCCAAAAGATTGGAGCTGAGACAAAAGAGGCGACAGAACTGCTCTAAAGCATGTAAAACTGGTTGCCTGTCAGTTTGAGAATTGACTATAGCATTTTATTGATTCCTTTCAAGGCAAGAGGCTGGCCTCTTGTTATCTGTCAGAACTTTGGCTTCCTTATGAGTTTACCGGGCCCGGTTGACTCGTGGCAAGGATTATTCATCTACTCTTTCATAACTCTCTTATTGCATTGATCATTAGTTCAATTTTATTTTCTCTACTGACTCCTTAATTTTGAAAGGCGCAGCTCTCAGTGCAATGGAGAAGGAAGCTTTCTTCAGGCTTAAAAAGCCTCCCATGGCCTCTCTCCTCCTTCATTACATGCTGCCATTATGAATGCAGCAGATTTGATAAGTGAAATAATTAAGCGATCACAGCTCACAGTCGGTTACACGGCAAAATCGGGCCTTGTGAGTATTTTGTTTATGTGAACTAGTCAGCAGAGTGCGGCGCTGGTCAGACCTCATTAAGACTGATCTTGATCCGACACGAACTCAAAGAAGTCACCAACTGACAGACTGCGAGGCCACCAGTGACAGTCACTCTTTCATCTGCAGCTCCAAAGAGCAAGAACCTTTTCTGGTTGTAAGTTTACATTTCATGTTGCTTCACTTAACAAAGTGCTCTTTTTAAATGGAAGTGAAAACGGGAATGCTCACAGCACTTGAAAATCCTGTGAAGAACAGATTTTAAATGTTCTCTTTTAATCCATGAAATGCATTTCATGTAGAGAAAACATTAATTTTGGTATTCTGTTTATCTTAAGCCTGCCAATCGTAGCCCAGTGGCCCAATGCAACTGATTAATCGCATGAAATGATAATAAGCAAAAGAATACATACTGCACAGTCATTCGTGCGAACACAAACAACAAATGTGCACACAAACACACAGAAGCTCACATTTGAGCATCTATGGGCTTCTAGTTTAGACACACAGTTACAGCACAATCACAAGTCTTGAATTCCACCCTCACTAAAAATGTGAAACTCATGTTTTTGCATGTGAGAGGTCATATTGACGTGTGAAATATCCAAAAACTCTAATGAGCATTGGTGGATTCATTACGTGTGAAATGAGGTTTAAAGTTAATTGGAAACAGGAGTTGAGAAAACCACAAGGTCGCTTCATGTGCTATTTAGTAACTGAAAAAGGGAGCTTTCAATCATATTAAACAAGTCCTCCAAATTAGAAATATGTAGTTTGTCCGTGACCTGTAGAACGACACATAGAAGCAATGTCATCTGTCTACAAAACTTCACAAACCACTTTTAAAAAGTAAATCAGTTTCATGATGGTCCAACGCTGTGGTTAAGGTCTGGTTAGGTTTAGGGGAACGTTGTGGTTTGGGTTAAATGATATGTTCGTTGAGGTTCGGGGAGCCTAGTCGTCATGGTTACAAGATGCTCTAGAAATCACAATCTTGACTCATCATTCAAAATATGAAAATGAACAGCGGTCTCCTGTGTTAAAATTAGATGTTTCGCTGACACCATCCACCTCGACCTCCTTGATAAGCAGCCTTTGAGACTCTATAATACAATCACTTGTCTTCCTCCTCGCAGCTGCCGGAGGGCTTTGCTACGTGGATATGAACATATGTCGTTTTGGTCCACTGACATCACTGATTTTGTGATGCAGCACTGAGCACTGAGCACTTCACACGTTTCTCATGTTTTTGTGCCCTTTAAAAAAATGTGATGTGTTATATTTCCTGTGGAATAGCTGAAAAATGCATATACCTGCTACATGATATGTGGATACCACATGTGAATACATGATGATAAACATGTAGAACTGTCTTTCTTTTCTTTGTGATAAATTCGCTTGTGCCTCTTTATAAGGACATGCAGCATTTACATGTACATATTTTTAACATTATTTTTTAAAATACCTTTAAAAGCCTTTGTAAACTACTGCTAGGAGCAAACACACACACGCTGAAACTGCGCATTGATTTCCCCTGAACTTTCTCACCATAATGCCTATTATTTGTGTTTTCATCCACTGCCGTGCTCTGCCCTCACTGTCTGGGATTATGATCTAACTTTTTTTCATGTGCCAAATCCCCTCAGGCAGACCGTCACTGTCTGGGAATTATGCTGCTAAATGACGGGAATGCAGTCAGACGCCACTGGGACTCGTAATCTTAACGGTGACCCTGGTATCCCACGAGGACTGTGGTGCTTTTTTGAAGGTATATTTCACTGGGAAATCCATTTTATTATCCAGTGTTGGGTGGTGATTTCTTACAGTGATTTCATTGCTTCTTGCAATAACAAATGGTTCAAATAGTTGCAGGTTCTGCTTCTGTAATCATTTTCCACTTGTAGCAATGGACAAATGAAGGAAATCTGAGTGCTGTTTGGTTCCTGTGATGATGATGAGGCATAAAAGCCAGCCAACTGATTATTCTCTTATTAGCAAAAAGGCAATGCAGATGCAGAGTTCAGTGCAATTAAATTCTCTTACAGGGACGTTGTGGTAACATGTTACGTGTCTGGAGGCCACTGTCATTAACCACAGTGCCAGTAGTAGTAGTTTTACTCAACCTGTCCAGGTGCAGCAGATAAAACTGAGCAAAATCTACCATATTCTCATTAGATTGGTGGCAATTAATTCATAAAGTAAACTAAGGATTAAAAATTTGCACCAAACCCATTTTTAGGACCAGGATGCAAGAAAGTGACGCCGTTTCACACCTTGACAACAGCTCGAGGTGATTTTATGTTTGCTGGCGGGAGGGAAGATTATGAGGATTTATAGCCTTTCTGGGTTAATGGGGGCTGTTCACACCAGAATGCCCAAACAGGATAATGTGTGGAATGTGATGGTAACTGTGATGGTAGCTGTCTGATGAAAGGAGAGATGGACTGCACTCCTGATGCTCAGCTCGCTAACATTGCTTTGAAGGATGGAAGTACTCTCCTTTTTCCACATAAATGCATCTAATGTTGTTGTGTATGGGCATGCACACACACAGATGACATAACCCTGAAAGGAGAGCCATTTAACCTCAAGTACTCAAGTAAGACCTATGCAGAACATTAAGTGTCATTAAGGACAAACATGCAATAATTCACACGGATTTCTCCACTTACCCAGAACTCGAGACTGATTCCGGATCCACGTGAGAGATTTAGTTCATACCTGATATTAGACTAGTCTGAAATGTGTGTGAGTGATGTGATATGATCCGGTTTCTGCTTACATTTGCTTTTATCTTGGGGGGAAAGTGTGACTCCCTCTGAAGCGTGAACACACTCATTTTTGCTTTGTCATACAGCGCAGGAAGAGGGCTGAGGTGGCCATTTGCAAACTGAAAAAAAACAAAACAAAAAAACACAGAAATAGTTCCTAAGAGGAAAAAAAAAATGCCTGGAAACAAAAAGTGACACATGAGGGTGCATAGTGACAGAGAGAAGCAGAGGAATCATTACTCACCTCAGGGAAGGACTGTGTTTGAGATTTCACTGCGAAGCTGTCGAGGTGATCCATAGATGTGTTTGGGGTGCATATGCAGGCTTGCGAGCTCACATCACTGTGAGAGTGAGTCACAGCCATATTAGGCTGTTTTAGGGATTATGTTATTGGGGTGGGTGGCGATGCTGAACCTTTTCACTGTTTCACTTTTTAAAAGAACACGAGCCTTCCCAGCTTTTATTCACTTTATTGCTTGTTTGGTTTTTTGGAGGCTTCTGAACAGGATCGTGTCTGTACAAATAGTTGTTCCATTAATAACTAAAAGGCACCAAATTACACATTAGTGGTGGATAGCTATGACAAATGTGTTGCATGCATTAAAAAACTGTGTCCCCCATTTGTTGAACATTCCAGCCACTTTCTATACTTGAACCAAGAGCTGCTAAAAGCTAAGAGGGGTCAGTTTCCTCTTGGCGGCCCTGCCAAACACTGCACCATTAAAATCAAAAGGCAAGTCAGTCACAGTCAGTCAGTGACTAAAGGGAAAATTCACCACGTTTTATGTGGATGTCAGTGTTGATGCTAAACGTAGTCAACTGAAGCAATAAATTCCTCATTGTGTGCTATATTGACCGAGAAAGCTGAGTTCACCTGCTCGTGGAGCTGTGTCGGCAGTGCCTGCGTGTACCAGGATGCATTGCACACAAGATTCTGACTCCCACCGAGGAAGCTAGCTGCTGGCTGCTAATCAAAGTTACACAGTGTTGTGAAGCAATTGAATCCCTGCAGTTCGGCCGTGTCTTTTTTCAAGTAGCTGCATCGTTACCTTCAGGGGAAGTCCATCCAGTGAGTTTACATAAAGCAGCATCACACACACAGAGAACAGGGAGCACAACAATAAAGCTAATGCCAGCTGAGCTACAAAGCCACATGAAAAAGCAGTATCGATATTTGTTTGGCTTCCAATAAGCGAATGACTCAGTCAGAATGAGTCCGTAGTAAAATGCACACACATTCCAGTTTTCCAGTTGTGGGGACATTTCCAGCACATTTCCATCAAAAATAAAGTCAATCCGCCGGTCTTGACATCTCTGAGATGTCGTGTTGGTTCTTGCAGCCAACAACAGAGCGACTGGAGTGCTTCGTCCCTGCTGGGCAGATCTTCTTGCAAGGCTCCTGGCATGACGCAGCCTCAGCCTCGGCCTCGCTCCACTGCATTTCTTCAGCTCTATATTCTGGCTCAAAGTACTGTAAAATCTATTCTCTTCCATAACATCATCTGCCTTCATATTTTGGGATGGGAAACATGGCTACATTGCGATACAAGCAAAGGGAATAAGGGAGTTTTGGTTTTGAGACACGGCACAAGACTAGAGACCAGATATCCAAGCTGAAATGGCCTGTAGCTCTACCTTGACACTAACTACGTCACTGCATTCATCAAATGACATCCACATAAAACATGGCGGAATTACCCTTTAATCGTTCGCTCGGTGTGACTGATTTGCCTTTTGATCCACCCACTTCTTCCCTCTATGGACTCTCCCGCTCTACAACGTCACACTGTTTCTTCCTTTTTGCAGATGGAGTCATGATTCCTGCAGCCACTAGAGGGCATCGCCACTTGAACGTAAATTTGCTGAAACAGCTGGTGCTCTCAGGAAAGAAGTTTCATTTGGCTGGTTTGCATAAACTAAACTCGAATGCCTTTGGTTGACAGAAGAACAGGTGATATCTATGGAAAACATGTATATGCATTTAACACTTTAGACAGTCATGGTCAGTTTATTAATTAATTTATTGTAGAATAAACTGGGAACATGTGATGATCTTGTAGGGAGCTACTGGTGAGATAAAGTTCATTCAGTATTAAATCCATCCATTCTGTGTCTCAAAACTGACACTTTGATCCTATTGTAGTTGATGTAAAGAAAATGTAGGCCTGACAGGATTGTTGTCCTCTGCATGTGGTCAAAAGTGCTTTCTTATCATACTATTGTTTGACTTTTTTAACAATAAACTCACAAGAATGAAGAACTGTAATCCTAGGATGATAAAAACCCGTTGCAGACCCTCCTCTGCTCTCCATAAAGAAATGTAGATGACAGCAAAATGAAAAAATACATAAGCCTCCTCCTTTTCTGACTCTCTCTCATCCTAATAATTTTTATATAGTCCCATTAGAAACATTACCAGAGAGACAAACTTTTTTTTTTCTTTCACTGAGATTGGTTCTGGTCTGCCATTTGCACTTAGTCTTGCATTAGCATAATTTGATTTTTTTTAAGTTTTGTAAAAGCATATTTGGCCTTTTCTGCACCGCACCATATCCTGAGGTATACGCACAGTTGTTTGCTTGCATCACATATGGCAGATATTGAAAATGAGAAACTGTAAGTACATCAACTTGTTAAACTTATTTATGTTTTTAAAAGCATGTGTGCATGTGTGTGCATGTTGCATTCAAATGTCTGTTTCTCTATACGTGTCGCTACATCTCAAATACTAACAACTCCTCCAAGCAGCTCACTCCTGCAGGTGTCAGAGGGAGGCAGGGCAGCACAGCCATCAGGGAGAAATATGGGCTGTAAGCCGGAGCTGTAGCACCATTACCGCCAGCGTCTTACTGCTGCTTTCATCTGTTAGCTCTATCTCAATGGTCATCTGGGGAACCTGGCGGCTGCGCTGCCATTGAATTGGAGCGGGGCAGGAAGAGGAAACAAAGACCATTATCCAAGGTGTGTGTGTGCGTGTGTGTGTGTGTGTGTGTGTGTGTGTGTGTGTGTGTGTGTGTGTGGGCATGGGCGTGGGCGTGAGACCAAGAATGAGAAATGTAGTTCTGTGCAAGTGTCCGAGTGTGTCTGCAGATGTGGGTGCAGGCAAGCATTTCTCTCTCTCTCTGTGTGTGTGTGTGTGTGTGTGTGTGTGTGCGTGTGTGTATGTGTCCCTGTGTGTGGATTACAAGAGAGAGAAAGCCAGAGAGAGGCTGCATAACAAATCAAAAGCCCTGGTTTGTCCATAAGAAGCCTTGTGGCTGGAGGCTACAAAGAGAAGCTAGCACAACACTTTGTCTGCACTGCCTCTCTCTCTCCGGTGGCAGGTCGTTTCACTGAAGAACAGTACTGCAGCTGATACAGTACAGGTTTCTCTGACAGCTCTATCCAACGAAGTACAGGATGAAGTAACTGTTATTCATTTCTTTTTGTGTTTGTGTAAGAGCTTGTGTGTGTATGTGTGCCAGTATGTATGAGAGCAATGTTTTTGTGGCGACACCTGTGTCTGTGGTGGCAACACACACCATGCGTACAGGGGCTTAAGTAATAAATCACAAACATGGCAGAAAATATTAGAGAATAAGAAATGATACCTGGTAAGAAATTTTCTTTTTTAAGTTTGTACATTCTGATTTTTAGTAGTTTGAATTATGCTGTTTTGCACTGCTCTTAATTTTGTGGCTACCTCGTGAAAACTATTTGCTCTTGCATATTTGGTCTGATACTGCATTAATGCTGCAAGTATGCAAAGAAAACAAAGACTGGTCAAGAGAAAAGAGAATCAAGTGAGTGCTTTTTGGCTATTTTTACAAAGTACGTCTGCATACCTTTAATACTCTGTGAGCCTCGACCAAATGTTTTTAAGCTAGAATAGGTGTAGCAGAGAGTCCCCTCCACTTTAAGTGATGTAGACGTGTATGTGTGTGAATCACATCAATACTTGCAGTGGTGAGCTGCAGGAGAAGGACATAAAGAAGAGTTATGGCTCTTTCGTGTTTCTGTCTCTGAGGGAGCAGCTACGTAGAGGAGACCTTTTAGTGCTGACACATGCCTGAGTGCCTTTAAGGTTGAGGGGAGAAGATGTTATGTTTCTGACGTATGACTTGCTACTACAAACACTCCTGAGCAAATGATGGCAGAGATAATGATGACTGCTGTATCTGCTCTATCCCCACATGCTAGTCTGGAGCTCAGTTTGTGCAGCCATGGGTGTAGCTGTGGGTAAAATGCACACGTTGTTCCACTTGCAATGCCATGCACGGGCTGTTGTCTATATGAGCCCCTCAGGGGTCGATTCATATTTGCACCATTTAGGTGTGATTGATTTGCCACTCAAGGTACGCCTACAGCAGTCTGAGATTGTCTCGGCATTTCCCAGAGAACAGTTAGTTTTATGAATAGATCTGATACGCATTTGTCAATATTGTGGATGTGAACATTTCCACTGCAATGGCACAGAGACAGGTTCAGGCATGTGTGTTTGTGTGCACCTTATATGTGGCTATGTGTGTGTCCTCAGGCTGTAAAAATGTATATAAGTGTATGGTTAAGTTGTTCTTTAGCATAAAAAGATAAGTGTGTGTGTTCATAAGGCAAGAAGACATCAGGGTGGAGGCGGAAACACATTAATTAGATTAACATTAGCCTGCTCTATCCACTACTGTACAGCACGTACATCACCGTAGATATGAAAGAGCAAAACATTATTTTAAAAATACTGATTAATCAGGAGCTTTGGTGCTTTAGGGCGCTAAACATCTTCTGTCAAGGCACTGATATAAACTGAGTGAGAGATGAAAACATGGAAAAAGTTAAATAGATGAAATTTTTTAATACTGTACGGTAAATTGTTTCTTTGTCTGATTTCCTGTCTGTTTCTGTTTCAAATGTTGCAAACAAAGACAAAGTCTGTGAACAGTTGCAGGGATTACAACTTCGAGCCCTCAGAGAAGGCTGCACAAAAGAGACTTTGCTCCAAAAGAAAGATGCTTGCACTCAGACAGTTGGTGGTTGAAATTACCACAATTGCTCTGAAAAGGATTTTTTTTTGGGGGGGGGTGAAGCAAAAAAAAAAATGCTGGTGTTCTGAAGCAGAGGATGAACATGTCTTTAAAGGTAATGTACTGTAATTGTGGTGTTCCAGAGATGGGTCCTGTTATTACAGGAAATTTAATTGAAAATTTTCAGATTGTGTGGACAAACAGGTTATGATCATGGATTAACTTGTGTGTAAAACTAAAACAACCTTAGTCTGATCTTCATCAAATCATTTTACTTCATATTTCTCATGAAGATGGAGGTACGATAACAAGAGTACAGGAAAACGATAATATGCATATGTAGGAAATCAAAAGTCATCAGGATATGTTGAGATGTTTTCAATCCTTTAACAGCTACATTGTCTTGTTGTGAAGTTGTGAGCCTTACTGTGCAAAAAAAAATAGGCCAGCTTATTGGTGGGCTTGTTTGGCAACACAAGTCTGCTATCTTGCATGGTTAATATCATTGTTCCATTCGCATCACACTTGCACTTGTGTGGTGCAAAGACAGTATCAGCACCACATGCACAACACATCAGAAGATGTAGCAGAAACTCTGATGGTTTATTATAACTCAGCAAAAGTTTGGGGGGGGGGGGGGGGGGTGGACTTGTGGTAAATAGTGTGAAAGGCTTGGAAGGAGTAATGTTCAAACCTACTCCTCTTTAAAGCCCTGCAACATTGACATACTTTAAGTTAAGCACTTAAATCAACTGATCTTTTATTTAAAAGAGCCACCACTTCATGCTTGGAAATGATAAATGAACAATGAGGAAAAAATTCAAATCATTAAGGAAAAAAGAATAACCAAAAATTTGACCTTGATCTCAGTGGTCTAGGTTAATGTATTTTGCAGGAATAATGAAACCGAAACTGTGGGACAAATGAAAATATGTCGACATCATTCCTTTCATTGCTTAATTTAATCACTGGAGAATGACACAAACAAGCAAACCAGCCTCACTGTGCTCTGACCTGCTGAAACATTTACATATACACTCTGCCACAGCTCCATGTATCCTAATTCTAACCTTTGAATATGTATAGATTTCACTCCAATACGAGCTAGAACATTGAATTTGGTTCGCTTTTGAGTCAGCCCTTATTGGGCCCAACAAAATCCTGTGAGAGGAAATGGAAGAGATACAGCTGGAAAGAAAAACACATGCACTACAAATGAGCAACATGCAAAAGCATGCCTTAGCAACCACACCAAACACCCTAGAAATTGCCCGGCAACAATGAAGAATACAGCTACCAGATAACAGCCAAAAAACACCCTAGCAACCAGCATAAAACGGAAAAAGTATATAAGATCTGAGCTACCTCCTTAATCACTCAGTAGGACATGAAATATTCTGTGCCCAGTTTACTGAAATATTAATAATTTGCAATCAAATTATCATGAATTAATGGTTAATAAAGAGGAATTACATTAGTAAAATATATTCTTAGATGTTTTCTCTTTTATTATTTCTGATGAGCCTGTCTTTGCATGCACATGCTGGATGCTGCAGTTCACTTTACACAGCCCTCCTCTTCCACTTGGCCCACATCAATGCCTCAACACCCTTTTAATTGACTTCCCTCTGTTGAAAAGAAGAAATGCTTCATTTACTGAATGCAGACATGAAAAGAAAAACTATGACTGTGTTTACCACGTAACCACATTAATATTTATTGAAACTGGCTGAGATCAAAGACACATAAGTAAATGTTAAAGTCAGTGCTGTAGCTACAAATTGTGCTGCATTGTGCTTCAAGGTCATTTTTCATCTTATCAGATATCACCTGTTACTGCAGGTTATGCTGCTATATGCACATTAACTAGAATGAAATTAACTAAATGCCCTGGTGTATGTTATTCTTTCTCTCCAACTTTCTTTCTCTCTCTTGAAGCCTACAGCATTGTGAGGAATCAAGTATTGCAACTTCATGACTAAAGTTCCTTTCTTTACTTTTCTTCCTCTTTATCCCCCCTCCCTTTTGCTTTGCCTTTGCTCCCTCTTATTCTTTCCAACCCTGTTTTTTTTTCATTGTCTTGATAAATGTTACATCGGCCATAAATGTTTTAGTGCCACATGCAATTTTGATGGGGATGCCACCATTCTCGTGTCTTTTTAGGATGCAGTATGTAGGCCTAATTGTGCCATGCGCAGTTATCCCTCTTCCCACTTTAATACAAAAGGGTAAAGAGCAAGAGAGAGAGAGAGAGAGACCAACTGTCACTGGGGCTTGTGTGTATTTCAAATAACTGCAGTTGCTGCACGTGCACGCGTTTGTAAACGTTTGAAAACAACCTCAATGGAACCAGGTCATCCGACGTCTATGCTCATCTGTGAAAGGGATTCAGACATTAACCTGTCTGTCCCTGCACATCATTAGACTGCCGCCTTATTGTGCTTTAAATGTCATATACCGAGAGTCCCCGTAAGACAGCCTGAGTGGGAAACAATGCGTGCAAACTAAGTCAAACACGCATATGATACTTTTCAAACACTCGCTGGATGAACCGCAGAATCCGCAACATCTGTCATCATGTGCTCTTCCATTGGCTCCTCGATTTCATCATCCTTATCTTGGCTTTTTTGAGCACACAACAGGCTGTAAAATACGAACTTTAACAAACAGTGTCAGTATCTGGCAGTGACTTATAATGCGGGTCACACAATAAGCTGTGAATGACAAAATGTTTGCAACAAACTGTTTTTCATACTAAATAAAAGACTGCTTACCAACTGTCTCAACTTCATGCATAACTTTAACCCAAAACCAAATCTAAATGCCAGACTAATCTAAATTCAAATAGGTTACCAACCCTGAAATTAAAAAACAATTTAAGTGAAACAGATCTGCAAACAATCTCATTTTTGATCCTCCTCTACTCCACATCCCAGTCAGGGCATCTGATCCCCACTAATGTCCAAACACACACGCGCGCACACACACACACACACACCCTTGCTGACACAAACACATGCACGCATGCACACACACACACACAGGTGTCGCTTTCCAGTGCGATGAATCTGCAGATGCAGCCTCACCGCATTTGGCGTGCAGCGGCTGACGTCAGGAGGAGAGCGGAGCGAGAGGAGTTGAAATAGGGCAGAGCAGGAGCGGAGCGCTGAGAGGAAACCAGCCGGAGGAGCCGGAGGACGGCGAGCCGCTGCTGAGAGTTGGGACGCACTGCCCGTCGCTTCTAACGCAGCTGCCGCTGACACGCCAGCCCGTCATTAATCTGAGCCCTTTAAGCCCCGCCAAGCGGCCGGAGAGGAGTGGAACTAAAAGAGCGCAGTTTGGACGCGTCGCTGCGAGGAAATCTGTGGCACATTTGCTCGAATTTCCATTCTTTCTGTCTTCTTGCCCCGGAATACCACAGGTAAGGTGGAAGCTGTGTTTACTTACGCGGGATAAGGGCTCCAAGGTTGCTTAAAGGCGCATTTATTGCTTGTTTTTCATTTTCTTTACAAGTTTGGTTAACCATTACTATTTGCGTTGGGAGTGTGGGTGAATGGGAACTGTAGAGAGGATGGCAGTGGCGTGCTTTAATTTTGAATTAGTTTGTGAGCAGCTGGGGAGAAATGCATCAATAATAGAGAGGGAGCTCCAGAATTTACAGCCACAAAGATATGTATGAGGTGCAGCCTGATAGCGCAGGGCGATGTCAATGACAATCTGTGACAGTGTTTAACTACACTGCCTAGTATGTCGCCTATTGTCTGGCCCAACACAGGGTGTGATTAATCATTCAATATGACCAGATGCCAGCTTTGGTAACCCCATATAACCGTGCAGCGGCTGTACCTGCTCGAAAACAACAGGGCAGTGTTTGATAAATGGCTTCAGCAGGACTCCTCTGCCCGGATGCGCCAGGTTTGCTCAAGCAGCAGAGGGACCGAAATGATAACATAGTGAGACACGCACATCCCTCGCTGGGCTCTCTGGCATGGATCCCGGTCCCGGCACCCCACCACCTCCCACCCCCTCCTCACCCGGTCCTCCTGCCGTCAGCCAATTTCTTTGGCATGACGCCGGTGTCTTATTAAGCGCGTCCGCCCCTCATCTACTCACCAGCATGCAAAAAAAAAACTCTTAAGAATGGTGAGGAGGGAAATTCCTAAACAAGACGAGATTTTCTTGTCTGATTGTGTTAAATGAGCTGCTTCAGGGCTCTCTCATGGGAAAATCCTATCAGTGTCACCAGAGAGCTGGCACAGCGGCAGCAAAGCCTCCGTGACGGCCAGCGGAGTGGGAAATGAGGATTGGTCGGCGCGCACGCTGCCGTGATGTAGCATATATTGCGCCGGAGCTCTCCACGGTGCTGAAAACGCTCCAGCCTCTCGCTCCCCTGCTCCACTCCGTGCCTCCCCCTCGCGCTCCAGCCTCTTTCTGGGTTTGTTGGATTTCCTCTCTACCTGGACCCAGAAATGGAGCCAACATCCAGAAGCAGAATTATGGCCATCCATCACTGTGCTCGCTGTGAAAAAAACTGGTTGTAAATCCAAGCCCTTCAGCTTCAGGCGGGCCAGCAGCCCCTCCAACTCTCAACACACACACATACATGCATACAGCTGGCGCACATGCAAGCGCATGCAGAGATCTGGATCAATATCTTGCCCTCCGCTCCTGAATGAGAATATTAATGGCAGAGGTTCTAAGCAGGATCTGTTCGCGCTGGGGGATCCGGTCTAAGCTCGTAATTTACAGTAACATACAACCTCTAAACGTCAGCCTACTCATTCTTTGCAGGGAGGAAATAAGCAAGCAAGCATATATGTGGCAAGATTTCTGGCTGAAAAGGTGAAATTTTGTGTTGTTTTGCCAACTCAACAGTTGGATTTATCGTGTTTTTCATAGCTGAGTCAGAGAAGCTGTGAAAGAAAATAATGGCATTTAACAAGGCAAGAGAACAGCCACTTTTAATCACCACTGACTTTCCTTGACTACAGGTTTATTCACGCAGTACCAAAATAAAATTTGGACAGGACTTATGGTGGCTCTGAAATCACAGATGAAGTCAATTTTCAGCCTTTTCTTAATGATTCCTGAAGGTTTTTTCGGGGAGCCACATCATGTCCTGAACTCTGTCAGAGCAGTTCTGCAGCCCACCCTCGGGTCACAGTCAACGGGCTGAGAAATAATGATGTAGCCCAGAATAGTGACTCGGTCAGGCTTATTGCAGTTTGCAATCTGGTCTGTAACTTATTAGCTGTCTCTCAGAGAGCCATTACAGCGAGGTGTCCAGCAGATTATGGCTGCTTGTTGTGCTTCAGAGACAGCCTAATAATGGGATGACTCACACACTTACAGATTGACACTGAAGACGCACTAACATCAAGCCACACTGGTGTATGCGCGCACACGTAGACACACACACACACACACACACAGAAAATCTTCACTGTAGCATCCCAGTCATTAGAGTTGAGTAAGGCTTCTGGAGTGCTCTCTCCCTGCTAAGCGCTTAAACCCTGCAAAAGCCAGAGGCAGCTTAAAGCAGCGTATGTACATAAATGCATGTGTGCAGTATGTCATGCACGTTAGCTGGATAAAGCGAAAAATTTTAAGGATTGAAGGCAATGAAGCTTTAATTGTCTGTTGCGTAACCAGGCAGAGGAAGAGTTTTCACACACTTCCACAGGTTCTTGCATGATGGGCTATTCTTAGCATCTGTTTAACCATGTTTCCACACTGGATTCAGATTTCTACGTGACACCGGCAAAATGTAAGCTGTAGTCAGCTTTTCCTCTCTAATAAACTGTTAAACAGTGTCAATACTGGCGTTGTTTTGTAGTAGTTAAGTTCACTAGGGATTACTGGATTGTTCCTAGTTTTTGTTTTTCTTCCTTGCAGTTTGTACATTAATTAACCAAACAAAGTGCTGAAAGTAACAGACTCTATGCACATACAGACTAAACTCCCTGCTTCGTTTGGAATCAATTTACTGATATGATGAGTGTGATATTGATCCTACGACAGAAGCTGTCTTTGGCCAGCTTCGGAGAGGTCAGAGGTTGGACTCAGTGATAGAACAGCAGACGGGAGTTCAACGTCTTGCTCCAGGACATTTGAGCTGAGTGAGTACTCACTGACACGAAAGGCTGAGAACAGGTCGTTCTGGTAAAAGCAGTGTCTCTCTACCCACTTGACTTCCCTGCCGGTCACAGACGCTAAACGCTAAAAAGGTGGGGAGCCTGAGCGCTGGAGATCAGCGCAGAAAAAGTACACTGTCTGCTTTCCCTCTTTAATACAAAACAAAAGCAATCAACACAGAAGTATCTTTTAGAGATAGAGAGAAAGAGAGTCCACGTCACTGCTCTCTTGCTGCACTACAGCTGTAGTGTTGCTCCAAAAGAAAAGGACTATTTTAAAGTTGTCTCTAAAGTTTGCGAACAAAGGTCCAGCAGGTAGATGAAAGATTAAAGTCGTTTTTTATAGTGTGTTGTTTAGGTCTATTAGAGAAGAAAGAGGCTGCAGAACAGAGTACAATTTTGATGCTTCCAACTTTTTTTTTCTGCTTCTACAAGCGCTTCACAGCAAGCAGTGGCTGGGAAAAACAGTTTTTGTGCCAGAATCTGCTTGTGTTTTGCAGAAACGGGCCAGATGTCAAACTAAAAAGTGCTTGTTACTGAAAATCTTTAAAGCAAGCAAGGATAGAACGAGGATCACATAAATTATCATTATTCTGGTAGATATTTTCAGGTGGAGTATACACATTATAGTCAAACATGTGAGCAACAATGTTTGTTTTCTTTTGCCCTCTACACAAAGTAGACATGACCCTGTCCTTTTTCATGAATTCAAGGTAGACGCTGCACGCTCTAACCAATCAACACATAAAGGGCCCTGGATGACAATTCCATATAATGCTTAAATAGAGTGAATTATAATTTTCATATCAGTTATAATGCCTCACTCGTGCACAGTTTAAATCCTTGGCACCACATTGCCTGAACCCCATGCAGAGCTTGTCTAATCAGTAGCAGGATTTATTTCCAGACAACAAAGCGATCCCCTCGGGTAAACCAAACCCACTTCCTTGCCTTCTTTTCTTACGCCTGGTGCCTTTGACTTGTTTGGCTTTGCAAATTTTCCAAAGAAATATAATGAGTCACACTCCAAAACAAAGGTATAAATGCATTACAGATGGTGAGTCACACTCTTGTGGGCTAGCTCTTTCGCCTTATATTCAGACTCTGATGGGGCTGACGAGATTAGATTTAAATTGAACTGATGAAACTCTTTCTCATGGGTTTAACGAGGGCGCGCTGGCACTCACACCCAGAGAAATATAACATGATTAACATGAGGCTTACGACAATGGGAAGCACTTAATATGAATGGCACTGAAACAGAGGACGACCAGTAACTTGCACCATTCAATTCTGTATCCTTTTTATTCCAGAGACACATTACTGTGCCCGTCGGCTCACCTGATGAGTCCTCTGTACTCCCTGCAGAGGGCCACAAAATGTGGGCAACACAGTTCACTTGAAATTCCGATCACTAATGTTGAACTTCTAGAAATGACCTTTACCGCTGCATCCCATATGAACACAGCAGCTGAGCTCAGAGCATCAGTAGCGCAGCTCTGAGCAAATAGTGCTCGCTGCCTCCTCTGCCTGAATGGAGGAAACTGACGAAAGAGTCAACGGAGAGGGAGAAATGCGTAAAGGGGTTACGTAAAGGTCGCCTGGCATATCTGTTTTCTGCAGTGAATTCAGGCAGCCATCTGCTTGTCCCTTTTATGCAGTCATTCCTCATTCCGCTGCTTAAAACTGCGAAATGCTGGTTCTGTTGCTTCAAGTTGTCTCGTCATATCACATTTGGAAGGTGGTGTGATTGAAAGCTGTCTTTAAATGTTATTTCACTGTTCTGTAATTTCCCCGGTTTCCGCGAACATTCAACACGTCATGTGAAGAAAGTCTGTGGTTAAACACCAGTCAGTAGTAATCAGCTTCCTTTGTAATGACAATTGATTGTTGCTGAGGCCGAAGAAGAAGATGAAATGCCTGTTAGAGGCAGCAAATCTACAGGAATCAACTGTATTCTTTTAAAAACTCTTTAATCTGATGTTCTGATCATCTCTGATTTACACTGAAAGCTCTGAAAATGCTAGTAGGTGGAGATTATTTTGTTATATGTTCCGCTCCCAAGGTCAAGAATAAACATCCAGGCTGAAATCTTCAACTTGATATTTAAAGCAATGTCTAACATGTTTTCATTGCCCTCCAAAAAAATCGTTTATGGTCGGTAACTATTAGCAAGACCTACCACAGTCATTTTTTAAGATAATGAAAATCTACGCTACGTTTTACTCACCTGGCACAGTGTTGTGAGTTTTGGTGAGACATAAAAAAAAAAATTTCAGAGCAAGTTCTGACCAATGACGTAATAAGTGAACCTTAATATCTTGATAGCTAGCTTGTGGTAAAATAAAATGTATTATCTTTGAATCTATGGATGTAATTTGTGGGGTTTTTGGAGGATAATTTGCATTTGCTTGAGTACAGATGGAGTTTTCTTGTGGGCAGCATTTAGTGAGCATCAAGGGCAAAGAACAAAGGAGGCAATCAACGATGTTGTATTGAGGTACATTCGTATTTCGGAAAGCAGCGCTGGAGATGAATCCTTTGCCTCTTCACATGCATTGATTTCTAGATGCTGCAGCCATGAATAAGGCTTCAAACAGCTACACACAACTATTTAGAGGTTCTAGTGGTTCTTCAGCCAGAGATGATTATATACACAAACCACATTTTTCTCCACGTAGTGCCTCTGAAGAGCCATTTATGCTTCAGAAGGTGTATTTCTCTTCGCTACCAAGGCAGACCTCTTTCATGTCGTCTGCAACACTTCGCCACTGCTCTGTAATTAGCAAACACTGCCCCGTTAGCCAGAAAGACCACCCTGTTGTGGCACTTCAGATCATCCTGATTTTTCTTCCCTCTTACAGCCGTGTCATACAGCCTGCGGGGGATTTCGGGATTTAACAAGTCTAGTTGGTGTTTGTGTCTTTCAGCCACACCTGACAAGCAGGATGTGGGCTTTAACACCCAAGGGCTGCTGATCTGGTCACGGAAACTTGTCAGAGAAAAAGCCAAAAGTCAATATCAGTGTTGAGGAAGAAAGGTAAAGAGGGGGAGAACGAGAACAGAGTATGACACAGAAAGAAAGCCTCTTATCCTCTCTCTCTCCCGTTTCGAGATGGGGTCTTATTACTACCTAACAGCCTGAAGCTCTGTCTCTGCTATAGAGACAGAAAGTGGCAAAGAGAGTGTCAGACAATAATTAATTTTGAGGTAATGCAGGAGAAGCCAGGTGATACGAATCTCTGGCCTTACTAAAGCATCACAACCTGAACTGAGTTCTTCCCGAGGCCCCTGTTCCTTTCCTGGGAGGCTGACGCATTGTTTTTCACTCTAAGGGTGCATTGTACCACAATCTGAAAAGCCACATGTGCACTTGTTTCTCTGCAAAACGAATACATTAACTTTTCTATCACTGCTGCCATATGTTTTTTTTGTCACATGTTTTAATTGCTTTAATGGCGTCCTTGTTGTTGCTCACATTATTTGCTCTGCTGTTTGCTGTTTCCCAGTCTTTGTCCGTCTGGCTCATGCCTGACGTTAGAGGTTTGTTGCGTCTTTTTTCGTCTTCAAATTGCTTGACTTCTCTCCCCTTTTATTAAAGGATTGTAGCAGTGTTTTGCATGCTTTAGCACAATTACTATGCTTCACAGCAAACCAGTGTGTTTTTTAGATAATTTTCTCCTGCCATTCCAAGCAGCCATTGGTTTCCACTAATTTCAGAGACATACGAAAACTAGCAATCAACAGACTCTTGAAACTTTCCTCAACTTTATATATTGATATCCAATATGTTTGTTATCGTCCACAAATCCCAATAAAAAGACCAAAGGCAGCAATGAAGAGATCTACTAATGAGTATTCTCTGTGAATCTAAAGCCTGATGTAGTTTATTCCTTTGTGCCATAGATTATGTTAAATTAGATTACGCTTTATTGTCTTGGGCATTCTAGAGACACAGTCGATATAGCAGCACACATGTGCAATCAAACTCCAGCTTGATTGATAGACCTCCAGTCTTGTCCAAAAACATTAAAAACACATCAGTGAGCCACACTGTTGCACTGAGTGACATAATCCTTCATTACCATGGACACAAGCACTGTAGTTAATTTAGAGTCGATCCCACACACACACATACACACACACACACACACACACCGTTCTGCTGCTGAAATACTCACTAGAACACAAAATTAGTGGCTGTTAGTATAAAATCCCAGAACTCCTGTTTATGTGTATACAAAACACACACTTCAGTCTTTTCATGGAATTTATTGACAATAACTAAAACAAAATGAATATTGACAGCTTTATCCCTTTAACTTGTGTGATCAATCACATTGGACACATTTTAAAAACTTGTTAATTAATTGTCATATCAGTATCGAATGGAAACAAATAGCTACTTGGAACAATACAAACAAAAGCTTGCTGCATTCATTCATTTTCTGGCTGCTCAGAACAAGTTGACAACACATATTTTACGATCACATCACTAAGATAGAAAACATTTGCATATTTTGCACATCCTGCAGATATGGAGCAACTGTAGCAAAAGAAAAATAACCGCTGCTACATGCTTCACTATGTCCACTGGCTAGTAGCTACTTCGTCTGTCTGTGATTTGTGGCCAGAGAGGTAAAGTAAAAATAGCTGCCTATCGCTGAAAAAGAGGATGATGAGACACAATCACAACAACGTTGTGGGCTGTAAAAAAAACAAAGCAATAAGCTGAAAGACTCTAAACTGCTCTTTTAAGCTGAGGGGAATTGCAATCAGGTAAAAAGTGACAGTGGGTACCTCACTACAAATGGCACTTTTCACATTGCACATACCAAAACACTTGTATTGTCCTTTAAGAATCAGAATGGATAGATTAAGGGAATACCATTTTTGATTTTCATACATTTTGTCATTGGGGGTTGCTGCAAGGTCACCAAAGTGGGCTTGAGACAGAGCCAATGGTCTGAACCTGTGGGCCAGTTTCAGGAAGTGAACAGGAAGATGAAATAAACATCACCAGACTGAGCGAGGCTAAAAATGTCTGGATATATCCTTTCTTGTTTCAGCTGCTAATAGTCATCATTAATTAGATCTTTTCCTTCTTAATTAGTTCCAATTTGTCAGAGTAAAATCTTTTTAACTGTAAGCTGTCTGGATCCTGGCCCGATAAGGCCTGTCAGCTTTTAACTGGTGTGCCGTCAACCCCCAGTCTCCTTTCCAAGGGGCAGTGCTTATGAGCCTTTTACATTACAGTGAATGACAGTTCATAACCTTATCTTTCCAGGCTACTGTGCTGTATAAATCCTCTTTGGGAAACACCACTCGAGAACGTCCTGAGATTCATCACAGTTCTTGTCAGAAAAAAATAAATAAAAGTAGGAAAAAACCTGAAAGGATGCGTATCCTGTTCACCTGGAGTGTCTGGAAGATAACTAGGGGTAGAACGTGTGATCCTGATGCATGGCTGACAGACAGATTGACACCCCTGGTCTCTTCTGTATCTTCCCCAACCACACAGGAGCAACAATGAAATATAGACGAACGAGTCGCTGCCGCATCCAAGCATCATGAAAACATTTTGGGCAAAGGCGATCCCCTCGGTGGCTCTATTTCATGCTACGTAGACATGTGTCTGAGGAAGGGGCTGTTTGAAGCCTGAGTGCAGGCAGATAGGCCGGCAGACGCAGGATGATAGTAGATATTTTACTGAAGAGGAGCATCAGTTTGAGGCAGCACTCAGAGTAACACCGTGTAGAGAGGTTTGTTCCAAAATGGGGTATGTACCATTCGGGAAAAAAGTGACACCTACTTTTGCAAAATGACTGACAGCAAAAAATTTTGACTTTCTACTTTTAAAGGGTAGCAGGTTAACCAAACTGACAAAAACACATAACTCTTTCAAAAACAGCCCTCTTCTCATCAACTGAAGAATATGCAGAAAAACAGAGATTTCCAAATTAAATCTCCATGCAGCATGGTTTGCAGAACAGCTCACTGCAGTCTCATGCGAAAGACTTTGCTTTAGGGTGGGGGGCTACAAGCCTTACAGCTTCAGCATGTAGTGCTCAGCATTCACAGATGTTGTTTTTTCTGTCCCTCCCGCCTTCTTTTGTAATCTTTTTAAATACTCAGCAACTTGCAGGGAGGAAGCCTGCTGAGTGGGGACTGATTGTCGTACTGGAACTGCATGTGTCATTTGTAACTGTGACAGCAAACCTACCTGGAGCGCAGCGCTGGGAAAGAGAGCGGGAAGGAGAGCTCAGCCTGATATCTTGAATTTGTCTCAGAGCTCAGCTAGAGGCCGTCCCCTGCTGCCATTACAGAGAGAGACGGAGAGGCTGGAGGGCTGCATGCGCTTCATTTACATGCCGCTTTTTAGTTGTGAACGCGATCCTTTTGACAAAGAATGTGATTTCAGTCAGACTAATTCAGTTAGATTTTAGCTGTTCAGTGTTCAGTTCAGGGTTGTGAAAAGCATGGTTTTGCTTTGCAACTGCCCAAACTCAAGGGTCCTAAAGGTCACCATCCCTTTGGTCCCTGTCAACATGTTGCAAACACATTGTCTTTATAAACGAGGTCAGCACGCCCACTACTGTTCTCTATAACATACTTAAAAAGGTCCTTAAAATCAAATTACAATATATGTTGTTGGCGGCATTTTCTGATCTTACGCCCTGATCGACCATACAGCATCATTTGTCTGTGTCTTCCAGAGCTGCTACAAATCACTATGGAAAATAAATCAGTTTTATATGTGAAAAAAACTGTGGTTCACGTTTGGGTTTGTGCAGCTTCAGGGTTAAATTAGTACTTTGTTGAAGTTAAACATTGTGGTTTGTATTAAAATGAACACCTCATTAAGTTTAGGGAAGTTGGTTGTCATGGTTACAATAATGGACACTTGGACTAGGGAACAGGGCTTTGTCACTTGAATTTAAACACAATGTTGTTTGGGGGCAAGTGATGAAACAGATAATTCCATCATTCTTCTTCATTAGTCCCATTAGTCCAATTAATATGTAAACCCAGCATTTTTTTTAAATTTGATCATTTATTGCTATTCATTTATTTCAACATCTATTTGCGAGTAACTTCCTCAACTATAGATCTTGCCTTAGAATGCTGTCATTTCTTTTTCATAGACTGGCTTTAAAGGTCAGAAAAGATGAAAATGGCTCAATCAAAGCTCCTGGAAACACTTGCCGTCCCCAAATATCATACATACAAATTCTAACACGCAGCGTGTTCACACATGACTAAATTTGCATGACTTTTGAATGTGCTGTTGATGGACATTAGTCCCACAAAGCAAAACAAGCAAATGCTGGATGAACTACAGGAGCTGCTCACAGCTGGAAAAAGATTAAAGTAATTGATGGCAGCATTGAGAAGAATTTTGATTTCTCTCTGTTGACTTTCCAATTCTTACGACAGCAACAGATTTCTAAAGTCGGAGTGAGATTGATGTCCTTCAGCACACATGTTTTTACCATTTCCTGTTAGTACGAAATGGTAAAGTACACTAATTACTTGCAGACCAATTACCAAAACAGCATACCATTAAGACTGGTATATGATGTATATTTTGTGATAACAGTAGAGGTGAGGATTTAGGACATTATAAATGCTATCTAAAGATAGTGAGTGTGTTGTAATCCAACCTATTGTCTTGTAATGGCTGGCTGGGAAGTGCCATGCACATAGATTAGGATCAGCGTAATCAATAGATGACTTGATCTACACACTAGAATAACACTGAAAATTGTAAAGCAGAAAATGCTTGCCACAAAAGAAAGAAGAAGCATCAGTCAACCTCACTGCGGTAGAACATATGCTCTCCAGGATCCATACTTGATATTGCTGACACACATCACCATTAGCCTCAGTCTGACAGTCGGTGTGTGCTCTTCAGAGCAGAGCCAGATGTTTTGTAGTTTCTCACACTGAGGAAGAAAAAGGGTTTTTTTTGTGTGTGTGTGTTGTATGTATGAAGACTCAGAAAATAGTCACATAATCATGCAATTTTCATTCTGTTCCAAAGGGCAGACTGACCTCCCCTGAGTCCAGGTCAAAAGTGGTTCTAAATTAGCTCAGATTGGTTTCTTAATGTCTGTATAGCATGTGTGTAATCACATTTTCTTGAAAGGAACTGCAAAATTCAAGATCAATATAATGAAATCCTGGTTGAAAACTATTTTCGAGATGTTTTTTACACATTAAGAAAACTTCTGTATGCAGACGTTTTGTTGGTCATATGACTGTGGTAAAGACAGACAAGATGAAGGTGTCCAGTATAAACTCAAACATTCAGTTTTTCCTTGTGTATATTGTTTTATCAGTCACATAATACAAGGTGACTTTGAGCTGATAGGAAACATTTGCATAAATACTGTATATATATTTTTAACTGAGACACCAGATTTAATCTAAAGTGAACTGTGAGTCCTGAAGGTATTTAGCCACTTAAAACAAGATTCAAAAAGCAACTAATACATCACTATGCATTGAGTAATATGGAAAGCGTACTCTATCATGATGACCCTTGTCAACTCTGCAAATGTTCCCATGCAGGTGTTAGACACCTAACAGCTTTAATAATCCCACATAAGATCCTCCTTGCAGTGAGGAATTATCTCCTCGTTTGTTTGTGTGTGTTTTCCCATGTGTCCACTTAGGCATTCATGAAGAAATCTTTGCAGCCATTCAATTCAATTCATTAAGCAGTGGGTGAAAATGAATATTTTAGCTCCACCTATAAAAAAGCAGCTCCTGGCTAAGTGAAGCTGATGTGTCTCAAAGGCATGTGAGATGCTGCCCTCCTCCGAACACCTTCTTTTAAAATGTGACGGAGGGTAACAGATGGTTGTTTACCATTCATGAGCCCAGCACATTATGGGTATTTCCTTCAGTGTTATAGTAGCAATAGAAAGAAAGCATCAGTTAAGTTTTTCATTTATTAATCCTTATTGGACAGAGTAAGCACAATACTCACATGCCCATATGTAATGTTGTCATAGTCAAAGCAAAATGATCCTTTCCTATTGTTTTCATATGCATGAATATATTCTTTTTGCTGATGTTGAGCTCAGGGAGGGTTCATGGGGAGGTTACAGGCTCCTGTTTGTGTACTGCACTTCTTGTATGCATTTAATGTGAAAACAATAAATATACTGTTGGGAAAAACACGCAGCTCCACTGTCAGACAAGTAAATGCAAGACAAGTACGTCCAAAAATGCATTACAGTGCAGTATGGGATGAGTAGTTTCCCTCTTGTCTTATATTCTTACTTTTCTTTTTGTTCATTTTTCAGTTTGTTTTTCATCTAATAACTAACTAGCTGGTCCAGGTCATGATTTAAAGAGCCTTCGAACAGATTTGAGTATGTAAGATAGGAACTGACAAAGGAAGCGAGCCAGCTGCAGGCAGCTCTACGGGACGCCTCAGGCCCTTAAAGATACATTTTTGTCCCAAAAACTGGAAGTCCTGAAGACGGAGACATGAAAAATGAGAGATGTGGAGTGAAGGCAGCTGGGATATGAGTAGACGGTATTTAACTTTCAGTGACTGACTCTGTTTATAATGCAAGTCCTTCACTGAGCAAGTCTGATCTGAACAAAGCTGCCAAAGGGTGCACTGGTTTTAAAGAGTCTGTCTCTTTAAGCTTTTTAATATGCTGGTCAAATAATCGCTTCCTCATAGACTTTCCCCCTCCTGATGAATTTCAAAATGGACCATTCATTCCACACCAGGGCTCTGTTTGTGTGTGTGTGTTTGTGTACACTTATGTCTGAATGTGTGTAGCTGTGTGTGGGCCAATGCCAGGGGGCCAGGCAGCACATTAAGACAGTGACTGGCAGATCTCATTTGGTGTTTAATTTCACAAGGGTGAGCTCTCATCTGTGAGGGCCCATTAGCCTCGGGCCAGCTAGATGAATGATGCTGGTGGTTTCTTGTCCAGTGATGTTTACACTGACAGGACTTATGCGATTCTGTGTGTGGAAAGAAACTGAGAGCATTTACTGAAATATTATAATTAGGTATATTTCTGGGGTGCTTGAGTATTTCAGTTTTATGCTATTTTACACACCACATGTCAGGGGCAAATATTATACTTTCAACACCACATTTACACGTCTCATTACTTGTTTCTTTGCAGATAATGATGTTAAAAACCTGTGATGAGCATCTAGGCACAGACATCCATTCCAGACCAGTTCGTAACAGTATGTGTGTCAATGTAATCTCAACTCAAAGATCCACTAACTAGCTTTTTATCTGAGCTTTCAACTTTTCAACATCTAAAAAGATGGTGAGACGCAGTTGAAAGCTCAGACCAAGTTGACCGTTTGAGTTGACATTTGGTCCCACATATCATGAGCACATGAAACATGACATATTGTTATGCAGTAAATTATTAAAGTAAATATAACATCATTTTCTGACACTGTGACGGGGTTAGTTCTTCCTCCATGCACTGCTACTTTGGACTCCACAGTTCCTCTCAGTGCTGCAGAGCATTTTAGTGTATTTTGGATTACTGCGTTGGTTAGGATTAAGATTGAGGTTAGGTTAAGGGTTTGGTGATAAATGCTTGACAAAGACTGCTACTAGGTTGTGAACATTGGAGCATTTAGCATAAAGAGCCAGATATTTTTCTCAGTAGTGAGTGGAGACCAAACCAAATTCACGGATGTCTGGCAACAGTTTGCAGGCAACAGTTTTCTCATATGTTCGCCGATCACTTTTATGATATGATAGTATGTCAGGGTTGTATTTTTAGTTTGTTCCACCAACTCAAGGTGGCCAACAAAACAAAACAATAATGCCGTAATGTAATTGAATGCAGGGAAAGTAAACATAACACTTTACTTAAGTAAAATTCTGAATGCAGGACTTTAATTTAATTGAGTGCAGTGCTTGATTTGTAAATCAGGAGGTCAAGGAACAGGAGAGACTGAGAGAGAAAATATCACAGACCACATCAAAACTCTCTGGTGCCTGCAGCACCGCGGACAAGCTGTTGGCTGATAAAACGAAACAAACTAAACAAAGCTGTCACCACAAACAAAACATTATTCATTTACATTTATTAATCAGAACATATTTACAATAATCACTCAAAATCTATCTATCTATCCATCTCACTGGCAGTCCCTTCACTTCCCTGTCGTTTCCCTTCTGTGTGTGGATTGCTACAACGGTGGGAAAATGAAATTAGGGCAGAAAGTTCTATTTACAACCACAAAAACCAAGCAGTCTGTCTGTCTGTCTGTCTGTCTGTCTGTCTGTCTATCGACCTCCGTTTCAGTATTACAGACACACACATCCACCCACTAATTTAGGATACTCATTTCACAGAGCTCTAACAGTAAATGTTACCATAAAAATTATTTAGAAAATGTATTTAAAGATTTTGTCCAAATCTGGGAGGTTCCAGATCCTGGTCCAGCAGGATCCGGCAGAAATTAAGCCTTGATTGAGTGTTGATTGACTGTTTTTACATGTTACATGCTTTTGTTCCTCCAGCTTGAAGTCAAAATGAGAACAAAGTGATTTTTTTAATCGACAGTTACTTTTTATTGCAGTTGAAAACTGATGTAAAATTGATTTTGACAAAATGCTTGTTTATAAGATTTATTTATTTCTTTATTGCAAAAAGCAAAAGTAAATATATGATGCAGAGAATAACATTTCAGCCAGCAGAACCAGGGCATTGCAGGTGAAGGTGAAACACAGCACCCTATTAATAATAATATTCAGTTCTAGTGAAGAGCTGCTGCAGACATTTAACACTATAAACACCTGCACTGTTTTTAGATGCATCATGTGTTTTTGTGCCCTTGTATCAGTTCAATTGCAAACTTTATGGCCCCCTAAGGGAAATTTGTTTTCCGACTGCTTCTGCAGTAAAACACATAATAAAGTCACATAATAAAGTATAAAACCACTGTAAAAACAATAAACGCATTACCTGAAAGTACAAGAACACACATAACAAACTGCCGCGTCACACAGTACAACAATAAACACCTGCATCAGCTGATAAGACCAGACAAGATGCCAGTGCATTGATAGAGACCCATAAATATTTCTCATTGGTGTGAAATGCCAAGTTCCTGTGGAGGGCGTTAGGCAAACAGGGGTACACTAGTACAATACAATACAAACCCAGTACAATAAACCTGGAATAAATACTACTAAAACTGATAGTATTCATTTTTTGTTGTGACTGTGCCAGAGAGTGCAACTAAGTCAACACTTTGCTGTTTAATGCATTTTTAGTTTGTGTTCTTGATGTATTGCATAACATTTTAATGCAAGGTCATCCTCTTATACAGTATTTCCCCGCTATGAACATAATTTTTGATCTTATTCCAGTTGAAATGAATAGCCATCCGTTTCATTCGTTCTTGAGCTTAGGTCCTCCAAAGCACTACCATTTAAAACACATTTAATGTATATTAAATGCCTGCTTACCATGTTTATTTATATCATTTACCAAAGGAAGAATTCATTATTTGAAAAAAAAAAGTTTAGGAACAGCTATTTCAGGTGCTTCTTACTCATCACCAGTACAGTTGGGATTCTTTGTGTATTATTTCCTTAAGGTTTGTGTGTGTGTGAGAGAGAGTGTGTGTGTGTGAGTGAGTGAGAGAGTGTGTATGAATCACAGCAGTGAAATTGATCCTCTGAGTTCATATTTTAAGCTCCCATGCCACACTCCACCATTTGCGACTTCAGAGAGTTGTCTCTTTGTTGACATCAAAAGATTTTCTGTGTCCTTTGTAATACAGATAATTATCCCCATCAGTGTGGGCTTTGATGTTTACATAGCCATATTATGCTTTGTGTTCCTGTGCGTGTATGTGCATAATGAGTGAATGTGAGTGTACAGTATTTGCTCCATTGTGTGTGCACAATGTAGGAACATCATTTCAAGAATTTGTCTTACATGCGTTTATGAATTGTATTGAAATGACTGGAATTTGAAACAACATCAGTTAGAGATGCTATGCTAAGCTATTGAATTATTAGTATAATCTTTTAGCCTGTTCATGTTTGCTTTTTTTTTGGCTAAGATATCATATATCATCTTATCATATAATTCCTGTAAATAACAACTGAAATAAAACTGAACACCCTGATTTGAACACACCTCTGTCTCACTTATCCTGCCTACATTGCAGTGGTTACAATGACATGGTTACTCCTAAACACATCATTTTTTAACATGTTTTCAGCTCAGCTGTTTTTATCGTCTCTGCAGAGAACACTGACTTAAGTGCAAGTCCCACAAATAAAATGCAAGTTTAAAAAAGTTCCTAAAATGCATTTCCATACAAACACAATTAAATTACAAATAAGGTGTGCAGATTTACAGTTAAAGCTAGATGATAATACACTACAACACAACTTTGACATGGTTCATTTAATCATATTGTTAACGTAAGATACAAAGAAGATTAAGTCTCAATTTTACAGAGCTCAGGTCCAGTATGATCCCAGATGAACATGAGGAGGACTATCGAACTGTGTAACATGTTTTATTTTTGGAAACTGCAGTGGGTACAACAAAGGGAGTCTAAGGACTTTGTGTATATTGTGTTTTTACTTTTCCACTCAGGTAGACACTCATGGGCAGCCTGGGTGTTTGGGCTGTGGCTGTGGCCGCTCTGCTGGGGACCTCAGGGTGCTGGCTGGCTGAAGGGCACAAGAGTAGCAGGCGAAGCAGCGTGGATACAGCCAGCATTTCACATACCTCTTTGCAGGAACCATACTCCAGGGTAAATATCCTGTGCAACTTCCACACACACACACACACACACACACACACACACACACACACACACACACACACACACACAGATGTGCATTACACACTGAAGTTTGTGTTTCTATTCTTGTGAGGACACTCATTGATATAAAGCATTCCCTAGCCCCTAACCCTAACCTAAACCATCACAACTAAATACGTAAACCCAACCCTTACCCTAGCCCTAACCTAAACCTAATTCTAATCAAACTCTTAAAACCAAGTCTAAACCCTTAAACAGCCCTTTGAAGGTTGATGTGAAAATGAGGTCCAGCCAAAATGTCCTCACTTTCCAGAAATGTCCCCACTCCTAAGGTCTAAATCTCAAATTGATTCTATAAACACACAGTGATATGAATCATACAAACCATACACTAAATCAGGGTTGTAAAAAAACACATTTGTTGTCAAATTTTGCACATTTTAATGACTGTGGAACAGTGTGCTACTGTCTTGATATCTCCTATGCTATGACATGAGGCATGGAAGAAGTAAGCATGTGCATTTTCTGTACACCATTTCAAGTTGTTTATAAATACAAGACACGTAATTTTTCAAACACAGTATCAGTCATAATATGGACAATCAGGCTGAAATTCACAGGATCTGTCTCTAAGCATGTTTATGATGACTGCACCAAATTGTAGGTTGAAAGATCAAATACAATTTCCGTGAATGCTGTGTCAAATATGTCCAGAGTACAGTGCCAAATCACTCTAAAAGTGATATATTAGTTTAACTCACTTTACTGGCCACGAGTGTTTAGAAACGTTTTTCTGAAGATTTACATTTTTTAGAAATGTTTAAATTGGCTAGATTTAAAATAGTAGGCACTGAATATCCTCCCAGAGGAGGAGAATCTGAAATTGGCCACACTTTGGAGTGTCTTGAAGTTGCAGATCTACTACTGGAGGACGCTAACTGTCAATAAAATACACGTGGCTACTAGGCAGCGATGCAGTGTTATGATTGGCTGATCGAATTGAAAGCAAGTGGTTGGTTTGCTTTGCCTCTTGGGCGTGTACGTAGTTTAGTGATATTAACGCTATTGGTCGAATTGTTAAGAGTTAGTCAACCGTTGAAATGACGTTGTTGTAGCTGTGCGATGAACTTGTCTAAAACTAGCGGTTAACTAGCTATCTGAAGTATCTTATCGCCATTATTTCAGATATTTTTATAACTGGTTAGAACTTATCTGAATTGGAGTGAATCATTACAATGGAAAGACGCTTGTCAGTCGACCTACAAATACCTTCACAACTCGCTTACTGGAATACGGGATAGCAGGTAAGTTGCTTATTATTTAGCGTTAATGTTTCTGCTATGAAGTAAGACGCCAGTGTCCCACGTTACAAACATTACAGTAACGTTGGCTAAATTTCTCATACCTGCTTAAATTTCAAACGTCAAAACTACGTATGGGCCCAAAATCATCTTGAAATTAACGTCATGTGACATACAGTGTTGGGCTGTGGCGACGTTACTAGCTTAAAATTCTCAGTTGCTTGTTGTTAACGTCGCCGAGTCAAATAGCTTTTAGTAGCTCAGTTCTATTAATGATCAAATAGTAGCGTCCATGCAAGCTAACTACATTTCCCCGAGCATTTCTGAAGCTCAAACGCAGCGGAGCTTTCTGCTGCAGCTTGAAATAAACCCACTTGGGATCAGTAAGTAACGCCACTGCCATAGACGGACTTGTAAAAAATAGAAAACTAGCTTGGATATAGTTAACTACTTTTGCCATGTTACTGTGTCTTAGCTTGCTACATTCCTTGGTTAGCTTCGGTGTAGTGAAGCTTTATTTAATGTAGGGTAACTGGTAGCTTTACGTTTCCCAACTATGACATACTAGGTTTGCCTGTGACATAAAGGCTAGCTCACTTGCTAAAGAGCTAGCTAACGTAGGAAAACATGCATTGCTTATTGTCTTATATGACAGGTTTCTAACTTTTGTAGGATATACTCATAGATTAACTTCAAAGTGTTTGGCTCATTATTATCTGTTTGAAACTTTCCAGTTCATTTAATATAAAAAAATGAAAACAAACTGATGGATGAAAAGTCACATAATAAAAACCTCAATTTGCAGCACACACACACACGCACGCACGCACGCACACACACACACACACACATTTATATATAGTATTAATTTGATTAAATAGCATAAGGAGCAGGGTTTTTTTTTTTACTTAAATTCGTGGAACAAGTTCTACTCACCACCAGAGAACCGATTTCCTGTAAACTGGTCAAGAGCGTCCTCTTGCATTATTTTTGATGTTTGGGAATGTAAAATCTAGGTGAAAATCAGTAACAGTCAACTGACTGCATCTCAAAAAAATGTTTTCAAACCCACCAATGTGCAAAGCAGCCGGGTTCATAATAACGTCATTAGATATTACATAAAGGATTGCGTGAGCGAGGGTAGGCTGACATTTAAATGTGAAATGTATCAAAACATGAAACAATCAGTGTGAAAAATATAGGTGACCAAATAATCAGCTAAAGATGTAAACCATTTTTATTTTAGTTTTGTTGAGCGAAGTTTGTGTTTAGAAATAAAGGTCTCCTATATGGCTACCACACGAATAACTAAATCATATGAAAGCACTGTGTGCCGATTAGAGGTCTTCACAAGTTTGGACCCACTCCGAAACAGATTTATGTAAATCTTCAAGGATTAGCTGCTGATTTTAATCAATTAGAGGAAATTTAATGCTATGTCTACTGCATCACAGTAAGTCTGTACTCTTAATCTGTCACTTCCTCTCTGTCTCTCTGCTCACTTTGGAAGAGAAGAGGAAATTGACAGGGGGAGAAATGGGCAGACAGCTGAGGATGAGAGGTTAACAATTACTCTGTGAAAATCGCAACAACATTGTTTGGTCATGCTACCTGAGACACAGAATCCAACACTCCCTGCCCTTACTGTGTCTACAAATGTGGTTTCTTTGGATTGGTATTAGCTGTGGATGTGATTCAGTTCCTCCTTGTGTCTGACTCCCTCCCCTCCCACTTTGCTGCTTCCTCTGATGGATTTGGTGACAAATAACAATGACAGCAGTGATGTTGGCGTTAACCTGTGTACTTGTGTTTATGTAGTCTTTGTATGAATATATGTATGGATTACCATTTTTAGTAATTGCTGTATTTAGTTATTACAACTATTGTCTGCTGTTTTCTCAAACCAAAGTGCCCTTTGGGGACAGTAAAGCTTTACTTTTCACAACAGACTGCTATTGGTAGTGTTTATTGTATGTCATACCTATGGGAAGAAATGTTAATAAAGTGACAAATATTGCAGATGATTGAGGTCAGTGAGGTTAGGTTGTAATAGACAGGTCTAGTTGGCTGTTTGAGAATAAATTTGTTTTACAAGGTTTAGTCATACACATTATCAAAATGAAAAGGCTTATTGATACTTGTCTGATTCATTTCATGTGTTCTACAATGTGTTTTTGTGAATCTGCTTTTTAAGGTAGTGGTAAAGGTCTCTGAATGCTGTAGTGATTGTAAAAGCTGAATATCTCAGAACAATACCAGATGAAAGTAAAACTCTGAATATCCCTCATTTAAAACTAAGCCTACAGAGTTGAAACAAATCAAAACAGACATCAGTGTTATTAATTTACTTATATGAGTAAGTACATGCACAGTTTATGCTAGGATCCCCACATTCTTCCAAAATCAAAGAGGATTGGTGGTAGGAGAAAACATCTGTGTGAGGTGGGGCCTCATGGCTACTGGTAGTCCTGTTAGTCAGAGCTAACAAGCTGAGCTGCCAGTGATGATCTCTCAGTCTCTGCTGGAATAGCACGGATGCCAGCGGTGCTTTGGCCTTTAAGAGTTGCTGTGTTGTTTCCTATGTTGTAACATTACGATAGTGGTGTGTATGGGGACTGCCAATACAGTTGCAGCTGTACTGTTTGCAGTGGTTGATGTTACTGTTCAACAGCATAAAATGTTTAGAGAAGCTCTGGATATATCATTTATCAGTGTGCCCTTGTGTTGTTTTTGCAGCAGAAGGGGAAAATAGTTCTTTTTCATGTCCGAGACATCTCCCTGCTGGTTTCTGTTAAAACTTGTCAACATTACCAACTTTTTTTTTGTTCTGTACTAGGCTACATTAATTCAGAACTAGCGGTCTCTTGAGCATGGTTCAGAGTTCTGGTGAGGTAACAGTACAAAAGTCACTTAAACTGATAAATAATGAATGGAAAATGATAAAAGCTCTAGGCAACTCACAAATCAACTCCTGTGCTCAAAATCTGATCTGATTTTTTTTTTAAAGTAGACCAAATAGTGATCATTTTTCTTCACCACTCTTGTGTTTTTTCTTCTGGATGATGTGTCTTAGGACAGCTATTTTCGCATATTATGTAACTCTTATTTATTACTTGTCCCTCTGTGTGACAAGCTTACTACTTTTTTGGGTGTAGTGTGAACATTCAGCTACATTGAATTTTTCATTGTACTTTTTTGAATGGTTACAACCATTAGTAATTAGTTCAACCATTAGTTGACTAGTTGCCACATGTTTATCATATTGATTAATTAATTAAAATATTTTTTGGAACATGCTACTATGTGAGCCACCTGTTAACAACACTGCTAACGGCAAAAGTGGTAACACTAATGATTCTAAATGTGTTGGAACAACCAGCAAGGAGACTACACATTTTGGTAATTTATTTCAACACAGTATAAAATTTGTTCATAACAAGGGAATAAAATACTTCCAACTTCGCAAAAACAAAAACTTGGATGCATCAACAGGGGCCTGTATGAAGAGGGAAACAAGAGTGAAGTGGTTCAGTGATTTTGCAGTAACTATAGAGAAAGAGTGTGCACATTGGATGAAAAGTTTAGGAGTAATAAGGTTATGCATTGAATGAATATGGAATAACTGTAGGAACAAATTAAAATGAAAAGAATGAAAATAGCCTTTTCTCCATGAGGACAGGTTTTTCTCTTGCGTTTTAATTTTCAGCAGTGGGGCTACCACCCACTACATTTACATTTTGATTATGACTTGTCCCCATAAACCTTTATTTTTTATTTCGTTGCAGTCCCAGAGGGTTAGTTCACAATTTTCAGGCCATCTCCTGAGAATTTGTATTCAGAGCTGAAGAAACCCTTTCAGGCAAACAGATCTTGTGCAGTGGTTACCATTATATGAAGCAATAATACTCTTCTCTACTATAATTATTGTGGTAGGTGATGCTTTCTGTACTCAGAACAACCCTCTGGTACTTTTTCAGTACCATCTTTCTTATACTGAGATACCTATTATGAGGTAAACAGTAGTAGTAGTAGTGTACTCATATAATGAAGGTGGACACAGCCATGTTTGCTAAATTAGCTCTTTGCATACTTGTAGTTGGTGAAGCAGTACGATGAAATCAAAATCAGCTGTTGTAAAATCCAAATTTTAGAAGTAAGTGCTGAACCCATTAATCAGAAACAAAAGCAGGGTAGTAGCAGTAGGGTGCAAGGTGGGTGTTAACATAACAAAACAAGGTGGGTGTTAACATAACATAACAAAAATTTTAGAGTACATAAAACTTGACACCTAAAATGTAATTAACTCGTATTCCATAAAGCAGCCACTGAAGGGCCTCAGAGTGGGCTGCGGAGGTTGTGGTACTGCAAAATGGTTAGATTGAAATTAAAACCCATTTTTGTGGTAATTTACAAAGCTAGTTGTTGTTAGATCTAGATGTGCTCAAGAATTCACATAGATAAATAAAATGTTAAATTAAAATGCATAATTTCATTGACCAGTGACATTTGACTTACATCACACCAATCAAGTAACTGAATTTCCAGAAATGATTTATTGGTTTTGGTTTTGGAAGTTATTTGTGAAAATGGTTGTTTTTGCATGGGAGATGATTAGCACATTTAGTAGCAAGTACTTTATCAGGTGTTTAAAGAATGTTGTGAATGACTTGTATCTAGAAGCTAGTGACAAATTTGAATACATAAAAATGTTTAGAAGACAGAGTGTGCCAGTGGGCATCACTAGAAACATGAAACCACTCCAGCTAATGATGCAAGGCTTTAATTCTATTTTAGGATTCATCAAAGTTATGCCTGTGAAGGTATTAACACTTACATACACTGCCAGTGTTTTTCTTTTGGCTCCTTTTCATTTACCTCATTAGGTAACCTGTTGGTGCGCTGATGAGCTGCTCTTAGAGAGGACTATTGAATGTAGACAGGTGAACTCTTGTGAAAACACAGACACTGATAGATTCAGCTTTCCTTCCCTGCTGCTCCTCAGGCTTCTTTTTCATCCTAATCAGGCAATACCTCAAAAACATCAAGGTGTCAATATGGTTCACATATTGGACAATAACTGAAGCTGCTCCTTAACAAATATAATGAAGCAGCAACTCTGTGTTGGCATGCAGGTAGCTATTTCTAGCAGAGAGTTTTGTTGTTGACTGGATTTAAAAGCCAGGGAGAGACAGAGAGAGAGTAAGTGTAAGGGCGCATATAAACATATGGGTCCTTGAATGAAGAGTGCGTTCATAGCATCGCATATAAGAGAGTGAGGCATATTCAACCAGACTTTGTAAAAGACACAGCTTGGCTTGAACTGCCCTGCTGTTCAAATTGCATTCTCACAAAATGTCAGTCTCTGTGGCAGCAATGTCAGCCTCTTGTTTTGCGTGGGTGTTTTAATGGTATCCAAGATGGAGGCATGTCGCTGTCAGAGATTTGTGTGCTGTAGTTTTTCGAGAGGCTATAGCAATCTTATTGAGTTTGTACACTTAAACTCTATTGCTACCACAAAACCCAATAAACAGATGACTGGAGAATTGGTGCCACCTACAGCTTGTCTTGATGAACCAACTATTAAAAATTGGTTAATGGTAGTGGATGGAAACAAGCATTTATTCACATTTCTTTTGCAGACTTTCTTGATATTTGGTTCAAATTGCCATGCATTTGGAATGGATGGAAACCTAGCCTATGACTCGCTGCTCAGACATTGGGTAGTTAAGTCCCCTTGAAGCTTTTTAGCGTTGAAATACTTAAAACATTAAATGCCAATTAATGGCATTTCTGAGTAGCCTTTTTTCTGTTATTTTACCTGTGCTTATGCACCACAAGCTACACCCTCAGGATTTACACCGCCTCTCTTTTAACCTAACCTGTCGTGAAAATTACAATGTATAACATGCAAGTGCGGGATTAAAGAAAGTAAAATAAAAACATAGAAGGTGTTGAATCTAGTGTCTTCCATTATTGTGCATACTGCATGGTGTTGCATTGCGAGAGAAAAATACAGACTACTTTCTAATCAACTATGAATCTGCTTTGGCTCAAGTGACATTGCAGTAGCTGCCTTTAGTTATTGTTGAAGTATTATTGTAAACCATAAAAATCCCTGAATGTATAAAGGAAAGCGACGAAAAGAACCCTGGAGAGTAAAAAGAAGACAGTATTTTTAGAAAGAGGCGTATAGCCTTTCTTTCACCTCTATGCTTGGTTTGATTCTCTAATCAATTGATCAAACAGCGGCACTCAAGATGATGGAAGGCAGTGCTGATGAGCACACTCAATTTTATCCTGCCATCATGAGGAAGCACGTCTGCAATTAAGATGGACAGATGGCAGAAAGAGAGAGGGATAGAGATGTAGAGACAAAGAAGGAGGGAATGACAGGAGGCGCTAAAACTGCTGTGTTTTTCGTGAGGCTCTCAGTCTCTTGGGAAGCCAAGAGGGCCTGGTAGTCACACACATGTTTTATCACTGAGCCTCATTAACGTTGACATCTACACTGAGGGACAAGAATGCTAAATGTCACAACACTTCAATTGCTGCCACATATTGGCTTCTTCAGAAGCAGTGTTGCATCGGAAGACCTGCTCCTGTTCTATTTTTAAACATCATGTCGATCCTTTGTTTTGCCAGTGTACGTTAAATTGCATCTAAAGTTTAGATGCATTTATGCAGAGCCGGTGCTGTAACAGCAGCGGTGATCAGTAGTAAACAAGCGCACAATTCACACTTAAATGCTCACAATTTTCACAAACACACACACACACATACCCACACAGGTTGACTGGGCTCCCACTAAAGGAAACAAGAAAAATAAAACTTGATGCACGGTGAGCTGCAGTGAATTCCATTACACAGCTGTTGGGTCCAACCATGCAGAACCTTCAAGTTCCAGATATTTTCCGTTCACATAATTATTAATTCATAATGCAAGACATCATGATGTCACTTAAAATACCTGCATTTCTTTTAAAACTCCATTCACCTTTTACTTTTATATCCACACTCCTTTTGTCTTCCGCATAATATCTTGGATACCATATATACATGGGGGCAGAATATTGCCTCTCTTTTTCTTATCTGCCCCTGTCACTGCTCAGTGATGCTGCAAGACAACTCTCCTCTCTTCTGACATCCTCAGCACTTTCTGTATGTCCCTTGTAAAGCTGTTGCTGGTCTTTATTGTCAGTTCTGCTGTGCATTATCCTTTTTAGAGATGTGCCAGAGTTTCAGGGCTGATGACGATTACTGATGACCTGTAATGGCCAATACCATAATTGTGAAGAGGACAATAGATAGATAGATATTTTTCTAATACAAAACAAATATTAAGGGAATCTTCATCATCTCTAGAATAAGTGTGCAAAAAGTGTACAGGCTACAAAAACCATCAGAATAACTTAACATACTTTTGGACTAATTAATCCGTCATTCTCTCTGCTCTGGCCTCGGCTCTGCACTGCTGTCTCACCCACCAACACAGAGCAGAGGAGAAAAGGACAAGCCAATAACAATAATTTTCTTACATTTTTTTAGTACATTACTTTACCAGTAATAACACAAGTTGTCTGTATTTGTTGTTGTTGTTGGTGCTAACATACTGTAATATTTCCCTGTCAACAGTATGCAATGCATGCACCATTGGTTTCATACTAAGGTCCCAGACATACTAAAAACGTGAATCAGTACTAGTAGTACTGATGTAATTGGGTCGGTACCCTTAAAAGTACTGAGTTCTGCTCCCGACCCTACAAAAAATATATGTTTATCCTTGTGGTTTCAGTTGTTTAACATCATGATAAACATTCCAGTTCAATATGGTGACACCTGCCATCTTGCAGCCTGGTGGCAAATGTGTTTCCAATTATGATGATTTAATTGATTCTGGGATCTGCCTTTGTTAATTTCTCTGCTGTCATCCACCATATATTCTCATATTCTCTCACTTTCTCTTGTCTCTTTTTTCTTTGTCTTTCTCTTTCTGTCTGTTCACCTTTGTTTTCTTTCACCGTCTTTCTCTGAACCTAGAAAAGAGGAAAAGGCATAGTAACGAATGGTGTGTGAAAAGCTACAGAAAGGGCTGTTTTTTCGCCTCACTCCTCCAAGCCTGTAATAACCACTTTTGTGTGTGCTCTCTGTTTGCAGGAGAAGGGGAAAGCAGACGGGAACATCGATCAATGTGAGTACACTTACTGTGTTCAAACCAAACAGCATTTTTCAAAATATGCCATGTTGTGCTCCATGACAAAATCTTTTTTTTTTTCTTGGGCTGTTATTCTGGCGTATACTTTGGTTTTCTGATTGCTGGGAAATGCTGCTGGGAAGTAATTCAAATCTGAATGGCTCCCATAAAATGGACCATCCAGCCCATTATGGAGAAGACCCCTGATCGTGATATAACTGTTCAATCTGAAAAATCCCACTTATTACTGCATCACATTTATTGCTCTTCTGTCCTCAGAGGATGTGTTTGAAAGCATTTCAGATTTTGATTTTGTAATCATTTCAGTTGTCAGTACGTGCCAAGATATAATCTCCCAGCCAGTTGTGGGACTGGCAGACATCAGTCTATTTATTCAGTTGCATTTGACACCATCTGAGACAAAATAGTAGGATATTTTTTCCATTAGTAATGTGAAACTGAACCCCACCATGTCCTGCTGTCCTCCCTCAACTCAACAGTCAAAAAGTGGAAGCATCTGAAATCACTCATTCCAAGTGACAACCCTTTAATATGCTGAAAAAGTATTTATCAGGTGAATAATTCATCTGTCAACTATTATTCGTTCCCTGTTCGAAATGATTAAGTAATGTATGCTTGGCTTGGGCCTCATGGGCTGTGTTACACTGCAGTGATTGATCAGACTGTCGATGCCCTCCAAAGAAGATCATTCATGTTTTTGACTTCAGTAGAGGGAAGGAGTAGGTCATCATCCCACTAACCTGATGATTAATGGCGAATCTGCTCTACCATTTGAGCTACAGCTGCCATGACCAGAATTTTGATATCAGTATCAATACTACATTGAATAAAACCAAAATTTTGATAATACTATTCTGCCAAGTTGAGTTATCAACACAACACGCATGTGTTTGCAGTTCACATTATTGTAGTGACATATGGTCAGGGATGTTGAAGTTTACAACTACTCTGGGATTAAGTTCAAAACTTAGTGTTTGACTGTTGGACACTCTTGCTTTTTTAAGTTTTTTTTATTTTTATCTACCTCAGCTATTGATTTTAGACCATATATACTGGTAAATGTTTTGTTTTTGCTGCATTTAACCACCAGAAGAGGTGTGTATTTTTTTCCTCATATATTTAGTTTGGTGCCAGGTTCCTACATGCCCAACACAGGTGATGATGAAACTGATTTTCAGTTCAGTATTAAAAGCAATCTTTCCCAACAATCCTGAAATGACGTGTGGCAAAGCAATCAAGGACTGTTGTCAGAAGAGAGATTCAGTATATGTTGTTGTAGAGAATATGGTCTTATTTGCAATGTTTGTTTATATCCTATACTTTTCACTCATAGTGGCTTTTCCATCTTGCTGTTAAATTGTATTATGTTAGTTTGTGGGACTTACTGAATTGTTGTGAAAGTTGTTATGTAACTGCATTGACACCACTAATGAAATTACTCCATGTTGTGTATGGCCGACGCATTCACATACATTTTTCTGTGTATTTTGCTGTATCTTAGTGCATGACAGGGAGATTGAGTGGCTTGTGTGTAGGTTACATCAATATTTCCAGGGCTGACTGCTTCCTATTTGACAAGTGACTTCCTCAGTAAGCATTACGCCCATTATGATATGTTGTCTTCATCTCCACAGTAAAGCACGGTTTCTCTGCTTGCAGTGCAGAGGTTTCTATGCCTTCTATTCGACCTAAACATGACCCAGAGGATTTCTTTTGTTTGTGTTATTCAGTATCTAGTGTAGCATCTCTGTTTTTTTTTTACCTTAGGATTTTTGTTGGTTGATTTCTTTTTAACGTTGTATTATGTGGAAAAAAGTAGCCTTCTGAGCGGTAATTGATTTTCTATCTGTGTTTACTTTCTTCACCTGCTTCTTACAATCCTGCTACAGTAACACACATCGTGATGGGGAAACATATTGTGAGGCGTTTCTGTGACAGGTGTTTCCATTGAAGTCTACCTGTCCTCACAGGGGTTGATGCTGACGTATGCACAGGTAGAAAAAAAATGGACACCAGAATTGATGGGGTAAGCTGATGTGAACAAACAGAAGGATAGCGCTGCACCAGGAGCGAAATACAAACAAATTAAAACACTGCAAGCATTTTGCAGCACCTCAGTGAATGTGGAACCACTTTTGCTGTTGCATATAAACATTTGTTGGCAGAAAATGTATTCAGCATGGCTCTACAGTGTAACATATGTCAGTGATGCACTGTATATATCTATGAGTGAGTTGAGCTAGATAATATAAGAAAATTAAGAATTTTCAAGTTATCAACCAAAACTAAAACCCCAAACAAGCCTGCAAGAAAGAAATAACTGTCTGTAATGTCTGTCCACAGACCCTAGTTGGATTCTAGCTTTTACTTTTACACAAACATGGGACCTGGTGTACATCACTTTTAAGAGAACACAAACACTCATATAGATTTGTAATCTATGATCGATATAAATTTTATGACTGATTATGTATGTATGTATGATGATATAAATTTACTGAGAAAGATATATACTGTCCCTCTGTAGTACCAGTGCTATGTACAAAGAAAGTTAACATACAGCCCTGCTCAGTAGGCAGTTGCAGGAAGTTGATGGGAACACCAGAAGAGGAAAACAATGGATTGAAGGTCATGGCTTTGGATTTACATACACTGGGCTCATGTTTTTTTAATATTTGTCTCCAGAGCTTAAGGTCTAAGTGACAAAGTAATTTTGGATTCGTGCACAGTTGCAGTGCCCCACAGTCAACTGGGGTCTTTCTGTGCTTAATTTTTTGGTTCTCCCTGTATCTGTACGATGGAATCATGGTTCTTGATTCACCTGGGTGATGTAGTTGAATATGTGCATTAGCATACAGTATTTGAAGGGTTTTACATACCCTGCTATAGAGGAGCAATGCCGACACAGTCCTTGTCTATCCACAGCTCTCCCTCTGTTGCTGTTGTAGCTGACTGGGAACCTAAATACAACCAAACAACTGGTTTAAAGGATGCAGCTTGTCATAGTATGACTGACTCATGCTGATCAGCTTGTTGTTCACATGTTGCTAACAGCACATGCCTAAAAGTTTCTGGGTGGAACTCACCCTTTGTTGGCATCAGTACTGTGTTACATGCATCAATCCACATACCAGATACGTGCAGTCTGTTTGCTGCTGTGTGCACCACAGTGTGAAATACACAAACCATTACAGCCGTTACATTGTATTTATTGATACCTACTATGGGCAAAGCAGATCCTACACGCCAATTAGATGCCAGTGTTATAGTGAGAGCACAGTCTCTAAGTGTGAAAATCAGTATGCGTTATATTAAAACATCTAAAGGAATTAACATTTCACCATTTTTTCTACTTTGTCTGGTCCAAACAAAATTAACGTTTGATGAATATTGTGAATGTAATGTTGAATGTAAACAGATTTTTGTTGCCTGTAATATATATTGTCTTTTGATGGTTCTGTATTATTATATGCATGTCGAGTATAATATATGGCATGTGTTAGTGTCCATGCATGTGCAGTACTTGTCATGCCTGCCTGTCTATGGTATCATTTATTCTCTGCATGTCATGTGTGCAAACATAATTGTGTTTTTTCTCTTTTTCTACATGTCTGGATGACAGCATTGGTACCAAGATAAGGTGTATTGCTTAGTGAAAGGCTCTGCATCACTGCTGACAGAATGTACTATTATTGATAAAAAACATATTCACAACTGGGGAATCAGCAAGATGCAGTGCTATACCTCATAATGCCTGATAGTCTGAGGTCCCTCGTACCACTTATCCTGAGCAGTGTTTACCAACTAGAAGTTACTTTAACATATCATGATGTTGTCTTGAGTGGTAAAAGAGAGGAGGTTGTTGCTTTGTATTTGGGTTTTACAAGTTCTGTAATCTTCTCATGGTGACATGATCAGCCTATTGCTTGACAGGTTCTAACAGTGGCTGTTTGAATCTTCATAGTAGAATTTAGTTTAGCACTGATGCTCTTTCGTAGTACACAGTGCGATAGTTTAATATTTTTTGGACCTGGGAAACTCCTAGTGTGGCCATAGTTTCTACTGTTGTACTGCAACCAACTTCATTAATCAAAGACATATTAGAAAATATTAAATTGACATGATGCCACCCAGTGGTGCCTTCAATTAGTTAGTAGTCCATCACTGTTCCTGCTACAAGATCAAAAAGTTGTAGATTAGATTTAACTACATGAGAAGTACAGGTCATTTTGAAAGGTGAGATGGTTCGTGAGGGAAGGATGAAAATCTCCACCAGCTGACAGTTAGGCCTAGAATATGTCAGCCCTGTCATTTGAGGACAGCCACTTCAATATTGTGAGCTTTTTTTTCCCCACTCAGTGTGTCCTGATTTACCTCTTGAGACTAATTATCCACAGCCTGTTTGTATGCTAAACTAGATCCACTGTCAAAATCAAGCAATTACATTTCATTTTCTTGCTTTGCTCTCTCTTTCCTTGGATGGTGATCAGTGTAGCTCTTTGGGATTGTCTGTTTTCACTGCCGTTGGCTGGTTGCTTCTCCCATTTTCGATTTTTCATTATTTGAGTTTACCTTTTCTCTTTTCCTGTTTTTCGTTCATCCTATATTATGTATTTATCTTTTGCACTACCTCAAGTCACTTTCCTTTTATTATTTTCTCCCTATTTTCACTCATCCTCTCTTTGGCAAACCCATGAGAATTTGACTCAATTACATTAATCAAATTGGCCCAGTTATACCTTTGGAGTGCAGATGCTAATAGTGAAAACTGCATTAGTGCAAACATTGCATAGGTTTTAAGATGGCTCAGACAGAAGTTTTTTTCTGGCTGGTAATGTGTAGCGATCTCTGATCACAGTGTCACAGTCTGGAAATATGCAGTCACTGTCATTGGGTGTTCTTCTTTTCACAGTGTGTTATAGTTGTCAGTTGGATCCATGTGGAAAAATTGAATATTGCCCGTTTATCTTCCCAGGGAATGGTGATTAATTCGGCCTTGAGTGCTTAATTTATGAACCTTTGCGGAGGCCTAATCAGAGTTTGTTACCGTCACAAATTAAACAATGGGAAGAGGCAAAGCAAGTTAAGCAGTCCTGTGGTTCATTTAGATTGTAATTGGGTGAGAATTAGATGGGACAAGGTTGACAGAGAGACTCTCTAATAAGCAGAAAATGACTGGGGGGGGGCTGGGAGGAGGAAAAGGCAAGGAGAGAAGAAGATAGTGGAGGAAGCTCAGAGAAGCAGGAATGGCTGGGGTGGGTGCTGGTGGGGTATATGTTAGCTTGAAAGCCATCTCCTGGCTGAATTACTCACCAAAGAAGTTGTTTTGATTGCCTCTTGTGCAGAATGGTGTGACTTATTGCCATGTTGATGTTTGCATGTTTTGCCTGTCTGCTTCACTGTCAATACAAAACAATATCAGAATATTTAAAGCTTAATGATACTAAACTGAAATCAGCAGCTGGTTGTTGCATTTCTGCTTTGTTGTATCCTGAAAACAGTCAGATGGCCAGTTTGTCTCAGAGGGTGAGCCTGAGAGAAAGACATGAAAAAATATGATTTGGAGAGACATGGAGAGGAGAAAGGTAAATGACAAAAAAGGATGTGAGAGAAAAAGATCACCAGATCACAAAAGACAAGGGAAGGTGTATGGCACATGATTAAAACAGGGAGAGTGAAAGCACACTTGTGGTATGAGGTGTTTTTGTTTATTTTTTTTCCTCAGTGCTAAAAGTTTCCCCTGCCGCCTCTCTGCAGATATTTACCGGCCATATCCCAGGTAAACATAGAAAATGTGGAAACACAACCTTGAGAATTTGCTGTGAACATGACAACTTGCTATAAGCAATTAATTAGTGGCTTCTCAAGTAGCTGTTACTGAAACTCTTGCTGACGTGATGAAAACAACTGGCAATGTTGATGAATATTCTTGTGAGGGAAAACATACTTAAAATATAATAAATACATATAATAATTTTATAATATAATAAAGCGCTACAGTGCAGTGTTAAATATAAATGAATAGTCCCAACTTTGTATAATGAATTTGTATAATGTACTGTCCAGATGGGTGACGAATTCTAGGACAAAGTAACATAATATTTCTTCGTAAGTTATTGCTCCTGACATCCAGATGCTCATTGTCAATGTGGAAAATCTAGCAACCGCACGGATAATTAATGTCCTCATTGTTGTACTGCTTATTCTGGTGTCAAAGCTCTAATCACAAAAATAATTTTCACATTGTCTAATGAACAAAGATACTTATGTATCCAGTTGGGGAAAAAATAACCTTGCAGTTTCAGTGTAGTGAAGTCTAGCCCACAGTCAGGCCTCTGAGTGTTGCTCAACAAAAATCTCCACAAATCCTAAAAAGCTGTCCAAATATGTCTGCACCTTTTGTTTGAATGTTTTTCTCTAGTTGCTTTTGAGAAAACGTGAGTTGGTGATGGTCTAAGGCAATGTTCAGACTGCAGGTAAATGGGATTTGTTTCTCAGATCAAATCTTTTAAGACGGACTTTCCCCACCGTTAATTGCAAGTGATCAGGTCAGATTTGTGTGCCCAGACATTACCAACCTCTGCATGGGTTGCTGTAGTGTAGGTGTCAGTAACTATGTATGCTCGTGATACGGCTTTCCAACATGGAAGCATGAGAAATGAGGATCAAAAGGTGAAAGACACTTCCAATAAATGAAATAGATGTGAGCTGCTGGAGTGTCTGGACTGAGATGCATCTGTAATCCTATTAGATTGGCCTGTCATACCGCCTCCAAAGGTGGCTTGGATCTGATGCACAAAAATCACATTTATGTGTTTCTAAAATCAATCTGGATACAATCTGGATATCCCTAAAAGCAGATTTGTACTCACAGTCTGAACAAGGTCTGTGACAGACTTATTATAAGTTTTTCAAACTAGAGCTAGCTCTCGTATTTACTTTGTGGCTGCTGGTCTGCCTCTTTACATTTAGGAAGTACTTTAGGAAATCATCAAACTGTTTCTTGTATGTGCTGACATTTATTCAAGCAACACGCAATCAAACCTTTGGCAACAGTGATCATTGGATACATTAATGATCCAAAATGCACTGAATACCCTACCTTTTCCTTTCTGTAACCTGCGTATTTGTTGCATACCACTCACTCACTCTCAAGGTGGGACACCATCATTTTTTGACAAGGTTTGCAGGTTTTCAGAAAGTGTAGGTGGATATGTGATGAGGAAACAAGATTACAGAGCAGATGTATAGTTGGAGAAGTGATAGAGTTTGAGGGATGATACTGTATAATGCATGGGGGATGTGGGAAGCTATCACCTCAAATTGTATTCAAGGTTGAGAAGGAAATCATTAAATCACTTGCTGAGAAACAAAACTCACCCACATTACATTTTCTCAGTCATGGATCTCTCACTTACAGAAGCAATGTAAATTAAAAGGACAACGCTGGAATATAATGCATTGTATTATACTCTACTGCAGGTCTAAATGGTAAATTCAGTCTCTCTCTCTGGGATTGTTAATCAGTTTGAACATGCTGTATTATGTATCAGAGAACTTATGCATGTTCTGTGCTGTACTGTATATTCACACTTACACACAAGGTCTCAAATCACAACCAGTTTAGGGAGCTCTCACATGTAAGATGCTGTCATATGTAGATTGCTCTCACAGAGACATCCTGCATGATTAGAATGTGCAAAAATAATACATTTTTACAGCTGAAAGTTGTAAGTCACTATCTCAGTCACATCGTAAATCTCAGTGAAATGTGATTTCATTTAGCTGTAGAGCAATAAAGATTACCAAGCGAAAAGTTCATTGAGGACTTAATCAAACTAGTAAAATGAAACAGGCTTTCCTAAAAATCAGATCCACCTTTATAGACGTGGTTTCAAAATTAGAATATCTTCAAGTAAAGTTATGATTTGCACCATAAATCTCACAATTTTCACATTGTCATGAACCTAAATTTGATCGGACCAGGAATTATTGCTCATTTCCTTTCCGATCTAATTCACAGGCAGGCAAAGTTTCACGCTGTGATGATTTTTGCCAGAAAGTCTGAAAGTCAAAGACAAAGGGGATTGTAGCAGCGGTGTAAGCTCCATGTTGAGCATGCCTGCAGATACCGCTGAAGGGCTTAAGGAGGGCACACAGCCTCTCCAGGGACTAAGAGGGACTGACAGTGGCACACTGAATAACACTTTACTCTGACTGGGGCAAGCTGCAGCAGTGGGCCTACTTGGACACACACACACACACACACTCACACACATAAGCTGAAGTGCAGATACAGAGGCCGAAAACAGAGGTTATGTGGAGAAAGAAATACCAGAAGAGTCAGCAGGTGAAGGTAGACTTCATTTAGAGGGATGACAGCATCCTCACAGCCTCCTTTCATCTTTAATGAGCTTGATATACATCACTACCTTACAATCCTTTTCTATTTGGCACAGGAAAACACAGCTAATGTGACAGCTATTTGCATACCTCCAAAAGAGACAGGACAAAAAAGATGGCACATGTTCCACAGGTTGATTTTTTTTAGCGAAAACTCTGACCCACTTTTTACACTTTTCTATCTTTAACCTGTGGTGATATATTTACAGCCCTTCGGATTTAATTAGTGGTTGACGTATGGTGTGCTAATAAACAATAGTGCTGTTTTTTTCTTTCTTTGTCTCTCTCTATCATTGTGTGCCTTTTCAGTACCCTTGCACTCGTAGTGTTTGCCTGTACAGACAGCAGCTAGCCTTGCCAAAGTCTTAATCTCATGTAGATAGGGCTGACATAAATGATTATTTTCATTAACAATGAATTATTTGTTTAATGAACTGATTAATCCTGTAGCCTCTAAAACATCAGAAAATTTGCAAAATACCAGTTTTTCAGTTTCCCACTGCCCAAGGTGACATCCTTAGTTCCCTTTTTGTCCAACAGATACATTTTCTGTTTATCAAGTAATTAGCTTATCTTTTGAGTACTACAAATTGCGCCTGTGTCCAAACTCTGTCAAATTAAAATGTATTTATTGTCTGATTAGTCAGAGGTTTTCCTTAATAGGAAAAAAAAATGAAATTACTGTGTTTACTGTTTCATGTAATGTAATTACTGTAATTATCTGTAATTCTGTTTAGGCTTTACATATAACCCACTGAAGGTCAACTTTTGAATGATATCAGCTGCTGCTGTGTGAGTGCAAGCATCACGGCAGACCCTTCAGATCCATTCTTTACCTTCATCCACCTGATTTTTACTGCCTTACCCATCAACAGTAGACGGCTTTATGAGCTGAGAACAAAAATGATTGCTTTTGAATTCAGATTATATTCCTCTACGCTCTGCTCTCTCTTTTCCAGTTGCTCTGTGTCCCTGCTGCTGCCCTATCTCCCACCTCCCACACACATATACAAACCACTGTTTCCCCTATAATTGTAAAGGCCTGCCAGGCTACTGGGCCAAGAGGAACTCTCACCAGGCCAAAATCTTATTTTTAATGCCAAAAATAAGAGCAAATATCCATTCATCTGGAAATCAATGATTTGCATTTGTAGTGGTCTCTGTGCGCCTAAACAACCTCTGTGTCATTGCCAAGGAAACTCTTTATGTGATGAGAGTGCCACTTCCAGTGTTTCCCATTTATTCATTCTGCAGCGGCATCAGCACTGCATGATCATTAATATCCTTTGCTCTTGTGTTTCAATGAGTGTGGGATTATTAGCCCCTCCACACACACACACACACAGACACACACACACACACACACACACACACACACAGCAGAGCAGTGGACAGACAGGTGAAGTGAGGTTTTGTAATAATGCTTTTAAATTCAGATTATATTTTTATAATAATTCTAATGAATTTGTCTTAATTTGTCGTGATTTTGTTGTCATGAAAGCTTAACTTCTGGCATTTGCTCCTGGTGTTTACCACTGTTTTGGAATGGGGAAATAATGGGAGTAACAGGAAAAGAGAGGGTTCATGTGGATTTAAAAAAGTAACTTATAGATATTTGCAAGAGCAACTGATAAATATTTAAAGAAACTTCAAAGCGTTAACTTTGAGAGCAGAAATTGATGTGGTGGTGGTGATAGAATGAGGGTTAGACATTTGTGGTAAAATTTGATGCTGGCAAACTAGGATTATGTCCCATTTCAACTACCCCAAAATGATTGGTCAGATCCTTTTTAAAGGTGACATAAACTGCTATCATTGCTGCCAGACAGGAGCATTACTGCAAGCAGAAGAGATGGCTCTCTGTCCTAAAGTCTTAAATTGGATCAGAGACAGCATGCAATTCCAAAAGATATAAAGGTGCACACTTGATGCACTAGTCTTACAGCTGAATTACCCAGTTTGCACTTGCAATTACAGATTTTGAAGTGTTGATTTCAACATAATATTGTTTGCTTAGATCCCTCAGTGAACAAAAGGAACAACTTTGCTCCTGTGTTGCATTACAGTCACAACAACATGAACCTGAGCTATGAATAAGTGGTATGGTAGCTCCAGCAAGGACTGCATGTCATTGTTTCTGCCATGGGACTGTAAAATTTGCAGGCAAGGGGTCATCTGAGGAGACATTTCCTACCAGGCAGAAAGTAAATGAAAGATTGATTGTTCAACCAGGATGCCCAGGGGAAGGGCAACAGTAACTACAAATAAATGTCCACCACTCAGTTTGCATGTATGCACTTAAGTAACCAGTTCATAGTCAACTTTCTGCAGTTGGAGATTTATAGATCATTACATGCAATGTTGCATCGTCATATTTAAAAAAAATATGAGTCTGAGTCTGAGTAAAAAAAAAGATGCCTCCAAAGGGTTGTTTTCAACTGTTGAATATTCGACTGTTTGCTAAATTCAAGGACACTCATGCTGTGTACTCATTATAGCCTGTCCACTTCAGTGTGCCGCCAGCCCTTCCCACGTATAACAAAAAAGTATCTCTACTACAAATAATATAAGTTCCAAAATATTTCTTTGCTTCTCGGTAGATGAGAAATCTAATTAATGACCTACTGTGTATGTGGGTTAACAGTTGTCACGTTATCACGGTGTAGGGTTGGGCGGTATGACGGTATATACTGGTTGACAGTAGAAATGTGTCCACCAGTAGAGATTCAGCAATACTTTTTCCACTTCCCGAGCTATCCATTAAGCTGTATTTACACACTGTCATTCACAGTGTCTGAACTGCTACCCTGCGTCACGGCAAGTGAGTGGATGTGTTGATGAGTATAGCTGCTTCATACTCTTTTCTGCATGCCTGTGTATTGCTTTCCACTATTTCGGCGATATTGCGGATACATCCAAATAGATTGAAAGATGCGTCCAAATAGACTGCAAAATCATCTTTGCACTGATTGTGTTGATATCAGTGCAAAACCAGCTATCATTACAGATGAGTCCTCCTCCTACACGCTATACCCAGGCACCATCCCTCGCCTAAACCAAACATATTTCCAGTAAGTAAGAATGTATCTGACACGGAAAAATGTGCTCATGTGAAAGGGCAATTCTGGACAATATCCCGATCGGATTCTGGAGTTCATATGAGAAAATTACTATAGTGTGTAAGCGATATATATTCCGAGTCGGCAGTGTGATCATGTGATTTGGGCTGCGGGACTGTTTACTGTGAGAACGACAGGTGTCGATAATGCTGTTGTATCTCTGTTGTTGTCATTTGGAACCTTAAAGCTTCCATCTTGAAAGAAAGTTATTTTTACTTTTTTGACTATTGTCTTATATTAAGCTGTTGTTTTGTTTGTATGAAAGTTCCAAATAAAAGAAGAAAATGCTCAAATGTAGTGAAGTACAGTATGGTTACTTTAAACCATTTCTTAATAGAATTTACTGAACAATTACTATAACATGATACATACTGTTACTCTGATATAAAATTCCATATACTTTAATACAATACTTTGGACATATTGCCCTTATCTACCACAGTATATGTAAATACATTTGATTTCCTGCTTAACCTGATTTCTCCAAGTTGCCTTGCTTCTTCTGTGCAGATAAAGGTAGTGACTGTCAGTGGGTTATTGTGTGTTGAAACTTGCCCTTCAGAAATTAAGAAAACGGGTAAGTACAGACTTGTAATATGTACTGTTTTTGATGTTTAAAATACTCAAGACTTTAGGCCTAACAATCACAGCGATCACATTAAGCCCTCCCTAGCCTCAGCTTTTATTTGTGGTGCCCTTTTGCCTCCTAACAACAGGTGAATAATTTTTAGCATATAGTACACAGCCTCACGTTTGCAACAAATTGCATTTGTTTGTTGATCTCTTGAGCAGGGTCACTGAAGTCAGTCCCATGCTCCTTTTCTTAGGTGTGTAGACTCTTAGGCTTTTTCTTGTCCACACTTTGCAGCCTCTATTTATTCAGGTTTTGTCTCCGCAGTCTCAATCTGTGGCTTGGATAACCTTCATCTTCTTTGACCATCTGAAAAACTGTTCAGTGGCTATAGTGGTGACTTAATTGTGAGCCAGATCAATGATGGTCTCCGGTCTGGATGTGACCACATTTCATTTGCTGGTTTACCTGTTAAGTCATAGATGGCTGTAGTTTTAATTATTTTTTGTGTGTGCATGTGTGTGTGTGTATGTTTTTACTGTCAAAAACTCACCTCTGGGCATGGAAGTTGGCTCCTACAACTAGTTTGTTCCTTCATAGAGAACAGTAGCAATGGTCAGCTTGATTTAATTTCCATGTACTCATGGAAAACGGATTGCTTGCAGCATAATACACTTATCTGCCTCTATCTTATTCTGTGTGGTATTCATGCAGTTTCGGGTGTACCAGTAGAGGCCTTAAGGTGCTTAATGACATGACAACTCCATCTGCAGAGGAACGCAATGAGATGTGGCTGAAAGCGTAGGAATCCCAGCGTAAATTGGACCTTGTGATCACACTTGGCCTTAAATATCAGGACATATTGTGCAGAGAGATTGTGAGAACAACACAGAAAGCGGCATGCAGTAGTGAAAGTATGCCTGATTTCTTGTAAGATTTCTTGGTGTATCATAGTGCTCTTTGCCGTCCATCTGTAAGATAGAGTCCATCGGTGAGGTGTATTTTCAGAATAGGTATCACTGTTTTTTGATTTGTCAAATAGGAAGAAAGACCTTCAAATGATTTAATTTAATTTGAGATACTCAGGCAAAGGACGGAAAGCTTGGGACTTAGATGAAATAATGAGACAACATTAAAAGCAGTAAGTCAGTAAGGCACGCATTCGGTGATCACACCACTGCACCTTGCCAGGGTAGAGTGAGATGAAAATGAATCAAATGGGCTTTGAGTAGAATTTCAAAAAGATTTTAATATGGCATTTGTATTTCGTACATAATTGTCCTAAATATGACAAGCAATTACCATTGTCTGTGTTTTGGCAGCATGAGCGAGCAGGCTCTGCCAGAATTCTGCCTTTGAGGGTGTGCTTTTAGAATTCAATATGCAATTTGAGATTTCTCAGACGCTCTTTGTCCACATCCACTCCTTTTTTTTGTCAGCGACAAGACAACACATAAAAGCACTGCAGCTGCCATGACAGACAATGTGATCTCAACAAACTACTGTATACCCATATCCCACAGAGAAGAGGCTCCAGAAATAACCTCACAGACTCGCAGGATTGTGTGTGATCATTGTCATAACATATATACAGGAATCTATTTAAAAAATTTGTTATGATCTCTGAAGCCTTTTGAAATGCATGAAGATTAATGAGAATCCTATCGTGGAGTAATTTAAAAACAAGTCAGTGAGGGAATGGCACCCATGGCTATGCAGGTGGGTTGCTTGCTCTCAGAAAAATGCGCCGCTTTCTTTGGAATTAAATCACTGAATAATTTATTATTCAACAAATTCAAATGTAAAATGGCTCGGGCAGCCAGCTACCGAGGGAGAGAGCAGTATAGCAGCTGCAATAATAGCAAATATAACAAGGGTTGTTTTTGCAGTCCTTTTTTCTCATAGCAAGCCAAAGATTGTGTCAGTGTCCGCAGAGGTGACTAGAATCATGCATATATTATGATAAGATCATTGGTTCTGATGGAATGGAAGACAGGTCAAGGGTCGTGGTCATTTGTGGTATATTGTCAGCATCAGAAGATTAATCATGATGTCAGTTAAATCAACTCATATTATCAAGTTTCCCTCATAATTAAATCTCCCACTAGGCTGGAGAGGTCAAATTTCTTCTCGAAGTTCTGGCTTGATTTCTCCTTTTTTGCTGATAAGTGCTGTTATGAGCAAATACATTATTAAACATATGATTAAGACTCCCCTAGTGCAGGTTTTGGGCCTGGACAAAGCCACTCTGTTTGGACTTGAAGTTTGGTAGGAAACTCTTAGGCCTTAAGGGCAAACTAGTGTTAATTTTAATCTCCAAATCTAGATTTATTGTGAGTGGGCGGTCATACTTTCGCAGTTTAGACTTACTTTAAGCATCAGTGTTTAGTTTCAGGTCACTGCTGCCTGTCTATATGTTGCTTTCAAATAAAATAATTACAAATAATAAAGTTCAATTCATGACCAAGAGATAAGATACAATTCTGTTAAATGTGAAGTGAAATAATATTCAATTTGTGCCAGATCTAATTGGATCCAAGCATAGTTCAAATATTTTTCTGTAGGAAACACTGTTCTCCAGTTAAAGTGGTGGCTGCTGCCATCACCATCATTGCCTGGAGGTTTTGCTGAGTTTGTTGCCAAACGAAGCCAGCTGTTCTTTGGTTTAAATGTGGGGTCCATGATTCAGGGTTCTGCATAGTCTTTTTATTGTGTAGCAGTGCACTTTTTTTGATAAAGTAGTGACACTGAATAATCAAAGTAACACAGTTATCAGTTTATTTTGACGGTTGATTTGCACCGTCAGCAGCAGTCTTTTAGATGATATGTATTCTCCTGTCTATGGCTGCACTTCAAAAAGGCAGGCATGCATGTATATACTGTATTAATGCACATACCTACAGGTTGTTCATTATCATTAATCCATGCATTTAAAAACTGGTCAGAAAAGATGTCTGTCAATAGAAGACTGTGTTCTAACATCCAAATGGCAATCCAAATCAACCATGAATGCTTGGAAGTACACTGTCCACAGATTTGATGTATGTGCTCCTGGTGCGTAAATAAATGTGTAGAGTAAAGGCTGGGATATGACATCTAATCTCTCTTATAGATTGTAGTTGGGCTGGGTGACATAATAGCGTGATGTAGTTGAGGGCAATATCATGATATAGTTTTCTCATATCAATACATATTATACTGGATATACATCGAAAATCACATATCAAATATTCAAACTGATATTCAGTACAATGAAGTGTTTTGCACTCAATGTCTATGTAGTCTGGGAGGTGTAGTGTGAAAAAAATATCTCTGCTCTCGGTTTTCTAATTTGTGCTCTCAAATGACTAATTCCTGCTCTTGATTTAATGATTTGTGCTCATGATTACATAATTTGCACATGGATTGCTTAATTTATTGCAATATTGTTTTTGCTGTGAGACAGCCTCTTTCAAACTTTGTCCCTCACTTTCTCACTACCCAAACAGCGCCACACCGCCCCACTTATAGGTTAACTTCTGCCTTTGCATGCAGGATAGTGCCTGAACATCAGGCTTTTTTTGCACACCAGCAGGAACAACACAAATTCAAATTTTCAAATTAAGAACGGGCATTTTTACTCACATGGCGCAGCAGTGGAAACTTCATCAATTATTCATGGGGGACAGGACAAAGATTGTTTAGGTGGGGAGGAGGGCTGAGTCTTATTTCGTTTTATAAAAAAGAAAAAACAAGACTCTACTGAGCCTTAATAAAAATATCTTTGGACCCTCCCCTTGGCTCAGAAAAAACTGCAATACCCTCCAGTCAATTTCTCAACATAATATACGTACTGTTTGGCAAATGTAGCAGAATGGTTATTACAGCCACTAAATGAGTGAACCTGGCGCAGGCTCCAGCTCTGTGGATGCTGAAGGGCTTGAGCACTGCAATATTTTTCACTGTGGATGTTCCCACAATTTCCCCCGAATCAGAAATGATAGCCTAAAATAATTATAAGATGAGATGATGTTGTAGCCACATATGCATGAAATCAGATGACTGTCCATCATAAAACAATTAAATGATGTGGAGTTGCAAACGTCAGGACCCGACCTGACTCTCCAGCCACCAGTTGTGAGCGGCTTGTGTTAGTGGAACAAGTTGGCTAGTTTTGTGTGATACAGAGTTTTGACTTTTACCAACAATAAAATGAAAATGCCCTGACAGATTTAATTGAGCTAAGTGCTCATCCTCAGGACTCACGCTTTATTTCAAAAGATTTGACTGTATAAACTTAAATCTCTGTGTCACTGCTTAGTTGCCTGGTGTGTAAAAAAAGTGCAGAATGTCATTTACCATTAGATTCTGGCTGGGCCTGTCACCATGATGGGATAATTAATAATCATAAATAATTAATGAAGTTGCTGTATCTTTGTGTAAAAACGCCCATTCTTAGTTTTGGTCACATATTATGCCTGGCATTATTCCATGAAGGGCCGTGTGGCTGCAGGTTTTCATTCTAACCAAGGAGGAGCACACCAGGCTGGACTCATTTAATCATCTGATCTCAGTCTTCATCTGATAATTAGGTGACCTCTTGGTTGGTTGGAACAAAAACCTGTAGCCACACAGCCGATTATTGAATAATTTGGACATGCCTGATCTAATAAATTATAGACTCTGAAGCTGTCGGGCAAAGTGAGAGAGGCTGAACTCATCATACATGAAGTTTTAGGGAGAGGTCTTTATGTGAGTTTTTTTGTGCATCTCCACCAGTTCAAACCAAACAAATTAAGGTCTTTGTCTTGGAGCTGCAATATTGATAAAAAGCCTGAAGATCAGATGTTGGTTAGTGTGCATAGGCAGCAGGTAACTTACATAGTTACTCTATATTTTTCCTAAAGGTGAGGCTTTGTGATTTGTTTGGGTGGTCAGAGACGGGGCTTGAAATTGAATGTCTCACACAAAAGCAATATGATATTGAAAAATCCAGGCACAACTGTTACTGAATTAACAGCATGAATGAAGTAATCTGTGTACACGAATTATTAAATCAGGGGTTCAAATTACTAATTAGAGGTCATGAATAATTAAAAAGGAGAGCACTGATTAGGTTATTTATATCTTAAGGACACCTCCCAGGCTCCATAAATAACTTATTTGGTTACTTTTTACCCTGTTTTTTTGGACATATTCACTTGACAACCAGATTTTGTAAAATGATGGCAAGGTCAGATCATATCATCACATATTTCTCTTGAAGTCAATAATATTACCCATACCCAGACTTTAGCTATCTCTATGTGCCTTTATATGTTATAATACATATAAAATTGTAATATTTATGCTCAGACATAAAAGCTGATACAATACAATGAATATTTATCATCATCTAACCTTATTGCCACAGAATAAATATGATACAATTACACAAAACGCTTGTCCATGCATGTAACTAACCAAATTAAGAGCCAATATCTGAACATTTCAGATTTAAGAGGAGATATTATTAAAGCCACCTATTCACCAGTATTGATTTGAGAACAAAAATGCAGCATGTATAGTGTTCCAGGATTGTTATTAGCCTGAGTGCTCTGTGTGCTCTTTCAGGGTATTTAAGGTTTCTTTTTTCCTGTCTTGGACAATTGAAATCAATTGAACAATAATAATTTGGCATCAGCAATGGGATTTTGGTTTTCTATACAATTTCACATGTAAAATTCCTCAGACTTCCCTTATAGCTAATGACAAAGGGGAGATGAAAAGGCAATTGCTTTGAAAAATAAAAACATCCCTCACATCTCAACTGCTCTCTTAGGGAATAGATACGGTCTCCAGTTATATTCCGGAAATGCATTTCATATTCACACACAAATGGAGCAATTTGTGCAAATAGCATGCGTAATAGTGGGGCAGACTCCCAGGTGTGTGAGCGACGGCCAGGCCCTGGAGGAGAGGCTCTTCACCCCAAATGCATCAGCATCGAAACCCCAGGCCCACGGAAATAGGGCAGTGAATGAATGAGGGTGTCATTGGTTAAGGACATGAGAGAGAGAGAGAGAAAGAGAGAGTGAGAGAGATCTGTAATGAAATTGCTACTTGCCATACTAAGCAGGAGCGGCAAGTATAGTGTGAAATCAGATAGAGCTGGCTGTGGCTAGCATGTTTTTTTTTTGACATGTCGGAATTAGCTGTCTCTCATTGAGCTAAGTGATAATTCAGCTGTCATTCTGAGGGGGAGGTGATGGATAACAAATTTGTCAGATGGTTGAAAGAGGGCAAGGATCCGAGTTATCGACCCAACCTTGCTTTCTGATAACACTTGAAGAAAAATTAACATCAGACTTAGACCTGTAAGCAGCTCTGAACATGTTTTGTTGTTCCCCAAAGCACCAGTGTCTCATCGTATATGATTCCTCTCCAAGTCTTCAACAGAGTTTTTAAAGGCAGATTAGCTTTAACTATATACAATTAACTCTGCATTATATTGCAGATTTTTAAGTTCCTTCCTAAAACTACTACTCAGACTCACTTTTTTTGATCGTTTGTGCTACCAAAGTCCAAGTCAATTCTCAAAAAGTCTTCATAAGCAAATTGCAAGTCATTGGTTTTTCAGGTTTTTAAAGCTCAGGTGCTTAACATTATAATTATACAACATTTGAACATTCTCTCTCAATACCTGGTTGCTTTTTTTTTTATGTATATTTTACCTTAGACCAAGCAATTTCAGTGCAAAGGACAAGGCAAGGTCTGGCTGTTTTCTTGTTAATTATTTTATTCATCAAGAATTTTCTTTCATTTTTCAAAGCATAATCTTCGTTCACATAGAAATCCATTCCATGTGAGTTGGCTCACTGATCTGCAGTATACTGAATTGACTTTCACATCCTATGTAAGTAAGTTGCAGCATTTATTGCATTTTAATCAGGGCTGAATTTTCTGGCACTTATTGTACTTCCTGTGGCAAGCCTGCTGGGTCAGATTTCACAACTGCTGCCCATCTTCATGCATGCCCTGTATTGAATGTATTGCATGTTGCCAATCTAACCTTTGATTCATGTCATTCTGAACAAATATTAATTATAAGTTCACAGTATTTAAAAAAGAGACCTCAGCAGTAGGACAATTGATGATGAAGTATTCAAGAAACACAGTTTAAATCCTGTCAGTAAGAAAAATGCAGGAGCCATGGATTTTAGAAAAACGTTCACAATCCAGTGGACACAAAAAAAATCATCATAAGGCATACCCAATGATCCAAGTTTTGTCTTTCTCTCTCTGGGTACTATTTCTTCCTTTTTTCTCAGACTTTTTCCAAATTTCTGTCTGTACTCTGTGCCTATTGAGTGAGGTTAATCTGTATCTGTATACTGGTACATTGTTTAGTCTGATGCCAATAAAGAGATTTTAGGTAAATATTGAATATTTATACTCCTGTCCAAATAGGTTTAGGGTTGCAGTCTTCCAATCTCTGTCTTTGTGGAGGGTCTAATTATTCATGCATGGAAATGTTACTATCTTGGTCTGTGTGTGTGTGTTTGACACACATGTGCGCGTGTCTGTGTGTGTGGCGGTTCAACTGGTGAAAAATATATGAAGATCTCTTCAGTCCTCCCCTGAGATATGCTGAGCTGTATCAGGAATGATGTCAACAGGTTACGACTGATGAATGAAAAATTAGAATGGAAAACTGTCACTCAGTGTTTTTTTCTTGTTTGTCCTTAATGTGCATTAACCTAAATATACCCACTTCTACTGTAGCTCATGCTGCCTTCTTGCATTTTGTAGGTGGGAGAGCATTTCTGGAGCCAGAAATGATTGTCATCTTCATACCTAGAGTCTTTGTGACAATATGATGTAGGACTTTTTGTAGACCTACTGAGATAGTAAATACTAAGTAAATAATAGGTGACTTTTGAATCCTTGAATGAATGAATCTCGTCATGTCATGCAATAGACAGTAGGCTTGTTGAGTCATTAGCTCAACAAGTTTAAAGTTGAGTTGATAAGCTAGCTAGCTAGCCTGCAAATTTTCCAGTTTTGTCTGTCAAGTTCAAAAATAGATTTTTTTGTGATTTGTTATTCTCTCTTCTGAGTCAGTTCACAGATTCCAAAAATTGATGTTTGCATGTCATCAACAATTATGGTCTCTCATTGCTATGTTTGCTGTGTCACTAGGGATGCTATCACTCCATAACTTTTGTCCCCTGAGCTTTTTTTTGGTAAGGCCGACTAATTTATGACTCCTGCAAATCACTCAGCGTAATTAGCAAGGTGCAGCACTGGACTTGAGCTTTAGCAAATGAGTGAGCTACCAATGAGTTCTTCACCACTTTATAAAACTTTAAGCTATGTTTGAGAACTTGGTACATAGTTAGCTTCAGATGCACAGTGCAGCATTATAGATAACAAGGGGGTTTTCCAGGCAGAACAACCCCTGATCCAAAGAAGTATGGACACTGTGTAAAATGTAAATAAAAGAAGAACGGAATCATTTGCAAACAAACTGTCTTTACTGACAACGGTTTTACAAAGTGATCCTGAGCCCATGTAATAATCTCCTTTATACTATCATGTGTTCGCAAAATGGTGAACCTTGTCCCACCCTTGCTTGTGAATGACAGAGCCTTTTGAGGATGCCCCTTTCATACCCTATTATGATACTATCACCTGTTACTAATGAACCTGTTCACCTGTCAATGTACATCCTCTAAAAGGGTTTGTTTTTGCCACTGACAAGCTCAGATTGTTATTTCAAGTGTCTGATGACATTAATAAAAGGATCCCTAGACACCAAGATCCCAAGACACCTTTTTGTTAAAGAGTAAGATTTGTTTTGTTAAACCAGAAGCAGCTGTTATAGTGCTCTCTCTGAAGCCAGTAACAGTAATTTTTTCATTTTAAAACATGCTTCATCAACAAAAACAAAATAAAACTCACCAAAACCTTCTTCATTTGTCTTTTTACTGTTCCAACAATCACCACCAACTCTTAATTTATCTGGAAACAGCATGTGGAGCCAGTATATTTTCACATCTAACTCAGCGACTATTTTCACCAGGCATCATGACAGAGGATACTTAAATATGTTGGATTTCAAGAGATTGCCCTGTAAACACACAAACAAACCAGTAATTACTGAAACTCTGGTTTTGTGACTCCTGTCCGTCTGCAGCTCAGCCCCTCCAGCAGTGCTGCTTTTCCCCCTCCACAATCAAATATTAATTTTCACAATCAAAAATATGGATTTTTTTACACTTTGAATACAAATTTGAATTCAGAACATTTGTTGACGGCCCTGTTCTCCACTGATACATGTCATTTAATCTAAAAAGTGTCCTCTGTATTCATATGCATTGAACATGCAGAGTTTCCGTAGACGGTATTCCACTACTCACATCAACTTTTTGTTCTTTAAATGATTGATATAAATATTTACTGGTAAAACATCTCAAATATGTGCACAGTCAACCATTAATTAATAGAATTGTGCTCTGTGAATATTATAGTGCCTGTTTGATTCATTATGGCCATTCAATTAAGGTGTTTGAAATTTGGATAATGAGGTTCTGCTTTACTGGTCATTGTGATTTAATTCTTCATTACAGAGGAAAGAGAAACATTACTTACATATCAAGTTAAAAGTGTTGTTTCAGGGTGGATAACCATCTTTATTTCATCACAGCAGTTTGAGAGTAAGTATCTTGCTCTTGGGCACTTTGGCAGTGATGGCGTGTTTGCAGACGTGTCAGTGCAGAGTGGGACTTTTTCACTATTGTCCAACCTTTGGAGCAGTTATACCTCCTGCAGCAACTTAACAGCTGTGTACATTGCAGGTTTTTGACATTTGGTGATCATCCCATGCTGTCATCACAGTCTCACTAAAATCCTTCAGTTCAAAAGAAGCATAGTTTCTGCAGGCTACTCTCCACTCAAACAGTGTGACAGAGAGTTAATAGACTTAATGATTCTCCCCTTTTTCCTGTATTGAGTAGACACATTAAATTTTGACCTCTATTAAATCAGGGAGCCAAAATACATTTGAAGTAATTTATTTGCACCAGTCTGAACTTGTATCAACTTGAAGCAATAACATCGCCTCTCTGGAAAATTGAAGCTCTTTTGCGCATGGATGAGACTAATTAACGCCTGCTGTGTTCTCATCAGTCTCCTTCCCCATTCATTTGGCACATTAAGCAAAATGCTCTGAGAAATGTAATTACATTCATGTGTCATTAATAGCATATCTCAGTGCTGTTTAGATGGGGAACAGAAAATTATGGACCTGTGCCCCCTTCTGCATGTTTCGATAGATTGCACACGACTTACACACATAATCCTTCAATAAAGTTAGGAATACTTTAAATATTGGCCTAAAGGATAAAAGATAGTGATGACATAAGCTGTGGAAGATTATAAAATAATTTGTCATTTTCCCTTATTTGCATTTAAGAAAAAGAAAACCTTGTTTTATTCTGGAAAAAAACATCCTTATCAAGGATTATGGGATGTGCCTGCATTCAGATCTATGATGGCTTCATACTTAGTATTCATAAGGCATTTTGGCCAGGATAAGTTTTTCATAGATTTACAAATCACTATGCAAGCAGTACCCTGTGATTGTTAGTATGTAGTTAGAGTCTGTCTAAAACACGCCTGCTGTCTCTGTTGTGGCTTTTCATTCTTTTTCTATGGAATGCCAATGAAGAAGCACATTTCTATTTTCTGTTTGTGCTCAAAAACATTTTTAACCTGAACATGCTTAAGGAATAGCTAATTTTAATGATTAATAAGAAACCCCACTGTTATATTAAGATAAACAGCATACCTACAATATATTGCCAAAATTATTTGCTAACCCATCCAACTAATTTAAGTCAGGTGCTTGGCCAGAGGATGCTGAGGCGCATAGTGCAAAGAGGTCGCCAACTTTCTGCAGAGTCAATCGCTGTAGACCTCCAAACTTAATGTGGCCTTCAGATAAGCTCAACAACAGTTTGTAGAGAGTTTCATGGAATGGGTTTCCGTGGCCGAGCAGCTGCATCCAAGCCATACATCTCCAAGTGCAATGCAAAGCAGTGGAGACGCGTTCTCTGGAGTGACAAATCAAGCTTCACCATCTGGTGATCTGATGGATGAACACTCACTAGAAATATGGCTGTTTCATTTGGTGAAGCGTAAACTACTCTATGTATGCCAGTTTACCTATCATGCAGGACTGCATGTTTTGTTACAGTCACTTTGATGTTTGTTTTTCTGCTTTGTGTGCGGTTTTGGTGGTTTCCTAACATGGCTAGAAGTATGCAGATTCATTGATTATGCATTCACTGTTCTGGGAAGGATTTTTACATAATTTTTAAACCAGGTTACAGGAAATTTCTCTAATACAGCCACAAGATCATTAGTGAGATCAGGCACTGATGTTGGGTGATAAGGCCTGGCTCACACTCGGTGCTCCAGTTCATCCCAAAGGTGTTGGATCAGATTTAGGTCAGGGCTCTTTTCCAGACCAATTCCTGTTCTTCCACACCAAACTGAACTATTTCTGGCTTAGTGCTCATGTTCACTGTCATGTTAACATGAAGGGCATTCCCCAAACTGTTGCCACAAAGGTACATGCACACCACAGATCTCCATCTCGGACAATAAAAACTGTCTGTCTATTGTCTAAAATATTATTGTATGCTGTATCAATAAGGCCGTGAAAAACAGACCCAGACGAAACGTACACAAAAGTATGTTGACTGGGAGGGGTGTTCCTTGGGAATAATTTTGCAAGTACAAAATACAAAAACCAAAGAACTGAAAAGTATCGGGCACTAATGAAACGCTTGCTCAGGTTAATTTTTTTCATGATTATGCATTGCTTGAAAGAGTAAGGCCTTCACCAGTGATTACTGTGGCAGCCTAGCTACAGATAAAAACACAGAGAGAAAAGAGAACTTACTACTGGCCTCAGCTCTATCGCCAAGCTGTATTGATCTCTATTGGATTTGGTCCACAACATACTCTCACCTAACTTGGAGGTTAACCCCCAAAGGCACCTTAAAGACTCTCTGAAGTTCATAGTGACTCTGCCAGGCAAGAAGAATGAATGAGGTGTGGCTCATTCAGTGCCCAAAGGTAACTTCAGCCTAGCTAAATTACAATGCAGTACTTAGAAGTACTGACTCCCTTTTTTTTTCATTCCTCTGCTTCAGACTTCAGTGGAGGGTTTTCCATAAAAATTGAGATATTTGGGAAAATGTCATATTCAAAGTTTCTGGCATTGTAATTGGCCACTTCAGGCCATCTCAGTACACATGTTTGTCACAATGTTTTGATAATCAATTTATGGGGATCTTTAGCAAAAATGTGTATGTTAGTTAAGAAAAATATGTATTTAGGTAGATATGTAATTCATTTTATCAGTGATTTAACAGTCAAATGTTCAAGCTCTAATGTTTGTGGGTCAAGCTCTAATGTTTGTGTATTTATGTGTAATCCTGGCATACCATTTGCAATCAGATTGTGAGATTAGATCTGATATTGCCTTTTCATCTTTTATTGCAAACTTTCCTTAAGGTTTGGTTCTAGCATTCATATGACCCCTGCTGTGAACTAGATAATCCAGTTTTTTAATCCCTGCTTCCTCTTCTGGTTTTGTTGAGGATAAGGCACAAAGTTAGTTGACAAGACGGCAAGGATATGCATTTACATGAGTTTTTCTTTCTTTTCTACTAAGCTGCTTGTTTCTGACTAACTTATGACATGACATGAGCAGAGATTGATTTAATTGTTTCAGAGTGTAGTGCAGTGAGGCTGCAGAGGAAGTCCGATCAGCAGTTATGAATATTTGTGGTACAAAGGTGAGTTGGACAGCTACAGAAGGGGGGAGGCAGAACCACGGGTAGAGCTCAGTCCCCCACTGATGGCCGCCTGCGATACAGAGGCTGAAGCCAGGCTTACTGCTGGGTTTATCGCTGGACTCGTGCAGAGGCATGCTTACCTTTAGGGCCCAGCAGCACTGCCAGGTCCTGCTGAGGCATGCTGGGTGGGGCAGGGTAGGTGTCTATGCAGACAGACTTTGTTCGCACTAGGAGATGGTCCTGAGACCAGGCATTGCTCTGTAGCTACAGTTAATGGAGTGATCCACAGCACAGAAAAGGATGGTCTGAATGTTTGTGGTAACACGCTCAAGCTGCCTCCATGTGTGTGTATGGCAAAGCTTCACTCATTCACTTCACTCATCACATTAACACACACAGTATATGCCTGTGCACACACATGCACACACCATGCCTCTGGCTCTCTCAGCACTCGCATTGATCAGCACAGCAAGGGCTCTGCTACACAGCAAAATCGTCAATGTTAATTTAACTTTTGAGAGTGTTAAATTCAACACCCTGCCAGTGTTTATATCATTCCACATCTGTCAGAGCTATTTAAATGTTTTTGAACTTTTAATGTTAAAAAAAAAACAAACAAACACCATGTGCCTCAGAGACATATATGCTTATGAGTGGAAAGACAACTATCCACTCGACTCTGGCCACCCTGAAGTGATTGTGATTAAAATCAACACTAATGGTGGAAAATATGCTGCTTTATAGAATCAGAGATGATGGTTGGAGGCTTGCAGAGCTCACATGACCAAACCAGACCAGCTATCATCTCCCTCCCTGTATATGCATGGGTGGATTCCAATCGTGGATGAATATGGAACTCAGCTAAAGTTGATGGATGCCATTTGTCTTGGCAAGCAATCATACCTGCACCAGTATTTTTGGTTCCCTTTATTCTCTCTCTTTTCCTCGCTCTCAAGAGAGAAGTCAGTTAGTGTGATAAGTGATATTTATAGCCGTGATGGCAGCTGGGGAGAGCATGCACAGCATAGCAAGGCTGAGACATATCAGGAGTGTGGACAATTCAAAGGCATCTGGGAATTGGGGCTTTGTTTTCATTAATTGCTTTCGTCGTCGCTGTCTCTCTCTCACTCTCTGCCACTGTCTCTCTTATACAGACTACTCTCCTCAGTTCTGGCTTGAAGGACAAATGTGTAGATGACTGCTGTTATCACTTTTCTCTGAAGCATCCTTTCCAAAATATTAGAAATCTCGACCTTTTTATCTATCTATTCATCCATCCATCCGTGTGTGTGTGTGTGTGTGTGTGTGTGGGTGTGGGTGGCAGGAATTATAGTTTGCAGAAGTTATAATAAGAATAAGTTGCAGATTTCCTCATTCAAAACTAGATGTAACGCAGCAAATAAGCACTCCTAAAACAGCGCTGTTAACACATGAAGACTGGTAGGTTGTTGATGCCACAAAATCTGGAAAGTTTGTACAGAAAAATGGTTTATCTTTATGGGTTATATTGATGAGAAAACTGTCAACATGTGACACCTTTTAATTAGTAATACGTTGTATTTTTTCAAGGGAGTTTGGCATAAGATTTTCCCTGGAGTGAGCAGTGAGTTTTCTTTTAATTCTAAATACTGTGTGTGTATTTTTAACGTTTTCTACAACACCACAGAACTTTCCTAAACATGATGTACTTGATGATGCTATTTATGATTCCTGAAGAAACCTGAAAACTCAGATATTTCTCTGTATATTACAACCTTCTCTTTCTCTCCCTCTGTTTGTGTGTGTGTGTGTGTGTGTGTGTGTGTGTGTGTGTGTGTGTGTGTCTATATATATATTAATCTTCTCTCAGAGATAAGAGGAGAATATTTTTAAGTGGGTGAATATTTTTAGGGTGAAGGGAGGCAAAAGTCATCTGACTACCTTGATTTCTGAGAGCAACTGATTGGCTGACTTCACCTCTAATCAGTAGCCGTCGTAAGACTTGATTGAAGATGATAGATCACCTCTAATGATGGTCAAATCCTGATGACAGAGGGTCTTAATAATGATAATGGCTGGGGTTCCTGTGGTGCTGCAGCACTGCTGGCTCACATTTGATCATCTGAAATACATGGAGGTACTAAACAGCTGTAAATGTGTTTATTTTTTTCAGTGCAGCCGTTTGAACTAGAAGCCAAATGAGGATGAATTAGGGCTTTTCAAAGATAACTGTATGTCAGATTAGTTCAGATTATAACATTTTGCAAGATGCGATATCATATCTTTGAACTATAGCGGAATGCTGCATAACAGGGCATTCATGATTACTGCTACCCCCAAAAAGTGGTCAGCTAGTCATAGGAGTTATATTATTTTTTTCACCCAGTAGCAATAATAATTTCAAGTCAAGAAGGTCTTAAATAAACTAGTGTAGGCAGGAGCTGCGAGGGGTTAGGTTAAATAGAGTCCTCGATTGGTGAGCAGTGATCTGACTGGACTACAGCCCCAGCAAGATTGTCTGAGCTGGAGATACTGTTAGATTGCAGTAACAGCATCTGCAGTCTTTCCTTTTCTAAGTACCTTAAATTCTGTTTATTTAAGCTGGCGTGACATAGAAAATGATTGATCAAACAAATCTGTGTCTGCTCTGGTAAAGTATGTCCACACTGTTGATTGTAGTGAAGCATTGGGATGTACAGCTATGTTCCTTTCTGCCTCTTGCTCTTGGTGCATGTCTGCTGCTTTAGTGCCCCAGACTGTGCAGTGTTAAAATCATGCATGACAGCTATGACTTGTCGATGACTACCCACCCCCAGCTTCATATCTGCTATAGATGCATTGCATAGCAGCTCCTTTATTACTATACCATGCCTAAACCACAGATGAGTAATTGGTCCACAACAACGCACTGTGTTGATGAGTGGTTTTGATAGTCAGTTAGCTGACTATTCTGTGAAACTCCTAATGTGTAGTATTCAAGTGTTCAAACGTTTGCTGTGAGCCGTCATTTCATCATCATTTTCTACTGTACACACACTGTATTTTCCTGTGTCCTACACTACCAGGATTCTGTTTCACAGTCACAGTATCTAACTCTGTCAATAATTTAGCTTAATAATATTGGCAATGTTTGGCTTCACTGGTGCCTGAGAGTGGCCTGTTTCCCATTTATAATCAATTTCACTGCTGATCCTATTTGTATTTCCAGCTCTTCTCTATCTGCTTACACAGCATTACTTATTGCTGGGTTTCATTATCAGGTGTGCAGCTAGCCATGGCGGGGAATGAGAAGAACAGGCTTGGCTAAAACAACCACTTAAAATGAACACTTGAAACACTCATTTTATTGTCAAACTATGCCCATCCTCACTGAGTATTGATAATTTAGAATAACTCCATCTCCTGCTGCTATGTTAGCCGGGCAAAAAGATAGAGAAATTAGAAAACATGTTTTTAAAATGTATATTTTATATTTATTATATTCTATATATAATTTTGTTTTAATGGTCTAGCAGGGAAAAGGGAAAAGATGGAAAAGAAAAATACTTTATGAAAAGTGGGATATTGTAAAATTCAGTTACACAGAAATTGTATTCATTTACAGTGTTTTCATGTTAGACTCAGCTGCCTGATACCTAATGATCAATTGGATGACCTTTCATTTTTCACAATGTAGGACCCAAGACACACACTTTCTAAGATAAATGACTGCAATTGTAGAACAAGCTTCAAAGTTTTATTGTGTGACCCATAATTATAAACTAATAGTGAGGTGAGTGAGGGTTAAAGCAGAGGCCCAGATAGTCGATACACATATACCCTCTTCCATTCTGTGTATTTTAATCAGCTATGTCAGTAGATACTGTATACAAAGATGCGGCAAAACTGGGCCTAGCTTTTGAAGCAAGTGCACAAGAGACATTGCTACTATTGCCCTCTATATGATGGCTGCAAAAAAGTTGAAAGTCTTTCCATCAGTGTATTTTATGAATTAAAGCAATAGAATATTGTACATGTATAAGTATTCTTGTTCTGATAAGATGTGCAGTTTCTTAATGAATGTTAGCATTAATTTTACACAGTGTAAACATTCTTGTGTGTTTAATTCTGTTCTTGCCAGTCTGGGATTTAGGCAGGTGTGGGTTACTGCCATATAGGCCATGACAAAGGCCAGAAATGTCATGGGTGGGGCTTGACCGCCCTCTTAAGTTAGTAAGATATTGAGCATTTACTTTTGGAACTGTCAGTCATGTCCAAAGAAGTTTTTTTTTTTTAACTCAGTATTTTCCTTTCATCTCACAGTTTTTGTTATATATATTATGGTAAGGGTATGGCTTTGGTCATGGTGTCATATCCCATACTGTAGAGAGTAACAAAACAGAACTACATGACAGAAAAATGTGGCATTATTTTCATAAAGGTAAATCATTTTCAGACATTAGGCAGGAAAAAAGTGCTAGATGTCATTTTAACTATGTTACACCCTATTCTAAGTCTTCCATTTTTTTTGTTTTTTTCTTTGTGATTACTGCTCCTAGCTTTTTGTTTTATGTGAATAAAGGCTGAATGTGAAAAATATCCAAAATCCAGTTCATCACTCCTAAAGGTGTCCTTGAGCAACAAACCTGCCTCAGGCTTACTGCTCCTGGTTGCCCTCAGTTCTTTTATCCCTTGGGTAACATGTGACTGTAACCTTCCCAAAGGGATAGAAATCACTTAATTCTCTGAAAACCTAATTAGATTTTGTGTAATATGGCACTTTATGTGCGATAAAGATGCACTTCGGTGTCTCTACTTTTCCCATAATTTCATCTATATTCTGATCAAGTCATTGAATCCAGAGGTTTTATCTCACATAAATGTCTGCTCGTTGCCGATCCACATATGCTTTATTTTCCAACTGTCCTCCAATTAAAACGGAGCACAACCTCATGTGAGTCTGTGTCAAAAAGGACAAGACTGTATAATAATCCAGAAAATATTCTTATTCCACTGCATTTTAAATGTTATATTTTGAGCTACAACAATTCTCAAACAATTAAAATAATACAAAAAAAACAGCCTCAGTATTTGAAGTCCCTCTAGATATGCTATGTTCAAGTGGCAAGTAATGAAAATAACAAATTTGGTCAGGAATTGGCACAATGTTGGGTCGTTTCATAACAGGTTTTGTCTAAAAAAGGGCAAGTATAAAAGCCAAGCATTGTCTTTCAACAGGAAGTAGTGTTTGAAAGAATTATGCCCTCACATGGGGACACTGGGTTTCTTTTCCTGTATAATACAATAGACTCACCAACGTGTAACAAAGTATCCTGGCAGGTGTCTTCTGGCTGTTCTACATAAACAATGGAACGCATCAAAATTGGTTTGTTGTCATACCATTTCACTACATGTACTCTACCTTCCCATCTCCCCTGAGGCACTTCTTCCTTGCTGTTTCATGGTTAGGTCATTTGTTTGCCTCCACAGTGCTTTGGTGACCCAGCTCTTTATTACTGTACCAATGCTTCTCCAGCATTTGATCCACAGCTTTTATGGTTGTGAAGAGCCAGTCAAAGTATACTTTTGCAGAGTTTTAGCCAGATGTTTGATGACCAAGGCACCCAAACCCAGTCCCTTCACTTCCTGAACCTGTAAACTTGAGTGTTCACACCTTGATAGACAAGTCTAGTACAGTGCCCTCTGCTGAAGCCCACACAAATGTCTTCGTGCCAACTGATTTGGACTTTAATGGTGCATACTATTAAAATTGGTAAATGCTCATAAGTTGACTTATATTCTGGTCAAGCCTGAAGCAAGCAGCCTTTGAGAGTGTTGAAAACAGAAATAGAAAAACAAAACATTCTTGGTCCATCATCAGACTTTTTTCATATGACAGATTTTCAAGGTCTGTGACTCAAGCCATCAAAATCTCCGATTAAAACTTCAGACAGAAAAAGAAAGAATAAAAAATATTTTCAAGGTCTGCATGCTAAACAGCTTGAAATACCATTAGATGCATAATGTTAAATGCCATAGATGTAGTTTTCAGTGCATTAACAGGTTTTGAGCTGTGTTCAAAGTAAAAAGGCCTGAGTGAAAGGATGTGAGGCATATGTGGCAATTTTTTTTCTTGGCTGCATTGTATATACTACCGTATATAGCATTTTGAATGTGACAGACTGCCTGTACTTGGACATTTTGCCCATGTCATCATCATTGAAAACAAAATTGCTGGGAAGAGTGGTGGGTATTTAGAGTAGATTGAGGTGGTCTTGGATGCAACAGAGAAGTCGGCACTTTGAAGCTTCGCCCAAGGGAAAGTCTGGAGGGTGATAACATCTGCTTTTATCGCTACTTGCATGGTTGACTGCTTCCTGTATTGTTCAGGGACAGGCAGATCCATCCATCTCCATTGGCTTTCATACACTAGGTGGCTATATGGATCACGGAAAGCGTATCAGTATGAAATGTCAGGGTGATTTAGCTGGCCATTTACCTTTTTTTTTAGAATTGCTGCTGTTTTTGTATTTTGTTTGACAAAAATTGTGGTACTGAGGAGAACCTGGGGCAACAAAGAGCTATACTGAAAACATGTGTTTCTTTTGGAATTCGACCCAATTGCATTACTTCTGAATGCTTTTTCCTTTCTTTTCTGATGTTGATCTCCTCCTGAGTTTTTGCAGTTGCCACTGTCATGCCTGTATGTTAGTCATCATTATCCAGTGGTAGCTGACCAATCCATCTATTTATTCTAAACAAATGAATGATAACCTGTTTATCCTGTCTAACGTACTCCAGGTGTTTTGAAAAGAGATTTTTACAACTTAAATAGGCTGGCTAAAAGTATTTTATTAATCAGTGACAGACGGGCAACATGCACATTTGTGTGCAAGTCCCCCCAGTTTGTGGATTCCTTCATGGTATTTTGCAGCAAAAACCTGAGGTTTTAAAATGTATACTAGATGTACACATGTCTTTCACATAGCCTATGTATCAGATGTGTGATGGTAAAGTCAAATCTCAAATTAGCACCTAGCAACTCCACACAGTTTTCACTGAAAACAGAAACCTTGTTAATCCTAAAATGTGTTAAATTAAGTGTACTGGAAAAAAAAGGTCTTTGTCCTGTAGCTACTCCTGCAGAGTAAAGCAACATTTGTTGAAGCCCTTCTTAGTCTTCCCAGCTAACTGTTTTTGATGCCCTGTACACTACTTTCCTTAAACAATCCAAAATTTGAAACATTCAGTCCAGCTGCATGTAAAAGGGATCAACAAAAGAGAATAAAGAGCTAAATTTTACTTTCACTGATGACCTGGAAATACTGTGTGCTTTCAAAAAATTAACTATTAGCAATTCAGTGGAGAAAACAGGTAGCACATATTTCTGAGAATTGTTAAGATGCCATAAATGTAGCCGCAGAAATGAAGAACGTTTATACCAGCACTGTGGTTAAATGTCCCTACCATGAGAAGAAAAGTTGTTTTCCTTCCTGTGGCTTAAACTCAACCTTGAGGTTTCATAACATGCGAATGATGATTGCTAACCACGACTTGAAAGCAATTTCCTCTGCGATTGAGATCCTCCACTGGCTGAAATCACACATTCCATCTGTTAACACCAAGTCTGTGCGGACACACGCATGCATGGAGGCACCTCTGCATCAATCACGATCCAGCCAGAGTTTTTAATAGGAAACAGAACAGCATAATAAATAACACAAGTCAAGCGTATAGTGTTACTAATGATCTTTAGATTAGCCATTATGAGGAGAAAAGTGCTGGGAGTCACTTAATTATTCTCTGTAGATGTCTGGGCCATTGTATCACAAAATACAAGTCAGCCAGCAAAACAAATGATACTGTTGGAGGGAGAGAGAAGTTAGGAGTTCAGAGTGCGTTTGCTTGTGTACTGCATATTCTGTATCTGAACGCTCCAATTATACTGTATATTCCTGCATATATGTGGCTTTGTAGGTTGATATGGGGCTGCTGGAGAGATTAATCTGTAGCCATCCTGATGTAATCTGGTAATGAAATTTTCTATGCTTGTGTGTATGAAGGAAAAACTTATATAATAATAAAGAGAAAAGAGTGTTGTTACAATGTGTGTTGAATATATAGTGCATAATTTATAAATTTTAGGCAATGTAAATGAGTTCTTTCTTAAAATGATGTACATGATATTGTATATGTGTAAATTTGCTGAGTAGACTAATACAGAGTTTGAGAGAGTGGGCAGATTTGCTTGTGGGTCTATGAATATGTGAATCGTTGTGAAGTGCACTTCTCACAATGATCGATTCAAAATACGTTTTTGTCTGTGGTTTCAGGGACAGGCTCAGATATGCTTGTCTCTCTCTCTATGTGCCCTTTTGATTAATGGGATAGCAGGGCGGCCTAGTGCAGTGATTGTCCCATAACTGAAAGGTTACAGGTTTTGTCCCCGCTACAGCCAAAAAGCAGCTATCAATAGCTGTGTCCTTGAGAGAGACAATGAACCCTACTCACTCATCCGTTGTAAGTCACTCTGAATAAGAACATCACTTAATCCCCAAATTTTAAATTGTGCAGCTTGGCAGAACAGGATAAGTCTGTCTTTATATGTGCCTTTTTGATGAATGTTTCAATAACCCACCTGTGGCAGGAATCGGGAGTGATTCAAGGTTATTCTATGTGCCATTTACTGTATTTGATACAGCTCCATCGCTAAGTCGAAATTTTTAAAGGTGAAAAGAAATACATCTCTACCCTACTTGTTGACCCGCCTGAAAAATAGAGGATGACAGTACGTCTTAAAGACAGGATTTTGTGACCACCAGTATGATTACATATGCTTCAAGTGGAGCTATCATTTTGAAATTTTAACCATTGAAAGTCCATAACTGCTACATCACCACTTAACTTTTGTTGGAATTTGAAGATGTGATGAATTACAGTAGAGCAACACCAACACTACGTCAGTATGCCCAACTTTAAATCATCACTCCAACTGCTACGCCACAAGTTTTCAAACTTTATCTGCCAAAAATGAAATCAAGTTGGAATTTCCTTGAACTTTATCAAGAACTTGACCTGCATTTTTTTCTCTGCTGTGCACATGAAAAATGCAAGACACCATCAACAGCATGCTGCCCGAGTAGCAAGTTTCCTTGGTTATATTTTGAGATCTGACAGTGAGCATCATTTCCTTTCTTCCCTGTGAAAAATCTGTCCATCTTGTATTCATCCCATTTTGCTGTTGTCTGAAAAATCTTGCTAACTTGAATCCGACATAAGAGCGCTCTTCCTTGATAATTGTTCCCTCTTGAATTCGGACTCAGTCAACTTTAGATGCATGCCGCAGTGTTTCCCGTGGTCATGTACACCCCAGGGGAAGCCTCCCTGTCAGTTTGATAACCAGTGTGCCACACTGTATATCGGATTGACATGAAACTTACCACACACATCCAGCTATTCTTAGAAATTATATGCCATAAGCTAAGGTTGAAAATTTGTTCCTGAACATCCCAGACACTCCTGCTGCTGTAGGACTAGGAGGGATAATGCATGTTGTCACTGATTTGCCCAAGGTACACATGTGGTAATGAAATATTAACTTGATAAACAAAGATAGTTATTAGGGTGGTTTGTTGAGTGGAGAGGCTATTTCCAGACCTCTGAATTGCTGCCCACATGTCCAATTTTTGAGCCGTTCAAGTAGGTGTAGTGCTCGTTGTGGATAATTCCCTGGTCAGAAAAACAACTCACCAATCAGAGCTTTGTAGGAGGGATGAAGAATGGGAATGTCACCTTCCTGTGCCAGAGCCAGAAAAATAGTGACAGAAGATTTGCCACAATAACGCTACAAGTTGACTGACTTATAAAAACAAAACAGCATGTTTCTTCTATTCTTGGCATGTTTGTTAGTTGTCACATAAGTTTCATGTATCTTAGGCCCAGGCTTAAGATGTTGTGATGTTTAAGGTATTTAAAAAATGATCCTTGTATGCATTTAGAAATCTGCATTCTCCTTCACCATCAGGGGAGAGCTTCAAAAAGAAGGATAGAGCAAGATAGAGACTTTCCTAAACAACATGTCAGTTCATTTGTGTGCATATGAAGTGATTTCTTCATTGGCACCTGTTTGTTTTGCTGTATATTTTTATTTAGTACCCCTCCCCAAAATGTATGACATTTCAGCACACTCCACAGTTGCTGGACAGGACCAAACTGCTGAAAACACAACACAAAAATGCTTCAGTCGTCTGTCTTCAAAACTTTATAAACTTGCAAAAGCATTTGTGTAATGAGTCACACATCCCATATTGTAGTATGTCTAGAAGTGTGTGTGTCTGTACTGAAGGATGATCAAGGCTTTAGGGTCTTATTGTTATGCAGTGGCATGAGTGGAGTCGCAAGAGTAAATAATATGCCCTAAAATACATGCACAAGTATGTATGAGAGTAGATAGGTGGATGGGTTGGCAGGTATTTCTGATTTTATTCTCACCTTGCCAGAATTTTTTCTGCCTGCAAGAAAGTGAATAAAACTGTCACCATTGATTAACACCGATCATTCTTTTCCCTCCTGATTCCAATTGAGTGTCATGTCACTTTGATTCCATTTAAAGTACTGAGTCATTTCTCAACTCTGTGAGCGATCTCCCTCTCATGCTGTTAGTGTTGTCAACTGATGATGAAGAGAGAGGAAACAATTAATGTCTTTATGCATGCATGAGTATATTCCAGCACATTCCACTGTATTCCTGTGGCTATGATGGTGTCTTTTTGTGAGGCCAATTAAAAGACTGAAAGACACAAAGTGAATGGGGAAAGCAGTCACAAGTGGAGAGAAAAAGATGCAGAGGGGCCCACAGTATGAATTGAAAATGAGGAGGGGATTCTAGACACTGTGAAGAGGAGGAGAGAGAGAGAGAGAGAAAAGGACTTTATTAAAAGTGTCATGTGATCGTGTTGTTTACTCCTGTAATCCTCTTCCTTTCCTCCCACCACTGTCCTCTGGGACCCTGTCTCTCTATCTCTGCCAGGGGCTCAGGGACTTTGAGGTGGCAAGAAATTAAAAGCTTTGCTTCTATTTCTGCATTTTCTGTTTTTATATGCACTCGTCTTTGTGTGGCCACATTTATGTTTTGTAGTTTTGATATGTCAGTCTTTTTGTTTATACCATTTAAGCATTTATGCGTGCTTTCTATGCATTCATGTATGATGGTGAGTGGATACGTGTGTGTATATTCTCGAGGCCCTGAGTCCTGTATATATGGTGCAGCCACAGTACAGTGACTGGAAATGATTTCCTTTCTTTGCTCCGTCTTTTTATGTTTGATTTGCAGGAGGATGCAGAAATGATCATCATCTGACAGCATTTGTGGAAATTAAATTCCTAATTTGGTGCGTTCAGACTATCCTCTAACTCATTTGCATTGTTATCCCAGACTTCCTTTGAGGATGCTTATTATCCCTCAAACAGCAGAAAAAACATCAACCTATAAAAATGACAAGGAACATGAGATGAAAGCGCTGAACAAATTGAAGCAGAGAAGTAGATCTGTTAGTTTTGAAGCCTTGCTAGCTGCAAAGTTGCACTAATGAATACTATAATGGTTATCGGAACAAGTTTGTCAGAAAAATAGAATATGGCCACTTGCGGTGAATTGAAACTCCCAAAAAGTTTTCTGTATGCTTGAAGTGAAGATTGTTTCACGTGAAATACTTTCACTGATTTTTTTTGGTCTGTTTCATAACCCAAGATTATATTCATTTATATTTTAGGCCTTTTTGCGAAATGGTTAGAAATCCTGTGTTGTTGGTCTGGTGTGAGTATGAGCTCAATGGTTGGTTCTGAACATCTTTCTCTTCATCCATTTTTCTATTGACCTGTAAGACTATGACCCCTTCCAGGCTGTAAAGGCATCACATGAAGCAGTTTATTTTGAATAATTTTCCACTTTTAATGCTAGCAAACAGCCCTAACCTTGAATGGTGACCTCTGTTATATCCATCTTATTACAAAAACAGTTTTATACTTTACATGAATCAAAAATTATTGTATTGTTCTGAAAAGAAGCTAAACTTTGTTGGTATGATTGATGGTTAATTTGATTGTTTAAAAAAGGGAACAGCGTGTTCAGCATTCCCCTCCACACTGATCCCCACCATCATGTCCATAATTCAATTAAAACCTATCTGGGATAACACAATAAAGCCATTGAGACCATTCCCATTGTGGTCCATAATTAACATCCCTATCTCCTGCTCGCCTGTTCAAAGAGAGTTAAGGGCAAAAGAAGGCCATGGGAACTCCATAAAAATGCAAATCTCAGTCACCTGTTTAATGCAAATCACGGCAGAGGTCAGCTTAAATCCAGTTTGATTTAAACTTCCTCATCCAAAATCAGCTTTTTTCCCTTTTTTTTTAAACTTGATACAGTTTGCCTTTTTAAAAGAAAAATGCTTTATTGTTACATAGTTAACAAACCCAGTCAGCCAAAGGCTCAAAATCCTTTTACTGATGTAGTATATGTGAATCTTTTTTAGTGATATGTGGTAAACTCTAGCAATACAGTACAGTGCGCTACTGTTAAATTGTTCGTTTGTGGGACTTCATAGTGCATGGATGTGAATTTCTACCACATTTTGAATGTGGGAAAAAATTAGATATGTGATCTGTTCAAAAGTACAGTATGTCAAAACTGAAAGGTCCACTCACTAACTTTTTGAAACTCAAACTGTTTCTCATGGTCAGAAATTTACTCCCTGCGTCCAGTTCACAGTAGATAAGAGCAACAAGCCGTTCCTTGTACTGTAATGTTGGAAAGTTCGATTTTACACCCGAAATGGAGAAATATTGGTTGAAGGTGTGGCTGTGTGCTTTCTTTGTAAAATACAACTGTCTTACAGTGACCAAGAAGTCAACAAGTCTAGAACGACCGTGATCAGCTCCTGATGGAATCAAGCTCTTAGTGGGAGTCTCTTTTCATAGACCATCTTTTGTTTTAATGCCACTGGTGTTTTTTGATTGTCATGCTTAAAAGAGCTCAAGTGAAATGGGTAGACAATCATGACATACAAGATATTTTTCTATTGTATTTATCTTTCTGTCATTCTCGTGCACCCTTGTCTTCCTTCTCTTCCTGGGTCTAAAGTTTGGCTCCACACTGACAGGGCTGACTGTATTCCCAACAGCTGGTCAGCCAGCTGGGCCGCCAGCCACTGATGGCCTCCTTTTACCCACATGTCCAGCGCCATTTTCTCCATGCCAGGTGCGTCTCAGAAGAGACCCAGAATAGTTGATGACTCACCACCACTTTCTCCCCATCCTCGTCCCGTCAGCCGTCTTTTTTTTTTTTCAACGTAATGGAGCTAATGTTCAGCCTTGTGGACAGCTAACAGGGAGGCATGGGCCTTATGCAAACTTAATGATGGGGGAGACTGTTGTCTCTTCTGCGCGCTGTAGAAATGATGTGTCGTTCGGTGCTGCACTTCTTCTAACCCTGATTTATGCTGAATTATTGATGATCAACAGGGTCAGGGTTTGCTTTTAGTGCTCCCCTGTGGGGCGTTGCAGGGCTTTGCGTCGCATCTGCATTCATAATATCATCACCACCCAGACAGCACAGAACAGTCTCAAAGCAGCCAAACCTTCATGTTTTGAAGAAATGGGCTTGTAAGTGAATAGGTGGACAGTGTGTGAGGGTGCGCATGTGTCTCTGTCGTGTGTTTAAGTTTTGCATGTGTTGTCAACATTTTGATTAAACTTTTGTCACCATCTTTATTAGCAAGAGCATGTGACAGTTTGTTTCATCTTCAACTCCCATGTTTCAGAAAAAAAGCATAAAGAAAATGAGAAGACAGGAAATGCAAACAGAGCAGAAGGAAAAATAGATTACAAAGTAACTGGTAGAAAATGTGCAAGCATGAAGTCGAACCAATCAGCTAATTTTGTAATTCAATGAACCTGCTCTTTGAAGCTGCTCACACCTGACAGACATTGCCAACCTTTTCTGCTACTTCCCCTAATGCATATAAACAATTAAATACAAGAGGGGCCGGCAGCAGAGCTTCCGGCCCGCTAATGGAAACGGTGTCTCCTACTGTTTAGAGGAAATTAGTTGATTTGTACAGCTGTGTCTAATTGGCAAAAAGATTAATTTTTTAAAGCACTTGCCAGATCAAAAATAGGTTTACAGTCCCTCTAGACATTCACTTCCTGTGAACAGCTCCATTGCATATCAAAGCTGACCCTTGGTTCAGTATTGACAAAACTTCAACCCATATGTGTTTTTGTTTTTTTTTAAGTCTTTTATGAATAAGTCTGGATCATTTACAACTTGAATATCAAAAACGGGAATGTTGTAAACTCTATTTATGACTCTGCCAGTAGAACCACAGGGGTATGGCATTAACAATGAGACTGCCAGAGCGGTGCGAAAGGGTTGAACTGTTCTTTATGACTGTGACCATCCACTCTGTGATGAAATCCTCTTTCTGCCCTCTTATATTCACTACTTTCTGGCAAAGTAAAATAGCGCTAACCACTATCCTATCAGCTGCCAGATTGCTTAAAATAACTTATTAGTGTGTGCCAGTGAAATTTGTGGTTGCATTTTGATATAACTACTTTGCTTCTTTTTGTCTTTTTGCTCGTATTTACAGTAACTTTAATGTTCATCTGCTACAAACAATTTGTAATCATGGACTCATTGATAATCAACTACACTGAAGCTGTAGTGAGTTATTACATATCTATATTTTGTACTAGTCTGTCTAAATGTGCAGGATTTGCAGTTTTAACATCAATCTAAACTGCCAAAACATGATATCACAGCTCAGTCAAAACTCACACTGAAGCAGATTAGGAAAAATGGCACTGGAGGGTGCATCAAAAAGATATCTAATTGTTGTCAGTTTTGGTGCAGGATGTTATATTAACATCAATTCCCAGATATTTGCTAGGTTTACAAGGGTTTGTATTAGGGTTAATGAGTAAGGATTTTTCTCATATTGAAATCACTGCCAGTTTTTTTTTTACTTGAAAGTTTTCAATGACTTTTGCCAGAAAGTTGGTAGTAATTGTAGATTGACATGACATTAAGAATCCAAGTACACTTCTCAAAGACTCAGGCAGATTTGTTGTGTAGGCGTACATATGTGTTCTTCCATTTGCAGGATCCAACAAAGTGTACACAGTTTCCTGAGTTAACACAAGTATTTCCTATTGCTTTGTTGCCAAAAATATTTACTATTTAATACTAACTCTGATCAAGCGTGATCCATGGCACACTTGTTATTTATGTATTTTTCATTTTAAGAGGAACATATCATTCAAGTGTCCTCAGGTCTTTGACAAGTACTCATGTATTTGTTGAGCATGTACGCAGACAACAGCAAAAGCAAGAGCGCATTCACACAAAAGATCCATTAAGATGGTGCATGAATATTAGATAAATACACTCTATTACACTTTTCTTCTTGCATGACAGTGAGGGATGTCTGCTCTTTATGGTTCTTTGTCTGTGCATGTGTCTGTTCCTGAGTACAGTCATTTTCTCCATGGCTCTCCCTCATAAGATATTTACATGGCCATCTATTATAAATTGTGATCTGATTGAAGCTGAGTGTTCCCATCATGCCCCCTCTGTGAACTCACAGCACGAGCACCAGGTTTTAAAGAATCCGAATTCAGCCTCATTTCAGTCTGCAAAGCAAACCGAAGCACGAGTAAAGACTGTGTTGTTCTATACTTTCTCTTATCTTCTGAGTTTTTTTTTTGTTTTTTTTTTTACAGCATCCTGTGTTGTGCATGACATATTTTATGCATTGGTGTGTATGGGTAAACATCTGTACAACTTGGCAAAGAAACAAAAACAATCTGAAAACAACTATTGTGTTCTTTATTTTATGTTGCCGAATGTGTGAGCTCAGTCACACTCTTGTGTGCATAGTTTTAAGTCAGCACAAACAATGCCCTTGGCATTTCCACCAACAAAGAGTCATATGGAGTTTGTTGCTTGTGTTAACCATATTCCCTCCTTCAAATTTAACTGCTAAATCTAAATCCAACTTGGATTCACACCATACCCACATCTCCAGGCAAGGCATATTTCTGGCCTCATGTAAACACACTGGCTGTTCCAACAAGCCCTAAATCCCTAATCCTCTACACGTTGGGCCGGATCCACCTCTCTCTCTCTCTGTCTCTGTTCACCTCTATCTCTTTTTAACATTTTCTCTTTTTTTTCCCTCTCCCTCTCGATTCCAAACTCTGTCCCCACTCAATCTCTCTTTCTGTCACCACATTAAGCCTCGTAGACCCAAACATGTTCAAAACACCCACAAACGCACACATACACACACAGTGACCGCTCAGTGGTGGTCCCTCAGATGCTTGGCCTCCATTCATTTCACCAGCTGCCCTCCAGTCACCCCTCCCCCATTTCACTTTCTGTCTGATTTTCCCCTGCTCTCTTCCCATCCCTTCTCTTTTTGTCCTCCATCCTCTTCTCTTTTCCTCTCATCTCTCGCACCTCCCTTCTTCTCGACTGTCACCCTCTAGTCTTATGTTTTTCTCCTCCGCCATGAACTCCTTCTCTTGCTCTTCCCACTGCTTCGTAGTTCATCTCATCCTCCCCTCTGCCCCTGATTTTCATCCCCCCTCTCTCACACCCCTCTGTGTCACTCCTCTTACACCCCAGCTTGTAATATGGCAAATATCCAGTGTAGTTGTGTAGTATTCAAAAGTCAAATTCTGGTTACAGTGGGCCATCTGGACACCAGAGACCCTAATGGTTGTAAGATTTTGATATTTTTGAAGCTATTATACCTAATTAGTATTCTGTTTATTTTATATGCCATCTCTATTAATTGATCTTCTCATTGGGCTGCAGTATTCGATGTTATGAGGTCCTGTTTGGGATTTACCTGCACGTAAAACTCATTATCATGCATTTACAGTGTCATATACAGATGATATCTGAAAAATTGTTTTAAAGTGAGCTATAAAAGTGAAAACTTTAGCTTTGTCAGGGGGCCAAATACTTTTGCCAGAGGGCAGGATTTAGCCCACGGGCAACTATTTGCCTGTCGCTGCCGTAGGTTATACTATATATCAAGTGCTCTTTATGCTGCAAATATTTCAGCAATTTGAGTAAACTTTTAGAAGCAGGGCCTAAGAGCAAGCGCTTTATTCAAAACTCTTTAAAAATCATTTGCATACAAATAGAAATGTGTGAGGTGAAAACAGGTGCCGCAAAGGTGTGAAGACTTGAAGATGAAGTGTAAAGTGTAACATTTAAAGAATGAAATGTAAAAGTGCAAATGCGAACTAGAAAGCACCGGAGGGTTTATACCTCTGCCAAGGTTGCACAATCGTCGACACATATTACTATAAAAATATACACTGTCTTATTCTGCATCTCAGTATGAATCTACATCAGAATGCAAAACAGTGATCAGAGACTTATGTTTTTTTTTTTTTTCCAAGTTCAGTGCAGACAATGTTAAAACCTTTTTTTTTTTTAAAGATTCTGATCTGCATTTAAAAAATTAGGGATAATAAGGCCTAAATTAGGTGGAGGAATAGACAAGGTGTATGTTACTTGCTTTAATTTAGGGAGAAATTAAAAGCTGGACTGACTTTAAAAAAAAAAAAACAAACTTGACTCAAGCACCAGGGAACTGGGCTGCTGGCCCAGATCCATTACGGTCAAGAGATCGCTTTACTTTTCTCTCTTGTCATGCCCCACCTCCCTTCCACCTCTTTTTCCTTTGTTTTCTTCTCTTGTTCTTCCTCAGGCCCCTCCTTGTATCCCTCTTCTCCCACCTCCCTCTTTTCGCTTGCTGTCTCTTTCTTCCTCCTGTCCTGCTGTCACCCCTCACTTCTGGAGTAATGACAGCCAGCTGTCAACACCACACCGGCTCTCCTGACCACTGAGCAGACCCGACAGCAGCACTGATGAGATCGCTCACTGAACGCCTCTCTCCGGGCAAAGCTCGGTCAGAGCTATTTTAGATGGCCATTGTTCTGTTTTATTTATTCATTAGCTTCCTTTTTTTTTGTTTTTGTCGTGGGTGTGTCTGGTGTGTTTTTTTTTCAGTATGTTTATTCATGTGTGCATGCCTTACTCTTTCTTCTTTGTTTTTTTTCTCCCAATGATTTAAATAAATTTAAAATATAATAGAAAAAATATCAGACTATTTTTCCCCATGATGCCTTTTGGGTACCTTGAGGCAAATCATCATTTAAACATTAGACCTGTCAGTTGTATAAGAGGGAAAAAGTGTTCATGTATTATTCACTACTTCTAATTCTGGGCTGATCCGTTTGCAGCTGTCCTTACCTGTTTAGTTCGGCATTGTCTTCACCAGGTGTGTGCTGCGGTTTCTGCTGGAGACTAATATTACTATTCACTTAAAGCTTCTGGTGTGAATTGAATAATGCTGTCATAGCAGTGACAGCGCTATCAAAAGCATCATTTTAAAAGCTCAGTTATTTATGTTTCATTATTTATCCGTTGTTGATCTTTAGTTTGGCCTTAGTTTGCCACTCTGATAATACTCTTGGTTCCATAAAGTGATGAATTTTTCCCTAACAAATGCCATGATTCAGTAGGCAGAAGCCAGTGCCCTCTCCTCACCCTCAGTGTTGAAAGGCTATGGAAACCCTTTTAAAACCGAGAGCTATGTGCCAGGTTTTTGTCCAGCTTTTAGCTTTTAGCACTGTGACTCTGTGTTTTTTTTAAAATCTTCTATTATGTTTCATAGAGATAGTCTATAAAGGCCTATGCAGCCATCAGAATCCCCACCCCCACCCCTCCACAGCTTTTTGAAGGGCTTTCATTTCCAAGTTGAGCCCTCTCTCTCTGTCTCATCCTTTGGTTTTGTCTTCATCATCTCTCCTCCTCTGTATCTCTCCATCTATGTCCTATGTCATCCTTCTCTTATTCCTCACACTGGAAATACTCTTCCAGTCCTATCTCCAGTTTCAGAAGAACTACAAAAGCACATCTCGCATCATTTATTTCTGTGGAAACAGTCTCTGTGAGCGCTTTCATAACGCAACTGAATTTAATAAAATTCTGGCATCATATTTGATTTTTTGCCTCTATGGGAAGTTACTTTTCCTTTCATTCCATGAAATTCATCATTGTTGTCTCTTTGCGTCACTTTGCAAAATCCTCACTTCAGTTTTTCAGTCAAATTCTTCTCTGCTTAATAGGATCAGTCTGATTAACTCTTCTTGTGGTATTAGGTCTGACTCATCGCTCATTTAATTGGATTGTTTCAGGTTTTTTTCTAGACGTGTCATTTAAACACACACAAGGAATAGACAGATGGAACAATCCGTGTGACTTCAGTAAAATCAGTTAAGAATATTATGTTATTATATTCACAACACTGCCTCATCCTTTCACACTCTGTGCAGTGTGTGCTGTTCAGCATGGCAAGATTGGAAAATCGAAGGTTACAACATCGTTGCTGATAGAGATTTATATAAGGCAACACAAGCTGCTTAAGAGTCCTTGCCTCCTTAAGAGTGTAAAGCTGCAGGCAATTGAATGTTCTGTGTCCCAACTCAGTAAACATATTTGTAACAATACACTGGCAAGGAAAGTGCAAACAAGCAAGCAAGTCCCAATTGTTTATGTACTGTCAGGTATATTGTGACTACAGCTCAATACCACTGCCATCAGAATAATGCTGCCTCAGTAATTGTTTTTGAAGGCAATCCAGGTTTCTCAGCTGCTTGTTCTGTAGTTGTTTTTAGTTGATTGTCTCTTTTTAATGTCCAGACAAGGAGTTCAAGTGAGCAAATGTAAGCACTGCAGCTGCAACTACACACTGATGACAGTGGTGCTCTAAATAAAAAAAACAAAATCACTGTATTTCAGTCATACTGTACAATGTATCTCAAGCCTCAATGACAAAACACCAACATCTTGGTGAACATTGTCAGTGTTTATTTGCACTGCGTACTTATTTACTGAAAAAATATTCATACATATTCATCATATATTTATGCAAACAGAAAGGTATCAGAAAAATCAATAGGCGATGTACTGCATCTATATCTGGACACATTTTTCACACAGTACTGAAAAAACACAGCATGGATATATCTTCCAATCCTTCAAGAGTGTGTGTAAGTGCAAAGCTTGAGATATGGGTGAAATGAAAGCTCCATTCACACAGGACTAATATTACCTGGGGGATGCCCAGTGATTTGTAATAAAAGCACAGATCATCTGGGATTTTAATCTTCTGTGAATCTTCCACGTCTGCCAAGACAGAAATCCCCTTGATAATACTAATCTCATGCAAATGGTGGTCTCAAACATGATCTATTTTTCAGCCAAAGCCTCTTAATCTTTTTCATCTTGTAGATGTGAAATTTATTAATTTTTTTCTGTCACGGAAAGCAATTGAAAGCTCCTTTGGGGCAAACTCCCAGCCCAGTGTCCCTGGGAAATATATTCATATTGGCAATTCTGCAATTGATGATTTATGACCAATACCTATGATCATGCCATAACAGGAAATAGTATATTTATGTAACTGCGAATTCAATAAAATACTCCAGCAGTGTACGATGTGCATCAAAACAGCCATTCTCAATGTTTCCTCTGTAAGCATACATATTGGCAGTAGTGTGTTATTGCAAGCTGATGTGCTACACTGCGCTGTCAGGATACAACACAATCCTATTTCTGATTATTTTTGTGGCTTTTTACCTTTATTGGACAGTCAGTGTGGAGAGACTGGAATTGTGGGAAGTGAGAGGGATATGACATGCAACAAAGTTCCTCCAGTGGGTTTCGTCTTGAAAGGGCAGGAGGTCAGCATGATGGAGCAAGTAATGTGTTCCACTTTGACGGCTGTGTCTGACCAACAATGGATTGCTTTAAAATTATTCAACCACAGCGATCCATCTCTGACCTGAATTTTTTCTGACCTTAACAATGCTGCGATGTGCAGATATTGTAGAATTATTCATAATCAGACTGCAAAAATCATTTCCAAACGTCAGCGCAATCCGGTGTTTTGCAAAATCCTCTTGTGTCAAAATTATGTTTGACAGCCCAGGTTTGATTTGTCGAGTGCACAATTGAGTGCATGACTTTTGCGCTGGTGATTTCAGCAAATTTCATCATCCCTTTCTTTTGTAATTTCCATTGCCAGAATACAAGAAGCAAAGTCACACAGCCTGTTGCCTTCAGGTAGAGTGCTTACCGGTCGTCGACATACAGCAGTACATTTGATGTGCATTATCATCCATAATAATGTAGATCGTCTTTTAGAGCGTATTGTAGCCTGAGAAACAAATTAATATATAAACCAAAAGAAAGAATCTTTCCTCCACACCAATGACCCACACTGTTGTACTAGGTGGCATCTTCCTAAATAGAAAAAAAGTACTATATCTACACCTGATTGAGTAACGTTTGTTAAAACTACAGTGCCCAGCTGTTCTAGGAAATTACTGAGCCTTTTTCCAAAAATCACAAAAAAACAATATAGTTGTGGCTTGTTTTTTAACTTCCATCCATCCATCATACCAGCCTTATCCATTGTATTTAAATTTTACTGTTCAAAATTGTTCTATTTTGTGGGTCCCAATTTTAGTGGAAGGCCAAGATAAAATACAAAATCTATCACCAGTAAATAAAAAACCCTGTCAGTACAGCTCTAATACATGTCAGAGCCATGTATGGAACCATACTGCAGTCCTTTTTAAAGAATAAAGAGAAGGATTTAATGCACAACACCATCTCTGTGTGAACAGAGCATTAAGCAGCTAAAGCCCACCCAACAGAGGAAGCTTTTACAAGCCGTGTGAGAGGACGTAGCCCTCGATCTTCTGTCTCTCACCTTTGCGCCTCACCTCTGTGGCCTCTCGCCCTGCGGGGGCTATTAGTCATCTTGGCTATGGGAGCAAGGCCATCGGGGGCGTTTGGTCTCTGTTCTCCCTGAGCCCTGCAGGGAGGGAGTTGCAGGTGTGGTGTCAGCAGAAATACGGTATATACTGTAGAGAGATGTGTAAATAGAGAGATAAATAGCGAGAGGCTGGAGATGGATCGAAGGGATTAAGATATCGTTGATAATAAACGTGAATGGAGTGTTGTGGGACCGTAACATGAAAGGGTTTATAGTTATGGAAAAACTGTGTTTTTGATGAGGGAAAAGACAGGAGCACCACTTGTTTTCTTTACAAATGTGCATGCACCTTTGCATACATAGAAACAGAGATAAAAATTTAATTTAAGCCTTGAAAATTGAGATTGTATGGCTCCAAAAGCTTGAGTACAGGACACAGGAGGGGCATTTCTTCCTTTTAAACACTTTCCATTTGTACACTACATACTCCTTAGATGTGCTGAGATTTTTTTTTCCAGTGGAGATTTTATTTCCCACCCTCACATGCTCGTTCAAACCTATGGCAGAAAAATATGTCCATCCTGTGCTGGCATTAATGTTAAAATATGAGTGTGGCAGCTGAAGAGGGCTGATTCTCAAGCCCTGTATTGCTGTATTGTTGTAGCTGCAGCAGCGGTAAATAATATAGCACATGGTGTGAACCAGCTCCTCTAGAGTGGTCACAGGTAGCAATGCAAAGCACATGCAGGCATGTCAACACGTAGACAACCACACATACACACCTACACAATAACAAGTAAGAAACAGCAAAGTATCCTCTGGAACTTTGGTCCATCTGGAATTGGAGCAGATGGTGTGCAACAAGCACCTGCGTAAAATTAGTTTTCATGAACAAAGCATTGACATTCAGGTTAGTTTGTATGCAGTGTGAGTGTGCATTACTGTTGTATAAATGTTTGGATCTATGAATATGGATGCAACAACATCTTCTTACATACATAGTAGCATGTAATTTAATTAAGTTCTGAATCCAATTAAGTGTTTTCATTAGAACAGGTGAAGGTTTTTCAGTGGGATGAAATAAGTAGGCGTCTGAATTTAGTTTCAGGTGATTATACACTAATGAAAACACAATTATAATTTTTAGATTCCATTTCTGTGAATAAACCCACCTAAACCCTACGCACTGGACCTTTAATTCCACTAACCTGAAGAAAAGAAACAACACATACATTCCCCAGTGTCACTCTTAAACTGCATTGAGCACGTAGGGCATTTAGTCCATTCACAGAGCACATGTGCCACAGAATGTGTCTTTTTACTGACTACACCTGACGATAACTAGAGTCATTTCCTGTATACTGGTGTTTTAATTAAAGAAGAACATTGACATTCCCATTCCTGTATAAAAGGGCCACGCGTGCCTCGTCTAAAAATGATATAAATAGACGACTGGCCCGTTTTTACATTTGTAGTGTGGATCTCTGTGTTCATACATGCCGCTTGCACGCTGCTCATGCCTGGTGTAGCCAGTTTTATGGATTATAGTGGCAGCATAATGTTGCCACTCCGCGCTCAATGTAACGAAGCTTCTGAATGAAAATACTTGCAAATGCTCATTTGCCAAAGTTGTGAGCACCCTGACTTGAGCTCACCTGGTTTGTCTGACTGTTATACCAAACTCTGTTTGGTATTCTAGCTTTTCATCATACTTAATTGTTGAGGAATGCCCAGAGGCTGCATCCAAAATTCATTATTTCACAAGAGGACGCCCTGCCATCCTCCCAAATCATTTCAGTTTCCTGGGGATGGCAGCCCACAGAGTGAGCAACAGATACCTGTCATACCATAACCAATGTGGCCATGTGACTGACGGCTGCCTAGTGTGAATTCCAGCTAACTGTGGTCTCTCAGTAGTTTACACATGCTGTCAGAGCTTTGTACTCCCCAATGGTTCACCTGCTCTTTTTGTATTTATGCCTTCCTCATTTGTTCTTTGCCTTTATTTTTCTGCTCTCATTTTCATTCCCTGTGGGCAACCGCACTCCAACTTGCTGAGAGAAAACAAGTTGCGTCATCCCAACATAAAAAATAACATTTTTTTTTTTTTTTTTGCATAAACTCTTTTCATTCTTAAATTTTATGAATATGATTGATCTGTCTGTGTTAGTTTTGTAGTTCACACAATTTTAAAATATCTTTTTTGTCCATTCTGCTCAGTGAGTTTCTGGATTGGCTCTAGCCCCCATTTCAATCCTGAAATAAATGAACAAATGTTTGTTTAACAGCGTAGCGCATGGCCAGCATGAGTCATTGCAGCAGCACATCTGCCGCTTCACAATTGTTGAGTGAAAAAGCTTGTAGTAGCAAAATGTCAACTTGCAAGTTGGACAAGTTGGAGTGAGGGACTGAGAAGGGTCATAATTGAATTACAATGTTTTTAACATTGAGCCTGCACAGTATGTGCTGAGAATGGAAGTATCAAACCTGGTTCAGAGGATCAGATGGATTCCTAAAAAGCAATATGTGGTGCATTATCACGTTTCATGTTCTGGGCCTGCCCTGGTCTGGAGCCTAGCCTCTTGCCAATCACAAACAAAAAATTACTCAGAAACCCATAAAGATATCGCCAACTATCTGGTGTAGTGGATCATGCGGGAGCCCCAGGTAACAGTAACAGCAGCAGCAGCTCGGGTCTTCCAGGTCGCTCTTTCAAGAGCGCTGAGCCCCTCTGTGGAGCGGCTGCAGATACACGGGGATCAAAGGATCAATACAGGCCTATCAGCTGAACCAGCCAGATGAGCCCAGTGACATTTTGTCTGAGGCACAGACCGAATGTCCCTGCTCTGTAGAGGCCGAGTCAGCCTTTCTCTCTGCTCTTTTTCAAAGAGTTTTCACATTTTGTGTCAACGGACTTGCTTTTCATTCATTTGTGTCTTTGATTTTGCTGTCTTTTACCTCTCTTAATCCTGGATCTTTTTCTTTTTCTCTCAGTCCTCAGTTGGCTCCTTTTTGTCCATCTCTGCTTATTATCCTTTGGTTTTTTCCTCTCCTCCTTCACTTTGATTTCATTCCAATTGTATGTGTTTGTCCCATATTGGGCTCCATTTAGCACTGTCAGTTTCCTCTTATTTACCTGACCACCCTCCCCTTAAGACACTTAACTTCTTAAGCAGATGTGTCATACTTGAACTCATATCTAAAATTTAACTCTGCAGTGTCCTCACAAGGAACAGACACATGTTGTTGGCTAGGTTGTCATTGTACAAACATCTTTGCAAAGGAAATTCCCTCATTTGCTCTCCTCATTACTGAAGTTGTAACCACATTACATGCGTACCAACACACAGTAAGACCTCATAAACAGCAGCACCGACCATTTCACTTGATTACTTCTTTCACTTACATCCTGCACAATCGATAATCTGGAGGGGTCGGGGAGTGCAAGAGAAACGTCGAGACATGAGAGGAGAACAGTCAGCGTGTGTTAATAAGGGACTTGACACGTACACTTAATCAACTGTGACTACCTCCTTTAGTCTTACCATCAGCCATGCCTCTTCAGAAATCAGTGAAGTTCAGTTTGAAATCTTTGTCACGTGTGATCGACATCCTCAGAAATAATGAGTAGAAAAGGAAGGATGTCGATTGTTTTCTGGCAGTAGGTCACAAAAAAGTCAGTAGATTTGTAATTGTCAGAGCAGACAAAATCAGATAGTTGTGAGCTACATCTCCTGTGAGACTGTATTTTGTGGCATTGGTTATTTTTCAGTACATTTTTCTGTTTTCACGTGTCAGTAAAACTGTTCCTCAAGTTGGCGGATGATCTATTCAATCCCATGTACTGAACACCAAGGTACTGGCTAATCTGCCATTAAAAAAGAGGTCATGAAGGTAAGAGGTAATTTTCAGCACTTAATGGAGAAAAATGGCTCCGGGATGAAGTTTATGTTAAATGCAATTATCTTCTCAAGTTACCTTCATGAAGTGGTGTTGCAGTAGTCTCTGGTGTGCAGAGTGAGTCAGGAGGAGACAGTATGTTTCAAAGTCAGGTCTACTTTCTGTCGCGTGGTTGTCGTTCTGTCAGTCTGAAATGTCTCAACAACAACAGGATAGACTGCCATAAAATTTTGTATAGGCATTCATGGCGTGGTGCCCAGAGGATGAAGCCTAATGACTTTGGTGATACCCTGACTTGTCCTCTAGTGCCACCTGATGTAGGCAGTTTTGGTTTTGAGTGAAATGTCTCAACAACTGGATGGAACATGAACATGTACTCTGTTGCAGGAGTTTGCAACATTCCCTAATGATGTGACTCTAATGACAGTCTACTTGTCGTCCGGGTCCTTTCTGACAGTCAATACTAAAAATCTTTGTACACTGGGAGAAATAATTGTAGTGTGTGAGGTTTGCAGTCTTGTAGGTTTGAGTAATCTTCATGCTTGTTTCCTTTTCCAGTTGCAGTGCACTGATAAGGGAAGGTGAGCCCTTCTGTGCTTAAAAAAATGTTGTTACACAAAAACACAATGCAAAATAAGTCTAAGCAGTTATTTGGGTAGGTGAATATCAGTCATTGACGATGGTGTCCAAGCATATTAGCAAGTATATCATTGATGCACAGATGTAAAGTAATTGTCAATTTCCTCTTCAACTTAAGGATGCTCTGAAAAAACTCACGGGGAAACAATTATAAAACGTTGTCAGTTCTTAATAGAAAAAGAGAGCAAAACATTTGTCTCAGATGTCTTGGCAATGAAACATAACCTAAGTTCAGTCTCTGGTTATTTGTATTCTAGTTGGTTTGCTCAGAAAAGTAACATTTTGGGTACAATGCAGCAAAATAGACAGTTTGTTTTTATGTGTCTACGTATTCCACAGCATATCTCACCTAGCACCAAGGGCTGCTGTTGTCCATTGATATTCCAGTTCAGCGTGCATGTCAGAAGCGCTTTGTCCGACTGTGCGGCACAGGGGAGACAGTGTTTGACGGCGCGTCTCTGAATTTAATTATCTACAGCTGCTTCAGAGCAAATAGAATGATCTGTAGGATCAGCAGATGTGACAGAGTGCTTCTTGGGCTGCGGAACACCTACACCTAAGCACAAGAACTTCATAGACATGTGCACTATGCATGCACATTTACGCTACACAGCTACACACACACAAGTGAAATGAAAAGATGACAAGAGGATCCTTGTCGGGCTTAACTACATCTTGCAAAAGCTTACTGCTGGCAAAAAATGTCCACTCTCTGTTTCTCAAAATGTCACAAACTGATATCCTGAAGGGTTTGTGACTGCAGTTTCTGTGTTTCTGTGGTTCAGGGCGGTTTCTAACATGGTAGCGCTGCAGGCAGCGAGTCCCACATCAGCAGGGCAAATGTTCTTCTACTCTAATTAGTAAGAATCTCGGCAGTGTCCCTCTGTCTCTCTGAGGAGAACGTATCAAAAACAAACAAAACAAATTCCCCCTCTGTGGAGCTGGATTAAGTACAGAATAAATAAAGTTTGTTGTGATTGCCTTTAAATGTTAAAAGGATTTAAAGAGCTTGAGAGTCAAGCCTCAGGTATAAATATATTGAGGCATATTTTAGTTGCTAAATAGAGCGAGGGTTTAGACAAGTGCATTGCTTCCAGAGTTAAATGACACATACTGACTCTCTCTTTTTCTCTGTCCGTGCGTGCTGCGTTCTTTATGCGAGCGTGCTGATGTACAATGCACATGTGATTGCGTGCATACAGATTGTATGTGCCACTCTGGATTCAAATTACCAATGGCTTCATCACAATGATACAGTGAGATCTGAGACTGACAAGATTGTAGCTTCTCCCAACAAATGAAAAGGCAGTCAGTCAGGCAGACAGTCGTGCTGTGCCTCCAGTTATGCTCTCATCCACTTAGGCGCGCATAAAAGAGAATGAAAGGGGAAACTTATCTTTGTCTGTCGAAAAATGTCAGAAAGATAAGGGAAAATGGTCTTAACGTTTTGGTCTTACAAATCCCTCACGTTCCCATGCAATTATCGACAGCGTTCCTCGCAATACATGTCCTGGAAATCTCTGATTGTGGTGGACAATGCCTGGTCTCCGTTTCCCTGAAGCCCGGCAAAGCTCATCACCAGACGGGGACTCGACAAAGAGGATATGCATGCACAACAGAATAAAGAGAAAAAATACAGAGGACCCAATAAAGAATAAAAGAGAAAGGACTTGAGTGACAGGACGTGAGGCTTGACACCGGATGGTCAGCCTGGCATTGTCTTGGTACTGCAGAGCGTCTGAACTTGTAAGAGCCATTTATAAGCCTGCAGCTTAGACAGGGAGGATTATCAAATGCCACTTTTAGCCTCTTAAGCAAGCAACAATTGCAGCCAACATGGTCCAAGAGAATGCGAGACAAAGGACTTACAGCAAGGATGAGTCCGAGGACTAGGACTCAGCTAAATGTCAGACAACTTGCGTATTGTAGACGCAACTTTTATGCGCCATTGTTTCTATTGTTCGAAGGGCTGCTGTTCATGTACTGTTTTCTCTGAGCAAAATGGGAGAGGGTGAGCGGGCTGTTGGAGTGAAAGAAGAGGCAGGGAGGGAATAAACGAGGAGGAAGAAGGAGGAACAGCCACCGGTGGGTAACTGCTGCCGGACGGTTGTTGCTAAGCGTTTAATCTCCCACGCTTGGAGAATACAAACGATCTTGTAATCGTCCCCGACCTTGACATGAACAGCAAGGTCGCAAGGGAGCCGGGCTATTTTGCATTTCCGACAGATGCTTTGCAGAGACACGCAGAACAATTAGTAAACTGGATAAAAAAGAATTGAATCTGTCTTACTACCCCCTCTCCAGTGCTTCCCTCGGGGTAGTCACCTGGCACACCCCCAACCCCAAAGCTTCCTCAAGCAGATTTCGAATACTTAATTAGTATAAAGAAGTAGTTGATGCTTTCCTACATATCTGTGGCTTGTGCCTGTTTTTTAAGGGCTCCAGCCATTGATTATTATTATTAGTGTCTGTAGTATGTCTAGAAATTGCTTGTTTTGTCTGACCAACAGTTTAATTTGCAATGGTATAAAGCAGATCAAGAAGCAAATCTAAGAGGCTGGACTCAAAAATGTTTAGAATTTTGCTTGATAAATTACTTAAACAGTTAACCATCAAGTAAAATGAATCAATTTAATCGCTAATTCGAGTCAGTCATTGATAGATGGACTATTTGTTTCAGCAGCATCTCTGTGTTTGTATTTGACAGTGTGCCTGTGTTAGCAAGCACAGATGTTGTGTATTAGGTGGTGACTGCATGCTAGCCTGCATGATGACACCTCAAAGTGAGTAGGAAGGTGCTACTGTATGTGCTTTTTTGTGCTTGTGTTTCTCTGTGTGTCGGCCACAGAATCGCCTTTACGTAATTAAGGGACTTTTGTCATCCGACAACAGCGCATTACCTCTATTATTGAATATGCTGAGAGTTGAGATATGATAATACTCCGGGCAAATTCAATTTCTGTTTTCGGCAGTTTGATTATGAAAAGCCCAGACAGAGCTCTTTTAAGTCAAGTCAGTATGGTTTTTTAGCTTTTTCCACAGAGGGATAATAGAACTGACCTCCACCCAGCATCTCAACCAAGTCAGCCTCAAAACAGTATCAACACAAAGACCACCAAGTCCCTTTGGGATGTGTATTCATTTCCTTGTAAAATGGCCTTCACAGTGTCCCCTAAGTGAAATGTAATGTTACGAGCTTCAGCTTCCTTTTGCATGCTTATTTCGTTAGCTGTTAGAATTATGATTTCATTTTCACCGTTTTTATAGATTTTTTTTCCTTCTACCTTGACATCGAGTTTATTCCTGTGGTGCAATTGGTTTCTCACATTACTTCAGCCCTGGTTTCCATGGCAAATAACAGAAAAACACGATGCTTGAAAATTTCAAAGAAAAAGCTCTTCTGAAACTCAGCTGAGTCAAATAGGGCTGAAGCTTTGTTTTTACACCAAAACATCAGATTTTTTATTTGATCTCAGAACAGCACATTTTGGAAGATAAACAGCGAGCCATATGGAGGGTTTTAAGAACAGAAATTAAATGTATATATATTTAAATAAAAATATAAATAAATATAGATACATAAATACTTATACTCTTAATTAAATCTTGCATGATACGGTGGTAGATATGTAGGCTGTAGCTGAACAGATGGAGGAAAATGCCAAATTCTATACTGTTTTAGATGAGATTGAGGTCTTTGCGGACAAACTGGAATGATATTGGTCCTGACTGACACAGAAATTAATGGCGCTGTATTCTTGATCCTCGCGGAGATAGTGTAGCACTGAGATTGCACAAGGCTGGTCGACCTGGCCGTCCTTCTTTTGATTTACTGGCACAATTGAACTCTATGTGCTGTGTCGTCTGAAAATCCATGATCTCGCAAAGCGGTTTTGAGTGTCCCAGTGTACTATTAAGAGGCTAATTGAGTAGAGTGGCATCAGGTAAGTTAAGGTCAAGTTGGATAACCATTTGCTTGTAGGGTAGTGCTACATATCACAGCCAGGGATCAGCCAGATAGCCGTGTCACGGCATCTGATGTACAACATATGATATACTGGTATCATATTAAAAAAGACAACCTAAGGCGTCTATTGGTCTCAACCATATCATGCTAGTCCCTCTGCTCTTTTTCAGCAAAGCCTGTAATCTGATCTAAAATAGGACAGGAATTGGCATTCCTACATAGGAATGCCAGTTTCTGTGCAATACATATGCTTATCTACAGCCAACGCATCTACCATTGTAGGATTTCATAAAGATCCTCACCAGATGCTGCCTACTTGGATTCGGCAAAAGTGGCAAATTCAAGTTCAATCACCAATGATGAAGTTTTGATTGATGAAGTCGACAGATTTGTTTATTTGCTGCAGCGAAGTAAATAAATACATAAATTAAGCATTTATGTTAATGTCTGATTTAATTTGTCCTGTATTTATATATGGTGACAAGCATTTTATTATATAATTATTTATTCATTGATGTATTTAAGCATTTTATTATATAATTATTTATGTTTTTAATTTATTTAGTTTTAGCCCTCAAAACCCTGCCTAAGCACAGGCTGTGATGGCTGTTTTGATATTTGTGTATTCTACGGATGGTATTGAGTGGGAATAAAAAGAAAACTCTGGAAGAAAACTCCATAGAACAAAACCATCAAATTGACTATAAGAATAAATAAATCTGACTTTTACTTTTATTTGCAAGTGAAAATTATTTTTTATTATTTACATATGCACATAAAAATACACAATTATCTTTATTCAAATACACTCTGGAGTTGCTCCTCTGCCAATGAAATCAACACTATATGTGTGCTAGTGTAGGAGGTGGTCTTGTTTGCTGATACTGCTTGAGCTTTCCCATGATCATATGAATAATGTGTAAACGCACCTCAAGTTTTATGTCTAATTTATGACCATTGACATTTTCCAGATGGGCTTAAAGAGGCACCAGATACGCAGCTTGTATCTGCTTGAGCATGTTTTTTGTTTTATTTTTACTGCGACAACCCCAAGGCACACAGGCCCATAAATCCAACCCTCAGATCTCAACAAGGGAGGCGGGTCCTGGTCAAGCTCATAGGCTCATAGAGTCAGGTAAAATCAATCCAAGGTGGAGGGTCTGTCTGGATCTGCAGCTTTTTGACTCGCCTTAAGCGCATATAGATTAAATCAAGGTGAAGAAGCGAGGTGTCCTGGGCAGTGAGTGGTGACGATAGGGATGCTTAACTTGTTCATTTGTGCCTGCATCGTGTGTGTAGGGCAGGAGCTGGCACAAGCAGTGGTTGTTATGAAGATGATGGACTGAGTGAGTGTATGTGTTGACGCGTGAAAGGGAGAGTAAGACTAGCAGTGTGAGCTCTACTTCCATTATGTGCTCAGGTATGCAAATCTCGATGTGTTCATATATAATGTATGTGCGAATATGTGAGAGGTGTTAACTACATTTGGCTTTTTGATTTGTAGGGAGTTAAGCTTTTTTTTTTTTAAAAATGCTTTCTCCTTGTTAGCGCTGTCTTATAACTGTGATAACGACTGGAGGTGTTTGACTTGAGTTTACGCTTTTTCTATTTCAGGGGCATACCGCATAATTTGTCTTGCTACTGTGTTGTAATTGGTATGTTTCTGTTGTCTTATGGTACTCACATATCTTATGCAGTATTTGTTTAAATCAGAATAAATGAAAGCCTGGTTACAATTTTCCATGAGGTGGGAGATGCATTGGGAAATCCCATTTTTGTATTTGTGCGGTGGATTTATTTTCAGATGTTCTGCTTAAGTGCTACTACAGAGTTCCTCCTCACTGGTTCTGTGCCGGCACCTGGCACATACGTCTACTTTGGATTCAAGGATGAACTGATTTGAATTTCATGGTGAAAAGTCAAAGATCAAGGTCACTTGATGTGACCTCACCAAACACCATAACTCAAGAATTAATACGCTAATTATGACTAAATTACACACAAATGTCTCATGGGATAAGTGATGACATTTTATATCCAAAAGGGCAAAGGCCAGCTTTATAGTGACATCATAACGTTCTGCAGAAACACTTTTCTGGCCATTTTTCAACACCATAACTCAGGAACAGAAGGGCAGATTGTGACCATATTTCACATTTGGTCAGATACTGAGTTGATGACACTAATCTTGGGTGTCCACCTTGAGACTGTGCTGATTGTAGAGATATTCTGTGCTGCTGGTGGTACGTGTGAAGCATCCATGTTTTACAATTTGTAGCTTCTTTTCAGCAACATCCACATTTGAAGCATTGTAGTCCACCACAAGCTCACTGGTTTTGCTGATATTGAGCCTTAGGTGATTGTCGTTGCATAATGTGACAAAGTCTCAGTCCTCTCTAAAAATAGTATTTAAGTGAAGAAGTGTCCAGTGTCTCTGAAATCATACAAGTCAATATAGTGATAACATGTGATTGAATCTTTTACTGAACCCCAACAGCATGTTTCATTAGAGTAGGCATGTCCAAACTATTCCATACATCACATCAACATCAAGGGATCCCTTAGTTATCAGCTGAAAAGGGAGATCAGCTGATTAAATGAGTCCAGCCTGGTGCGCTCCTCCTTGGTTGGAACGAAAACCTGCAGCCACACGGCCCTTTATGGAATAGTTTGGACATGGCTGCATTAGAGGCTGGTTGGAGCACTGGAAACCAAACAGAGTTTAGTCATAGTGAACATTGATTGGTGACAAATAGTTTATTTCAGGGATGTACATGCTGGTCTTTGTAGATATGTAGCAGGCAGATAGTTTAAATTTTTTGGAAATATTCAATTTCTTTTCCTTTCCGGTATGAAGGTGGCAAACTGATTGCTGTTTAGGGAGTGGGTTTATATTTTAGACTTTTCTTTCTTCTCAATACATTTGCCACCAACTATTCATCACTAGACATCAGTATTTTATTTTCAAATCTGCTGGATGTGAATCAGCAAGGACACAATACTCTTGTCTGTCTCAGCCCAAAATGTGTGATCTTTGGTGATGTATATTTTAATTTTGTGCTCACGTAAAATTGTGCATGTAGAAACTTTCTGTTCTAGATTTTATGAACTCGCTCATGTACTCTCGCTCCCTTCCTAAATAAACCCTTCTCTCTCTCTCTTCCAGCCCTGTCTGACCCAGAAGGGGGTCCCTGTCGGAGGACCTACTGTGGGCGGGGTCGACAGTGTGTGCTGATGGCAGAAACTGGCCGTGCTGAGTGTGTTTGCCAGGAAAAATGTCGGCCCTCCTTTGTGCCAGTGTGTGGCTCTGATGGCAGGTTCTATGAGAACCACTGTGAGGTTTACCGCACCGCCTGCCTGGAGAGGAGACGGATCTATGTGGTGCACAGCAAGGACTGCTTCTTCAAAGGTACTGCTTCACTGTTACGCTGATACACTGTTACACTGCAAAGGGCTGCTACACACTGTATTAAAAATATAGTTCAAGAGATTATTTGAAGGAACCAGCAGCAGCATTTATAATAGGTCCAATTAACTGAGTTACTTTGTCATAATTAGGATTAATTAATGACACAGAGGAAGTCTGTATGTCATGCCCATGATGTGATTAGTGCAGGTGGTTTCCCACAGTTTTGTCAAAAGAGGATATTGCTATTAGCCCTTCTTTACATTCCATTAGGTGTGGTTAAAATATTTTTTGCTGAAGAGGAAAAATATTTTTAAGCTTTTTTTTTCATCTGTGTTTCATTTATTCCACCATCTAATGATGCTCCAAAGCTCTGCAAGGAAATTTCTTTCCAAAACTGACCCAGTGAAAAAGCAAAATTTGTGCTAATGATGTTTGTTTGTTTATAGTAGCTATGCTGTTGGCTTAAAATGAACATGGGGGTGACTGAAGTTAAAATGTGGCACACAGCAGCGCCTTTAATATTGTATTGCATATGTTTTAGTAGTAGTTGCACAAATCTGAATGAATATTTCTGCATTTATTTGATATGAAATAACTCCATGTCTCATGAACCAAAAAATCTTGAGCTTAAGTGATATCAAGTGAAACAGTAGTTATTGGTTAACCTCCCTTCACCAAAAAACAGACATTAAGGGTTCATAAACATCATTTAGATTAAGATTTTTACTTTTTTTGCAGTGTGCTGCTGCTATAGCACAAGAGCACAGTGATGCTGCACAGGGCCTGTTTGTCTATGATGTCTGACTGCATCAGTGAGGCACAGGTTAACACTGTTGATGCCTTCTGTGAGTGAAAATGGTTCTCAAATGATCTTCTGATATCTGCGAGGCACACTTTTAAGCATTTTGAAGGCTGCAGTGGGGCTTTGACTTAAGTTTGATGTTGAAACATTTAAACAGAAATAGTGATGTACAGACAAACAAAATCAATTGTTTTGTAACACGTTGCCACTGTCAAGCTCTTGTCACAAGCATCAATCACCTTGGAAATCATGTTGTTTCTGTCAGCCACCTATTCAATCGAGCTGAATGAAAGAATGAAATCATTTGTAGTTTGGCACTGAAGGCTGTGGCTCAGGGTCAAGTTTGTCTGGGAAACGATAGCTACTTTGGCAGTTGGACAGGAGGCATTTTTATCGTGCTGTCTTCATCGTCTCTGTGCGCTCTGCTGCTGAAATCACACCCCTTTCAGTTTAAGTAAGCATACTTGGTCCTCATCATCAACACTGGCATCTAAATCATGTATAGTGGCACCCTTCAAGTTTATTTACGTATCAATCTAATTTAGGGTTGAGGGTTAATGTTAATGGTGGGTTTACATTGAGAAGGTAAACAATGTGTTGTTTGTTTTAACAGTGTGTCGTGCTGTGATTTCCTCCAAGAGTTTAAACTTCCTCTTTCAAAAACCAGATCTTTAGTCTGTGCTCGTGGAAAAATTTTCTATATAAATAAATATAAATTCATACAGTATGTCCACATACACGTTTAACTTCTGCGTCACTCCTGCCCTCTACCACCTACTACATCAATAGCCCAGCACTCACAAATCACCACTAGGTTACTGTGCATCACCAGTTCTCTGTAGTAATCATTAGAATCTTCACTGCCTGACTGTTGCTCATTAGCAAAAGTGCACTCTCAGCATGAACAGTCAGCAATATAACAGCTCAGTCATGACCTCGATTTAAAGGTACCTTGCCTCAGTAGGGTTTCTACTAATTTTAAGTATTTTAAGTACACACACAAACATTATTTCACTTTCAAATACCAGCAAGCAAGCATGCATGCCTATGTACAGTGTACCTGTTGGCATCTCCTCCTCTTTAAATTTGGTTTTCCAGGTCAGACTAGTATTAAACCTCTTTTATAATCCCTCAGGGTGTGGATGTTAAAATAGAAAGTAATGCTATAGTTATTTAGAGTGCATGGTTTTATGTCATCGCAGTGCAAATACATATACACACACAAACTTGCACAGACACACAGAAACATGGCAGCACTTTTAGTCATATCACATTAGGGAGGGAAGGATTTCTGGCAGACACCACCATGCATAGCTAATCCACATTAGGGATGTTCAGTCGGCACATTAGGCTTAAACTCGAGATGTCTGAATGCAAACCAGCGGGAGATGGAAAATGTTGGAAATCAGTCACATGCCACGGGAATTGTGTGTGTGTGTGTGTCTGAGTAATTGGGAAGTAATTATTTCACCTGATGTACAAAGACATCATAGGAAAGCATGTCTCACAGTGCTGTGCTAGAGTCATTATTCACAATTATTTTTGTATAAACAGCTGAGGAACTGGAGAGGTGGTGCGGTGGTTAAATTGTCTAGCATCCCTATTGGCCTTTGGTTGCCTTATTCCTCTTTGTTTGCCCGGCTGCACCCTTCCTGTCTCACTCAAAACTCTTGAAATTAGCATCACACCCTGGTTTGAAGCCTGTGTAGCTCATCCAAACATTGGTATTGACTGCCGTAGAACAAGCCATTTTGACGCCTGTTCCACATTGCTCTTTGAATGGAGTTTGTGCCAGTAATTCACTTAGCAGGTGCTCCAGTCCTTACCTGTGTGGGTGTATGTCAACATAAAAAGGTTTGAAAATCTGTCAGAATAATTGCACTGGCATAACACAACAAGATTTTATAGACTCACTGAGGAGTGTATTGTTATTCCCTTGCAGTGTTTTGTTTCTCTTTGAAACAAATTGAGTAAAAGAGTAGGTTAAGCTACATGTTCTCCCTCCTTTTCAACAAATCATTTTTTCTCTGTTTCTTTTTTCTTTTTTTTTGGTTGTTGTTTTGATTAGATATTTCGGGACCCATTTTTTGAAAGTCTAGAGTGTATTAAATTCTGATAGCAAGAAATGTCCTTAGTCTCAGTCTAAAAACAAGACACTCACAGATGAAAATAGATCTCTTGGGTCCCTACAGCTATGCATTAAGCCACATGGCAAATATATTTTGGGCTTTTTTTTTTCCTTCAAATTTTGCTTTCAAATTCGATAAACCTAAAAGCTCTGCCGTGAAAGCCAATTTCCTTCAGCTCAGGGCTATGGTCAAAGTCGCAGTCTTGAATTTGGCAACTTGTGCAGGCTTTCGTCTCATCGTATCTGGATTATTGTGATGCAGTGTGTCCAGCCAGTGCAAACTCTCCCAAATTGGCAAAAGAAAGTGGAACCATATTTCTGTTGCGCTGACCTCCCTTCACTGGCTCCCATTTACAGAGCTGATTTAAGGTTTTGTTTATTCACAGAGCTTTGAATGGGTCATGCATAATGACAACCTCCTCTCTCACTGTTCCACCACCTGGTCATATAGGACATCCAAAGCTGCAGAATAATATCCATCATTCACACATCTAAAATATCTACCCGCTGTGGCTATTGAGCCTTGCTGTCTTTCTTGCCTCTCGGCCGAGACTTTTCATGGAGAGAAATATACTTTCAAGTAAACTACACGATGGATGACTGATAACAATAACTTTTTGCACATGCCACATCATCATCACCACAAACTAAATGAGCTGTATATAAAAAAAAAAAAACGTTTTTTTTCCTCAGGCAGTGGGGAAAGCATGGCCGACCTGTTGAGGCAGACACAGTTGCAGAGATGATGGAATTTACCACTATGGGTATTAAAGGTTGCAGATATTCTCATTGATGAAGCTTGAAGGAGGTTGTAGCCTGCTTCTGACCTGATAGCACTGGTGTACTCTAAGTGTTTGGAAAATGATCTGCAGTTTGTGAGACAGGCAGAGGCAGGAGAGGTGATTGCATATAGGGTGTAAATGATGACTATAAACCTCTGGATGGAGCTCTTTGTTCTGTCCTGTCACTGGCTTCTTTGTATTAACACATAGTCTGTTTAGCTGCTACTTTAATCCATGTCGATTTGACAGTGCATACGCATAGTAGAATAACAATGGAAGATGAAAAACACTTTCACAAGTAAACAGGTAACTATTACACAACAGTGTTAGGAACCAAAACAGGACAAAGGTTTTCATTGTTGCACCTTCTGAATAAGTTGAATTCTGCTTTCATTGTGGTACTTTAAAGATTACTCTGAGCCACCTTAAGCTGTCTACTTTACAAAGACTCTGCTAAGGAATTAGCACCAAAACCCGCAAATGTGTAACTCACACAAGTGAAAGTCACCATGTGTTCTCAAGAATATTGATAAGCAGCCTCAAAGTTAAAAGTTATTTGACCCCAAATGGCTTCAGAAGGGGCACTTTGTCAATAAAGAAGACTGATATGCCAGCTGCACTCAAACCTAATAACCCATTTAGATTGTAATTGCCAAAAGTCATAAAATGGGTTTTCCTTGAGGATGTCGTCTGTTTTTTTTCACTGTGTGAAAAATGACACCCCCCAACCAAATAACTGATGCCATAAAAATGATTATCCCTTTTAATAGAGAGACAGTGCCACCCCTTGACTTTTCAGACTAACCATGCATGATAATCTGTGTATTGTATTTTCCCCTATTTGTATTTTCCTGAATAATCAGGACAAAGGAGATCACATAGAAACAGAAACGTGTTGAAACACATGTGTGCGGATTTGTTAAAATGAGATCAGGCTTTTGTCTAAACATCATAAACCAGCCTATGATTATGTTCAGTGCAGAAGACAGAAAGTAATGTGAAGGTTGAGGTGAGGTCTTCAGCGCCTTGACTGAGACATCGAACACCAGGGGTCACGTTTTGTCTCTCACCACCCACCATGGATAACATTTAGATAATGTTTTCAAGAAGGATGTGCACTTCCTGTCTGAAACACAAATGAAAACTGAAACTAAGCAGAGTAACATGCATCTTAAGTACAAACACAAACACATGTTGTGGCATTGTGCAAAAAGCTGATTACCTAGCAAGTTATGGAAGATCATTTAAGTCCCTGACCAATCACCTTCTAATTCATGAACTTAGCATCACAAACACAGATGCTTTCTTTCCCTTCCCCACCCACTTCTGACCCTTTCTTTGATTCCAACTCCATTCCTTTGAAAGCATTTGAAAAAGAACTAACAGAGTTTATCACTTTCATCTTCCTGATGAGTAGGAAGCTCCAGTGAAGGCAGACCAAAGAGACATCTGTTTCCATTGGGCCATGTAAAGGCACCCAGCAGGGGGGTCGTACTGGTGATACTTGGTCGTGATGCTGTTGACTCCCAGATTGGATGTTGATTTGTTGCCATCCGCCAGACAGAAATTAGTCATGAGGCTCACAGTGTGCTGTGCTTCAGTTAGGACAGGGCACTGATCCATTCAGTCATCCATCTGCCCATCCACCCATTTAGCAAATGATTCCCACCCTTGTTGCCTTGTAGTTCCTAAAAATGAAGCAATATTTACCTGCAACCCCTTGTCATGAGTTGTATATGTCTGCCAGTGTTTCTTTATTGATTTGTGATTTATCCTGCTACCCAGTGACAAGTTTATAATTCAATTAGTTGGTCAGCAGAAAATTAATCAGCAACTTTTTTGGTAATTGATCAAACATTCAAGCTATTTTTCAAGCAAAAAAACAATCCAAAAACAATCAGCTTCTTAAATGTGAGGATGTCCTGCTTTCTTTGAAAAGTATTCCAAAGAAAGTATAAAATGACTCCAAAGTACTACAAGCAATTTTTCAATGTCTGTTGACTTTCTGTAGACAGAATAATGTGTTTAATCATTCAAATAATTGGCAGATTAATTGATGATTAATGAAAATAATAATCGCAGTGTGTCTCACTTTAAGAGCCACCTCAACCATTCTGATCACTCCGTATCGTCCCACCCTGCTCGGCGGCAGCTGTGGTTATTGCATTAGCCATCAAAGCTGCCCCCCTCGTCTTTCTCTCTTTGCCCTCTCCGCAGCCCGTGGCAGCGCTCTGCCTCCGCCGTCCATCTTATTGCTCGCTAACCCTCTGCCCCCTCCTGTGACTGAGACTATTAGCTCGGTCACACAAACACACGGCTCTCATAAGGAGGGCCAACTTTGGCGTGAGCTCTAGCCCTGCAGCTTTAGTTGTGTACACAGAGGCTGGGTAAGGTCACAGCAAGATGTTTATACCAACCATGTGTGGTTGCTTGCAGGATGTTCATGATCGCTTTTGTTTTGTTTCATGTTCTCCTCTGTGCCAAGGCTTCATTGGATTTGAAAGACTAAAATTGAGTTGCTTTTATAGACATGTCAGTGTTTTTTGTGTGGTCTTAGTCCTTCAAAATTGAAAGGACTCTTAATTGTGATATGAGAGCTGCTATAAAGTTTTTTTTTTTTTTTTACACACTATGTTCTCTATTTGTCGAAATGAAATTCTGGTGTGTGGTGGTATTTATACAGTCTGGTAAGCTCAAATCAACCTTACGATTAACTTACGATAACTGAAAACCAAAAACTTTGTCAAAATTACAGAAGCAATTTCCCTTGATTGTAATGCATATGTCTGCCTTTTTCTATCTTGAATATACAAAATTCTTGAAACCAGTTGATTTGTATTTTATACACAAGTACTAAAATATTTGTATGAAAATAATGCTTTTATTACGCAGTGATAGTCAAAGGTGCTGCTGATTGGAGATATTGTATCTCAATGGGACCTTTTTGGTTGCATAGAGCATTGATCCCCAACCCGTGGGTCATTTGGTCCTGGGCCGCACAGAAAGAAAAAATAATTTCCATTATTTTGTTTTTTCACAGCCAGGTCCTCTTGACATGATTAAAAAGTGGATTTACGTTCATTATTATTGTTATTATTATTATTAAAGAGAAAAAAAAACACAGTTTTTAATGCCGATCTTATCATTTTATTTTGTTTTTATCTGCTACACCTTTAGACTGGGCCGTGAAAATATTGTCAGACATTAAACTGGGCCATGGTACAGAAAAGGTTGGGGACCACTGGCATAGAGGATAAATAAAGAAACTTACATGATGAAATTGAGATAATTTGAAACCAGAGTTGAGATGTACATATAACCACTCAGGTGAACAGTAAGCTTAACTATCCTCTTGTTCACCTTCTATATCTTTGTTGTAAAATGATCGATTTAGTGAGTTCACATGTGTGCTGTGTGATTAGAGCATCACCTGCTTGAGTTTTGCAGACACTTCAATATATGTAAAATTCCCCACGTTCATTCTGCTGCACTCTCTGAAGCGACACCATTCAGAGCTACATCACAATGACACGTTTTATAAACGCTCACCATTGAACTGTTTCAGCGGGGGTGTAAAGTTGTCCAGGTCACATGACGAGCAACTGGATCAGAAGTTACCATCTAACTCTCTGTTAGGTTAATGGAGGCTGGAGTTGGGCTGGGCTACCAGGTGTGACACGTCCACACTCACACAAATACACACAAACACATACCTAACGCCCTCCAGGCCTCCCCTGACAGGCCTTTATTTGTTACAGTGGGTTTATTAACGAGCAGTCCGACCATCCCCATCTTTCTTCGTGTTTTTTTGCCCAACACCTTTCTCCTCATTTTCTCTCCTCAACGGTCACGTGGGTCTTAACTCATTAAGATGATTTCCTCCCCACAGATTCATTAAGGTGGAAGTATTTGCTGTATGAAATGGATGCCCTGTCCCAGATAGAGATGTCCCCAGGTCCGTCTCTTGTCCCCTGCCTCATAAACATCTGTCTCCCCAGAAAGCTCTTTTCGGCCACTATTGCTCCCTGCTGTTGTGGGACAACATCAAGGATACTGCACCAAAAGTACACTCTTTTCCTGCCAGCTATGGATAAAGCTATAGCATGTATGTTGAACAGACTGTACCTCATGTGGTATTTCAACAAAATTAAGAGGAGAATTTAACATTATAAGTTGGTTTCTTCACTTAGGGTATGGAACGATAATGTAATATAACTGTTGAATATTTTATTTCATTCATCTACTTTGTAAAAACTGAGTAAATGTGCACCACTTGTGCAGCATTAAATGACAGTAAGAGGTCAAATATTCAGGTCAGTCCTTCTCTGCAGAGTGTTTATTCCCCGATCGTAAGACACAAGTTCGTATTTTTCACCTGAGTTACTTGTGGGGGAGATTTCTCGCAGTGTTTACACCAGTTAGGGTGCGGTGGGACACACTTTATTGCACACACTTTATTGGAACCCGTAGGCTAATAAGATTTGTGTAGAAGTGCAGCTTGATCTCTTGCGGCTTTTTTTGGACCTTGCCGTGCGAGAGAGAGTAGACTCACTGACTGACTCTGAATCAGTGATTTCACCTACTTATACCTCTGTGTGTTACGGAGCTATTTTCGAGCTGTGTTCCACCTTTTCCTTTTGCATAAGCAAACAACCACAGACTGGTAAGCCAGTCCAAGGCAAAGTAAAACAGTGTCACTTTTAATCAGACATAAAACATTCCTTACAATTTCAATGATGTGTTTGGATTACCAATACATACTCCTGACTAATTATTTTCTGCTTTCTTTGCACTATGTGTCGTGCTTAAAAATCATTCAGGATCCTCGTACAGGGGTTAACTGCAGCACGTCAACATCCGAAAACTCGCTGTTCTTTTGGCCCTTATGGCTGATGTAAATCTTTCCACTGTTGTTGTATGTATCTCATTAAGGAGAACCTTTCTCAAATTCTGAAAACAAAAACACTTGGGAATCATGTTTCCACTGCTTAATTAATCTTCACATGAGAAACAGTTGGTTGATGTCACTGGTAAGTGACATTTTCATATCATTTTAATTGGGTTGCTCCCACTCTGGCGTCCTCACAGAACAATAAGAATGACAACAGATGAAAGAAAACAGACTCAGATCTTATTTGGCATCCTCTGTCGTCTTTTGGCTAAACAAACTGATGACTGCAATTAGTTAGCAATCCAGCAGAATAATGGAGAACTGAAGCTTTTTCTATCATTGTGTATTTATCTCTTTTCTGACCAATGCAGCAGATTTCGACTTTGTCATGACAGAGTTTTTGGACAGGAGCTTTGTTGGCAGATATCTTTTCATTTTTATTGCTACATTATTATTTATTTATATTCATATGTATTAGTCTGTTATTAGATTCCTTATGACAGTGATTCTATTGCACACAAAAACATGAAGGTTTTTCAAGTGTCCCACTGAATCCAAGTACCAGACATCAGGGTCAGACAGACCCCTGGAGAGAGTTCATAAGGTAACTGCAGGTACTGTCTCACTCCATCTTCCTCTCTTTTGGGCGTATCGGGTCTCACGGGTACGGTCTCACATGTGGATGTATTGAGGAAGCGCATCAGATGATTGATTGTGGAATGTTTTTTATTTTTTTATTTTTTATGATTTAATTTTTTTATTGCTATGGCAGGTCACCATGGCAAAACATTACCAGCCGAAACACTGGATCCTGGAGTTTCACTTGATGTGGAAGGATCATTTTTACAAACAAAAATACTGGGGGGATTTGCAAGTTGCTTGGGTGCTCGCGCTTATAAAATTTTGTCTCACATTTGTGTCTCGCTGTTGGAAGCCCTGACCTTTTTGAAGGCATTTCAGATTTCATAAGCCACGTCTTTAATGTATCATGTAATTGAAATTGCAGATGCTTGAAGTCTTGTCCTGATTCTCATTCACATCCCAGTAGCTTTCTTCTCTTACTGCACACTCCGCTTTTTGTTCTTTAATTCTTCACCTCTCTAACATACACTGCCTACTCATCCTTTTCTTGTTCCGCGCACACACACACAAACACAGCCAATTACACTTCCAGACATACACACACTCACAGGAATGAAGACACACCACTTCTGTCATGACAAAAACAAAATAATCTCTTCTGAAAGAAAATGTTTATTCATGCCTAAGAGATTCTGACATGCTTGTCACAACACTGGCATTGCCTATCACTTTGCTTCTTCAGTGGTGAGCTGTACCCTGCAGCACCACAATGGGCTGTTTGGAGCGGCTACACGGCTTTAGCTTCTGACGCATGTTTTCCAGCCTGGCACATACGGCTTTATTGAGAATTGAAACGTGAGATCTGAGTGAATAAATTGAAATTGCAGTGCCATTTGGGATTCAGTTTCTTTATTTCACTTTCCATCTCTCGATCACATACATACACACACACACATGCCCTCTTTCTCTCTGTTGTTGAAGTAATTAACCGATTCCTAACGTTAACTTTGTTTGGGGGAAGCCATTTGGCACTCTGTCTCGTCTCTTGTTGAATTAACAGGTGGTACTGCGTAATTTTTGGAGCTCTTCATCTACATGGTCTGCTTTTATTACTGTTCATAACACCACTTGTAAAAGCTTTTGGCAAAATGCCTCTGAACAACTGAGAAATTAGAAAGTGACAAATGAATACATTTGGCCCATCCCCTTCACTTCACGATTCTTCCATCAGTTTAATGGCTGTATAAAAGGAAAATACGTATGGCTGCCAGTGCCTCTGGACTCATCTTTGGAAACTTTGCTCATCAGATGTGTTTTTGTAAAGGTTGAGGTCCAAGTACTAGCAAGTGAGATGAACGGCATTTTAGACATCAATGTAGTAATGCATTTACTGTTTTTCAGGCAACTCTTGCTTTGTAGTAAACAGCCTTTTATTCAAGATAGAAACACACTGCTCTGTCTCCATGCAGACCTATTTCTTTCCTCTACACCCCCCTTTCGCTCCCCCTCATAGACCACTTTCCTCTCCTCTATCTTTCGCCCTCATTTTTCTCTCACTATGCTCCCAATATGGTGCAGACAGGGATTTGAGTGACTCTGTCAAGCTTCCCTCTACATTCCCTGGTCTGTGTTAAATTGGTTCAGAGCTTAAGTAGAGTGTGAGCCTGGAAAAATAAGAAATAAAAATATAAGTATCACCTCGAGGCAAAGTGACCCTGAGTTAAAAAAAAAAAAAAATCATGCATACTGTATGTCCCTGACAAACACACGCACACACACAAACACACACACACACACAAACACACACACACGCACTTTGACACTACTATGTATGTCTATGTTCATATCTAATCCATCGTAGCATCTTTAAAGCTCTTGGCTGTCCTATCACAGTGTGTGTAGCTGCTACAGTTTTTCTATCCAACAAAAGTTACATTGGTATTGTCAGTGTTTTGCTTTGTATGCAGTGTGTTCTTTCCACCTTGTGCATAGAAAATACATTCTTTGGCCAACTTGGATCCTGACATTATGAATGTAATACAACATAACATATACACAGCGAGAGAGGGCAATTCTGCAAAATTTTGTCCCAAATTTATATACAGTACACTGATATTCTGCAATAAGTCATAACATGCAGTTCACCTTACCCAGTCCCAGTGTTCAAAACCTATCCAAATAACTTATAATGAAGCAGTTTCCAGGAAAAGTTCCATTCTCCTTTGAATTTGATGTTTCACAGAACCACTCTTAGCAAAGAGAGCCCAGGAAAAATTATACTAATAAGAAGAGTGCCATATAATCAGCACATCAATTTTATCATCAGAACTGTGCCGAAGATACAACTTTAGCCAGCCGTACAGCTATTTACGCAATTACTAATCATTGGCAAATTTGGATTGTAATAATGAAAAATCACAGTCGGCACTTTAAATGCACAGCCGGAGTCCTTTGCTTTCATGCCTTTGTGCACAGATGTAGGTTGCATCGCACAGAGTTGAAATGATGGAGTCAAATGATAGTCAGTTTCATAAAGTTTGTTTTAACTGGGTACGTTTTTCACGTTTCCTTGCTCAGCTCACACAGACACTTTTTCCTTCTTTTTCCCTCTGGCTCTTGCTCTCCTCCTGATCTTGAAGCTGAACAGTCCCTCCACTGTCCTGTGTAATGTGAGCTGTCAGATTATATATTTTCACTCTGCCGGCTGAACAGTTTGACCAGAGGGCAAAGAACGAGTCCAGATTGACAACTAGCGCAGCTCAATGTGCTGTAGTAACTGATTTGCCAACTCTCTAGCTGACTGAATGATCAATTCATTGACTGCCCAGTTTCTCACATAGCCCTGTCTTTTACCAAGGCATTTTAGCCACTTACACTATTTTCTCCCAAGAATGTGAAGTTTTAAAAATGTAGGTGCAAGAAATTTCAAAAATGTGCTTCCTGCCAGATGTTATATGTCAGAAAATGCCTTTCTTATATATAAAGCTCTTGGCTTTAATATCAAGTATGTGTTTTTATAGTTTATATATTTGTTAGTATTTTTTAGTAGTATTGTGCCTCTTTATTTATTTTTAAAACACTTGTCCTGTTTTATCTTTATTGTCTTATTTTGATCTTCATATTTTTGCACACACTGTGGGACTGTGAGAAATTATGTATGTTAATTACATATGGTGAAATTGACAGTAAAGTTGACTTAGACTTACATAAAAAAGAAACTCACATTGCTAATTGATTGATTGATCAATGCCATATCCATCACTTCAACTGTTGTTACTAAAAGTCCCTGCTACTGTGTAGCAATATCAGAGGCCACCTGTAATGACTCTTTTTGCTGTGCCCAGTAAACAGCAGTTCTGAATTGCTGACACATTGTGAATATGAACAACTTGGCTGAGTTTTACAATGGTGAAAAAAGGCAAAATGACATTCACATGATATTCTCCTGTGGGAGGAATGGGCATTTTCTTTTCTTTTTTTTCCCACATATTTCACGGTCACATATTTCATGGTCATTTCGTAGCATGAACTCGAGAAGCTGCTATAGCTCCAATATATTGAGTGACACTGTGTCCTTGGCGTTCATTATTATTGCAGCATCTCAGTACCACAGGGCCTGTTTGCATCATCAAGTCACCATTCTACCATAAGTTGCTGACTATGGAGAGTGCTGTAATTCTAAGACCCAAAGGGAGTACCAACCCCCAACAGCTGCCTCAGGGAAGTTATCAGTCCATGTTATTATTTTCAAGCTCATCCCACATGGTTTCTTCAGAGAACGGGAGCAGCATGGAAGGATGCTGCTGACCTTTTTGTTTTAGCGCCTATGTTACAGGTGTCACTGATGCTAGCAGGGACCAGGAGCTTTCTCTTGAGTTGAGACTCCATCTGGTGACAGTCCCATTGCTGTTCTTGTGCCTGCTGGCATGATATACAACAATGCTGCCAAATCAGCTACTGTCATTTGCAATTTGCTCTTTAATTAGATTGAGTGTTTTTACCTAAGGGCTGAGTGTAATTGTCTTACATTGCTGCATACAGTATTTCATTGATGCTTTAAAAGTGATGTGTCTTGAAATTATGGTAAAAAAGGAACAAAATAAATACTTGCTTTTTCTTTACTGGCACTATCCAGCAATTCGTAACTATGGAGATTGTCAGTAGCATCCTCTGAGAATACTAATGCTATTTTTTTTTTTAATTTTTTTTCCCGCGTGGCAAACTTTTCTTTATTTTCTAGATCTGTATGTGGAAAAGTGGCTGTTGTAAAAATGTGTTCATTGTACAACATTTTCTCCATATCCAGATGCCAAACTACTATTCATAGATTCAGGTTAACTACAGTATATATGAACTGGCAATGCATTATTACCACTTCTCTTTTTCTTTCTTTTCGTATGCCATACATGTGGAAGTCTTGTAAGACACACTCATTGAATTTCTTATAGCACGTCCAAATCCCCCAATTTCCCTCCAGCTCAACATATTTATATTACGGAGTATCAACAGCAACCCCTCAGTTTAAGTGTTAGAGACAATTTATCATCTAAATCGAATCAATTATGGCAAGTGAAAGAATACGTTCTTGAATAAGAGAATGCTGTTTGTACTGCATAAATTGGGGGTGGAATAAAACATGTTATTTTGTTGAGAAGTCCTGCTTGAGACTTGACTCCACTGCTGTAATTACATTCGCCCTGTGCAGTCGAAGTCTTGTACATTCTTTATGTAACATTAGATATTTAGTTTGCGGGGGATTGAAGTGTGATCCCTGGCCTCGCTCATTATCATGCAAAACAGTTGCATTATTCAAGTGCACTGCATGGTGATGTGCAATTTTTTCTGTGATGGATACTATTTCATTTGAATTAGTCACTGCACTTCAAGTGAATTACTTACAGCTGGGTGGAAAGCAAGGGTTGCTTATTACTCATGATACTAATGCTGCAGTTTGTTTACTCCACTCCTTTCACTACTCAGTCATCTGCATTCATTTTCTGCATTTTAAGCATTTGTTTGAGTAAGTGATTAGAGGCTCTGTGTCTTACTAAAGGCGAATTTATAGGACATTTATCTGCTCAAGTGGTCAAGCCCATGACCTTACTGTGACAAATGACTCTAATCAGTAAATGACTACCGCTGTTCCACACAATCCACTGCAAAACAATTTATTTGCAGCAAGTCCTTAGTTAAGACTTAACACAGATCCACATGCCTATCCTGTGTGTGTCTGGGGTGGGGCGGCGTAATTAATAGCTAAACTGCTAATTAGCATCATTGCCATTACTTGAAAACATGGCCTACTTCTAGTGCAAGAAGGAAGCCGGTTGTAATCCCCAGCTTTAATCAGGAGTGCTTGTAGTGTTCACAGACCCTGTCATGGAAACATCTTTTTTTGCCCTGAACTCAAGAATATCTAGTAAACAAATGCAATTCTGAAATTAACACAGCATATTTGTACAGATATTTAATTAGACTGAAATTCTTAACACAATTCAAAGTGTAATTCTTAATTACGGTGGTTGGTAATCAGGGGAACACAGCATATAGGAGTGCTTGGTCACTGATCTGTTGAACGAGTGGCTCTGCTTAAAAGTGAGACACTGACAGCTTTTTCATGAAGTCATGCATTTTTTATTCTCTCTGCATCTCTGCCATCACTTGCGATTGTCTGACTGTCTGATTCTAGTAGACACCCAAAATAATAAAAATGAGAACAATGTGGCCTCTTTAAGTTTACAGTTGTTTTGCTGACTTTACACATCCAATTACATATCTTACTGTGTGTGCAAGTCTTCATGTGCTACCACGCGTGTGTTATTACTGGTCCTGTGTCGGACATTAAGTGTCACATCCAATAATTAAAAAAGCCCAAAATCAAACATTTGTATCATATAGTATGAGACCCTCTACCCTTAGATCCTTGTTTTGGATAATGAAAATTCAGATGGTGTAGCACTCTATGTACAGATTATACAGAAGTGGCAGAAGCGTTATTTATTCATTAAAATTAGTAGAAGTAGTATTTTATTACTCAATTGATCGTTGATCATCACTGATCTGAAATATGGCCCAAAGCATAAGATTCAATTGGTAGCTTAAAGAAAATCAGAAAATATCATTAAGCATTAAGAAACTCATATTGGTCTAACCCAGTATGGGCACAGCAAAATACTGTTATTTGCAAGTGAGATGTTTCCTTCACCTATTTATGTGACTTAGAAAAATGTGCATCATATCCTGAGTACTGCTGTGTTTGATCACGCTGTCTCATGCTTCCTACCAAACTTCTTTTCCTCAACCCATTCTTTTGTTTGTATTTTACTTTTTCCATTGCTGGCTGTTACATCAGGCAATGATGGCATCTCCTTTAGCAGATGATAACAGCCAACTCTACGTGAACACTTGAAATTTTTTTATTGCCCCGTTATCTAGTTAGATGTAGTCGTACCCATTGTGGCCAGACCTGGTGTCTGCTGCCTTATCTGTGCGAGATGCAGGATGTTATTGTTCACTGTGTCTGTCTTGCGCTCTGTGCGTAAACGTGGGTTCACAGGCAGAGAGGATGATAATTGAAATCCTGAGTGGCAGGTCACTTTCATAGTAAACAAACACTGCATACTTTAGCTTCAGTAATTGCTTTTGAGGAGCAGCTACAGCATTGGTCGCGTAAAAAAATAAAAGCAAATACACTTGCAAAAGCGTGCATGCATTAAACACGCATGAAAAAATCCCGAACGCAGCTCTTTCCTGAAGGGTCATTTGCCATGGAATGCTGCACTAGTGGTTGGCCTGGGAGCTTCAATGACAGGGCAAATACACTCTTCCTCCCGTGACTGACGCACATGCACACACACACACACACACACACACACACACACACACACACACACACACACACACTGGAGTGTAGGCTCCTGAGTGACTTCCATCTCTGCCTTCTTTCTAGAGCAAACGGAGCAATGGAGCAACCATCCCTGCAGCTACAACTGTGTCTCTCTCAGCCTCTTCACTCGTGTGTCCCCGGAGCCCCAACCTAGCTCTCCAAGCCCTCCACTCTTTCCTCTCCTTTCCCCTCTGCTCCTTTTCCTTTATCCTCCTCTCCTGCCCACTCCTCCCTCCTTGTGTCCTCACTAGTTATTCACTCATCCACTTCACTGTCCATCCCTGAGGCCCCATCCTGCTTGTCCATGTTGTCTTTTTTTTCCCTCCGTCTCTCCTCTTCACCCAACCATCCCGCCTCAATCCTTCTCCTCTCAGTGCCTTTTGTTTTATTAGACTCATTTAAACCTCGCTGGACTGTGTCTCGGATCACAAGTTCGCTAGCAGTCTAACTTGAATGGAACACTGGTCAAATACCAACAACTTGTTTCTTCATTTATTCAGGGATTGTTTTCCTCCTGTGCCTTTTTAATCATGCTTTAGTCTAACATTACTTATCCAGAAAAGCTGGATTTCTTGCTGCACCCTTTGAGATTGTTTCTGCCTTCAGAGCAGCTCTGCCTCCAAGAAATGTTTGTATTACTAAAACTTCAATCAGCCTCAAGAAATCTCTCCTCCTTTGATTTTTCCCTCTCCTCTTTTGCATCCACTCACTCTTGTAGGTCTCTACTTTACTCACATCTCAGTATTTCAGCTCAATACTTTCGTGGCTATAGTACTTTTCATTTTCCCTCACCTTGCCATTTTTTTTCTTCTGAGACCCTCAAGGCGAGCCCTCTGTAGTCAGTCGAGTGCTCCCTCCTGACTGTCCCTCTGTTACATCCCAATCCATCCTCCAACGAGCCTGCAATAATTTAACAGAAAGAGACACTTTCTCATCTCGTGAGCTTTGTGAAAATGATTCAGGCCACTGCTTTGCCTCCCCAAATGGTTCACAGCTACAGAGTATTGACATTAACCTCAAATATCTCTCTTTGACTCATGTATTAAGTTATTATACTGAATCAGACTATGCCTGTGAAGAATGAATGACTGTGTCTGTCCACAACAGCTCTCTTGTTGAACTCATAGGCATTAGAAAAAGCTTTGGAAAATGGCAGATTTGTTTGTGTTTTATATCAGAGGTTTTCAGTCCGTGGGCTACTGACTGGAACTGGGCCTCGGAGCATCTGCTATTGGGCCCTGAGGAAGCTACACAGTACAGATTTGTAATGATACAATATGCTGCCATTCAAAACCATGTTGACATGTTTCAGTGTTGTTCATGAATGCATTTGGGTATTTGAGTGCATTCTTTTTTTTTTTAAATGTGTCTATTGCCACACCAGCAGTCGTGGACATGGGCAGTGATTCACTGGCTAACTTTTTAGCTACTGAAATGCTGCCAGGTAGTGGGTAAGGTATTTTTTTAAACTTGGTTTCTTGCTCAGTGGCATCCGTCCAAAGCTATGAGTGCACATGTTGTTTTAGGAGGAGTTCAGGGCCAGTTTCATTCTCCTTAGGTTGATTGGTCCTGTCACTGGCATTACCATTAGCACACTAGTGAATTGGTAAATTACTAGTTAGGCATATTTTATGATATTACTGAATGTTTTGCAAACTGCTAATGCACAATATACTGTCGCAGCATCAGCCACATGTAGTGGTCGCTGTTTTGTTTTTTCAGTGTGTCATTTTTTCAGCAAGACAATTGCTCAGTAGTTATGTGATTGGAGAACGAAGCAAGTTAGGAAGAGAGTGCACTTACACCAACCCCCAACCACAAATTGCACAACAAGTTTGTGTTGGATCTGTGGTTGTGTTTAAATCTAACTGTTGTTTCTGCTTTTTAATATATTGATATGTGAACTCTACAGCCACCCAGTATTTAGGTTAAAGCGTTAAACTTTTTTTAAAATTGTATTGACTGTTTTAGGACTGCATCTTCTTAGTATGTTGTTTTTTTGTTTTTGTTTTTTTATTTCAAAAGGCAGCAATCCAAACTGAAGTGCGCACAGTATACTGTATATTGCTCATTTTGGATGCAGTCAGTAGGGGAGCTGTGCTACTGACTGAATGCACAAGATGCTTAATTACTTAAACAGGTGCTTGCCACAGAGGCAGGATTGATGCTTCAAGAGCACTCAATTAGTTGAAGCCCATTGTCAATAACAGGCTGTGAATCATCCCTTAGATGTTCTCTGATTTAATTTAGCAACACATAAGGATCAACAGTGTTAATTAGAGATTTACAAGAAGGTAAGGGCATCTGCTATGATTAATTTATCACATACTCTCTGAACGTTGGCTCCATACGCTTTTACTCACTTCCTGGTCCGTGGCGGAGACTTAAATGAGCTATTCATATCACATTAACAGGTAATATATTTCATGGCTCTCTTGAGAGAGCACACACATGATAGACATGAGTAGACATTACCAGGTACGAAGAAAAATGAGGTGATGATGTCCTCTGTCCTAAAGCTAATTACTTGTTTCCACTGACCTTGTGTGGAAGGGGTTAACCTGAACTGATGTCCACACACTGGAACCTACAGCCAGCCGAGACAGACTTGCATACACATCTACATATCAATGCTTGCGCACACTTGCACAAATACACACATTTTTCTAATGCGATTACCTCGGCAGACATTTATAGACCCAGTTAATCTAACAGCAAGAGCAGTGCACCATTCCATATATTTGTGTTTAATTCCAATTAAACCTGGGCTGTGGACAAACTAATTTTCTAAACCAATTACCCTGGAAGGAGATAAAACACAGACGCAACCTTTGAACAACCTCTTTTTTCGTAAAATCTCTAACCAAGGTAAAACCCAGATATCCAAACCTCCCGGTAAGCCACGCCACATGTCAGCATGGCTGCAATAAACTGCTGCTGACATTTGTCAGATTTATGTACGAGGGATGTGAGTGTGGATCTGCCTGACAGCCTGCAGTCAGACTTTCTTAGGCTAAGCAACTAATAGTGGTAAAGCTGTTCTCTCCAGGCTCCATATCAGTAACTATTGAATATGATACATTGTAGTATGGCACAGTGGTTCAGTGGATAGAGCTTTTCTTGGATAATAGTCAAACCTTAGAGTTGTTGAAATTTCTCTTCTCCCTGTGTCCCTGGGCTTTCTCAGGGTTCCTCCTACAGTCCACAATCATTAATTGTATTAAGATCTACAGTGATGATTATAAGTCTAGGCATATTACAAAAATATACTACTGTTAAAGAGTCATCGGAAGTAATTACATAGATATTTTGAAACATCCTGGAACAAAAACAAATTTTGAAACAAGACTAAAATGTATCAGATAACTGCAGTCTATTCAGTATGAGTTTCAAAGTTCACTTTTGGCCTTGGCAACTGCAGATGACAAAACAATCTCATCTCATGGTCCATTTAGTATTGTTCTAGAGCTGTTGACCATATCACTTGATTGTCATCAGAATATGCATTTTGATATGGCTGGCGTGGCATGCGATTACCATTCAGTAAGTGAATTACTGAATTATGAATTTAGATATGTCCACTTATAACTAATTTTCCATTGAGAGGAAAATCAAAGTCCTCCCATAGAACATCAATGAAATGATGTTATTCAGACAATCCAAATTTTAAAAAAAGATTATAAGAGGATTTTCATGAGAAAAGGTGCTGCCATAATTTACGATTTAAAGGGTCCCTGATTCTTCCTTGATTGAGACCTTGAAGCCTCCCCAAAAATTAATTCTGCTAACTCATCACCACCCCTGCAGAGGGCCTGCAGAGCCCCTTTAGCTCCAGATCTTTGATCAGCCAAGCTAAGAGCATCTAAAAGCCCTGCCTTTGACTGCTGTTGGGCCCCCTTATGGAGAAGTCTGGCCTCATGGTGCAGCTCCCCTGCTGGTGTGAACCATGGATCTGCTGGCTGGCAGATCCAGAGCTCTCACCTCGTAGGATAAAAGTGGATATTAATGTGGACATTAGTCTTGGCACGTGAGTCTGCGTGCTTGTGCGCTTTAGGTAGCGATGTGCTGCATTTAACCTTTGAGATACAGATGCAGTTTAGGAGAAAGGCTTGTCAGAGAGACTGCTCACTGACAGCACTGTGACAAAAGTATAGCAAGGGCATACAGACAGCATACATAAAAATAATAATTCTGACTGAAAATGATATTGCATTATATCATTAGATCATATATATTCCATAGAGGAGACGAAGTGACTCCAAACCCATTCAATGGCCGCTAGCTCATTGTTAAAACTAGAGGTCGAACAATTGTGTCTTTTTCACCCTGAACTGCTCCTGCTACAAGCTTAAGGTAGTGAGTCAGTTGGTGTACCAGTGGAATAAAACAAACTCTGTCTGATAAGTTGCTCATGCCCATTCTGAACTTTCAGTGTACTTTTAAGTAGTAGTTGTGCCTCTGCCAGTTTTAAAAGGTGCTGACTGTACTGATAAGGTTTATTGTTAACATTTAGAGTAACCATTTGGAGTTAACATTTAGAGTAACCAACATTACAACATGCTTTCAGTGCTTAAGTGTAATGCATTAATTATGCCGTACTATAATCAACCAACTTATCTTACTCATAAAGTTCCCTTTCATTTAATGATAAATGATCTCAGGTACACAATGTAGTTACCTTGACTTCCATGCAAAGTGGTGATGTACATCCTTGCATGACCAGTGATGATCCATTGGCCACTATCTGAACAAAGTTCCACTGGTAGCAATAGTTTGTTTGTTTGATATATAATAATAATTATTAGTATTCATCAATAAAGCATCACAGCATTGAGATGCAGGATGGAGTGTTAGATCGACACACAGGATCTGCACTGATGCAGGTATTCTATGAGACTGTTGAAGTAGGAACTAGTATAAAATCCTGATGATTTACCACTTGATCTGCGTTCTATCCATCACCCCTGGTCATGAGTTCTAGGTAGTGACCAAAAGGATGGCATTGCGAATACAAACTGCCAAAATGAGCTTCTTTCACTGCATGTCAGGGCTCACCCTTAGGAACAGGGATAGAACCACAGCTCTTTTGTGTCTAGAGCAGCTAGTTGAGGTGGTCCGGGCATCTGATCAGGATGCATTCCAGGTATGTTCCTGTGGAGGTATTTTGAGCATGTCAAAATGTGAAGGGACCCCTGGCAGGACCAAGAACACACTGGTGGGATTACATATTCTTTGTGAGCATGTCAAAATGTGAAGGGACCCCTGGCAGGACCAAGAACACACTGGTGGGATTACATATTCTTTGTGGTCTGGGAATGCCTCGGAATACCCGAGCTGGCTGGCATGGCTAAGAAGAAGGACACCTGAGCGACTTTGCTTAGCCTGCCATCCCCATGACCTGGACCTTGATAAGCGGTCAGAAAAATGCATACATAGAGTGCACACTGAAAACAAAAACACAAACGAGCCACTCAGGAACATCATTTGCATCCTTCAAATAATCACAGGCACTGCATTCTACTTCACTGCTAATAAACCTCAAGTCACAGCTTTCATGACAGTAATTATGTAGAATTAGTACTTCTACTATGTGGACTCAGAGTTTACGGGCAATGACAACATGCTTCCCTGCTTGGCAAGATATTAAACAGCCAACATGCTTCTTTGCTACTATGGGTTTGTTGCCATGGCAACAGATGCATATGACAAAAAGGAAGGAACACCTTGCATTTTCATTAAAGCACTCCCGGTATCTATTCATGCATACCTGGTGTATGGGATAAGCAAATACAGGGAGCATACATGCACCACGGAGTATGTACTGCATTCATCTGTGTGGGCAAAACAGCAAGTCGGGTATTTTAGGCTGTCTTTTCACTCACATAAATATGGAAATTTAGATATATTATACAGGGCTGGGAGTGAATGCATTTGCTGATTTGGCGTTGTCTTTATATATAACTGGGTGTACTATTTAGAACGTGCAAATAATGTTGTAAAATTGTATTGTACAGAAAGGTGTTTACTGTGTAGTGAACATTAAAATTAAGTTTGAACACTTAGAGGTGCCATGTGGAGTGTGCTGAATGCCTCTACTGCATTATTTACATCCATGTTGCCTGTTGGTAGCCTTCTTGTTCCCTGCCTTTGCTGATGCACTGCTGTCTCTTGGAGTGTTACAGCCACTTGTAGATCGGTGCAGTATGAAACAATTGGCAGGAATGTGTATCTCGACATACTGTATTTGATAGGACCTTCTAGAGCTATTTTGACATTAACTTTGATGGTTCTACAGTACATTGCGTGTGTATACTGCAAATAGAAAAGGTAGGACTAGATGTTTAGTTTTTCTTCTGTGTTGAAACATTTCATCTTGTATATGTAATGACCTATATAATGGCAATCACTGAAAGCACTAACCCCACTGCAAAGGGAAACACAAATGGACGGTTGTTTAGAGGTCAGTACATCACTGAATGATAATCGACAAAACCTTGAATATAATGAGCGCAATCTAGCTGTCCTACTGGTATATTCCACAATAAGTCAATTTCCCCTTTTTACACTATACTGTGCTGTACTATAGCATAGCCTGCACACATATGTTAGTCTGCCATTTCCAGTTCAGGAGAATTTTCTTATGTTCATCGATTAACATTCTAATAATGTTCTGGAATAACTGTTGAATTCTCTGTATTTCTTACCAATATATATTTACATTTTTTACTTTTTTCAAAGATGAGACAAATCTAAATGCACTTACTGAATGTCTGTGGGGACTTCCTCACATTTCTTTATTCCTCCGTTACCCTCCCTAAAGCCTCAATTACTGCAAAAGGCCAAGCTTGTCATTACGTAAGGAATGTTAATTTCCCCTCTGAAATGGCAAATTATTGTATGAAACATTGCATTTAAAATGCCGATTTATCAAGGCCACAAGAGGAAGAGAAAGATGGAAGGGGGAAAAAAAGCGCAAAAAAGCAAGTGTGCAGACCGTTAAAGACATGTCAAAGAAGTCTAACCCATTTCTGCAGAGTAGATCAAATAGATTGCATTTAAGCCCTGCAATGTAAGGAATTTCAAGAGGCACTCAAAATTAGAAATAGAAAAGACAAAAATTGCTAGCGGGTAAAAGAGAAAGAAGAACTGATCACATTAACTCGACTTCTATGCACTTTGCAGTGCTTTGCTTTCAGACAACGCCGTGGGTCTCAAATTAGGCCAAGATTTTTTCATATGTGGCATCAGTGTAATCTTGTTCAATATATCTCTGCAGGAGATAAGGCGTTTATCTGCAAGTAAGCCTTGGTGCGGTCTGACATTGAAGACACCTATGGAGGGTTTACAATGAGTGCAAAACTCGTCAAAAATCTTTTGATAACCACCCTCTACTCTTTGTAATCCTATAATTTTTTTGAATTTGTACCTGTGGAAAAACTTTTAAATGGAATCGATCTCACAGAAGATATCAAAAATCAACACCAACATTTAAAAATCCAACACTACTGACATGTTTTTTCAAAAATATTAGATTCCTGGAGGTTCAGTTACCACTCCATCTGGAGAATAAGCTCTCACCATCAGTCAGGCTGGGCTACTGTGTCTGAGTGTGATTTGAAACCTATGAGAATAGTGACCTGAGGTCTCACAGCATGAAGGGACACTCTTTGAAGACCAGTTTTCGCAATGAATAATGGGAAGTCTCTTGATGATTTCTTTATCTTCTTTATTATTTCCTGATCCTTTCCTTATCATCCCTTGTGACGCTGCAGGTTTTCTGCACCTGCGCTTCCTCATCTTTCCTGTCTTTCTTTCTTTAAATCTGTCTGTTGACTGCTTATTTATCTCCCTGTTTTACTGCTTTTGATCTTAAAACATTTTCAAATCTAGGTTTCAGTTGCAAAATAAACTGCCTTGTTTTTAGTCTTTGTTCTGCTACAAACCTCTCTGAATAAGATTTAGGCTGAGAAGTGTTCATTGAGGCAGTATGGGTCATGAAAAACAAAGCATTTCTTGTGACATTCTTTTATTGTGTCATAAAGGGTTCATACAGCTTTACTACTGAAGAAACACACACAGGTGTCTATTAAGTATTATTATGAGGCCCAATATAAAAAGAGACTGAAGGTGTCTGCTCTTCACTTTTTTGTTTTTTGTACTTTTGACTGAGTTTGTTGTGGAACAGATAATAGAGAAAGACTTTGCTAGTGTGCATACAGGAGCAAAAACAGATATTGATGGCTGTAGAATGTATTTTTTTGCTGGACTGGTTGGTCAGTTTGCTGTCCACCCCCCATTTGGTGCAGACTGAAATATCTCAACAATTACTGGCAATATAGTGATTAATATTAATATATTTATCATCAATCAATCAATCATCTGAGAATGGTGTTCGGTTGAACAATTATTATACAACAATTAAACCCACTACATTTTTCAAATTAAAACAAGGAGAGTGATATTTACTTGAATTAAGTCAAAAGTTTTAATGTTCCAATTCATCCTTGAAACAAGTCAGACTAGACTTAGAATCTAAATATAGGATCATCACAACTATTGAAAATATAGTTTTTGCACCACAATTGTGTACAGCCCAAAATAACCATGCCAGACCTGAGAAGCTTCTTGTTCAAACCTCCTTTGCCATAAAGCAAAATCTTGACAGTGAAAATGACAGCTTAGGCTAATTGTTTCCCCAGTTGCTCTGCTGTATAGGAAATGAATGGGTTTGCAGCCTAACTGTGGGTTTAGCCATGTCCTGCACCTAACTGTCTCTCCGGTGATTGTTGGAGTGTATGCACACCTGCCTACATGTGTGTATGTATGTGTGTGTGTGTGTGTGTGCACTGGTCCACATGTACAGTACGGATGGCAGTGGCGTGAGCTCATTACAGCAGCTGATGAATAGATTTCCGCTTGGGTGGAGTAGGAGGCCGCGGTGTTTTCAGCCTGAGGATGTTCCTTCCCAAAGAGCAGGTGGGACTCCAGGACACAGCCTCTCAGAGCTCTGAACACTTCCCCAGGTAGCTGATGATGGCCTCCAACTAGGCAAACACTGTTCATCATGATACACCCGCTGGCAAGCTGATAGAGCACTGGGACAATATTTGGAAAGCGTTATTCTGGATAGTCTGTACTTTTCTGTGTGTGTGTGTGTGTGTGTGTGTTTGTGTGTGTGTGTGTGTTTGTGTGTTTGTGTGTGTTTGTGTGTGTTTGTGTGTGTTTGTGTGTGTGTGTGTGTGTGTGTGTGTGTGTGTGTGTGTGTGTGAGAGAGAGAGAGAGAGAGAGATTGCTCGTTTGTGTCTGCATGTTTTTTCAAAGGGCTGCTGCTTTTTCAAAATGTGTGTGTGTTGGCAGATTTAATATTTAGGGACAGTGTAGAAGCTGTGTGAACTTTAAGCCTCATTTGAAGCCAATTAAATAACCTGAGTAGTAGCTTGGATGTGGGAAACTGTTTTTTCACGTTGCTTTTTGTCTCCTCTCACAGATTCAGAGCTCTCCACACTTCACATTGCAATGCAAGTTCAGCTGCTTTTGTAGTTACAGGAAAGCCCCCTCTGCTGCATGCCGTGTCAGTGTCTGTGTTTGTTGTTGCTGTATGTAAATGTGCTTGATAGACATGCCCCATGGTACACTGACTGTTGTAATATTATGTACTTGAAATGCTGTTGAGATGCCTAATCCTACCCCTTGTGTAACCCTAAGAATGAATCCCATTACATTTACTAATTAACCTACATTAAAGATATGGTAAAAGAGGTAGAATCCTTTTTTGAGTTTCTTATCCATTTTATTTTTTACAATACCGTGATATAGTACCGTCACTGTAAAGAACAAAAAATAGCTATATGATATAAGTGAGGTAATATTGCCCAACCCTAATAGAGAGATAATTATAGAATGTGAATACTTTGAATGGCTATTGCTGAAATAAATGCTGTCCTTGATTACAAAAACAAGGTTTAATTCAATGAAAATCTTAAGAATTATAACTTTACAAACAATGGTTATTTACCAGTCAGGACCTACAGCACAGACTCAACCAATGAAACCGTCTCCATTTTATCCAATCCACCACGTCACATCAATCTCATATGACGCCAAGATCGTGGGTTGAATAATGTACTTTTTTTTTTTCTCATTTTCTTTCCTATGCCCCTGGAAGTAGTGTCTGAGGAAGTTGAATTGTAAATAGTAGGACAGGGTCTGCATCACTTTAACAAATTAAAAACTAGTAGACCAATATCTTGGAGGAAACTATCATCCATCTGCGTCAGCTGTTTTGTTTTTCACGGTGGTTGATTCTCCATCTTCATGTTCTCATTGAACATTGGCTTTATGTTAGTGTTGGCACAGGAGCTACCTCTCTACATGAGGCTATCGAGGGCATTGTTCTGTAAACTGTAACATGTCTATCAGAACAAGTCACTCGTTTCAATATATCCATTCAATGTTTCATTATTTGAAAAATTACATTTGAAAGTCTGTCAGACATGTTAGATTTTTTTTCCAGTTTTCGAAATATTGTTTCACTTGCTTGTGCCTGTGCTTTTTGAGTTTGTGTTTTTGTTAGGTATTATTTATTTAGAAAATGGGGAAGGAACAACAAGACAAAGCTGTGAGCGGATTAAATCTCAGGTTGGCAGGGGATTTTTTTTTCCCCAAAGGAAGGGCTCTTAACCACTCGACTCTCTCTGGGCATTACATGAAAAATGACCTGTTCACATGGATATTTTCTGAAGGATATGGTAGTCTTAATATTCCTCCCAGTTTCTTTCCCATCTCAACTCTGCTTTCAATGAACAAAGAACAGTGGTCGTGTTATAGGATAGCAGCTGGCTCTCCACATGATGAAAACACTGAGACTTGACTTTGATGTGCTAAGCCTTTGTGTGGTTCAGGTGTGTGTAGGCGTGTTTGTGTGTTCACTAGGTATTAAAACCATCTCGTCCCATTTCGTTGCACTGTTGTGCCTGTTTTTCCTGAGATCAGATCATGTTGTTTCTCAACAAAAATGACTCACTCTTATATTAGAGGCATTTCTTTTGAATGTGAGCATGCACGGGTCTTCTCTCCAGCACCACTCTCTGCAGTTTTGATTCCCAGAGAATAACCAATGTGACATTTGAAAGACTGTCATTATAATTACTGTTTGAGGAAAGTCATTATGCAGTGACAGGGTGTAGTAATAGTATTGGTTTAATGTTACTTTTGGAGTGTGACATAGCACTGTTACTTTGGCAAATTATTTCTTTCTCATCTATTGTTTGCTGATTTCAAAGAAGGATTGCAGCTGTGACAAGTCCAACCATTTCACCCATTGGGCTGTGGGCTTGTTTCTTGTAGCTGGTCGAGATTGGAACAAGACCCAAACCTGTAGTTTTCATTTACTCAGTACAGTGATTCGGGGTCATTAGAGTTCAAATCGCGTTGTTTTCACCTGCTTACATGAATCAGAATAAAATAGTAAACACAGAGGAGTTCAAATTGGCTCTTAAATGTACCCTATAAGTCATTCTGTATAAATAAATAGCCTTGCGTGCTAATGGTTATTGGTAATGTGTTGCCACTGTCTAATTTTAGTTCTGTCACCACTGGCAGCTTAGTCCTCCCATCAGTACAAAGGCCTGCTGTCACGCCACACGGTCCCCAACTGTGAAATGACCTTCCAACTCCAGAATACTGCAGAGTCACACCCCATCCTCCAGTGTTGCCTGAAAAGTTTCTGAAATCAGCTCATATCACCACCAGCTACATTATATCCCATTTCCCCTTCAAACTCTTAATTGGTCCTAGTAAATCTATTCATTTCCATAGCACTTTTTTTGCTTTTTTATTAGTTCATCAGTCTGTTGTGACAGGTAGTAGTTGAATTTACTAAGTCTAGGGTTTTCTTATTCATGGTTGTTTGTAATTTGATGAACTAGTGATGTAAATATTGCACTGTTGCTTTTACTGTAAGCTGCACTAATTAGAAAACAACATAAAACTTGTGTTACAACAACGCACACTTGAAAATAAAAAGCCATGTTACTTTTTTTAACTTGTTTTTCACTTAAAGTAATTATTTGTAGTATAATCATTATTAATATTAAACCTTTATTTTACCAGGTAAGTCCCATTAAGCCCTGGCCATGCCTCGCAGCATTCCTGTATTTCAAACATACATGTAAACAATAAAAAAAAACACACAAAGCAAAAAAATACAATGCAGTATCAACTGGTATTACAGTGCTTCAAGCCATATACACATGATTATTAAAACCACAAAAACAAAACAAACAGGATGAACTCACAGAATCACATACTTAAAACGACAGATAGGAGAAGGAGGATCTAGCTAAGGAAGCAATTACAAGTTCCTATTGAATTAGAAACCAGGCGCTTCACTACATATTTAAATGCCCTAATTGGGATCAGCCTACCTATCTCCAGATCTAGTCTGCAGGGGCAGAGAACATAAAGGCCTGTTTTCTCATGGCAGTGTGAACCCGAGGGACGTACAGTAGGGCGTCATTTGAGCGCTAACAATAGTTACTGTTTTTAATTGAGATATATCCACAAAGATAAGGAAGGTGCCATCTAAGGATGAATTTATAAATAAATATTTACCTGTGAGTGATTCTGTGCAAGGCCAGTGAAGGCCACTGAACAGCATTAAATGATAATATCGTCAGCATAAAAATGAAACTGTGCGTTAGGAGCATTTTGACCCAGGTTGTTAACATGGATAGTAAACAAAAGCGGACATAAAAGCGAACCTTTGGGGACCCCTGTCGTAAAATGTAGTTCACTGGCGGAAATGCCATCACATTTGACACAATGTGATGGCATCAATCAGAGAGGTAATTTTCAAACCAGCCAACAACCAGATCGTCAGCTGTACTGAAGGCCTTTGAGAGATTGATAAAAAGAGGGACCAGGTTTTTTTGTGACCAATCCTTCAAGTACCTTCAACAAGACAGTTGCATTGGAAATAGGCCTATAGTTGTTAAATGATTGTTAAGGGTGCCCCCTTTTAGATGAGGGACAACACGGGCAGATTTCCCTTTTTGGGATGATATTTTGAGTCAGTCTGAGGTTAAAGATTCTTGTCAAGGGTTAAGTAATAAAATCAACTGCAAGTTTTAGAAAATATGGTTCCAGATCACGTGGACCTGCAGATTTTTAGTGATCAGCGGTTCTCTTGGTTTCTAGAGGTTACGTCCTCAGAATCAGTTTTGACTGTGCGACCATGAGCGAATACTAATTATGTTTACAGACCACTTTTTTAGAAAACCATTAACCCGTCAAAGGTATTATTCCAAACTATTTCATGTGGGCGTCAGGACGCTCATTATCACTGCCATCTTTTCAGTTACCGCTATCTATACATTCCTCCTGGGTCAAAAGGTACCCCTTTTCCTTTAATAGCTGACAATCTTGAACCTGAATTGTGCATGGAAAATGAGCTTGAAAGCACAATTTGATGGCATTTACTATTAATGTTTCCTTGGAAGACGTTAGATCTGCGATTCTCGGACAGATCAATCTGCATATATTCACAGCAATTATATGGTAATTTAAGAGGGAAGCCTTGCATTCATGAATACTGCTCATCAATCACAATGCCACATTTAAAATTCAGATTCTTGCACTGTAGAAGAACATGTGATGCAGATGGCCTACTTACAAAGTGTATGTCTATCCACACAAGCATGGCTTAAACTGATAGTGGCATGGCAGTTATACAGAGTTTACTCAAGTAAAGACACATTTTTGGATCTTCAACCTTCAACCTTCACTTGTTCATCCCAAAAAGTGATAGTTTGCACAAATACGAAAACAAGCACTTACCTGAAGAGAAGGCAAGAAATGTCCGTGGTAGTTCAAAAGAGTTACCTTTTTTAAAATCACTCATCACACTTTAGTGGCAAATCATACTAAGTAAATACTTGGGTAGAGGTTACTATCGCAGCAGTTAAGATAAGTATGTGTTGTTATTTTTGTAAGGCTGCTTACAACAACCTGTACAGCTGTGTTAATCTCATCCACACAATTTTCCTGTCACCATTTTTCTGTCTGTGGTGCAGCGAATCTCTTAAAATCTTGAAATCTTGACCGCAAAGCTTGTTTTTTTTTTTTTTTTTTTTTTGTGGAATTGGTGGCAAACAGCCATCAAAGAGCACAAAACCAGACCTATTTGAATCACTGCAGGAATTTGATGCGTAGAACAAAAAGGCATTTTCACATCAGTATAGTAACTGTAGTCTTTGATTTAAAAAAAAAAGATGACTAAACAACATACATGTGGTTTTGTTGTTTCGTTATCATTATAAGCTGAGTGATATATCAGGCTTCCACAGTCACACTGTTGTTTTTGAGCCCAGAACACAGACGGTCACTAAACACGGTGCTGGATGCAAACGATTAACCCAAGATTGATGTCAGTTTCCCCAACAAAGTGGGACTGAAACTGTTTAACTGGGCTGTAAATTAGATCCTCGGCATGACAACTGGCAGCATTTAGAATGGATCACCAGGTGCCCAGACATCTGTGTGATTCCCTGAAGGGTTAGAGCCATGTGCATGAGAGTGTTTGTATGTGTTAGTGCATAGTGCGCATACATACACATTTGCGTGTGTGCACTAGTGTACAGTGATACGTACGCGCGTGACTTGCATTATTTACAAGAAGCTACTGAGAATGGTTCTGCCAGCAGCCTCGTTACGACAACACACAGATGGAATTTAGGGAAGGGGCAACAGGATGAAGAAATAGCACAGGGACTGAGGTGCCGGAAGACAAGCAGCAGGAGAGGACCACACAGAGAAACAACGAAAAAGTCAAAGTGTGTCTCATCCTGATTAAATTATGAAGTGGCTGCAGTAGCAGCAGCAGTCATATGCCCAATCATGGACGAGCACTGCAGCACTCCGAGGAGAAAGAAATCACACACGCTTTAGCGATGGAAATTAGAGGTGGGAGGGAGACAGATAAATAGAGAGATGCTGTGAAAGGAGTGTGTGCGTGTGTGTTTTCATAGCTCTGATTTCTACCATCTTCAGTCTCTCATCTGTTAAAGTGGCACTCCATGAAAAGCAAACAAACAAAAGCTGATTTATTATATATCTCATCTCCCACGCATCCCAAAACCTGTAAACACTGTTTCACATTTCCATTTTGACTACACATTTATTAAAAGTCAGTTTTATTTTGTTTTCTCCTCCATTGATGTCATTGAAGGACACCTTTACTTTTTGTGGTGGTAATTGAGTCTTGGTGTAGATAGAAAGATTGTGTACCTATTGTATTATTCAGAGGGATCCCGAATAATGTGTCCGACGGATTGTCTTAATATATTTAAAATGATGTTTCAGTCAAACATTTAACAACCAAACTGGTACAGCAGCAAGTGATTTCAGGGATAATAGACAGAGAGAATAGGAAGGCTGCACTGTTAACGTAACGTCTGCATCTTTAATAGCTCACATCTCTGGACTTTGTGGCCTTTTGAACATGGACAATTTTTCATTTTAACCTTTATTTATCATTACACTCCCCCTCGGGAAGTGCTCGCTGCAATCTCTGTCGAATCCACTGAACGGCTCCAGTGGAACAGGTGGGTGGGTAAGCGCCTTGCACAAGGACACCTTGACAGCACTGGTTGAAGAAAGGGGGGAGTATTACTCATTATGTCCTGCAACCAACCAATTTTTCCTGCTCTGTCCAGGGAATTTAAACCGAAAAAACCTTCTCGTCACAATCTGGTTTCTCATTCAGTCAGCTGCCTAGCTTTTCCCGGGCTGGGATTCGCACCAGCACCCTGATTTAGCTAATCTTAATTCTCCTGCCACGTTGACCATGTTAGGTTGGCGTCTTTATAAAAACCAAGATAATTTTTAAACAAAATCACTTTAACCCTACTCCACTATTGCTGCGTGTCATCACAGCAATGCTTCATATGGCCCCCATTTGTAACACACTTTAACCAAACATATGTTTACCTTCATTTTTGTTATGGGGAGGGACCTGTAATTTCTGTGACATGCTGAAAATTACAACAGGTGTTCAAAGGTCCAGTCCTCGGTCCTGTTGTGGAAAAAAACAGAACACACACACACACACACACAAAAAAACAGTCTTTTCTGCAACCAAGGACTCGACGGAGCCAGAGACTTGGGAGCGTGCTGCAGAAGAGCAAAATGTTTGTCCTTGAATGCATCAGTGGCGATTTTCAGTCCCAATGTTCTGCAGCATTACCAGACAGTGATTATGCAACTTAACAAAAAAACAATAAATTCAACAAAGTCTTTTCAAGTTGATTTTTATATACTGTACTGTACTTCAATAAACTGAAACCAATAGCTGCCTGGAAAGTAGGAAATCAATCTAAAAACTTATTAGAAGAAACACACATGACTTGTAGTCACTGAGCTAAAACACAGGTGTAGTTCTTTTAGGCTTGATAAAACCTAAATGAGGATCTTGGAAACTGTTGACAATAGCTGACATTTCAGTGTGTTCTCATGGCAGAAAGCAGTTTGGTTTGGTTACAGTAAGTAAACTTTGAAGTGCGTAGAGAATGCAAATATTGTTTGAGTCACAGTGGATTCATGGAAAAGTACACTGACAAGCGTTTGATGCAGATGTCACACGTCAGTGTGGTCGATGCAGGTACCATGATAGTCTATTTAATCCACAGTTGTACAGTATTAACTGTAGATGTCAATGGAGTCAGCCAGCTAGTATCAGTTTTTGAAGGATATAAATAATATTTTTGTTAGATCAAAGCTACCAATATTTTATAGGGCCAAAGATTTCTCCTTTTTTTCTTCTTGTTAGGTCAGAAGGTTTTGCTGCAGAAGCAGTTCATAAATGATCCATGATAAGGGAGAGCCACAACACAGACAGGTTGACATGCAGGTCTTACCCTTTTACTCAAACACAAGTCCCATCTGGTTTCTATGAAGCCTTTTGTCTGCCCACTTTATTTATAACAATGCATCGTCTTTCTGTCCTATTGGACTCAGTACAGGAGATAGTGAAAGCCTCGTTTCAGTTCCTTTAGCTTTGCACAAATTCCCTTATTTTGTTATTTCCAGCTTCAGATGGCATCAAACAGTTGTTAACGTAGCACAGTTTACAGTAAATTGTAAGTAGAGGATGGCAGTACTGCCACTATATTGTTACAATGAACCAGGATCTTGTTTGTCAGATATTTTGGCCATGCAGCACTTTGACACTGTTTTGTTTTTATGTTCATGGAGCTTGCAACTCTCAATCTTTGTCATCCTTGCCATGATGGTTCTCTCTGCTTTTGCTAGCAAACAGTTCTTGTATTCATCCCAAAAAAAAAAAAATGCTGCAAAAATGCAGTGCAGAAACAAATGAAAAATGTGTGACAGCTGGATGTAGGCTGAATAACTGTTATGTCAGAGGGTGATAGAGATTTGCGATGATAACATCTACTGTACTTCTCTCTTGCACTCCAGAGAGAGTGGCGGGGATCTCATGTTTACTGACATGGAAATGGTACAGACAGTTATTTTAAGAGGTTTAGTTTGTGCATTAGTCTCATGTGGTCACATATTGGTGGACTCTTTAGTGGTCCTGATCTAACCTGTTCTGGAACACCTGTTTCCTGGCACTGACAATATTACCACCTCTTGATCTCAGCTCTGGTAGTGTGTGTGTGTCTGTCATTTCTAATGAGATTAGACTACAGTACATCCTCCACTGTATTCTTACTGTGCTTTCCTTTTGCTATCACTGTTAGCAAATCCACTCATTTAGTAGTGAGAGACGCTTCTCTGCAGGAAGCTAAATTGATATGCAACTAAATTACACGTTTGACTTCACATCGCATGTAAAATATGGTTCAGGAGGCAGAGCACTGCCAATTAGGTTTTAACTGGTGTCAGCAAGATATTTCATGATCTTAGGAAATAAGATTTTCTCACTTTGTTGAACTTTTTTTCTCACTTCCTTCGCCTCATCTAATATCATCTTTTGCCTCATCTTTTACCCTAATCTTAAAATATTAAGTCTGTCCAACTGTGAACTTTACTGCTTTGTATCTTCTGTTTCTATCTATTATAGTAAAATACCTGACACTCATCTGCCAAGGCATTTTAAATCAATGAAAGGAAATGAATGAAAAATTAGTTTTCCATGATCAGACACCATTAATGTGATTAGACAATAATTACACACAGAGTAGAAAAACGTGTCATTTAGTTCATCAATGCATTCAGTTGAGTGCATGAATACATGAATAACATGTATTTTTAGCAAGAATATCACAAATACTGAGCTAAGTAGACTTTTAATTTTTATTGACACCTGCAACTACAAACTGTCTGATTAAAATTCTAATTTGATTAGAGCTGCGGAGAACATGAGAGTGTCGGCAGTGAGTGTTGGATAAACAGAATCTATAAATGTCTGTCTGTGTGGGAAAGGGTGGAAATTAGATCAAATTTGGAGCAGTGCTTTAATGCAATTTTGGCTACTTAATTAAATCCATATCAAGACGGATGCCGCTGAGAAAGCAAAGCTGACACAGACCTTAAATTTGCATTGATTAAAAGGGAAACAAAATGTAAACAGAAAACCCAACCATGATATATCATAGGTATGAGACAGTTAAGGTGTTGATTGCTCGTACTAGCTGCCACTCACTTATGCCATGTCACATGGATGTGATGCACAAGAGCACAAGGGATTCAATAAACTAATAAATTTAACTTGAAGTTTCATAGCATTACTTTCCAAAGTTCAGAGTCTTAAAATGGCACATGGTGTTTCTCTCATTGAGGCTTTTGAACAGATAATTATTGATATGTACTCCTGTCTTCCACCCCTAGAGACGATGCCTGTTAATCCACTGTTTGGACTAGTAATTGCTTATTTTCTTTCTTCATTTTTCATTAATTGCTCCCTGACGATTAATTATTCTAGATGATGAAAAAACTGCAGAGACGCTGTGAACACTGTTTCTGTAAATGCACATCATGCCTCTGTATGTGGGTACCAAAGCAGCTCCAAAAACATAGACAGCTCCCTGCTGTTGCAGTGTGAACTACTGTAAGAGCCAGCAAGCCACTAACCATTTTTAATGAGACTTCTTTTCATAGTTTCTCTCTGCCTGTAGTTATACTGTAAGTTCAGAGAGAGTTGAAGTTATGGTATAATTACTCTGCCGGGATAATATCCCAAAAGAAACACTGAAATAATTGTATCCCTCAAATCCTTCGCACAGTGGTAGTGGAGGCACTCAGATCCTTTACTTAAGAATGAATACCATGATGTAAAAATATTTCATTACAAGAAAAGGCCATACATTCAAAAAGTTTCAATAAAGGTTTAATAAAGCAAATGTGAACTTGAAAGTAAGTAGCAAAATGCATCTAAGTATCAAAGTAGAGGAACTCATTGGGACGAAGTGTGTAGTGGTAGTATTTTAATGCTTCAGATCAGTTGAAATAGGAGAGGAGGGGAGGAAGGATTTAGGAAGTGATAGAAGGACAGAAGGAAGTACAAAGTGAATAAAGAATTAAAGCAAAAAGGAACACAAAAGACTGCAATTGGTTATTATTTTCATTGCAGATCAATCCATCAGTAATTGTTGGTGACGTCTTCAAATTGCTAGTTTTGTCAGACCCACAGTCTAAAACCCAGACTGAGGGTAGGTTCATGTTTAGTGAGCAGACACAAAATCACAGTAGTTTCAGTCATCTAACGCTTCTAACTCTGCAGAACAGTCAATAAATGCATTTCCCAAAATGTTGTACTAAACAGATTCAACACACCAAGACATGTCAGCTGTCTTGACAGTGTCCTCATCAGTTTTTTGCGGATCATAGAAAGAATATGTTTTTATTGTCCTGTGCATCTCCACACTCATGTGTTCACGTCTTCGTTCAAGTCTTGCATATTGGCAATAAAAGCAGGCTGTACAAGTCATTTACAAATATGAAATCACAAGAGTGTCGATTTGACTGGATTTGTCTCTCTAACATTGCTTTTGCTCTGACATTATTCAAGAGAGGTTGAGCTTACCCACCATAACTCATGCAGAGGGGCTTTGGTAATTAAAGAAAATACAGTGATGAACTGTGTCTCCCTAGTGCTCTCAAATTAGTCACTGCTACAAGCAGGAGTACTCCAGGGTGCACTGTGTTACACCATGCTGTACCGTACATGTTACCGACTGGCCTAAATCTGTTCTACTGCTTCCCCATATTTTAATATTCTCTGCTGGCTAATTCTCCCATATTTCTCCAGTAGTCTTGTTTGCTGCAGTATTTGTTAAAGGTGTACCTGAACACACAAGTCTAATTTACATACACTACCAGTCAAAAGTTTGGACACACCTTCTCACTCAATGGTCTTTCTTTATTTTTATTACTTTCTAAATTGCAGATTCATACTGAAGACACCAAAACTATGAAAAAAAGAGCAGAATATGTCCTATATTTTACATTCTTTGAAGTGGCCACTTTTTGCTTTGGTGACAGCTTTCCACACTCTTGGCGTTCTCTCAGTCAGCTTCATGAGGCAGTCACCTGAAATGGTTTTCCAACAATCTTGAAGGAGCTCTCAGAGGTGCTGAGCTCTTGTTGGCTGTTTTGCCTTCACTCTGCAGTCCAACTCATCCCAAACCTTCTCAATTGGGTTTAGGTCAGGTGATTGTGGAGGCCAAGTCATCCGACGCAGCACTCCATCGCTCTCCTTCTTGGTCAAATAGCCCTTACATCGCCTGGAGTCGCTGTCCTGTTGAAAAACAAATGGCAACTTTCTGCGACAAAGGATGCTATTTCTGCTTAAAATATCCATCCCTGCCTCCTATAGCATAGCATAGCATGGCATACCATGAAATACATCAACACGTCGGAGGCCGTCTTGGATTTGTATTTGTTGAGCGGCACTTTTTAGCATGAGGGAAGGGATATGGAGGCTTGGCCCAGGATCCTAAAGGGCCAGAAAGCCAATGTGTATTGAAATAGCTGTAGATCCCAGGCTTTGAAACGTGTCATTCCAGTTGACAAGCTGCCGACTGAAGGACTGGCTCCCACTGTTATGAAATTGTTATGTAGGGAAGCACTTCATCTGATGGGGATGCTATATGAATTCATGAAGAGCACAGTTAGAAAAGAGTTGAATCAAAAAGAACCAGACTAAAAGTCACATGTTCTTTTTTAGAGCTACTTCTCTGAAGGGACACGCTTGAAGCGGGACACATGTTTTTTAAGTGCCCAGCCCCACTGATCAATTTACCTGTTCTATGTTTGTACTGTGGTTATTTCTATAAATAGCCTGGAGGCAGAAAGGTTTGAATAACTAATGGTCCATCCAGGTCACCTCGTTATCTATGGTAAACTACAACAAAACATGTTCCTTGTCTTTTTTTTTCCTGTCAGTTTGTCGTCTGCGCCCAACGGGGGCAGATGTGTGTGACCCAGATTGCTTCACATAATGAACTGAGGAGGCGGCATGCAAACAGGAAAGCCATATCAACAGAAGCCAGGCAGGAATTCAGAAACACATGTGTTATTTGTTTGTGTTTTGTTAATTTCCCCCTTCATTAGTTCTGTTTTCTGGTTAATGGTCTGCTCTGCTACTATTTCTACCTGCTGGCAGTGAAAAGGACTGCAGTTGTAAACCTCTAATGAGTCAATATCAGTCCACTGCTGCCAGTGTACCTTGGGGGAAACAATTTGGTATGCAGTGCAGTCAAATGCTCTCTGACTTCTCAGAGATTGATTTATGGCTTGATTTATGCTTTTTCTTTCTCCCCCAAAAAATAAGACATTGAAAACAATGTGGTCAGAACAAGAGGTTGAGCAGAGAGGAATTTGATTTCTGATTTAAAAAAAACCTAAAATTACTCTTCTCAACAATTGTGGGTCATATTACAACACCAATATTACGAATGCTTTAGCATTCCAGTGGCTGTTACAGTGACAACATAATCAGAATCATCTGACTTTGGCATAGAAAAACACAGGACTCTGGGTTCACATACTGCATCCCATACTGTATGTTAGCTTTCAGCTTCTAAGAGGGTTAAGTTTAGGGAAAGATCATGGCTTTGGTTAAGCATTCAAAAAGCTGGTACGCTTTTGTCCTACCTCGAGATTCCACTGGGCACATTGTTTTACATATCAAACAATAAAATGCACATGAACATTTCATAAGTACCGTCATTTTGCAGCAGTGACACAGAAAAGCTGAGCAGTGTGTAACCTGCAGCATTTGCTTCTCAATGGAAGGTGCAATCAGATGTCCCCAATGACCTAGTGATGAATTTAAAGAATGAAAAGAGGGGGCAAAATATCTTAACCTTAATGTACCAATAAGCAAACGACTACTGTAATTATTGAGAAGGAAATAAATGACCACATTATCAACTGATTGCATTGTCTCTCATTAGCTCAGGGGAAAACATACTCATTATAATTGAGGGCTGTCATCAGAGTTGAAATTAGCTCCCTATGTTTGCTTCATCTCATGGTAATGAAAACACCATTGCTATTGCATGATTGTAGAGACTCAAATATTGCCAACCTATTCATCTTGCCTCTTGGAAAAACATCAGAGACTGAATTACTTTATCTTTTATGCAGTTGTTTTATGCATGATTGCTAAACCATTGACAATTTGGTGAAAATTTAAGAAAAGTCCACCACTTCCTGTAGCAGCAAATTTACTGCTTGAAATATCTGATTATTCAATTCCCATTTTACACATTGCTGCGGTGTACTTTCACATACCTTTTGTTTATCTGTTTCTGTCAAATGTTTTACTCCCATTGGATGGAGACATTCTTAAAATGATATTTCTGCAGTTCTTTGCTTCCTATTTTTCTTTCCTTTTTTTGTTTTTCTTCTTCTGATTACATGATGCATGCATTATTTGATGTTATTATTACTATTCTTATGATAGTGATGATCATTATTTTCTGTTCCAACACCATGATCTGAATCACTGTAAATAATTCTTATTATTATATACTTTTGTTTTCCCACCAAGAAATCTGTTGATTTACTGCCTGCATGGGATGGCCTGGTGTGTCTGCCTCCAGCCCTGGCATCTGTAGAAAATTTGGTGTTAAAATTAAAGAAGGGCGAAAAAGGGAGGAATATAAATAGAGAAAAGAAAAAGTGAACCCTTAATAAAAGCTCTCTCTCACTTGGTCTGGGGTTGCTTGGGATGGGGGATGGGATTTGTCCTCCCACTGGGCAGCCCCCTCCCAAGGGTGTCGGTGGTTGCACCACTTCAAACTTTTTTTGTGTGTGTGTATTTTGTTCTGGCAGCTACTCTGGCAGCTGGCAACTGTAACCCTAACCCCTTAACGACAAACCACATTGTCTACACACTTGCACTCACCACATACTTTACTGGTAACCACATTGGATCGTCTGCCCTCCTTTGTACAGCATCTTTCCCAGTATTAACCTTTGCACTACACAGGTTTAATGTTGTTTGCTGTAGTCTTCTGTCGTAACAATGCAGTCTAGTCACCCACTCCCTTTTGTTTTGTCATGTTGCACTAATAACAAATGTAAAAAATATATTAAAAATCTAATAATAATAATAATAACACAGCTATGATAAAACAGATTGATTAGATATATTTGGTTTTGGATTTAAGTATGTACTTCAAGTGTATTATTGTAAAGTTATTCAGAACTCATGTTTCAAGAAACAGCATCAGACAACAAAATCCTTATCTGCAGTGATGATTTAAGCAGCAAAAAGTGCGTTTCAGTTTTCTTCTTTAATAAAGACACCTGTAACAAATTCTGTTAAACTAGAAGTATGCAGAATGCAGAGCAGCCTCATCAATTTATACTCCGCGCTCCACCTCAAAAAATAATTTTATTTTCATGACTTGTTATTTATTCAACCATTTATATAATTTTTGTTTTGTGATTAGCATAAAAACCAGCATTTTGTGACACAATGCCGTGTTGTAAAATGATAAATAAATGAACCTTGTACCTTTTGTTGTAGCTTCTACATTCATCCGACAAAAAAGACTCCCACGCAAAATACTTCAGCCATTGCCACTGAAAAAAAACTGTGACCTATAGAGAAAATAAAATAAAGAATAAAAGATGAATAATCTTCTAAAGGCATACGTTCAGACGGAATTTAGATGAAAGATAAAACTCAGATAAAAGGAATGAGCCTTTTCCTCTTTGACAAAGAAGAGAGAATAAAAGCCGTGTTCTCAGCGTACTTCTCTGTCTTCCTCTTGTTCCTTTTTAGATGTTTTTCAAGTGTCAGTATTCTGTAGCATTGATCTGCACATACAGTATATATGTGGAAAAAAATTACACCTGCCATCTGCTCGGTGAAACTGCAAAGGAAACCATTCTCTGTCATTATTTTACTCATGGTGATTGTAATTTGAAAGGCGTCTCCTTATACTTCCTGCAACTTTTTGATCATCAGATATCCTCAAATTTCTGTGGAGGTGGAAAGTTTCCTGCGGTTTCATCTGCCTGCACAGCTTACTGTGTTTTACACTAAGCGTAATCTCTTATTGGTTATCTGTACAATAAAAATGGATTTCATTAATTGTTATAGAAATGTTTTGTTGACTACATTTTGAAATGATGTCAAGTGATATCCATGTCCAAGCCATGGTTAGCCGCATTGAAGATTTCACATACTTGCTGTCATCTGCTTGTGGCTGAGCCATGCAGCGGTGACTTGTGTTAAATTGGCATTAAGAATGATGTAAAGATCGGAGCTGACTATAAAGAACAAATCCATGCCCAGAGTCCTTCATCCATGCTGATACACAAAATATATAGGTAATCCACAGCTGGGTTACCAACTGGGAAGAGGCAGACAACTGTGCAAACACATTGAACATGGGTGGGGGGTGTGGGTTCAGTAGGCCAATCAAGTTTGTGCCTAACCTTAACTTTTCCTAACCTTAAGCAAGCATGAGTTTGAAAGTTTGTTCTTATAACATTACACGCTGTATTTTTTGTATATATCACTGTTCTGGGGGACACTGACAAATGATGATGCCCTGCTAATAGCAGTATTAGAAAAAAAGGTAACTTCTGTCATTTTGGAAGGCGGAAAACAAGTGACATATTTGGACAACTGATCTCCAAATCTGACAAGCACAATAAATAAGAAAATGGAAAAAGCCTGAAGCTCAACTAGCAAGGTGCTAATAAGCCCAACTTAAAGAGTAATTTAACACCCTCTGATGGGTGTGGTTAAAGGCGTAATAGAGCACAGTTCTAAGGGTGTGGAGATGAAACTGACTCGAAACTTTGATGGAGGACGTAGACAGAAAGGCAATATTTACTGTACATAAAACCTCCAACTATGAGTTATTCAAAATCCCTCATTCTTTTGTGCCTCTGAAACTTTCCTTACAAGGTCACTGCGGTATTTGGGAAGGCTAATGTTGGATGTTAGTCCAGGGTTTTGTGTCGTCAGAGGGGTTCAGTTAGGCCACATAACAGCCCGAGGCGGCCGTCTCCTCTAGTCCCCACATCCAGGCAATTTAAAAGCTGTATACTCATGGGATCATCAGGCAGCAGCTTGCAGGCCTCAGCAAGGGCTGTGAAAGGTCTTGAGATTACTGTAACTTACACTGCAGGTGTAGGGGAAAGAGGGGGGTGGATGCTAAAAATGTAATCAGTGCCTGAGCTTGTTGCCAGTCTCAATCTATTAGCGGGAGCGGCTTGGTAATTATTTTCTTTTACTAAATCCGCTTCACCAAGGCTGAGTGTGCAAGTGCAACTGTATTTATATTTGTGTGTAGCATTGAGGATCTGTAAAGTACTTTGTGTTTTGAAAGGTGCTACATAAATTATGTTCATTATTATTATCAGATTATTCTTTGTATTGCTGTTGCTGACCCTGTATTGAACAAACTCTGCTCTTTTTTTATTTGCTGTATGGGTTCCACAGGCCATCATGTGGTTTCATGATTATGAAAGCCACTCCAGTCTCCGTTAGTCAGAACTCTGCTGCTGTTGCACCTAAAACGAGGAGGCGATTTGACTGGGCTGCGATTTTTAAGAAACCACATTTTGTGTTAAGGAGCATGAAAAATGTAGAGCGGAATATAATGCATTGCATTGACTGAGATTGTAGTATCAGGAGGCAGTGAATCACTTGCAAAATGTCTAGGGAGAATCAAGCTAGTGGGGGCTGTTGAATGTCGCTGAATATGTTCTCCAGTACTGCTAAAAAGCTGGTGGAAATCAGTGGGGTTTTCTTGGTGGTTGTTGTCTTTTTCTTAATTAAGGAAGTTCTAAGGATAGAGGGTGTTCTATGCTGTGCAGATTATAAAACCCCATGAGGCAAGTTGGTGATATTGAGCTATATAGTATAAATGAAATAGATTAGAAATTAGAAATTAGTGATGCCTGCAAAAATCTGTCCAGCGCATCAGACTCCTAGGAGTCCATGAGACATAATTTTGTTCATAAATGAATATAAAGTTTTCTGCTGTTTTATAGAATACATACTATGCTGTAGATATACACTTTGACTTCAGACTGTCAGCCAACTCTTTTGACAGGTGCTTGCTCTTTTAAAAAAAAAAGAAAAAGAAAAACACATACTCATACACACACAACATTGTTGGAAACACCCCACAAGGTGTGCATTCTCCAGTCTTAATAGAAGCAATAACAGACTAAAATAATTATTGAAGATAAAGTTTATTGCAGATGTTTCGGTCGTAATGATTCAGCTGTTGGCTGCTTGCTGCTTTGAAACCGGCTCTCTCAGCTATTTCCGTCTCTGCTTCTGTCGCCTCACTTTAGAGACCACTGTCTCTGTGAACAATGTGCAACACCTAATATGAAGCCCTATTTATGAGCTCAAGATGTTTAATACGATGAGGTGCGGTCTGCATGCACGAATACTTCTATTGATGATCGCTGAAATTATTCAAAACAGAACAGCTACAAGTCACTTAACACATAACTGGAGCCATTACTGCCTCCATGCAGTTCACTGTGTGCTAATCAATTGATTAATTAGAACTGATTAAGGCCATTAAAACGGTCTTACAACCTTATTTTCATGCATCATTTTAAAGAGCTGTACCTGCTGAGTAAATCAACAGTGTGATGAAGAACCACTTACATCATGATCATTAACGCTCAAAGGGTAAAAAAAGAAAGGTGTAGAACATTAGCAGCAGCAATGACACTAGTAATTTTTATAACACTGAGTATTTACTTGGTTCAAAGGGAACATTATCCAAAGAAGGCGATGGGACAGTCGCTGGGGGCCCATGCAGCAACTAAACTCGGCGTGTCCCTGTAAGCTATACTCTTCCACAGAGTGATGGGAGTCCCTGTGAGAGTAAGTAAGAAAGAGAGTCAAATCCAGAGAGTGAGGAGAGGAAGAGATATAACGCTGATGTGCATAGTGCTGATGTGCAGTTTGAGAAGCCAGTTCAAGATGATAGGCTTGCAGACAGACAGGCAGCCGGGGAGTGAATGCTACTGTACTATTTCTCCTTCACTGCTTTGCCAATAACTTTGGTGTTGCAATGGGTTTCTCATTTAGTCAGTGCCAAGCTGCACAGACTCTGATAAGACTTCCCGAGCACACACTGATCCACTCTGCTGAATGTATGGTGAGGCAAACTGGCAGACAGCTTCCCTGTACTCGGGAAATCTAGAGGCGTCATTTTAAGGCAGTGGGAGTTATGTATTAGCTGAGAAATGTTAGTCGCTTTAAACTATGAATCATCACTTTTTACTGCTTTTGATGTGGGATTATTGCTCACACTATCAATAAGTTCCCAGGAACAGTCTCATGTGCGATATTAATTTAGAAAGCAAAGATGTTTAATCCATCACTCTAACCATGATATCTCATTCATAGTCAGCCGTGACAGCTCACAGCTCATCAGCTGACTCCAGTCACACTCAGACAGTCAGTGAGGTGTTTATAACTTGACAGCTCATTCTCTTAGTCTGCTGATCATTCATGCTGCTGTTGACCCACGTTGCTGCACGTTCCCTCCGTCTCCTCGACCTCCTCCTGCTGTTATTTGTAGATGGATGCTGTGCAAGCTGTTTCTGAATAATGGCTGGTATTGTGCTTTGGTTTTCATATTTATGGAAATGTATGTCTATGGGTTTGTTTTTTTTTACCTTTCCACAGCATGTCTTGCATGCTACTTGGATTCATCTGGGGAGTACTTCAAGAGCAGAATCCTCTCTGTCAAATAATAATAATAACAATAGTTTGTTGTAATAAAAGCCTCTACATTCTTTGACACATCTCTAACTAAATTTGGATTGATATAAACTTACAGTCCTTAAGGTTTGTATTATTTCAAATTTCATCCTTTGCTATGTATGGTCGTCATTTTTTCTGCAATAGCTATTGAATGTATTTATATTCAGTACTTAGCTCTATATAGTGGGTGTCATTGTTCCTGGCAAAGTCCGCCTTTCACTCACTACATGTACGTGTGCTTCAGCAGTACAGTTTGTAAATACATCTCATGTATAGAAGCCTTTGTGTTTAGTTCTCCAACAGGCAGAGATTGTTAAATTACTGCCAGTGCAAACTGAACATTTCCTGCTGCTGCTTTACAATAAACACATTCAACCAGCGAACCACAAGGTGGCTTTGATTGTGAAGCAGCAACAGAAAATGCAATCTCAGTGGTTGGTGCTGACTGCCAATGATCAAAAAAAAACATTTATCTACAAAACAAAGCTCAAGTAATTTTGTTTACCTGAACCTACTTTTGATTTGTCATCTAGTCAAGAAATGCCAGTTTCCAGAATCAAACAGAAATCAAACTCAGATTCTCTGTTTTGCCGAACCAGGGTTGTAAAATTCAAAAACACATAATTTACAGTGATGTAAAAACAAAACAGCAATTCCTCACACTTCAATTGGAAATCTTTTGGGCATTTTTGCATGATAAATCACTTGAACAGTCACTCAGTCATTCAAATGTTCTGTTAGTCAACACAAGAATTGACCAAATTCATGCATTTCCTGTAAATATTGGAAGATATTAGGATTTTATGAATTATTTAGCTATGTTATGTTCTATACAAGAATTTTCAAGTGCAGAGCGATTTGTCTTTCTCATTCGTCATGCAAACTGTAAAAATGCTGTTAAACATACTTAAAATATAGTATGATGAATATTAAAGTGGAGAAAGTTAAAGGTTTAAGTGTTTTAGGTCACAGCAGTCAGAAGAAATGCTGGATAGACTATGAAGCTCACAGTAAGCCGATTTAAACAGCTGCCAACAGCGATTATGCAATATGGGGCTCTCCTGTGACTTGTGTCACCCTTCCAAGATTGGCTCGGCTCTCTTAGACCTTGCTGCCCTCAGGAGCAAAGAGTGTCCATCATATTCATAATTATCTGGAAGGGAGGTCCATCACCATCGCATATTAGCAGCACACAGACAGTATGGCAGTAAATAATCCCATCATTTCAGCCAGGGGAGGTCAGGCAGACATAAATTTAACACAGAGCACTATTACATCCTGGAGGGCATTGTAGGGAGGTTTCATCTTCTGAAGGATTGATGTCTTGGATTTCCCGTCTTTTAGCCGGAGCCAAGAACTCATCCAATAAGTGGAGGAGAAACTTTGAGCTGTTTTGATTGGTACACATCTGAATCGTGGTGAATGTATGACTGAATTTCTGAACAAATTATTCTTGCAAGCGACACCTGACGGCAGACAAGCAGCAAATCATTTTTCAAGCCATATTAGCACTGAGGTCGTGCTCTGCTATTAAGGAATGCCTTTTGTCAGGTAGGCCTGGATGATTTTTACAGAGGAAAAACGTTTCACTCCAGTTTTTGCATTTTCATGACTTAAAATAAACAACATAAAATTTGACTCAAAAGGCTTTAAATTAATTTGGGTTTTTACAGGTTTGAGCGAATAGATAACCAGAGTTTTCAAGAGAAGCAGATTGCCTAAAACTGTAATTCACACAGATTTAGATGCATTGGACAGCTATGAAAATGCTTCATGTAATGGGAACCAGAATTGGAAAACAAAACGAAACAGAGAAAGGTTTAGCTGTTTTTTTTTTTATATATTCCTAACATCTGGAAAGCCCTTCATGCTTCTTGCCTGAAAAATCTCATTATCAATCTATGGAATAGCATGCTGTGTTAATTCAGGCTTTCACACAGATGTCGGCCATGTTAGCTGTTGTTCACTAGTGTCACGGCATTACATCTCACCATTTACAAAGTTCCTGATTTTGTGTAGTAGAATTTCTACAGTGGGGCGGGAAAAAAGTCACATTGACTTTGAGAGATTTCACTCCACTTTTTTGTCCCCTCATACAATCCATTTCTTTTAGCATGATGGAGATTTTCATCTTAGGTTCTTCTTCTTCTTCTCTCTGTTTGTTTCCCCTGACTGACATTTATAAAGTTTGAGCTTGGAGGATGCTCAGAGCGGTGGAGAGGAGCTCCGTCTCCGGGACATTGGGCGTCCATGGTGCGAGCAGCTTCGGATCACTCACTTAAGCAGCTAACATTTCAAACGGGCAATAAAGGGAGTCCTAGTCCCTCCAGAACAATAAAACAGTGTTAGAGTCAGGGGTGGATGCACTGTAATGCAGACAGATATTTCTCTGCCACTGCTGCGGCTGCTGCGCTCAGCAGAATGAGAGAGACTGAATCAAAGGACATTCATTCCAGCAAAGAAAGAGCGCGTGATTCACCGTAACAGTCAGGTGTAACATTCACTTTCTCACCACGGCCAGAGGATAGAAGGTAAACCTGGAGAGACAAGGAGGTCACAAGGGCATTAAAGTAATTTATGCCCTTCATCAGCCTTTGCCTCCTCTTACACAAGAGGAGTGCCTTTAAAATATCGAGTTCCTTTATATGTAAAACTGTGGAATTTCCTTTTAGATATCTTGTCGTAAGATATTTCCCTCTGTATGGACTCTTGTGGGGGCAGATTATCTCTGAGCAAAGAGAGGATTGTTCTATCCATATATGGCGAGATGTAAATCAGCGTGGGGGTGTTAATTTGTTTCTGTCCTTCCAGAGCAGGGACAGGGATGACAGCTAGGTGATGATCCCTCATGTCGGATCCATCTCACGCCTCATTCCCCTCGCAGGAATAACATTGAACAGGGATTTAGCCAAGACCTTGACTTGCTTGTAGAGAGGAGTGCACATTGTCTTTGTGCTGTGCAGGCGTGTAAGTCTTCATGTTGCAATAAGCGCAGGGGTTGCCAGTGTGTGTGTCATGTGTTTCTTTGCCTTTGTCTTTGCATGTGTATTCATGCGTGACTGTGAGTACCTGTCAAACATCACGCAATCCTTCCAGAAATGAACAGGCAATAACTGAAATTCATCAAAGAAGGGACAGCCCAAACATTGTTGTTCTAAAAGCCTTGAAATTGTCTCTTGACCCTTTATGAAGCAATGGACAGCTGTACTAGAGCGTCAAATGCACATTAATGTCTCAAAACTATGCCCAACAAAGTGATTATTAACCACCGTTTGAGTGACGTTTCCCTAAACGCTACAGTTCTAGAAAACGATCTTGCCTGTATTAAAAATTAAATTATATATTTGTGACTCATGTCTTCAGTATTAACCACCAGGGCTGAGTTTGACAGACAGCAGGGAAGTCAGAAAATATTGAAAGACCAAGTTAGTTGATGGGTTTGGTAGTTTCATTGTATTAAAGAAAGTTAAGATAAATGTAGAGCAATGCTAACCTCATTCTTTAAGATATTTCCAGCATTGTTACAAAGGAGACGAGACAGAGATCTAACCAGGTCCAAGTGCCTAATAGACAAAGTAGGTCATATGTCATATGTCACTTTAGTAAGGTTAGGCATCATTTGCATCTAGTGAGATGCTTTAAAATTGCTCTGGTGGCTTGTGGTGGCTTTAACACATTACCACACTTTATGTTGGTTTGTCACCCATCAGAAGGCCTCAAGCTGTTTGGACAAACCACCAATCCTCTTTGTCTCTTGACAGTCTCATTTTTCTTTTTCTTTTTTTTTAGACTCCCCATTTTGCATAAGAAGCCAGTTTTCATGCATATAGAGCAGTATGTTTTATGAAAACAAGTCATGTCTTTTCTTCACTAAAGCCTTGCTTTTTGGCCCAGTGTCAGGTGAAACACTTGAGTGGAGAGCCTGCAGTCTTAGAGGTTGTTGAGGACTTACTCATGGGTCACCCTGGGCTTTTCTTTGAGATAAGATGGCATTTTGCACCCCAGGAAACCCTTTGTTAGTTCGTGTGTGTATACATATGCATAAGCATGAAAATATGTGCCTCTTTAATATGCACTTTAACATGAAGTACCCCAGCAGGTGTCATTGTCTTGCTGCTGTAGCCGTGCTGAACCCTTGTTGACTTGACTGTCGATATGCTGTTTAGATTTGCACTCCCCACTGCTATAAACCAAAAGGAACCAAAAGCAGATACTGGGACTGAACTTCCAGAGTCTTAAAGTCTGCATCATGTTCCTTCATTTTGAATTAGTTAGCTTTGATAGCTGTTCGGTTGTTAGAGGAGATTAGGTAAAGAGATCCATTCCCGTGCACTAGCAGAGAGGGGCTCCTGCTCTGTAGTGATCAGGCAGGGATGTCACCTAATGATTTATTCATATGAGAGAGATTTTTTCTTAGTTTGTTCTCTCATCACCGTGCTTGTGACTTGCATGGAGGCCCAGCTTCCTCCCGTCAGCATCTCTTTTGCTGTCATCAGGCTCAGGTGATACTACAGCAAAGAAGGGACACCACAGACACGAAAAGAAAAACCTTGTCTTCTCCATGTCCATGTCTGGTGCTTATTTGCCTGCTCTCCATTTGTATTAAGTCCCTCATAGCATGGGACAGATGTGTTTTGCATAATTATTGATTTCAAGTGTGAAGAAAAATCCTGAGTGCTGCCCATGATTAATTTGTGGCCTCCCATTTCCTCTGAACATCCTCATCAGGCAGAGCCTTGCACAGAATCAGTAGCTGGAGACCCAGTCTGGTTTGATGCATGAGCTCTAATCCCATAGCAAAGGAGGACACGAAGCTTGAGAGGGTCTAAATGAGGATGTTTACCTTTTGTTTTCATGTGGATTCAAGGATTACTTGTAATTAATTGGACCCCCTGCACTGAAAATGCTGTCAGACAAATTATGCAAACAAAAACCTAGCATTTTTTTAAATGAGTAAACACTCAAGGACATACACATGCATACACGAATACACACAGTATCTATCCCTCTAGCCCTCCTTTCCTCTTCTCCCTCTATAAAACACACAAACACATTAAATCCAGTTTACAGCTACAATCCCAAGGCTTTGGCTTGTGTAATTGAGGTTAATCAATTGTCTCTTCTTCTATATCTGTGTGTTTGCTCTTGTAGGCAATGCCTGCACCATGTCCGAGTACAACAGGCTGAAGAGCATGCTGCTGGATATGCAGCCTAAAGTTCTGAAGAGTGGAGAGCAGAGCCAGCAGAGGGATATGGAGGAGAAGAGAGCACTGGTGGACACCATGTTCAAATACCTGGATGTGGACCAGGATGGCCGGCTGGTCAGTGATGAGCTGGAGAAGGTGGGTTTCAAGTAGAAATGGCCTGAATAACAAGATGGCTGTATGGATGGACAGATGATTGACTGAGAAAGAAGTCATTTGAAGAGAGGGATATGCCTGGTTCTGCAGTTATTTGTGGAATGGGATGGTGCGATTTCTTCATCTGTGTAGTTGTATTGAGTTTGTAATGTTTGCTCTAAATTTTATGCGATTAGCTGCTTTGCAAATATGTTTAATGAAAAAAAAAATGCTGACGAGTTGAATGCTCGTTTCTCCTGCTGTACCTCCCAGTGAAGGGTTTGCAAGGGGTGCAGGATGTGTTTGATCCATCCGTTTTTGGAACAGTTTTCCTGATCATTTATTACCTTAGCTTCATTATGTGAGAGTGTGAAGAGGCCCTGTGTGGCATCAACAACAGCACAGATTTCAAACCTTATACAAGACTTTTGCAGTTTGGGAGTAAGAATGTTACTTGAACACATTGTAGGAGAACTACAGCAGTGCATTGCTGCCAAGGTGAAAAGCAAAAAAAATTGCTATGTTTCTCAAAATAAACTGAAATCTTTCTTGTTTTAATGAGTTCCTTTGCTCTTAAAATGTGAGTCTATCCCAGCTCACACTGGGCAACAATCGATCAGGTTTTTTCCTCTTTGAGTATCTCCCCACCAGAGTTATTACTGACATGTGGCTGGAACATTTAATCGTCTTGTTTAACAATGAAAAATGTTTACTGAGGTTATCTTGCTACCACGGCCTGATGGGAAACAGTGGGGGAACTGTAGAAAGGATTGGCATTGACATTTGCGGGGTGAGGAAATGAAATTATTGTGGGCATCATCTGGTATCAGGAAATGGGCTTCAGAGATGGGTGTTAATTAGACTCCTCCCAGCCAATGCTGTGATCTCAGTGACTTCTGCCAGAATGCAGCGAACCATGTTAGAGTCACTGCAGACTGCAGGAAGACTAAATTGTCAAATGCAGTCTTAATGTCTAACATTTTAAATGTGCTATAGCTCTTATATGTGGAAATTGAGAAAGGCTGTATGATGCCAAAGAAAAACAGTTTTATTCAAAGTTGAAAATTAATAAGTGCAACTAAATACAGTCTCAAAAATGCCACAGTAATTAATCTTTTGTCATCTCAGTGCAGTTTAAGATGACAACACTCTTTGTCGCCTTGTAAAATGAAAAAGATCGAGTGATTTTTGGCCTAGTTCTAGACGGCAGAAATAAATAGTAAAATTCCTTTCTGGCAAAGCTGCACTAAAAGATCCAACAAAAGATTTTGATCAGTCACAGCTGGCAATTACCAATGCTGACATATTGCCAGGAAATCTTTAGATAGGACATTCTTATCCCGTAGGAATTAATAAATTCATTTTCACAGAGATAATGCTTTTAAGGACCAAAGGGATTCAAAGAAGAATTCCGGTCATCCATCCGGACTTTCTCCAGTTTGGGATTTGTCTTGTCACAGATGGTCTTAGAGGGTAAAGTCCTGTAGTTTGGGCTTGAAATTTTTTATTCAAATGCTTAAGGACAGATCAGCCTGCGTCAGTGAACACACAACGGTGGCAGCAGAGTGCTGGAGGCAGCAACAAGAGAAAAAAGTTTGTCACATCCCTTAATCTGCCATGTCACATGTGCAGCTCCATGTAGAATCAATTGGAGGAGAGGCTCGGAGGCTTTACTTTTAGGCTTGGACTTTGTAGCTGAAGGAATTAAACATGGGACATTTTGGCCGAAAAGCACACTTCATGTAGAATAACATAACAAAAATTATCAAATGGTCTTTCTTAAAATGGAAGAATCTTAATAAATAAGTAAAAACACACTGTTGTCTGCCTGTAAGGCTCCTCTATCACTGCGTTTCCATTGCCCCTAGAAATGCGCAAATCCTAAATATCGCAATAAATAAACGGTAATGGAAACACCTAAATTTTGAAAATCCTCTCAAATAAAAACATTTATACGCTCTCATGAGGTGGTTTTTCAGATGTGTCGATATTTAGGTGTATCGCAAAAGTGTAATGGAAACACTTTTTTCGCATTTACACGTCTCCGAGGTCAGCGGACTCCCCGTTTCGGGCTGGCCGCATGCAGTCAGATATAACGTCTTGTAAAATTTGTAGTGTATTTTGCATGTTTTCTGGATCTCAATAAGTAGCAGACAAAAACACTACAGCTGTTCCAGCTGCCATGCTGGCTGATCTGTTAAAGACAATCTGACAGCTGTGATCTCGTCCTGTGAGCACTTTGCAAAATCTAATCATTCCGTTTTCATTTATAGTGAGATGAACTTTAAAGACACACGTGCGCACAGATGTACAGCACGGTGTTTGCGATTGTGATGAGTGTGTGCACCTCAGCTATGTGGGAGACACGCGTGCAGGCCATTTACACATAATTGCTGATAGAAAATATGTTCAAAGGACACTTCAGTAATTCACAGTCCTGTATTCTGCTGCTGCTCCGCCAGCACGAGCTGACGCTTTTAGAGCGAGCCTCGCGTAATAACAAAGTGATAAATAATTGGCCATTAAAATCAGAGATCACTCTAAGTTAACAGATCATTTCTTTATTTCATCTTCAGAATTTCTGCATTAGAGTATGTGCAATCCTACACGGCCAGGAGCATGCATGTGCTTTTTTAATTATAAGGCTTTGTGTTAAGTTTTACCGACGCACAGCACGCACACACATCTCGCGGGACGTCCGAGAATTTACGAGAATTTCGGCTGGTTTGCAAAACACTGTTCAATGGAAACACCTGCAAGTCGCATTAGAACTTTGCCGAAATTTCAGAAATATCGCTTTTATTTTGCGAACAACTGTAATGGAAATGCAGCTTATGAAGCACAAATAATTTGAGTGACAAAAGAAAATTTCAATAAATTAATTAATAGAAAATTCTGAAACTAAATCATTATGTCAGGCTGACTAAAAACATCAATAAAAAATTAAAGATTTTACAGAATATTCAGTTTCCAAAAGTCAAGGTAAGTCAAAGCTGTAAGTTTGTTCACTGTGAAGACATGCTGCTTGAATACATGCATCAATCAAGCCTCCAGAAACTGGACCATAGCATCTCACTAGAACAAGTAAATATATCAGGCCAGCATAATGATTCACAAATTGAAGTGAATGCAAGCAGCTAGAGTTTTTGCTCTTGTTACAGCCTTATCATTAAAATGTTTAGTTAATACAACTTTTGACACCATCTAATTCATACATAGCTCCACCCAGCTTCAACCCAACTGGAGATCACAGCAAAAATGCCTCAGTGTGTGTGCCTTTAACTAAGTGTGGTTGAAAAAAGGCTTAGCTTGCAGACATAACTCTATATTATATTTCAGTGTGTGGTTCAGACCTTCTTCACCTTGAAAAAGTAATTCAGATGCTTTGAAACCGCAGTTACAGTATATCTAACCTGGGCATATAAAAACACTTTCACTTTAAACAAATGAATGTTGGTTTTAAGTGACTTGAAGACTTTTAACCTGCAAATCCCTTAATGATTGTTTTCCATGATAGTATCCTCCAAATGTCCTTTGTTTATAGTAACTGTAGTCTGTATCTTTGCCATATAAACCCCTTTACTTTTCTTAATTTTTTCATTTGTCTGGTTTTTGGTCCTGCGAATGTAATGAGTTTGACTGACAATCACCTCAAAATAATAGACGCTAAATAAAATAATTAGGTGAGGAATCCTGTCTACATGCTCCATAAGGACTGGAACACAGAATTCAGTTTTCCAGCACAAGCAATCTCCTGACAAAGATAGACCTGCACAGACACTTTGGCACTTTTATTAGTTACTGCTTTTGTACAGAAGCACCTTTAACAGAATATAGTGCAACTGGAGTTATTGTGCACAGGCTGAGTGCTCTGTTTATCTCCCTAAAACATCAGGGAAACGTGCTTAACATCACCTATTCAAAGATCGTTCCCCTGAGAAAGCGGCACCGCTAAAGTGGAAGAGAGGGCTCATAAATGACAAACAATGGATGAGAGAGTGGTGCGCCTTCCCAGGGGACCATCTTTGAATGAACTCAGGTGCAGTATGCTCAAGCATAAGCAGTAAGAGGTGAGACATTCCTAAAATGGCAAGCAATAAGAAATAGCACTTACATGACAGATTACATGTTTATCCTCCCCCTTTTAAACAGAACGAAAATTACTCTCAGAATGAGTCTTTTTCTGTGGGGCCTTATTCTTCTGATGGAAATCTTATTCTGATAATTGGTTGAATAAAAAAGCTCATTCTAATCACTACTTATTAGTGCAACTATATTCAGGCTGGCAGTTTATTTCAAATCACCTTTGCTTCTGCTGAAAACCAAAAAGATTGTGTCTTGTAGCACATGAAAGAGTAAAATATGAACGCTTTCATGTACTGTAGGCTTAATCACAATTGTGTTCTATCTTTTCATAAAAGCATCAAAATATGTGTAAATATGTAAAATACAGAATGTAGGCAAATGTACCGACTTAACTACATGGATGTCTCTTTGATTCTTCACTACTTAAAGAGACAAGCTTGGGGCAGCTGTTCATATTCATAAACAATGCCTAGACTACCCTATTAGAGGAATACCGAAATGTTAAATGTATGTGGTATCTCCCCTTTAAAAATGTCAGATTTACATTTAAACTGAATGTGCATAATGTGGTTCTATTTTACAGAATATGGCTTAGAATAAAAAAGATGAAGGCAAAAGAGAAACAGTCTGTCAGGGCTTCGCTAAGATGTGATCATTATGTAGCTGTGATTGATAGTTGCCTTTTATTATCTGCCTTTTCCTTTCCTACGAGTCCTCCACACTGATTTTTTTTCTGCTCTATGACTGAACGCACCATGTGTGTTTGACTGTGTCAGATCTCTATGAAGGAGCACCTGGAGGACAGCCTGCTCGAATGCACCATGCAGGACCTGCTGCGTTACGACGACTACAACAATGATGGACACCTCAGCCTACACGAGTTCTACACAGCTTTCCGTGAGTCTTCAGTGTGTCCATGCTTTGCCCCTTTGCCGGTTTTCCTTTTCCCCCATCCTTTTTTTCTTCCTCCTCCCTGTGTACCATCACAAAGCAAATATACAAAGTATTTGTTCCAGAGACCATTCTGTCATGCAAACCTAACCAAATCATGTTTAAAGTTTCCTTTTAAATTATGAAACAGTGCACTTTGCCAATGAATTTCTTCAAAATTGTGCATACTGAAACCCTTTCTGCCTATCTGAGCTTTCTGCTAAAACTACCCAGCCCAGTTTGCACACCTTTGTACACCTTTGGGTTAATTACTTTGCTTTAGTTGACAAATCATGCAATACATACATCACCAATACTTTCAAAAACTGAAAACACACAGCTCAATGTCACCCCAATATAAAACCTGGTGACCTTCCATCCAGTCAGCCTCTCTCTCCACAGTGGCCATCAGGATAAAAGTGTTCCAGCCACCGATAAATTGATAATTGCACACTAGCCCATGTGCCCAGACCCAGCCATGATTATAGCATCTGGAACAGCCATAATAGCCTTTGGGGTTTAGGCTCAGCAGCAGCTGAAAGTCAGGTTCCACCTTATTAAGACCAATAATCACAATTCCACTGCTAATATTACTGTAGCGTCAGCATCAAAATTGCTTGATGCCATGGCAACCTGCTACAACTCCTGTTTTGAAACTCACATTTTTTATTTTTGTTTTTCTCTTCCATGTTTCACTTCAGACTGCAGTGATATAACTTAGGCCTTGTGGTCGTGTCCAGATGGTATTCCTACATTTGCTAAACACGCAGCACAGGCTTTAGACGAGGTTGTGGTGGATGAATGCGTCAAACACAGCACTTTCACCCAGGAGACTGGGGTTTGTGTACTGTCTGAAATCAAAAGTTAATATTAACTTGCTATTTTTAGACTTACTTTAGACTATTGTTTCTTAGATTTCACTTTTTTCCCCAGGTTCCAGTCACAGTTTGGTTAGGTTTAGGCAACAAAAGTGTCACAAGTGTACGTGATGACGGCTACATTGTTACCACAGCAACCCATGCAGATAGGTGGGTAATGACACACAAATCTGATCATTTGCAAATGACAGTGTAGACAGGCTGAGACAGATCTGAGTTGTGTGCAGTCTGTACAAAGTGGGGATAAAATCCAATAAAGTTGATGAATCCAGCAATTAGCTGTGGCAGGTGGCTTCAGCTTGTGCAGGTCTGTTAAGCCTCACCACTAATTTAGCCTCCTAAATGACTGGTTTTAGTGGGAACCATCCTACTATTATTCTGTTACACTCTCCTTACCCTCCAGATGGGCAGTGGGCAGATATCGCATGGTATTTATCTACCTACAAGCCTGCCTGCAGGATTCTAGGCCATGTTTGTCAATGCATTTTATGTTTGACAAGCAGTTGAAGGAATGGGTTGGGACCAATAAAGCAAGCTATTGATCAGAAGACACTCAAGGTTAACTGTTGGGCTGCAGCAAAGCAACACCAAAGGGGAGCAATTATTTTTGAGTGGTGCATCTGGTGTTCTGGATAATGTTGATGGTGCTGAATTGTGTAAATGTTCCTGTGTGTGTGTGTAGTTGCAGGTGAATCTGTGTGTATTTGTGTGTAACTGCAGGTGTGTTAGTTTTCCTGGGATGCAGTCAGTGAGTGGTCTGGGAAGCATAGCAGCCAGGAATCACAGGTGTGTTTAGCAAGGTGGAAATTTACAATATGGCCATAAGCTTGGAAGAGAGAATACAAATAATAGACTGAAATGATGTGAGAAGGTATTTTGCCCAGGTTGATAATCTGCTCTCAAGCCAGCTGTCTATCTGATGTCAGATGAACATTTGAAGTAGAAGCTTTAGTCATGTTTGGAGACCCAATAGCTCAAAGCACAGGGGTAGAAAATGTACTCAGCAATCCTTTAGACTTTCCTCTGTTGTAACTTCCTTTAGTTTTGATGTAAGAGTCAACCTTCTGCTTCATTGTTGGTCCGACAGTCATTGAAGTTGTGCAGCTGAGGAGCACTTATTATGTTGTTTTTTCCCTTTGTTGTCTTAACAATATATTCAATGTATAAACCTTGACAGGCATACCACTACACAAAGCTCTGCTGCCACGTATTTTAACCACAAAGTGTGGGAAATATGCTTAGAGAATGCTCTTGAGATGATTGCCTGTTATTGTTATTGATTTTTTTCCTTATTCTATCTTTTACAAGCCCAACAGGTTGTTTTTATATACTTTTTTTTTTCTTTAATGCCTCCTTGACACCTTTGTTGAGAGAGTAGAACAAACTACTTACATGCCAATTTAATGTAATTATTGGTAGATGGCAATTACATTTTTATTTGTGACTCAGACTTTCAGTCTAATCCAATCAGTACAACCATGGATTAATCTTTAAATCCTTAACTATTAGCTCTATAAGTAACCAACAGTATGTAGTGTGGGGTTTGATTCCACCAAGCACAGCTGAGTCGCTATCCTGTTATTGTTGAGAAATCTCAATCTGAAGTCTGTGTGAGTCTTAATGTTTTATGTTGAAAATTGATCCAAAACCATCCCTATTTCATAGCTGTAACAGCTATTGGATCACAAGGTCTCAAGGCTACTTTGAGTACGCTACAGAAAAAAAAAAAAACACATTAGAATTAGTTACATTTATTGATTCCGAATTGCTATACAGCGTGTTTGATTCATAATAGGTCTTCAAATAAACTCAATTTACTAAACCTTATGTTGATAAAACATGTATAATAGTACTTCTATAATATGAATATTATATTAATAGTACTTAAAATTCCAGCCATAAAATTCCAATTCTACTTGAGCTGCAGCCAGCGATTATTTTAGTTATCAATTAATGTGTTGGTAGTTTTTGTTTTTGTCAGCCTATAATGGGAAATCTTAAGGTTGATAGTTCAGTGGTTCAGAGATTAAAAAAAAAGAAAGAGAAATGTGCAGCAACACACAGAGAATGACATTTTTGGTTGATAAATGATTGAAATGATTAAACCATTATCACAGTTGTCTGTGTATTCAATAAATTGTTTCAGCATTACTCTTTCTATACTGTTGCCCATGTTGCACATCACACCAGTAATTCTGAGGTTTAGATCAATAAAGCCTGAAAGACAATGACTCCCTATTCTGTGCTAAATTCAGGAGTAAATAATCGACCTTTTCTTTGCCATAGAGCATATTGCAGGACAGAGATAGCAGTGTAATGGCTTTAAATCAGCTCTATAGATTCCTAATGGTGTGTGATTTCACGTGGTTCCATTCCCTAACATTTATTACAGTGTTAACATTGTGTAGTGGGCGGATGGCTTGTACATGTGCCCTTTGTATCCAAATTTGAACCAGTGTAATTCAACAATAATGAATGTGAAGGAATTTGCCACACGGACGTTAAGATTATTCACATTAACTGGTTGGGAACAGACAGCAGTGCCTTAGCACTGACGCTGACAAGTGAGCAGGCTTATTTAGAGATATCTTAAGATGTAGTATATGCAGATGTTATACTGTATATACTGTCACTTAAGGTCAGAGCCCCTTTGTGGATGCATGTGTGCGGTATGAAGCTGCCGTGCAGTGATACATGGACTGCATGCACATTTTGTGTGGTGGGTTGCTGTGCTAGACTTTGTAATATTGGCTTTTGCACTGTTTCTGGAGTTCAGCACGACCTGTACAGTATCTGCATTCATTGAATAAACCTTCAGTAGACCACGTCTATGTCCTCCTAGCTGCAAGGTCGGGGCGAGTGATGTGACCTAAAATTTATGTCACAGGCCAGCCACATTAGCAGTGGAATGCGCTAATCTCAAATTCAACAGGCTAACCAGCAAAATTAAGAGTGAAGCAACATAAATGTGGCAAAACTCACAGGTCCTACGTTTTGAAGTCGGTATCAATAAATCATTGAACTTAAGTTTTGAAGTGACTCGTACTTTATATTGGCCCTCACAGCAGTCTGAAGGTAAATAATTAGCGCAGACATATAAAGTTGGACTAAGAGTTTCCCAGTTGTTGTTGTGGGGACATTTCCATCAAGTTGATATACTGGGTCTTCACAGATGAAATGATTTCAAGACTATTGTAATTACAAACTAGAAGAATTTCTTGTTGAAGGTTTTTTTTTTTACATCTTTGTAGACTTTTACCTGATGTTAAGATTAACTTTGATGAATGAATACATTTATTCAGGGTTCACTCAAAGTGTGCTCAGTCCACATGGGCTTACAGCAGAGTATTGCAGTCTGTTGTAGCTGCTCAACAGTGTGTTCATGATATTTTTCTCATGTGATATCAATGTCATTTTCTGGGGACTGTCAGTCTGTCTGTCCTATCGAGAGGCTCTCCATGTGAACGGGGGAGATATTTGTCTGCTAGATGTGTATCACAGGTGCATCTGAACCAGTCACAGCTGTGCTGGCAGTGCAATTCATAACACGCCCACGTCAGGATTAACACACCGCCTCAGAGTTAGTGGCTTTTATCCTTCAATTTACCGAACTGAAAATCGAGGCCTGAGTGTGCGATTACGGTCAAAAACTTCAAAAGTTGTATTTGATGTAGAAACTTTTGGACTTTTGGAGACCCTCCAGATCCTGCAGAGAGCAGCATGAAAGCAGCAGAACAAAGATAAGCAATGATGGTCATGAATTCAAGTTAATGCTCCCGAATCAACCCACTGGCTTGTTTATTTCACTAAATCTTCATGATTGACTCTGGGTCATCAAGCGAGCAACTCGGGAGAGCAGAGAACAGAAAGACTTGTGAGAAGAAGCAGCATGGTAGCAGCACAAAGACAGCAGGACAATAGTGAGAAGTTTAAAAGAAAGAGAAGAAAAGAGTAGACTTTTTCATTATTTTTTTTTCTTTGCAGCAACAATCCAACTGCATTTTCTAAAAACAGAACACAATCATTTGTAAAGAAACTGTGTTTACTGACAACAGTTTTCTGAAGTGTTCCCATGCCCAGCCCATCTAGTAATACCTTTTATATATTTATCAGTGTACTTTCCTGGTATTTTGTTGCTCCTGTCCCAAATATGTTGCTGCATCAAATTCAGAATAAGCATAACTTACAAAAGTTAATGAAATTGATGAGGTAAAACATTAAATATATTGTCATATGTCAAGACGGATGAGCTATCACATTCTGTTTTATTTATGTTTTACACAGCAGCCAGACTTTTTTGTAAACTACATTGCATTTTCTAAACATTCTTCCTTCACTGTGATGGATTTGTTTTCTATGACTCCTGTTAATAGTGGAATTATGTGGAGATGCTGGGCTGCACTGGCAGGGCCACTCAGCAGGTCTGGCTAATTAATCAAGAGAGTGAAGTAGCAGAAATGGAGAGGGAAGAGCAGAACGGTAGGGGAGTGAAGGTATCATATTGAGACAAAGGGATTCTGAGGATGGTCGGGAAGGGAAGGATATAGCCAGATCAGGTGGAAGAAGAGCATCTCTGAAGGGGGATGGCCATTGAGAGAAATGAAAAAAAAGTGACTACAAGTGGAAACAGAGAAAGGAAAATGAGATGGTTGAGGCAAAAAACAGACAGGTCCAGATTCAGCGGTAGGTAGGTTTGTAGGTTAAAAAAAGGAAAACAGGTGTGTACGTGTGTGTTGAAGACCTTGTTTCCAGGCCAGAGAATGTGCATGTGTACTGTATGTTGCTCAAACAAGCCACATTAAAATATGTGTCTTCAAAACCACATATAGGCTTTATGAGAGTTTATCACATGTGAATACCTAGTCATCTGAAAGTCACACAAAAAATATCCACATGTCTTTTGATAAGGCCAGCATTAAATGAAGCTTCATAGAAATTCTAGTACAGTCTACTCAGATCTATTTAAAATGCAACATCTAAGCCTCTAAGGTTTTAATTAAAATGACCACATCTGGACATGTATGAATCAGCACAGCATTTTATTTATCTGAGGAAAACTATTTAAATTATTAATTTTTAATGAATTGTGTTTTCAACAGGTAGCCCTAAGTGTAGACTGTAGAAGTGTAGAGTTGCTCAAGCTCATCTCAAGATGCCAAAGCTGTATTAACTCCCAGGAGACATTTGAATTAATGCACACACTGGATCAGTATATGCAGTATTCATGCTTCTAGGACAAAGATGTACCTGAACACTACATGCACTCAGAGACACCCACGTTAAAACATCCCTGCATGCAGCCAAAATATATGCACATATAGGTAAATGTATCACTGTTATCAGCCAGGTATTCAGAGTTTCTATAGCAGACAGGACGAAACTCGTACTAAATCAGACCCTTTTCAATTTTAGAGTAGCTTTGTTTCATTGACGCAGTGAATCAACTAATAACTTCCAACCCTTTCTTCAAGAAATTATATGATGCATTTAAGTACAGCACATAAGTTGTAGGAATGTTGGCATAAAATACTGGCATTCACATCCTGAATCCCACCTGTGGTTAGGTTTAGACAACAATAGCACTGGTAAAGGTTGGAAAAGATTTGTGGTTTCACTTTAATGTTAAGAAATTAAACATCATGTCCCATACTTCAAGTTATTGCAGACATTTTCTGTATTAAACCTTGGCCAGGACACTACTTTAAGGGCCTAAACGTAACCATAAAAAAAGGCTAGTAAAGCGGTAGTTGCCATGAGCAGATTCATTCAGTATCAACGTTTCCAACTTCTCAGCTGTCTTAGTTAACATTGTTTTCACATTATGTTGATGTAAAAAGAAATCAGGACAGCTTTACAGTCCGCAAAATGTTCGCTATTGCAAATTTGTTGTAAATAACCTTAACAGGGAAGGTTACACCAGTGCAGAAATGCAGCTGGTGAATCGGGATAAAATGTTGTTCTTGTTGGGCTCTGTGTCCATTTTATGCCTTGTATGTATCCAGTGAAGCTCTTAGAGAGCCCAGATGTCTCTGCAACAGGATAATACCTTTTTGTTGCTGCCTGGTAGCTCCCGTCAAGGTTTGATCTTTCACGTTTCTCAAGTTTGCCCTTAATCTGCACAAATGATCTTGCTGAGATCAGATATCTCTTTTACAACAGGAGTCTGTTGTTCTCTGACAGCCAAGTGGGTGAGAGACCTCCAGCTAAGCTCTTAACAACAAAGTGACTTTGAACTGGAGGTCTTGGAGGTTCCCTCTGCACCCACATAATAACATTCTCTCTATCTTCGCCTCTCCGCAGCTTTCCATTGTTTCTTGCACATATTTTCTCTGCCACATCCTCTAATCTCCATCCCTCCATTGTCCTCTCAACTTTTTGCTTATATCACCTGTCTCTCTTTCCTGTTCCTTTCTCTTTATTTTCTTTTTTCCCCTTCCTTTTCTTTCCTCCTCCTTGCCCACTCTCCCCTAGCTACTGTCTGGTGCCTCATTACCGCTCAATGGACCTTTGCAGCTAATTGTCGGTGAGCGAATAAGGGGCTTTCTGGCACCTTCCAAGTGTTGTCTCTATTGCCGGGTAATTACCCAGTGTCAGGTAGCTGCAGTAACATGTAAGGGGCTGTTGAGGCCCCATGCTGCTCTGAGAGAGAGTTTTTTACAAAATGTTGAGCATCTGATAGGGTGAGTTGCAGTTTGTTGTTGCTCGATTAAGTCAGGGGTGGGGAACCTTTTTCCCCATCAAGGGCCAGTTCAGTTTTTTTTTTTTTTTTAACATCCTTCGCCATACTAAATTACCGAACACTTACCGAATATCACACTAACTTCTAATGTAATGGCTAAAACTGCTTCTCTTTGGTGAGGCGTCTGATGTCAGATGGTAGTGATGATGATGCAATTCACAGATGGTTTTCCAGGTTTGGGTCAGTCACTCTTGAGCAGAACAGAGTCTTTGCAAGAGTCAGCTTTGAAAAGTATTCTTCATAGCAGCAGGTTGTCCCAAATATAGAAGCAAACTTCAGTGTATGTCTCTCCAGAATGGGGAAATCCTCAGGACGCACATATAGTTTATAGACCTTGAGCAGTGGGAGGTTGTTGTACCTAACTTTGAACTCGTTGTTGCTTTGCACTTGCTGTCACAGGGTTCCAAAACAGGTTTTCCCTTAATCTCCATTAATTCTATAAGACAAACTGACATTTTGGAACGATTTTACTTTGTCTGGTGCAAGCTCTGGAAATGCACTTCTTAGCTTTTAGCTCACTCACCACAAAACTTGCCTGCAGAACACTGTCTCTGTTAGAATGTGGTCTTGTGAAAGCTGCTTGTTGGGCAGCCAAATGCTGCTGTAGAGCGTTAACTTTATCCAAATGTGTTTGTCCTTGCATCCTATTCACTTAATCATGTTTCAAGCTGTAAAGACTGTTGAGATTGTCTTTTTTCATCACTCGAGCATCAAATATAACGGCTTCTGTCAACTAGACGTAGTTTGAATTAGCCAATTCACTTTTGGTTCTGCATAATTACCTCACAAATACAGGTACAATACTCCTGTATGTACATAACACATAACACCTTACAGGCAGTGGTCATCCAGCAGTCTGCTCTGCATACAATAGTGAGAGATGCCCAGTGAGTTGTCATGGCAACTGTTGCTGTCTGTTTATTGCCCAAATCATTTATTTGATGCAACACTCAGCTGATGCAGCCAATTCCCTGAAGGGGAGGAACGGGGAGGAGACGAGATGAGAAGACATGAGAGAAGCAGAAAGCCAGAGAGGAAAGGAGAGGAGAAGAGAAGAGGCACAGAACGGTGATACTAATGAAGAGATGTAGTGAAGTCAGCAATATGAACTCCATCCACTTTTAAGGATGTGCCTTGTGTGGTGGTAGATATAGACTGATATGGACCACATTGTTTTAGCATGTTAACACTGCAGCCAGGTGGAAATCTTGAGTACATACAAGGGGAAAACATGAGCAGAGAGAAAGCAAAATGAAATGAGAAACATCTGAAGACATTTGGGTGGTCTGTGTGTCTGCTGAGACCCTTAATACAAAAAGAAGCAAAAATTTACTGTGTGCATATAAATGAAAAAAAAAAAGGATATCAGGAGATGGTGGGCCATCAATTTATTTTATGATATCACAACTACACTTACTGTGCACAGCATCAGAGGCAATATGAAGCACTCTTCAGTGAAACCCTCAACTGAGAAATCTATGCTCTGTAAACGTCTGCCAGAGTAGACACATATTCTGTGTTGCAATAGTTCGATAGAAAAACAGAGGTTAGTATCTAGGGGTGAAATCGCACAACCTGCACTAGAACAGTTGACAGTCATTATTAGAGTCCTGTTACACTGGAAAACAAATTGGATCTTTATGTGTTCGTGAGGCATGATGGACATGTTTGTAGTCTGTACCATAGTTCACCATCTCAGGTGTTTCAACCTGTTCTCCAAACAGAAAATTAATGTTGCACAGTCCTGAAAAATCCTGAATTATAGGAGTTCCTGGGGGCCTATGGTTTTAAGACATTTGCCATGTAATTACAATGTCCACCTGGGAGCCTTTTGTTTCCTTTCTGATTTCCTGTCACTTTAAAATAGGCTTTCTGAGAGCTAGAGGACAAGATCAGTACCATTCTCATGTCTGTGTTTCTCATATGAAGCTGGAGCCAAGAGGCAGTCATCTTAGCTTAGCATAAAGACTGGAAGCAGGGTAAAACAGCTATCCTGGCTGTTTCTAAAGTTAATAAAAATGCCTACCAGTGCCTCTGAAGTCTTCTTTGTTTAATTTGTGCACAAACGTAGAAATCTTAAATGGTTGGTGAATAAAATCCTTGGTAAAGGTTTGGGAAAGATCATCAACATTGAAGAAAAAACAGTGTTAGCCACTGGTAAACCCCTACCTATTGCTGTACTTTAGGAACATCACAGTACTTCATTTAACCACTATATATATGCATTAATATTTGGTGGTTTAACCCTCATAAACAGAATTTAGAAACACTTAGGTTTTTGTTTTACGATTTCAATCTGAAAAGTAACTTATAACTAAAGCTTTTAAAGCTTTTTTAAATGTAGTGGAATAGAGGTATAAAGTATCTTATAATGGAATTACTCAAGTCAATCAAAATTATATTTAAGCATTGTACTTAGAAGTAAATGTACTGTACCTGGTTATTTTCCAGAATGCAGTCATTTTCAAAGGGACCATGTTTACCAACAGTATTTTTACAAAGTGTTCCTGAGTCCATGCAGTAATCTCCTTAAAACAGTCATGTGTTCACAAAGTGGTGAATCTCGCTCCATCCTTCCCTGTGAGCGACTGAGTCTTTCTAGGATGCCCCTTTCATATCCAATTATGATACTTTCACCTGTTACCAATCAACCTGTTTACCTGTGGAATGTTCCAAACAGGTGTTTTTGGAGTGTTCCTCAACTTTCCCAGTCTTTAGTTCCTCCTATCCCATCTTGTTTGAAACGTGCTGCTGAATCAGATTCAGGATAAGCAGATATTTACAACAATCAATGAAGTTGATGAGGTCACACATTAAATATATTGTCTTTGTATTGTTTTCAGTTGAGAATATGTCAAGAAGGATGAGCAAACTATCACACACTGATTCTGAACACAGAAATCAAAGGTGATGATTACATTGAAAATATACCCTAAACACTTGATTTTCGACAGAAATGAACAGCTTTTGGTGATGTACCATAAAGTCACAAGATTTATTGGCTGCAGACCTACATTTGAGTTTCACAGAAAAATCTTAATTTTACCTCCCTAAAATTTAAACAATTTACTCAAGCCCAACAAGGCAAGGTATCACATTTTGAGGAATCTCCTATCTGCTTAACTGGCAAACCTCGCTCTGTTGCTCTTACTGCACTATTGCGTTTGCTCTCTCCACCTAGACTGAAAAACAACAGCTGGATTTATCAAATTCAGAATTCAGACTGAGGGATGTTGAAACTAATTTTAGCAGGCGTAGTAAATTAATAAATGAAGTAGATGAGGCAAGTTGAAGGAAAGTCAGCTTTCATGAAATCTCAGTTATAACAGTGAGTAAAGCAAAAAGTTTTTAACATCACAGATTGATGATGTACTAAAATGTAAGAGTTTCAGATGAATTTTCCCTTTTAAAAAGTATTTTAATTAAAGTTAAAGTTCAATTGAGGTTACCATTGCACTTCTTGTGCAATAAGGTAGCATTAAAGTAATTAGTCAGTGCAGATTGGACGCACAGACTGAGTCTTAGTGGATCCCATAATTCATATTTTAACCATTGTTTAGTCACCAACAGGATATTTGAGTACTTCATGTATATATTGACATACTTACTGCAAGTGCTTTTTATTTGTAAAGACTTTATTTAGTTCAAGCAACTAAATTGGGATGATCTCAGCATGATGCCTTTGTTGAGGGAGAGCAAAGAGAAGCGTTAGACGAATGTCGGCCTTGGTTTTGCTAAACATGGTGAAATGAAGTACAAATTGCACTTGCGACTCACAGTAGTTACTGGTCGGCCTTCTAAGTGCATATGATGTTGTAATGGGGGAAAAGCACACTTGTAAAAAATCTCACAGTACATCTGGAACATCATATAAGGATCATTAAGACATGACTTCTCATTGGTTACACACTCACTGTTCTGCCAGACATCTAATATCTCTCATAATTACCCATGCTGAATAATCCCATCCAACCCCCCCACCCACTTCTCTATTTCCCTCATCTGTCTATCCTTCTTTCATTTCCACCACTTTAATTTCATCTTTACGTCTCTAATTAGCCATAGAGATGTAAATCCATGCTTTGCAGGGACTCGAGGGGCTTTACTTTGACCTCTTACCCTTTCCGACATTTCTTTTCTGGTCCTCCCATCTCTTTGCAGCTGTCTTATTTCTATTTTTTCCCCTTTCTCTTTCCTTTGGAACCAGCGGGTCCCGAGGGCAGCGAGTGTGTTCCAACGCGCCATAATTCACAGGCAGCAGCCCCCAGGCTGTTAGTGGCGCAGCATGTGGTCTGCTTTTATCTCTCTCCTCTAACTCCCTCTCTGGCGAGGAAATAATTCATTATCATGCCTCCATTGATTTGCTCTTTCTCTTGCCTCTTTGGTGGAACAATACCCCCTTTCTCCCTCTCTTTTTCTTATTTTAACACCCTTCTGCAATTTCAAACAAGTGTGTCTCCATATGGATGTGCCTCTCCGTTCATGCATGCTTGCGTGGCAGTGGTACTCTTCCTCCTCTTTCTCCTCTCATCTCCTCAACGAAATCCCCTCCAGCATCCACCTTCATCAGCTTTGAAAATGTTCTCTCAGAACAAAGGAGATAAACACAGCGGCGAAACGGGAAAGAAAAAGTAAAAAGCCTTCTGCTGAGAAAAAAAAAAGAATATAGAAGCAGATTCATAGAGCACAACACATCCCAACAAGGTTATAGTACAACCTCATAATCCGTCATGGCTGGGTAACCTCAGCATTTGGGTACTCTGCTGTTACCACATTTCTGTGTGAGAAAGTAAAAAATATTTCCCATAGATGCACTCAGAGGAAGTGCTGTTTTCTTCCACAAACATCTGTTCCGTGTAAATGATCAGCGAGTTGGTCCAGATGGCTTGGTTATAGTGATAAGGTTATGTTTTAGTCAGAGCTGTTTTCTCCTGTGTTTGTACAGTGGAAGTGAACAGAGGCCAGCCCTGACGTCACTAAGCTGAACTCGACAAACAAGACAACAAACACTCAGATCTTATTAAGGGATGAAAGAAAGTGGAACGGGGTAAAGGAGGGAAAGAATGAGTGTGCAAGTGAGTAGATGTGTTGGCTTCCAGCTGAAATGCTGAAATGCAAACATCCAAAACCCAAACAAACACCTTGGAGCTATAAAGTTTAGGTCGTCCATATTCAAAAGGATGAAGCTGTGTTTTGAGTAATGACTACAAATGCGGAGGAGCTGTGCAAAGTCACCAGTGTTAACCTGGTGATACTGCCTGTTTACCAGGGAGGAAGGAGAGAATGTGATTTGGGAGGAGGCCAAACATATTATGAATGGAGAAGGACAGAAAGAGAGGATTTGTAGGAGCTGGTGATGCTTAAATGTTACATATTTCCACATGTTTTTCAACTCTAGAGGAGTACAGAGGTCGGGTGAGGCAGCCGGGTAATCAGGGACTAGATGGAGAAGGGGGATGGAGAAGGGGGATGGAGCGAAAATAGAGGAGAAAACAAGAGTAGGTAATACACAATTACATGATTACAAGAGTGTGGGCAGCGGTAAAGACTGTGGGGGAAGATGTGGAGGGTAGTTGAAGAGTGGGAAGTGGGAGGGGAACAGAGGAAGGTAGAATTGAGGATGATGGGAGGATTGGGTAAAGCAGGAACACAAAACTGGGACTGGGAGGCAAGAGGAAGGATGAAGGGCATATGGAATGGACACGGAAGACCACATACACACTTTTTTACAGTCTTTACACACATTCAGGGCAACAGTGAAGAAAGCGAATGAGTCATACTCTGTCTTGACTCCCTGAATATGAGTTGTCAGGTTATAGTTCAGTAGCGCTGAATGACACAGTAGAAGAGTCTAGCAGCATTTGCAGTTTCGCAACATTTGCAGTTGTGAATTTGTGTAGTTTAGTAAACTTTGTGCGCCAGCAATTTATATTTCTATCTGTGTATTTGGTGCACTGCAAGTATCCACACATGTATTTGCAGTAAAGGAAATCCACAAAAAACAGCTGCGCTTTGCTCTGTATGCTCTGTTGATGCTCTAAAATCAGGTAGTCTGACACACAAATTACAAGGGCTACCCCCAAATGTTAATGACTCAAGTCATCAGTCAGCCTCAGAGTCGACTTGCAGATTGATTCTGGTCTCAAAATTACCAAACTACAAAACTAACTGTGATGGAAGTAGCAACAAAAAAACAGTCTTACAGATAAACACGAGACTCTTCTAGGTTATTATAAGAATCTAGTCATGGGGTGGCTGCTCTGCAGATGCAGTGGACTTCACCAAAACTGGGCGGACGCTGTGAATTATATATTTCTCATAATTCTGATGGTGTATTTCACTTAAAACATTTATAATTATGATGAGCATTTCTTACAAACAAACAAAAACAAAAACAAAAAATCAATAGATAAGAGAAAACATGAGCTATAAGCACGTGGTAAATTAAAACACTGAGGTCAAATCCATGCACCGGCTTGAAGTGCCGACTCTGAATATCCAGATTTGGGTACAGCCCTACAAATTACCAGACATCTAAAACAGTTGATCTGTTAATAAATGTGTACGTCAGGATGTTTTGGGCAAAGACATGAAAGATTTGACGATGTAATTATAGAACTGGCAACAAACTTAGTACCTTATCATAATGTCATTTCCTTTTTTGCACTGCTTTATTTGCAGTTCGGCAGACATAACAGGACAGGACTTACAACACCAAAAACAACAAAACTGCAGTATAAAGTAGCATTTCTCACTAATTTTAATGATAGATGCATCTTTGTCATTGAGACTTTGTGTATATGATCCTTTGTGATTGAGCTGAAGGTGATTTAATGGTTTTAGAGAGACATTTTAATTAGTTTCCATAAAGTGAACCTGAGTATTCCTGATCTGTTAGGATTACATTACTCCTGTAGAAGCACTCATGCTTGCAGCAAACATCATTTAGAGGCTTTCAAAGATTTCCAAGGCCAAAGTTTTTTGTTCAGTAGACCTTGAAAGTAGAGCTTTGCCAGCTTCAGAAAGCTGAAATAGTTAAACATTTTGAAGTGCAACAGTGTACAAGAGAGAGGGTGATGATAGAGAAGCAGGTAATCCCAAATCTCCAAAGTCTTTATTCTCAGGAGTGCGGTCTGATTCTGCGGCTCAGCACAATGTTGCACGCTCCCAGCACATTGTTGGTACTAATATCTCCTGTGGCAACGAGCTCCTATTCAACCCAGCCTTCTAAAACAACATGCACTGAGCTGGCTTGAGGGTGAAAGCTCAGAGGCTTTTTGTACCAAGATGATGCTGTGTTTTGTTTTTGTTTTTTTTTTTTTTTGGATTGCCAAGGTTAATCTCAGTAAAAAACTACACACATGTGCAACACCTTGATGTGATGATGTGCTACATATAAGAAATCCAGAAAGGAATTCATAAGCTTTCAAGTTAGATGCCTCAATATCATGAACAAAGCTGTGACAGACAGGATTGCAATGGGCTTTAGACTGGTAGACTGCACTGTTTGTGAGGCAGAGAGGCAGCTCAAACCACCTGCCAGCGTATCACTGAAATTAAACCACGTACGATTGTAATCTCATTTTGGATGTAAATTCAAGTAAATTCCCTTTTTTCTCTGCGTGAAAATAAGATAATCCTTTATTAATCCCACAACAGGGAAATTTGCAGTGTTACAACAGCAAAGGGGATAATGTCATAGTAAGAGGCATCAGTTAAAAAAACAAGATATGATTCATAAATAAACAGTATAATAAGTAAAACAAGGCAATGGTTTACATTATTGCACAAAGGGAATATTGATATTGCACTGCTAAGTATTCACTGATATTACACGCAAATGAATTAGTCATTTTCAAAGTGTGTGGTCTACTGGGTGCAGCGTTGATTGTAGAGTCAGACAGCAGCAGGATGGAAGGACCTGCGATATTTCTCCTTCACACACAGCGGGTGAAGCAGCCTGTCACTAAAGGAGCTGCCTAGCGCTGTCAGAGTGTTCTGCATGGGGTGGGGCATGTTCTTCATCAGGGATGATAGCTTAACCACCATCCTCCTTTCTCCCACAACCTCTGCTGGGTCAAGGGGGCATCCTGGGACAAAGTCTAAAAACCTCCTCAGTGCCTTCTGCTCTCCAAAAGACCTAAGTCTCCTCATTAGATGCAGTCTGCTCTGGCCTTTTCAGTCAATGCATTTTGACTGGGACTTCACAGACCCCTTTTGTGGTTTGCTGTTGCAGCCTTGACTCTCTACTATAATGATGCGGCATTGTTTGTTCATTGTCTGATGAGGGTCTATTACAGGAACTGAGCTGTTTCTTCAGTCAAATCTGTGCTGATAGTGCGTGGGTCCACCACATTCAGACAAAAAGAGCAGAGGTCAGAAATTATATCGGAGCCAGAGAGAGAATATCACCATTTGGAATTCAAAGATGTCAAGGCTTTTCAAATGCTAAATACTAATAAACCGTTTGCCTCTTATAATGAACTACGACAACAAAAAGGTCTGAATCAGCCATGGCAGAGCTTCTTTCTTGTCACTCTTCTGCGGCGTACAGAGTTGTAGGACAGAAAATATGCCTTCGGTCAGATTGCTCACACTTGCATTGTTAGTGTGACAAGCATTAGCATAAACTATCTTCTGCAAACACACAGGTCACTTGTTACTTGAGGTCAGATCCGTATGGAAAGAGTCCAGTTGGATATCAAACCCATGTTCTCCTCACTTTGAGCAGACAGTTCTACCCTTCAGCCTCTTCCCCTCACATATAGTTTAATCATTAAGCATGCAGGAATAAAGCCTGAAACTTTCATAATTATTTTCAAAACTCCTGTCATGCTTGGAGGATCCATAATAATTTAGTAGTGTGGTGTATGCACGGTGTAGACAAACTTTATTCTCCCATAATTCATTGCACAGGAGAGAGAGACAGAGAGAGAGAGACTCCAGGGGAAAGTATGGAGCAATTAATCAACTTCATCAACTCATCTGCAGCTTTTTAAAAACCCTGGTAATGCTTATAATGGTGCCATGTTACAATGCCTGTTTAGTTTGCTTCTCTGCTAATTAATCAGCCCACATTTTACCAAGGCATAAAAGAAAGAAGAAAAAATATTTTGTACTGGTCAGCTGATGATTTGAGAGTATGGCTATAGATAATATTTTTTGTTCAAAATCAGTAGATATCAATAGACTCATCTTTGTCAGATAAAAATGTCTCAAGTTTTAATGAAGGTTTCTATCTTGAGAGCATTAATGTTATTAAATTAGAGACACTCGTACAGAGACACAGACTTTATCAACAGATTTAATGCAGGCCAACATTAGGAAAATGGCAGTGTTTTACATTATAAATACTGACGTATGTATTCAGAGGTTTTAACATGAGTCAGTTGAAGTTATTTAATCAAACAGTTCATATTTTCCAATTATCTATAACTACAACGTGCTGCACAATAAAATGAGCCTGATTTCCTGGAAGTCAGGAAGCGCGCAGAAATCGTCTTGATGGTAAACTTGATGAATCAACCAACACTTAGCTATATTAACCTACAGATGTCCATTCATTATTCAACAAAGTCAAGCCCTTGGCAAGAGATGATAAAGACTCCCAAAATCTGAGCCAAGTAGATGTTTTTTTTCTCCCATTAGTATTTATATCAGACATACTCTGAAGGGCAAAAAATTGCTCTCCTATGTAGATTTTTTTCACAGGCTCTTTATTCTGTGGCAATTAGTCGCTCGTTGTTTGGTTTATACTTAGAGGTTTGGTTTCTTTTAACTTTTATACATTCCAACTTTAAGTTAAATCCTAATAGCTGGTTTAAAGAAGCACATCACTGATTTTACATATACTATCGAGCCTATTAAAACAGTCTTATTGTCTTGGCTGGCGTTTACCAGGCCGGGAGGGCCTAACAAAAGGTGCCATTCAGTTGCTACAGAAAAATCCAAAATTACAACATTACCATAATAGCCTCACACATTCAAGTGATAGCTACTATTGTTTACACATCATGACTTTTGACAAAGTTCTTCTCATCTCACATTACATATCATTGCCAAACCCTACTAAATTGCAGAGGTGGCTACGTCAGCGATCCTTAGTTTGAATCATAAGTGCAGCCAAGTTGGCTGCAGGCATCACCCCATTGTTCAGGAAGCTAATTCTTATTACTAAAATCTAGTAAGGTGCCAGAATTTGGCAAGATGCTGTTTAGCAGGGCACCTAAACCCAACAAATCCAGTGCAGCTGCTTAGTATCTTGCAGCAAAATATGGTGGTTTTACCTGATAACTCCCAGGTGTAAACATGCTGAGCTATATAAATGTGGTATTTAGCAACATTGAGAAAGAATATGTAAGCTCAGCAAACCCTCCTTGTATCAGTAATTTAGAAATAGTCACACTGAATGTCATGCTTTTGCAACACAGGTGTATCTTGTTATTTTTGTTCATAGGACCAGAACCTGTGCCATTTATCACTAAGCTATGCCTGCCGTCAAAACACATCAGTGAACCATGACCCAGCTATGTATTTTATTAACATTTTTAGTCATAAAAGTAGCTCTTAAAAAACAAACTGTAAACTTCTGTATCAGTCAGTTTTAATTTTAACATTTTAATCAACACTGCTGTCTAGATGGACACTTTACAAGTTAAGCATATATCTGGATTGATTTTGTGTTGGGATGTCGAGGTCTGAGAATGTCTGACAGTATACTAGAAATATGGTACATTTTAGTTTTTTGAAGAGATGAGTAACTCCAGAGTTGCTGGGTAGAATTATATCTTACTATGCTTAAAATGTATTTAACTGATACAGATGATGACCCTTATCACCGCACTACACTTTTATCACTTCCTGCACTACCAAAGTAGGAAAGACGAGCAGCATTTTCAGGGCAATGGCCTCTACTGTAAGAGCCACTGGAATCTTGCGTAAAAAAATTATTGTTTAAACACATGTGAGCGTCACACGGACAACCTAGTTTATGTAGTCCATAGAAAAGATGGTTACTGATCCCCCCCAAAAAAATTAGTAGTATGCAAAGTCGAGGCTGACGTTTCTTCAGGAATCCTGTGGGTCACGGATTCCTGTGGGGTTCCTCCAGGATGGGAGTCAATTTCAATATTCATCACGTAACTGGGACATGAGAGGATAAAAGTCATTGGGAGCAGGTGGGATGGGAATCATAATATTATATTGTAATTTTCCTTCATCTCTATGAATTAATCCAGACAAACTCTTTGGAACAGTTTTACATTGTCCCGTGCTTGCAGCTCCACAGCACCAGTAAGGCACTCCTTCTCAAACTGAATGAGGTTTCAGCTTCTTAACTATTCACCGCCAAACTTGTCTGCATAACACTGTCTCTGTCAGAATGTGGTCTTATGAAGCTGCTTGTTCAGCACCCAAACTCTGCTGTAGGGCATTAACTTTGTCCAAGCACATTTGTCCTTGCAACTTGGTAAAAGAGACAGTCCATGTCTTCTTATGTTTTGTAGACAGGGGCCATTATGCATTGACATGTTATCAACACGGCGTGTGTGTTGTGTTCAGGAACCACTCTGAAGAATGTGCTAGTCTACTGTTATTTTCTTTATGAAAAAAAGTGATTTTCTATTTATGAATTGCTTCATTGAACTGACCAATATGTGTGGGACATATACAGCCCAGAGGCCAGATGTTCACCTACTCTGGCTACACACACACACACACACACACACACACACACACACACACCCACAAACACTCAGGAGTAGAATAGGACAGGAGTCATTCTTCCAGAATAGGGACAGGACTGTACACTGTCCTACAGTGAACATCCACTCCATGTCACTGTCTTGTGCACAGGTGCATAATGCTAGATAAACGTATTTAATTCGTCATGCTGTAAAACAGCACTCATTAGCTCTGGCAGGATACTACAGTGTTTTATCAGTGCAAAAACAGTGCATATAACTTAATTTCAGTGCTGCATTTGAGACCACATAAAAGAGAAATAATGTTCCTTCCTGACTTTTGCCTTTGTCTCTGTAGATGTAGTCTCATTAATGTTGTTTTTTCATCTTACATGTAGCCTTGTCAAACATTGACCTCTCTCTGTCTTGCTAAAGAAAAAACATAACCCCTCTAAATTTTGCTGTAACAAATCAAATTCAAAATACAGTACCTAGTGTTTTGCTCTCAGCACTTCACCAGTCTAAACTCAAGAGTCCATTGACCTCTTTAACCTTGGAGTGGTTTCTCTGGAAAAAACACTCTTGAGAGCTACATGTAGGAAAATTATTGGTCTCTCTATTCCTCTGTCCACCAGTTGTAATCAGACTACTTTGAGTTAACGTGTGCATGTTAGAAAATGTGCACTGATTTGATTCTATTCTGCACAAGATGCAGAATAATTGCATACACATTTAAAGACATACATTGCTTTGTGGATGGATAGACCCAGACACACACATGCACTTCTCAGTACATCTCATCTTGCATTCTGTCTCTATCTAAGCGAACCCTCAGGTCAGGTCAAGCTGTGTCTCCTGCAGTGCAGAGTTCTGCTGCAGGCCACTAATCTCTCTTACCCTCCTCCTCCCCAAGGCTGAAAGGGCTTTAAAACGAGAAAGACCACTTAGCCAACCCTGTCAGGAAATACTTTTGCAGTTTACTGTAGGAGGCATATCTGTGGAGAGCGAGAGAGGGGAGGGTGAGGGGGTTTCTTTGTTTCCATAAAGATGAAAGATTATCCAGATTGTCAGAGATCTTATGCTGCTATCAGATGAGAATATCGCTTTAATGAATTGGGTCTCATCCGGCCAAATGAAGTATGGAAGATTAGCTCCAGACTGTCAGTTTGTTTCCATTAAGCCTCTCAGAGCAGGATGACTTTTTTGGCCTTTTAAGACTTAAAATGTCAGTTTTATCAAATCAAAGGATTTGAAGATAACATTTCTTCCAAGCTGTGTCTTGAACTTGATTTTTTTAAATGCTGCATATCTGCTCTTCTTTTTTTACCATTCTTTTCAGATTACATACTTTTAGATTGTGAAACAGTTATACAAGCCACTTCATGTTTTTGCCTACAAGCAAATGAAATATATATATATATATATATATATATATAATAAAGTTCCAAAATGGCTTGTTGCCACAGGCTAAGACAGTTTAAAATGAAAGTTAGAACAAATTGACTTTATTTTATTCTTATACGTTGGTACATTTTTGAGTTTCAGTTTCAGTATTGAGGAATTTGGAAATACAAAGGCTTTCTCTTGAAAAGACTAAAAGAAAAGCACAGACTTGTACTGTAGCTCTATTAAAAGAAAAATGTCATGAAAAACATGACGGCCTACAAGCTCTCTTTCATCTCAGTCAATGCAATTTGATAATGCCAGAGGGTCGCAGTATCTTTGACCTTCAGGAGTCATAACACAAGAAATATTGGAAAAGCTGTGGAGAAATGACTTGCAGTATGCCAAGCTTTAAAGCTGATATTGATGTAACTTTCCTTTTAACAGTATTAGCAATTTACGGGCTTGGCATTAAAGGGACTTTGCAGCAAAGGTTAGTGATTCTGTTTCAAATGACGGACCCAGCTATAAGTAGCAAAATAACTGTGAATGTATAGTAATAAGATAAGTTAGTATCTCTGGAGTTCGGAGGTCTACCACTTCGTAAGTAAACATGTCTGTGAACCCTCCAGGCAGGCAATTAATCTGTTCATTTTCCTGACAGGTTACTCTCGCCCTTAGGGATTGAATGACACAGTAAAGACAGTTCTGCCCTGTCATTACCCAACTGATGCCGGTTCATTATTGAGTCTCGTCCTCTGTAAATCCACTGCCACCTTCCAGTGCACTCAGGTGCTTAGCAGCAACACCCACCTCAGAAATGGGCTCTGTTGTTAGTAGCCTGTTCCTGCAAAATTGGTCATTAAGTAATGTGGGGGAGACAATTGTTCCCTTTAAATGGCCTGGGAAGTGTGCAGTTCCAGGAGGACTGTGGTACATATCTTGGTAATATATATTGTTGACAACAGGGCAGGGTTATTTTTAGTGCTCTTTTTGTAAGCATTATTTCCCCCAGTGACTCTCACATCAGTTTGTGCACTAGAGAAGTATCTTATTATATATTGGGAAAGGAGTTTTAATTTTTGTTGGCTTTTTAAACCCTTGATTTTACAAAAGACAGGAGTGTAATTTAACTGTCCATCGTATCGCACTGTGTGTTCTGCTCTGGGAAATTCTAGAAGTTGTTTTTCATACAGCTAAAGGTAGCAATTTTGACAAATTAGCATGCACTCACATAAACTAACCTCTTATTATTTTTATTTTAATTTAGTGGCAGAACAGCACAAGGGTTTCTCATCACTTTCTGTCCAACGCAAAACAGCCATTGTTATACAGAGTAAGGGTCTGCTGTGATGTTTCTCAAACTTATTTTTTAAATGCATATGCATCTGCGAAAGGAGAGCAAACAGGGCCAGATCTCCTGCCACAATGTAGCTCCTGGCTTATTAATGCAGCACAGAACAGATAGTTTTAAAATACTCCTTCCCGTGCACACACTCTACAATATGCTTCCTCCACTGGCTCGCTCTGTCTTCTCTTTGTGATCCTAACAAGCCTTGTTCGCTGCCTAGTTAAGGGGCCGTGCTGGAGAAGCACCACCGTGGCTTCGCTAGCAAGTCGAGAGACAGCCAGGCAAGGAGGCACTTTAAATAGAACGACAGGGAAGAAAGAGAGGCAGATTAAGACCAGAAAGAAAAGGAAAGAGTGAGACGGAAAGGAAGACTGACAGGCAGTCAGAGAGTCACAGAGATATCAAGAGGATGAGAGACTCTGAGAAGGACAGAGAGAAATAACCAAGGCTGCAAACAAAGCATCAGAGAGAAAACGAGGCGGTGGATGGAAGACAGAAGCAGTCGGAGTGAGGTAGAGGAGGGGAACTTTAGCAAGCAGTGAGGATCAGCAGCCGAGGATTCCTCTGTACCTGTGGAGGAGATTAAGGGTCTGCATCCAGTGTGATTAATGAGTTAGCCGCTGATTGCTCATCCCCATCTCCCTCCCATGAATAATCACACCCCAGCCCTCTCAAAGATAGAGCTTCTGTGTCTGTATGTGTGAGTGTGTGCACCTATGAGAGGGAGAGAATTAGTGCTTGTGTGTACATAAGACATGAGAGTGTGTATGACAGACAGTAAATGATCAGTATGTATGTATAATATGTGAATATACTGCGTATGCGTTGCTTTAGCTGTCTGTGAGTGCATAGTTGATGATTGATTGAGAAAATGGTTGTGTGTGTACAGTATGATATACAGTACAACATGCCATTAATTCAGCGTGTCACTGAGCTTGAAACGTGGCTGATATATTTTGCTAATGGGTGCAGCCCACCTGCAGAGAGCAGCCCTCGCACTGAATGCACAGTGACACACCGAGATCATTTGTACACACTGTGGGCTCGCAGTGGGAGTCGTGTCTCACTACATGTACTGTGCAAACCTACCAGTGCTGTTGTGTTCACAGAGGACATTATCACATGCAGTCATGTAGGAGAACATGAAGCTAGTTTCTTCTCAGTACTACTTCAAAGAGATTATATTCTCAGTATAAATCAGGTGTGTTAAAAATAACACAATGTGTAAACTGAGCACAGTTTCACTGTTTCACAGTTTGTATTGAGGCTGTTCTTTAATATGTGTGTAGTGAGGCTGCTCTGGGCAGTGTTGCAAATCATTGCGCAGGAGTGCTGGATTTCAGATCAATGTGATGGACTACCTTGGTTCTTTTCAGGTATTTAATTCACTGGATTAGCCATAAACTGAAATGCCCATCTGGTTATTCTGTCAATACAGTTTCTCAATTTAATTTCTGAAAAATGCACCGGTGTATATCACAATATACTGCAAATTGATGTTGCAATATGAAAACCACATACTGTGTACCTTGATACAGTATGGGAGGCTGTGGCTCAGGAGGTAGAGCAGATCTTCCATTAGTCACAAGGCCTTCCTGAGCAAGTTTTCTACTCTTGAGCAAGCCATTGAGCCCCCAGCCTTGCATCTGCACCACCACTTCAAAATGTGTGTGTGTATGCATGTGTGTGTGTGTGAGAGAGAGAGAGAGAGAGAATGAGTGAATGAGAGGCACATTGTAAAGTCCATTAATGTACATAGAAATGCACCATATAAGTGCAGTCCATTCACCAGGAGTTTATTCATAATACAAACTCCACGCAAAAGATATGTTCCATGATACGTTCATAAATTAGCAAATGTTTTAAAAAGCTTTAATGTATTATGACTGAACCATACAGCTTTGTGTGGCATAGTTCTCCCTAAATGTATTAAAACACATTAGGTAACAAACTTTGGGTTTTACAATTTGAGTTTGAGAGTGTGCATTAATACAGTATGTAGATTTACTTAACATAAGCATTTGTTAATGCTTATATTTTTCCTCATGTTGCAACACAATAAGTGATAAAAACAGGTGCAAGCATGTGTCCTTTTGATTGGAAGTGCACTCTGCGGTGAGGAACTGACTTATACACAGTACTATTGTGCTGCATTGCCTGGTGGTCTAAGATTGCTGGTTGTCATGACTTTTCAGTGGTTGCATAGCAACAATCAATGAGAAAATACATTTTGTTGTTTGTTAAAAACAGGACTGAAGTTGAGGGCTAACCCAAGTACTGGTATGACATGAGCGTGAGGTTACTTTGAAATCCTACAAATCTCCATTGCTTAGTAGCTTGGCAGCTTTGCAGTAGCATGTAGAAGTGTGAAGGCTGGCAAATCAAGCCCACTTACTGTAGCAGCTGCTTTTCACTACTGATGAGATTAATGATTAATGTCTGAATCTTAATTTACCAAATGAGACTGGATGAGGATACTTTTTTCATGAGGGTCAAATATGAATAATCGAATGTGCCGTGCATATATTTGCATACATGACACATGAAGGGAGGAGAATGTACTTGTCGAGTGAGTGGCACACAACCCCCCACTAAGGCTCATATTCAGTATGAGATTTTGTAGTGTGTTTATATGTGTGTGTGGGCTTAAACATCCATCTACCGTACAGATTAATCTACAGAGTAATCCAGGGAATAAGGAGAAAGTAAACATTACTGTGGTGGCATCTCACTGGCAAACCTGTGTGCATTTTGTTTTTTCACCACGTTTGTACATATTTTGTCAAGAAATACAGTGTGTCCAAACATTTCTGCAGAGCTTGGTGCATGTTGTTATGGTTGAAACTGTTAGAAATATCTCAAACGGCTAAAATAACTTTTCAACCAAGTTTTGCCCAGTTGTAATAGACATCTCAAAGTTTTTGTTTTTTTTCCTGCAAATCCTCAAAATGCTTCCTGGGTCATTCTCAATCAGCTTCAGCAATTAGTGACAAACGTCAGCTTTTGAAACACAAAGTCAGACATGTTAAATCCACCAGCCTCAACCTCAGGAATTCCTCATGTTCTGTCTAAAACTATAGTCCAGTTGTCATCTGTTTCTTGGTTTACGATCATTTTCAGTCAAATTAAGTCTAAAAGCTAACAAGTTACTACGTGGCACATTAATAGTTTTCTCCCAAAGCTCATGTCATAACAATACAAAAATCAGCTGCTGGATAAGTGTTCAGAGAGAGGGTTAGCTGAGGAGAGCTCAGGACAGGATGTTTCCTGACATGCAAAGTGCTGTTTTGCCCTGTGGGACTGGTTTATAAAGAGGTTTCTACAGCTGCAGGGTCTGCTGCTAAAGGCGCGTTTGCCCATATTTCATAATGTGGCTGACTGAAAGTTTATCACAGAGACATTCATCTAAGAAGAGCAATAAAATATTCAGCTTACCAGCTTGGTTCTACAAACTATTTTTGTGAATTATGAAAGAGAATTTTGAGAATAAAAGTTTCCATCAGATTTAATATTTAAATGTCTTTCTGCTCATATTAAGCAGATTTTTGTCTGAAGATATTTTTCATTAAATGGTGATGGAAGCACTTTTGATTAGAAAATTTGAAAGAAATCAGTCTGGCTCGTTTCTTTGCATTAAAAGGTAACTTTGGACAACCTCGCAGCAAAACATGGGCAAAAATTGCATTTGAAAAAAAAAAAAGACAAAACAACCACAGACAAACTACTTGTACATTATTTCTTCAATCAATGAACAGAACTTTGAGTTTCCAGTTGTTGCTGGTCTACCTGTCCTGAAAGACTTCAGTGTCCTGGACAAACAGGAGAAATTCTGGTCACATATTATCTGATTATTTACCCTTTTTCCCCTCATGTTCTTGTGGCCAGATGACTGATGGAGACAACAGTGGAGTTTTTTCAGTGTTTAGAAAGAGTGCTGCACCTAGCAGCCACAAAACAGACTGCAATGTAATCCCTGAGCTAAAGTAGTTCTGGTGAGCTTATTATTTGTTTTAACCTTCCTAATTGACATAGTATTTTCTGACATGAAATCTTTAAGGTGCCACAATGTGAAATTTGTGGCAAAATCCCAATTTACCACTGCTGCTGCCTACAGGGTGTTCGCTAAATTTGGTAGATTTTGTCAATCTCTCTCTCTTGTCCTAACAGTTACTGTCTTCATTCACAGTTCATATGAATGACCTGAGAGTCTGCCAATTCCCTATTCAAGGAGATTAAATCTAAGAGTCCAATGATACTGTATATTTTTTTTATTCAGTGTTAACATTCTTGTGGGAGCAGCAACTCAATGTAATTTAAATTGAATTTAAAGTTTCAATCAATTGATCAATGGATGGATGCTACTTTAATGTGGTCATAGCTACTTTGCTATTGCATGGATTTGGTAATTTGCAGCTGAAAAGGCATTTAATTGGGGAAAAAAGGTTATTGGAGCCTGTTACCCATTGAACAGCTACAGGTATTTTAATTATTCTAATGGTGTTAAAAATGTTAAACTAGATGCCTGATTGTCTGGCAAATCAAGAAATCTCTGCTTACTGGGTGCCTGGCAGCTTGTTTTCCTGCTTCCCGGCCCCAGTCACATGACTCCTTCACCTTTAACCCTCCTTCCACCTGTCATTATTTTCCACGTCCTCCCTGTCCCTCACCGCCTCTGTCTTCCCCTCCTCTAGTCTAGTGTGAGGATGTTATCTGTCTTACCCTCTGAAAAAGTCACAGCGTTCTGCTCCTCCGCTTTGTGGCTTGATGTCTTACTCCAGCTCACGAGAGACTGGTCTCATAAAAGTGGAAAGGGACAACTCTCTGAGCTGCAGTCTTGAGCTTGCCACATTAGTTATTCCCTGGGAGATCTTCTACGTGCTCTGCATCAAATTTGTCTCTCTTCCTGCCTCACACGCACACACAAGTTTTAACTCCTTTTTTTAACGCACTTTTACATTCTTCCTCTCTGGCGTTTCAGCCTACTTTTTCCTTTTTCTGTCTTTTCTTTCTCCTTGTTTTATTCATCCTATTTTTCTTTTTTTTAAGCCCTATCTTTGTCTCTATCTTTTTCCCAAAATTTGGCCTTGCTCCTTCCTATTTGTCTTTCTCACTGTCTCTGTACTAACACTGTACATGTCCCTCTAGAGCTGGATACAGAGACCTCCCTGTTGGCCCCGTCAGCACGTCCATAGCTCAGTTAGCAGTGTTGATCGATCAGAGGAGCTCCTGAATTCCCCTGATAGTCAATTACTAACTTACACATTGGAGCTATTTTGGGAAATGGGAGGAAACAGTCGGACTCATTAGCTAGATAATGTCATGACAATCTTCCCCAGCAAGCCAGGACAGAACAGGCGCTGCTTGTGGATATGTAATTTGTCTGGATCATCTGAGAATGGGGCAGAATGTGGGAGGATGTTTGAACAAATTTTTATGGAGTTGCTCTTAAAGCGGAAGTAATCTTTGTGGTTGAGTAAACGTGTGTATAGCCTATAGGGCTGGTATCAAATGTTAATGTTGTCTGCGAATCACCCAAAGTGTGTTCAAAGTCTTTGTCTCCTTCTCAAGGTCAAGGTCACAGTAACAGTCCTTTTGTCTATAAAAGGAAAAAATAGCTGCACCAAAGGCAGACGTGATGAATAAAAACACATTGGCGAACACTGGAGCGAATTGAAATAACAAAACATGCTATTCACAAAAACTCACTTCACAAAAAAGTCACAAGGATGCAAGTGCACATCTGACTTCAAACTCCTGTGACCAAAATAAGCAACTGCTAAAAACCTCTCTCTGTCCCCCTGCACTTCTCTCTGTTCTCCAGACTAAGAATCTGAGCCTTAAACTTGACTGGTGGGTTTCAAAACCAGGTAGTGATACTACAACATAGAAAAGACTTTATGATACTCAATGAAAAGCAAGCATGAAACTTAAAGTAAGGCATTAGAAATATTTTCAGTATCAATACCTTCATATGTTACTGGCACAAATAAGGTAGGTTAGCTAGCTTGAACTAGCAACCTGGCTTTCTGTTTGTGTTTGCCCCTGTCACACCTATTGAGAGGCAAGACCCCCTGTCAACTGATGAATTAGTTATGGCGTCTATGAAGGGGTTTGTTGTTGAGCTAGGCTTAAATTAATTGAGCTGTGCCTCTTAACCCTGCTGAAACCTGACCCTGTCTGTTCAACCAGCTCCACTTTAACCTGCTGTCAACCGATGGCTGTTTTTAACTGTACAACATGAAAATTTTAACATTTAATCTGTCCCTTAATGACTCTTCTGTACCCAGTTCTATTCCTGGTTTTTGGCAATATTTTTTTAATATGTACATAGCCTTCTATTGTTGATTTTACTTTGCATGATTTATCTATAGTTGATTTTATTTTGTATCTTTTGTTTGTTCTACTTGTTGTGTTTGCTACCTCTCCTTGTGAATTTCCCTGGCATGGGATCAATAAAGTCTTACCTTCCTTGGAACAATGACGGCAGCAGTCATCAAATTTTCTAACAAAAGTTACACAGTTGTTTTTCACCCCAACTTTTCTTGGTCTGAAAAACTGTAACTGAGTTTAGATGGTATCAGGATTCATTTCATGTTGTCAGGATTAATTTCACTACTGGTCCATCTTTCACAGAGGTATCTATTTTTTCTTTTTCTGTTTTTAACTACAGCCTTTCTGACAGACATTAAAGTGAGGACTAATTCATCAGCAGAAAGTTTGAAAGTTTCGACTGACCTCATGTGAAGGGTGGCCAGACAGTTGCTGGAAATATTTAAACACAGCTGCCCATTTTGAATCATTGAACATTTATTTGACCTGGTATGTACAGTCGACAGCAGTGTTGCTGCCCAGCATTAGGGGCTTTGAGCTGAAGGTTATCTGTCAGTGCTTATTTGTACCTACTGTAGCTGTTGAAAGCAACCCCATCCTTCACAGGAGCCACTGTTTTATCTGCCATTGCCTATTAATTACAGTTCGTACTTCTGCTCTGACTGAACTTTGAAGAGGCGGTCCTCGCCAGCAGACTTTTAAAGCCGTATGCCTACTTCTCTACCTATAAGAGAATCAATGTTCAGTCACACTAGATGCCTATCTGAACAGTCAACTGCTGTGGAAAGACACAGCAAACCACATAGGTCCTACTTGCGTGCACTGGATTAAATTTAATGTGAGCAGTGGTCTTGTTGAAATTCATAGTGCCACCCTGAAACCACCCCTCCAAGCCATGTCAGATCAATGCACTTCATCCTTCATCTGTCCACATGGCACTCAAAGGCTGTTCTGCCACCCAAATTACTGCTCTGCTGAATTATAACTGTGTTGGATCTGGCAGTGCACTGTACCCAAGGCATTCTGAAATATCACTGACAGACCGAGCTGTCAGCCCGGATATATCTATCACCTGGAGAGCTATGTGAAACAGACAGCTAATATCCAGGGGTCTTTTACAACAGTGTTTGTCAAAAGTCTGGATCCGGACAGGAAGTTGCCCACAAACATTTCAAAGTCTGTTAGCCATCTACTTGAAGTGTGTTTTGACAATGAAATTGTCCCATGTGGGTGTTGAAATGAAAGTTTGTAGGGCCCTGTAAAATCCATTTGAATTTTTCTCCCAAAGTCTTTTTTCTGTTTAATTTTTTCTTTTACGAATTCTGTTTTATGATTTTAGCAAGTGAGTAAAGCTTTATTTATATAGCACTCTTTAAAACACAGCTTCACAATCAGGAAAAGACAAAAATTAATGAACAAATAAAGATACAGTAGAATACAAAACACAGCACAAGGAGGCAGACAAGAGGAGAGGCAGACAAGACAACCAAAAACAAAAAACACAGTCCAAAGTTTCAGCAAATCTAAAGGATGGGAGAAGATTATTCCAAAAAAAACTGCAAAGGGAAGATCGCCTTTTGTTTTGCAGGTGCGGGGATGGATAAAAGGCAGAGATTAGGGGGACGGAGTGGCCGAGAAGTGGAATGCGGGACAATGAGATCAGAAATGTAGCTGAGGGCAAGGTGATGCAGAGCCTTGTATGTAATCAAATTGCAGCTTATCCTGAATTTTACAGGAAGCAAGTGAAGGGAAGCAGGTGTGTGTGACTCCAAAGCACAGCTGCATAGGTTTTTTGTGTTCATTTGGCTAAGGTGCTGTGGAAAAAATGCTTATAATGGGTCTGAAAACCCTGATTTTTAGTTGCATCCACAGTTTGGCAATTTCCACAATATTCTGCGTTTTACTTGTACTCATTTTACTCACTCTGCTGTGATACTGTTCTTACAATGTCGTTTGGTCATCAACTGCAGGTCTTAAAAGCCAGTGTGTTTTTTTTTTTTCCATATAGATTTGTTTGCCCTTATAAGTTTTAGAAGTATAGATTTGATATAGTTGAGGAAGCTGAAGTCAGTAAACTCTAAGCATGCTTCTCAGCATGCTAGTGGTAGGTAATCTTAGATTGATGTAAGTTACATCAAAACATATCAGTCAGTGTAGTTTATTCTGCAACAGCTCTGCAGCTTCAGTTCTGATCATAGAGTAGCTCCATGTGTGACCAGATGTCATGCTTGGCACATGCTTTCAAGTTTACACTGCAGTGCTAATCATAGGAGGTGAAGGACATAAATACCCGCTGTGGAAAGACCATTTTAAAATCTGACAGTAGCAAGATGATAAGCTAACAAAGTTTGTAGCAGAACAAAGTTGTTTTCAGTTTCAGTTCAAGCATTATCACCCAAATCAGCTGATTGAGTTAAAAGTGCATCAGCTGTCTTTTCTTACAACACCTGAAACCACCTCAGTAAAAAGATGCCATCACAATGACCATATTTCATCAAGTTTTATTTTGGTTGGAATGGCTAACTTTCTGCAGAAAACCATGTATCAGAATATTTATTGTAATAACTTAAGTAAATAGAGGAATGAGTTGGCATGAGTTAGAGAATTGCTATTCTGTGCTGTATGTTCAGGCATTCCTTGTAATCAGGTTTTTCAGGGAATTGCTTGCAATGTTGAATAAATGAATTTTCTTTGCATGTGCTAATTGTATTAGCATTTACTTTGTAAATTAACACCCTTTTATTAACTCTGGGTGTTCAATTTCTACACCAAATGACAGATTTCAGTTTCTCTGCACCTTTTCTCTCACTTTTTTTCCCTCTAATTAGATCCTTAATCTTAATATATCCTTTCTTTAAATATTTCAGTACTGAACAGTCATGCGGCAAGGTTAGTTGATCGTATCGTATCAATCCAGTGTGTGTGTGTGTGTGTGCGTGTCCGTGTGCGTCTCAGCATTATGCTTGGATGGCTCCATTTAGATTTCTATCAGGTGTCTTTCTCCTTATTTAGTGAACCAAGTGTATCCTGTCCCCAGTCAATATTGGCCCAGGGTCACACACTGACATATCATGTCAGTGCTGACGTGCCTGAACTCCACATTCACACAATATCTCAGTGTCATCAGCATACTTGTGCTCCTCTCCTCTCCCTGGTTTTTTGTTAGCTTTTTTTTTTTTTTTTCTTTTACAGAATTAAAACAGAAATAATGCTATTTTAAGTGCATATAGTGCTGAGAGAGTTTAGAGAAAATAAAAAGAAAAATGAGATCTAATAGTGAGAATATATAGGACACATACTGTGTATACTGAATAGCCCACTTTGCTGCTGAAACACAGTTTTTATGTCTAGTTAAAACATTGGGCTTGAAGCAAGTTTAAAGTGACAATAAGGAAAAGGTCCAGTAGATGACAAAGTTTCCTGACTGTAACTGTGACTGTAGATTTCATGCCTGGCCGCACAGTGTGGTGACAGATACTATTTATGGTGCCAAGGGGAACCGGTGAAGAATAATTCTTAATTTGCCGTAAAGGTGAATTGAATTGGATGGCCATTTCAATGAACATAAATTTCCCTTAATGAGAAGAATGATATTTGGCTAGCTGTGTGTCCTCTGACACGTGGTCTTTTTTCATACAGGATATCCTTCACTCCCGGACAGCTGTTTATCCTCCCCGGTCCACTAGTAATGAGATGGATGCTTAGAAATGTATTAAGCTTGGCTACAGTTCCACTACATCAGCACACTCGCTCTGATTTGTGATTTTCTCTGCTTTCTTTTTTTCTCTCCTTCTTTCTCCATCTTCCCATTTTTCTAAATCTTTTCTTCTTACTCTTGTCTCTTATTTGCCTTTCTGGCATCCATTCTCTCGCTCCAACACCAATCATTTCCCTTCATGCTCTCATTCCAACAGAGGTTGTGCAGCTGAGCCTGGCGGAGGACCAGCGGATCAGCGTCTCCACGGTAACGGTGGGTCTCAGCGCCGTCCTTACCTGTGCTATCCAAGGGACGCTGCGCCCACCAATCATCTGGAAGAGGAATGGCATCATACTGAACTTCTTGGACCTGGAGGACATCAATGTAAGTGCATGTGGTTTTCTTCAGCAGGGATGATGCTGGAGAGGCTGCAGTTTGTTGATGTTGCTGATGGTGCTGGAGCTGATGGTGGTGATGGCCACAGGATCTGAGTGTTGCTTATTTCACAAACACATGCAAAGCCTAATGAGTAACTCATGTTGGTTGTTTTTTTACTAGTTATATAGCATGCAGTTTTTCAAAATATAGCAAAGTAAGAAAAACAAATACAAAAACTTCTTTGTTTTTGTTTATATTGATGGTGCTATATATGTAGTCTGTCTTAGACCATGTCCTACTGGTTACAGCATCACTCCTTATTTATAGTCAAGTGATAGCATTGTGAATACAATTAAAGCAGTATTAATAGATTTTTGGCCACAAGGGGCTGAAGGACTCCAACACAACGCTGTCATGGCTGATGTGTTAGCAAACAAGCACCTGCTTACTCATCAGAAGACACAACATGATCATCCTACAGGGATTGTGCTCATGATGAGTGTAAATCTAGCTTCCACTGTCCTTAAACTCCTGAGATATATCCGATTCTTTAGCCGTAGATGTTCAGCGCTCTGCGGCAGCTTGTTGCTAACTTTTTTCTCTGCTGTGTTGTGGCTGGGCAGGTAGTGAACAGCAAGTTTTTCAGAGTTTGGTTTGTGAAAACAGCTGATTGCTGCTGCTGGAAATCAGGATGATGAGAGCAATGTGACTGAACCATGCAGTTCATTTGCAGCAAACCAAAAACAGTGCGCTAAAAGAGACTGGAGAAAATTGTTTAACACCTTAAGGTGTGTGTGTATATGTTTTTAAAATGTTCCTGTCTAGTTTCTGTCTTTCTAATTTAATTGGACCACCTGATGAATATTTATCTTATTATTGACATTTATAAACTTCAGCAGTAAGATGGCACAGTTGAGGGGCTCTTCACATTGATTGAATACAAATAGTCTACTAACACTTTCTTCAAATTAAAATAATCACATGGCTGCTTTAAAAGTGTTATGAGCTCTGGGAGTTTTTCGGTTAACTTCTAATCATGAGCATGTTGCTCCTTTCTTGTATTTCCATTTGGTTTGCAGTACTCATAAATGCTGTTAGGATCCTGGGAGGTGAGCAAAGAATCCTGCCTTCCTGATTTAAAAAAAGCTCCTACTGTGTGTACCCTAATAATCAACCGTGCACAGGGCCTTCAAAGACTTCGGCAGATGACGAAATTTACGTAATGTTGACCCCTGCAGCCACACAGACGCCAAAACCATGAACTGGCCTTAAGCCAGAGAGGACGTGAGGAAGGAAGGGTGGCAGGAAATCGTTGGCAAGGAAAGTAAAATCGAGGATCAAACAAAAATAAACGTTTTGTTGCCCTGCCCTTAATAGAATTAAAAAAAAAAAAAAAAAAAAAACAGTAGAATTATAGCTTGCTCAGTGCTTAATGAACTTTGTGGCCCTGCTCCTGTTTGGGCACATCTGCTCAGGTGACAGCGCAGCACCGGCCTTGCTTTACCCACCGCCGGATCACAATTCACTAATTGCATGTTAATGAGCGGCCTTGTTGGTCTGCTGTGATGATGAGCCGATAAACAATGTCAAGTGTTAAGGTGGAGACTGGAGGAGAGGTGATGGCAACAGAGGTCCCTCAGGCTCTTGGCCGAGCATAATGAATTTGCAGGACGTAGAGAGGAGCCCTGTCTGTGCTTGGCTTTCGTCTCAGTCCAGTCAAAGATGAAACTAGAAATCCCTCAATTAATGAAAGAGATCACCTCAGTCCTTTGTTGTTTGTAGAATTTCTTCATAATCTGTCTGCCAGAATAAAAAACAGGCGAAAAAACAAAAAGTAATATGTAAAGCAATATGTTTTTGCGGGCAGCTGGTCAATTTAGCCAGTTTGGACAGCTGCCTCTTGTACAAAAGATTTTGTATTTTAATAGACTTCCTGGATAAATAAAGGATAAATGCTCCATAAAGTAATGAGAATGTCGACATTCAAATAAATTACCCAAAGTCCATAAAAGCAGAAGATAAACATGCAATTTTGTATATAGATGTAGAGCAATTTTTTTTTTAGAAATGTGTAAATGGAATGAGATGAGGGAGAGGACCTTACTTTCCTACATCCATCCATCCATCAGCTATATCCTCTGATCCTTTAAAGGGTTGCGGGGGGCTGGAGTCGATCCCAGCTGACGCTCAGGGAGAGGCAGGGCACACCCTGGACAGGTCAATCACATCACTTTCCTTTCAGCACGCTGTTTTCCTCTGTTGAACTGTGTTGAGTGGAAACAGGCTTATTTTCAAACGTTTCATTTGACAATGATTGAAATCTTTCTGCACTCTGGCTTGTAACCCCTCGAACCTGAGAGCTGAGCCTCCATTATAATCAGTCTCATTTGTCTGCTCTCTCATAGTATCTCTCTGTGTCTTTGTTCCCTTCCTGCACACCTTCTTCTCCACTCTACTGCTTGCATTTCATTTATTTCTCTGTTTTTCACTCTACAACAAAAAACACTGGTTACTCTATCAGATCAGACATAAGTGATCCCATCGCCAGGGTGTGCCAGGGGTAAGAGGGGGTGGAAGAGTTACAGCATGCCACAGCAATGAAATGCCAGAATGGACGACTTCTGGCCACCTCACTAATGGTTAAAACTGTCTGGCTCTGTCCAGATCACACTCTGCTCACACATGTTGCAAAATGTCGATAAATATGTTTATTCAGGGCCTTTTTATTGGGCATTAACTTTGTGTTTACAGTCGTTGGGTTATGGTTGAAAAATTAGACAAAGTGTAAATAAACACCTCAGGTTGTGGATCACCCAACACAGCTGCACAGAGCCGGTGCAGACAGCTGCATTGATTAAAGTGAGAGATACACTTGTGCTCAGGACGCAGGGTTAGTGTCCAAGAAAAACATATATATAAATATATTATGGGTCTCTATCGGCAAGCTATGTAATGTCTCTGTGCGGCAATATCACAGCATCATGTTTCATTTAACTTTATCATCTTTAACACACAATCCAAAACATATCCATAAGGTTAACTACTGTTATGGAGCGCATAGGCAGTTTTGGTGAGTAGGCATGTAGGGAATGGAGATGCAGAGAGTCAACTAAGCTAACTGGTTTGTTAGTAAGAATTTAAAATTCATTCGTCACTTGTGCTGATTAATGGAGCTCATCTGAGGGGCAGAAACATCTTTAAATGCACAACAGAGTGCAGTTCTTATGGTAGGTTAGTGAAGATTGTCTAAACATCATTGACCATGCCTTCAGTTGTAGATATATTACCTGATCTGCAGTCGGCACAAGCCTTGTTCTGTGTACAGTCTATTGGATGGTTCAGACCTGTTTCACCAGGTTTGATTGCATGAGAACAAAGAGACACAGTCAGTACGACAAACAGGCGCAGACAGAACACCAATACAATCTACAGCTGCTTATACTGTCGCTGCTGCTGTCCATCAGCCAGAGGTGTACATCTGAGGTGAGACTGGACACTGTTTCACTCAGAAATGAATAATGTATATTTCTTTATTGAAAACAATTACTGACAGCAACTGTGCATGTGCATTGCTACTACTTGCTAAACATAACATGAATCACTACTATTCAAGGTATTATGAAAAAGCAATGATAATAACCATTGGAGAACAGGTCAAAGGAGATATTGGTGTAATTTTGCATCTGGAAAAAAGAAAACTTCAATGAGGGACTTGAATTCTATTAATTTGAATGTGGCCACTGGCCATTTTCATGTATAATTTTTCCACTGCTTTTTTCCATTGCAAAAGCATATAATTTAACTTGACTGAAAATAAAAGCCTGTAATTTTCTCCTGAGAGTTTTTTCAGTCTGCTTGTCTGCGTACCTGCAGTCCATTTCATGAACTCAGTAGTTCTATTCTCATTATGTTGGGAGGACCTCGATAGACCCATTTACATCCATGTCTTCACAGTCACTATTGACAACAGCCAACCAGACACAATGCAAGTTCAGGGATCAGAGTGGAAGACTAAGTTGTTTTTGCTTTTTTGTCGCTAGTGCTGTACCTGAATCAGAGCTTCCAAGTAGATATTGACTGGCCAGTCTCAGTTTTAAGAAAATGCAGACCATTATTACTGATGTTTTTCACAAATGTATGACATATCATCCAACCTACTGCTCTGGTTATTTGACTGGTTTTAAATGAAGCTTGATGTTCACATATGCTAACATAGCTCCAGCATGTGGGTCTACAATCGATGATACTAGCCACGGAACATACAAACGCCAAATTCAACAGGCTAACAAGCATAATTAACAGTAAAGCAACACAGAAATGGCTAAACTTGCAGTTTCAAAGTTTGAAGTCTGTATCGATCATCTTTGAGCTCCAGCTTTAGTGAATTCTGCTCTGTTTTCACCCTCAAAGCAGTACAAAGTCTTCATAACAAGTCTTGTGTTTTAACTGCTTTGATTAAACATCAGGTTAGCACACAGTTAAAGAAATAAAGCCCCTCTCCATTTCAGTTCCAGTTTGGTGTGAAGTTTGCAGCCTAAAAACAGCATGAGGTTACACTCCAGGGCACCACGATTGATTCAAATAATCAACATTCAGGAGACAGCCCTAATGGATACCTCTTTTTTCACAGGGACCACAAAAGGATAGTTAAGATTTTAAACTAAAATATATTTGGCATAACCCGCCAGATATATTGCAGTCATACGTTTTAACTCAAGTGGTCTGCTCAGTTTTAATTGCCCTCGCTGGTGTAGTTGTATCTCTCACCTTAATTGTAAATTCTGAACTTTAAAGGCTGCCTAAACTCCCCCATCTTTCTTTGAAGGAAATCATTTCACTTTTTCCTGTCACAAAGTGCCCTTCTGTCAGGTCACATTAATTTCTCGAGCCCTCAGAACGAAAGCAGCCGTTTGTGGCTTCCATGTCACGACAGAGCTGCATCAGGACATCTGCTCTGCCACTTGGTGGGACAGCAAACTATTTAATGCCTTAATCCGCCCTAAGCTGTGGCTGGAACCCCCTGGTGACTGCCGCATGCTGCACCAACAACAACCAGCTCCATTCATCAACCTAATGGGCTTTATATTTTTAACCCTTGCCATTTATCAGGCTGAGGCAGCATGATGAGGGGAGAGAGGAGGATCAAATTCCCCAACGCCTGCTTCAGCTCAACAGGGAAACCGTTGATTCATGGTCTCTCTTCCTTTTCACATCACTCTTTTTCTCTCTTGTCTTTTCCCATCACTCCCTGCTGTTGTGTGCCTCCTCTCTCCTCTTGCGGCTCTCTCCAAGCATCCTTATGTATTCTATCACGCTACCTTCATTTCTCCCTCCCCTGTGGCTCTTTCCTGTCGCCCATTCCTCACCACTGTTCCTCTCCTACACCTCGTGTTCCTCATCTCCTTCCTTACCTCCTCTTCTTCCTATCTTGTGCTCTTTCGCCACAACCCCTGCCTCTTCTTCCTTTACTTAATTTTCCTCTTCCATCTCGTCCCTGCGTTACAGGACTTTGGGGACGATGGCTCCCTGTACATCACCAAGGTGACGACCATCCACATGGGGAACTACAGTTGCCATGCCTACGGCTATGAAGACCTGCATCAGACACATGTGCTGCAGGTGAATGGTCAGTAGTGGCTCATTTCTTACTTACAGTGGTGGGAGAAGTGTGGAGAAAGTCCTTTAGTTTTGTTTGTGGTACTCTGTTGTTCCCCAGTGAGGGGAATTTTCTTATTGCAGTGAAGAACAGCTAAAGAACAGTCTCAGAGGCAGTTAAGCCAACATGCTGTTGATTGAAATGTCTGGAAACAATACCATTTATACATTGAGAGCAGCATTTTCATGACATACTCCCACTGCCCTTTCAGAGACTCAAGTACCCCTCATTGTTCCCCGTCCATATGTAAGGTGCCTTCAAGGAATTCTTTTCATAATGACAACACAGTGGATGTGGTGGCAATTTTGCCACCATATTACTACCACTACATTTCATGTTATTTCTTATAGACACACACACACACACACACACACACTTTAGGTTTCCATTGCTTTTGGGAACATTACATAGACTTAGAATCATTTCCTGGAGATTTGCCCTAACCATAACAATAACTACTATTTGCCTAAACCCTAACCCAAGTTCGACTTTCTGGGTGACTGAATGATGGATTGAAGGCTTCTCTGCTGCCACAGATTTTCAGATATCAAATGTTACCATAAAACTTTTGATGTTTTTTTTATCTTAAATGCAGTGAAAGGAATCACTGAGGTTGTCACATGAGTTAGCGTTAACATATTGCATGTATCATTTACTTAGAAAGTAAATAAAATGCATTATGTAGGACTGCAACCAACAATTATTGATTAATCTTTCCACTGTTTTATCAGATACTTGATGATTGGTTTTGTCTTAAAATGTCAGAAAAAGTAAAAAATGCCCATTGTATTGTCCAGAACAAAGGCAATGTCTTTACATTTCTGATCAACACTCAGAAAACCTAAATATTATATGATTTCTGTCCATCAGGTAATCAATGAATCATTTCAGTTTTGACTTAATCAAAAAAATCCTCCATAATATGTAATTTTCCTTTTTAATGAAGCTATGACGCTTGTAAAAACATAAGTTTTCCTGCAGCTAAAAACTATCCATAAAGCTGTGTTGTTAACCCACGCGGCTCAGGGGATCACAGCATCGCACCAAAGTGACTCTCATGCTATGAAAAAACGACATGATTGCATACGTGGGGCTGAACACTAATTGTGCGTGCATGCAGCATATTCCCTTGATTCAGTGCAGTGGATAAAAGCTACTTAAGCTAAAATACATCTGAAAACCAGCAGACACACTCGCACTGATTTTGTCAGGCTGGACTTATCAAACTAATGTCTTGCTCATATTAATCATCTGCATAAGGTTCTTCTTCCCTGCCTTTAGACTGGAGAGTTATTACCAGGCATCTCTCCAAAGAAATCCAGGGAGTGAGAATTTTAAAATCCCCCTCCACCTGTACATAATAAATCAAAGATACATCCCCTTTCTTAGTTCTGCACTTTTGTCTCAGGGTGGCAGAGGAAGGGGAAATGTATTCAATTAAGTCTGTTTCGATTACGAGAGACAATAGGAGTAATTATTGTGTTTTTCTGATATGCTAATTGAAAAGAAATGCATCTGCATTGTAGACCTTCAACTAAAGAGGGAGTCGGGGTGATGAGAAGGGAGTCATGGAGACGGACTAGGGTCCTGAAGGGCGAGTTATCAGGCAACAGCAATTACCAAATGTTTGTGTAGGGGATTCGAGGTATTTCAAACTGGATAGGACGAGGTGAGATAAGGTGGAATGGAAAGGAGCCAATTGCCACATTAAACTAAGTGGATGGTTTGCACCGTGGTGTATTAAAGCAATAACACCAATGTTTCCTCTTTTTTTTTTACCGTGATGAGAGAAATGCCAGTGCTGCAGCTTCAGAATCACTGAAGTTCTCATAATCAGAGTCTGGTACTCTTTCTGCCATATTATAGTATCCTAGAATATGGCATCAGTGCTGTGGAAGAATGTGTCTGCAGTGTCAAGTACACAAGTATTATTAAAAATGGAAGAGTCGCTGTAGCAAGGTATTGTTTTTTTGATAGAAAAACAGAAGACGTAATATGAGATAGAGACACAGATTGCAGAGACTTTAAGCCAGGCTGAAGATGAGACATGACTGCGAGTAGAAGTACTTGTGTGGGAGAACTGTATTTGTGTGTGTGTGTGCAGGAGACTAGCATCTAATTTGTTGATGTGTATATGAGGTAGATCAAAAGAAGAATGAAGAAAAATTATAATTAAAAGGGGCTTTTAAGAAGTAGACAAAAATTATGCTAATACATCAATGTAAAAATGCTCCACTATAAGTAAAAGTCTTACAATCTACATCCCACTGAAGTAAAAGTCATAAGTATTATAAGCTAAATGCAATAAAGTACTCCTTGAGCCTCAAAAGGTCATGAAACCATCTGAGAAACGTGTCTTTGGTGTAACTGCTAACAACTCATAGGCATCTGAAACATGGCCAGGAGCCGCATCGACCTTTTGTAAGGGTCACATGTCAAACAGGTTGGAAACCACTGGTTTACTCTTTAAAATAAATGCATTATATTCTATAATCTTCTCATATTTTTGATGTAAAATCTTAATTTAAAAAGTAAGCTATAAGCTGTAGTGTAGAAGTATGTTGGAGTTCTGGTATAAAGTAGGATGAAATGGAAATGCACAAGTAAAGTACAAGCACCTTAAAATTGTATTCAAGTACAGTACTTGAGTAAGTATATACAGTTACATTCTGCTACTTACAATAATTAAAAATGTATAAAATTCATATTAATCTGGTGAAAGGGCTTAAGGGTAGAAACAATAAAACACAAGCAGCAAGCAACAGATGCGATATTAATAATGCATTAGGGTTAAGGGGCAAGTGTTGTAAGCTGAATGGGAGAGGTGAGGATTTGACAGCGAGGTGGAGACGGTGCCCAGCATCACAACCAGAAAACGACATCTTACCTGTTCATGTAAACTATTACCTCATTTTTCATTTTCCCCCTCGATTCCTTCACATTCATTTGCAGTCTTCTCCCCGGAGGAGGTGGTAAGTGGTAGATGCATCCAACATCTATTTCATGGAGGACTCGAGCTGTAATAAAGCAGGCCCAGAGCGCTTGGATTCTTGTTATGTGTGAATATATTCCATGCTGGGTGAGACAAATTCCTCTCTGCCCACTGCGTGTGTGGGTGTTTGTGCTATATTCCCCCAGGAGATACGGTCTACCATGAAACAGTGTGTAATTATGTTTTCACTCGCCGCTCTCCCTGTTTGTGTCTTTGGTTTTGTTTGCGTTTGTGCGTCCAGTCCCTCCAGTGATCCTGGTCTATCCAGAAACGCAGGCTCAGGAGCCCGGTGTATCTGCCAGCCTCCACTGCCACGCCGACGGCATCCCAAATCCCAAGCTCCTCTGGCTGAAGAACGGCATGGACCTGCAGCCCAGATCGTCCAAACAGCTCTCTCTCATAGGTGAGGACAGTTGAAGTGCTGTCAGCACACAATACGTTTCAGCAGATACCGTTTGTCACATCTCGTTGGTGCAGTGTTTTTGAATTGCACAGTGTTACATACCAACAGTACTGCAGAAATCTTTGTAAGCCAAGACAATGCATGTGGAAAACAAAGCTTAAAAAATCAAGCTGATGATCTCTCAAACAGACTCCTCTTTCTTCTTGTCAGCAGTAATATTTTGTTGTGCTTTTCATTTATTTACATTCCATACGGAGGTGATGAAACCAAGACTGTCTTCATTTTGCTCCTCTGACAAAACAAACACACCTTTTCTTTAGAAGTGAATGAAAAGGACGACTAAGAGAGAGAAGATAAAATGAAATATACTGTGTGTTGGGAGATGGCAGCTACTTATCCAGGCTAGAAAGGTGCTTTTAAAGACACACTCTCAGTATCACAGAGAGGGAGAGTAGAATGGAGAACGACTTTTCTTTTTATGGCCTAGTTCTCATTAAGGGAGAGTTTATTGGCTGTGTGTGGGTCATTACCTGTGGTAATAGCCTGTTATCAACCCTCAGACACTCAAACATGGGAGGTTCTGCAAGGTTCGCCAATACATAAACACTGCAGTGGCTATGTTTTCAGAGTTGCCAACTAATGTGGGCAATGGCAAGGGGCAGGAGTCCTACTTACAAAGATAATTTGTGCTTTTTTCATTAAAAACATTTAGGAAAGTGAAGAGAATAGAGTGAAAAAGTACATTATGTAGTACAAATTACCATTTTTATCCAGCCATGCTTCAAAAAGGAGATCAAAGGACATGCAGAGGAGGCGTGATTTGCTATTTCATTTCCACAAACCACATATAATGTCAGGATTGTAATACAGATACCGCCAAAGTGTTGCCTGTGTCCTCGTATTTGCCTTTTGTAAAGTCTGAACCACACACTGATAGTTGATAGTGTGGAGTATTGATTGTAAGCCACAGTTGAACAATGAAGAGAGGAAGTGCTTTGTGTAGCTGAGTGAATGAAACCATGTGCTGGAGCTGTTCGCAGTGCTGCAACCACTGAAGCCTGTTGTAGATCTTTGCCTGGTAATCCCTGTTGTTGAGATGGTTGCAGAACAAACCTCTTAACACAGCTACATGGTCACCTGGATGTGTGACGTTATAGATCATGATCTTTTTGACCTTGATGCATTATGGGAAAAAGACACAGTATCACTTTATATGAAGGTGTACAAACATTCATCATGAAGTAGTTGCTTATTAGCATGCATATTAGGAGCATATTGTTTGAAAATGGAGCTCAAGCTGCTGTGGCCAAGGGCTGTCAGTCCAGTTTTATGAGTGTTAACAAAGATGTTCCTCAGGGTTCTAGTCTAGGACTCTAAATTTTTGTAAATGAATTAGGTGAAAAACTTACAAACAGTACAATTCATCAGTACACAGATGATGCCATTCTATTTACAACAGCGCCCTCTGTTGCCAAGGCAGTTCTGAATTTGCGTTTTGATTTTTGTAATGTACAGCAAACTTTGATTGATCTTAAATTACTGTCAGACCCAGTCCGGCTCAACTGAATATTACTGATCTTAATGGGACTCCAAGAGAAAGAGTATCATATCATAAATACCTTGGTTTCTTGCTGGATAGCAAGCTGTGCTTTAAAAAGCATATTAAAACAAGTCCTGAAAAGGAAAACTGACATGTTTTTTTGATTGAAATAAGACTTTTATTAGTCAAAAGTACAGAAAACAAAATGTCCAGTCAACCTTTTTACATATTATGGACTATGGTAATGTAATTTATATGCATTATTCCTCCTCCCATCTTAAAACCTAGCAGTCTCTCATTTAGCACATCCGTTCATAACGGGATGGTTGGAACACATCAGCGTTTACTATGAGAAAGCTGGGTGGCAGTCAAAAGCAGTAAGAAGGGAGCAGCACTGCATTCGGCAAACTACCTGAGTATCTCTCCTGTCTTCTCAACTATAACTCAAGTTCGCACTGCACTTGGTCCCAACACTATTTGGTCCTCAAGGATCTCCATGTCAATACTGAGATTGGGAAAGTGGCTCTAACATACTACGCAGTAAACAAATGGAACAACGTGCAGAAACTCTTGTTTATTTTGCAGTGACGTTGACAATACATGCGCTGTACCAGATTTAACGAGAAGCCCTTTTTCTGTGTCCATTGTTAACCTCTATTGTTTTATACGTATTGTAATTATTAGTTGTATTTATGTGTTGTTATCAGGACGTCACTGCAAAAGAGAGCTTGCTCTCAATGGCCTTCTCTGGTTAAATAAAGATAATGTATATGTGTGTGTGTGTGCTCCTTATTAGTCATTATGAAGCACTTAATGTCTTATTCTGCATGACTGTATTCTTTAACTACTGGGCCATTAAGTAAGAGTTTTCCCTCTATAACCTAATTAGTGCTTATTGATTGTATGGAAGGAAGTTCCTAATAACCTAATAATCCTAATTCTCCTGCTTAATAAACCTAAGACATTAATGAGTGCTTTATAATAACTAATAAAAAACCAATATGCGACTAATATGCATGCTAATAAAATACTAGTTAATGGCGAATATATGTACCTTAATATAAAGTGTGACAGAATACACTTTTCCCCCCAGACCAGTTAGAAATAAGCTCATTGTCACTATAACCACATTCCTTGTTAATCCAGGGTAATGAATGGCTGCAAGTTGTTTTTGTGGCTGAGGAGTAAAAACTGTGAGCTAAATGCCTTTGACTTGTTTAGTAGGCCACAGAGAAACTCTTACGTCAAGGAGCAGCATGGACAGATTATCATGACCGTGCATAGTCTTTCCCGGTAGGAAACTGGGAGCACAATGGCACACAGTCTTTACACGCATCATCTATGACGTTGTAAATATGTTAATTATTATTTGATTAAAACAAGAAGCAGCAGATAATGTAGTGTAGAGATACCAGAGTCGAATCACTCTCTGATCCCATCTAATTGTATCTAAGCTGCTTTTTCTCTTTGCCGACCTGCGAGGAGGATGCTCTTTCATGTTGAAGTGGTGGTTGACACTTGACTCAGCGTTCATTTCTACTCAGACCGCCATTAAATTGGCTAAAGTTTCTACCAACTTAAACACAACTCCTTCAACCTGTAAAAGCAGATTTTTTTTCCACATTGCAGCAGCGTATGCAAGCTGTAAACACAACACTGACATATTATCACCCCTTAAGTTGATATGGCAAATGTGTAAGCAAACAGTAGCCTATTTATTTTGCATCGATTTGGATTTTGTGTTCTGGCCACCTGATAAATGCAAGTTCAATATTCACTAACTCCTCAGGGAAATATCTGGCTATTTAGCTGCTAAATGTTGGGCTTTGTCAACCACTTAGATGCTTAACTTTTTAAACTGTCTGCCATTGGGTACAGGTACAGTATGATTTAGAGCTTTTCCGCTGAACATAGGTGCCTTCCCTGTCCAAAAACACGATGACCAAGCTGTAAGAGGGGTCATGTGATCCCCTGTTAACATGATAATTCAATTATAGATGCCTTAAAGGTGCTGTGTGTAAGATATGGCCAAAATGTTTTTTCAAACATTCAAAAAAAATTAACTTACATTATGAACAAAATGTGAAGTAATGGTCAAAGACGTCTTTGTATTGTGTTGCAGAGATATCTTCTGGTTAGCATGCTAGCCAGCTAGCCCCGGCCAGTCCTGTCTTGAAATACCACTTTCTACCTCAGGAGGTGATAGTCCTGTAGCATAGCTCTATGGTATAGCTCTGGTTCCATTTAAGGCCAGGGCCCCCCATTGACTCCTGCCTCCCAGGAACACATCCCATCGGCCCTTGCAGTAATACACCTGTAAAGAAGACGAAAAATCAAAATTTAAGACAAAACCAGTCAAAATCCCTGTCATCACAAACCGCTACAAGCTTGCAAAGTAAGGATATGAGTGATATAATTTAATGAGTGGTTGATTCAGTGGTTTTCAATAAGAATTGATCAGAACATAATTATTAATTAGAAGTAATTAGAGTAGTGTCTCATTCTGTGAAGGCCTGCTTCGAGGCAGTTTTCACTTCAAAGCATTACACACTTTTACCCTGATAAAAGAGAATTATTATCAGAATCCAAGAGACATTTCACTAATATGAAAAGCTTTGCGTCAACTTCTGTAATGTCTTGTTATTTTACAGCCCAGTAAGCATGAATAAGAAGGTAGAGATAATCTTCGACATAAAAAAGCTTTTGCAAGTGTGTGCTTTATTGCTGTTTGGTGTATTCAGTTGTGCAGGAAGACGAGCACTAACAATGTGCTAGCTTTAAGTTTTATCTGGTAGAAAGAAGATGTGAGACGAATAGAAGAAACTGGGTGCAGAGACTGAGAGAGTGTGGATGTTAGATGTTACAGACACTTCCAAGAGACATACAGAAAGGGATGAAAACTGAAACTTTCTTTTATGTTCTTGTGCAACATGCCCTGTAAGAGCACCACTGTGACACATGCACATCAGTCTCCCCACCAAGTGCGTGGTGTTGTGTTCAGCGTAGTGCTCCATATAGTACAGGAAGGATCAGAGTGCAGCTGTACATCACAGAGCTTGATGCTACAGCAAACATCAGAGAGTCTGCCTCTGATGATGACCTCTGTGAGTTAACATGGCCGGCATCACCTGTCACCTCCATCTAACATCACTGCTGCATCTTGATGCAAACAGTGCAGCATTGTACAATATGTGAGGGGGAACATGAGTGTGAAACCAGACGAGACTTCACTCATGTACTGAAAGACAAAAAGGCTATTGAAGTCGAATGTGAAGAGTTGTTTTACTGAGAAGCAAAGTATTCATCAGTTACTGAAAGTTGACAAGGTATCAAGTTTACTTTATTGTTATTAGTCTTATAATTCAAACACAGTCTTAAAAGAACACATTGTACAACAACAAATAAAAACAAACTGAGACGTTTTCTGATGTTTATAGTAACGTTAACGGCTGATGAGTCTACAGTATCACATTTGCAAGCTCGCTTTTCTCAAGACAGTTACAGGATATAGAGAGAGTCTGTAGCACACACAGACTTTTCTGGGTTCAAAATAATTAATGACACAAGTTCTGAACAAATTCTGGTTTATGAGCATTAGTGACTGCTTGATATTAGGTCACAGCTTCCATATTGGATATATGAACACATCGTCAGGGTTGTGGTTCGACAGCTTTTATCAAACAGAAATGCACACGTAATCTACTCTCCAAATCAGGCATCTCAAACCGGTTCCATAAAGGGCCGCGTGGCTGCAGGTTTTCATTCCAACCCAGGAGGAGCACATCAGGCCAACCAATCAACATCAAGGGATCACTTAGTTGTCAGCTGAAGACTGAGATCAGCTGATTAATTGATTCCAGCCTGGTGTGTTCCTCCTTGGTTGGAATGAAAACTTGCAGCCACGCGGCCCTTTATGGAACCGGTTTGAGATGCCTGCTCTAAATGTTTCAAATAATGCAGCAGCAAAAAACGATCAGAGTAACACTCGTTTCTTTTGGTTTTGTTCCATCTCTTCTTGTAGCAAACGGTAGCGAGCTCTTTATTGGCAGCGTTCGGTACGAGGACACCGGAGCCTATACCTGCATCGCCAAGAACGAGGTGGGAGTGGACGAGGATATCTCCTCGCTGTTTGTTGAAGACTCAGCCAAGAAGACTCGTAAGTCACACAGTGTCGAATTTCACCTTTTCCTGTAGTAAACTCAGTAAAATGGAAACCTCATCTCTGTCGAACATGATGCCAAAAAGAAGTAAGACCTCGCTTTGTTTTGCAGGAAAAGAGTTTATATGATTTCTTATGCTGGTTTAGATAGTAATGGCATGGCTGCCACTTATACATCATTTTAAGTAGTATCTAAGTGGTGGCTTAAACACCGCTTGTGTTGACAAGCCTTTACAAATGCCTCATGTGTCGCCTGCGCCATGATTGCAGTAAACTCTAGAGCTAATAAGCACAAAAAAACACTTTATTTCAAATGACTGTCAGGTGATCCCTTATGCCTTCAGATGGCTGAAAGGAAAAGTAAACAGCCTCAGACAGTTGTTGATATTAGATCAATAGTAAAGCAGCATCGACTGTCAGCCTGGTATCTTTTAAAGTATTGCTTAAATCAGACAACACAATATCAGCTCTGTGATGCCCCAGCCCGACAGACGAAGGCCGTCCAGAAGAATGTCTCACAGTAGAATGGCTCATTTTATCCCATTTTTTACAGTGGGGGACAACAGATTCAAAACATCCAAACTGAAAGAACAGCATGTCAGTCTTCTCACTGTTTGTCAATTTCTGTGACATTGACCCAGAGAGCTCTTCATATACAACTGTTAACAAGATGAAGTGAAAGAGGAACAAAGTTCAAGTTCGGCCAACCATTAAACATTTCACTGTCACCCTGGGGTCACGAGCATTATACCAGAATAATCACAGACAGAGCAAGCATGAAACAATGTTTATATGTGTAAATATTAGTTGTTGGTGCAAATAAAAATGAATTTAGACTATCATGTTCATGAAGATTTATCTAAATTCTGATAGCGTGTGAGGAAACACAGCAAAAGTTTCGACAGCAAAGATGCTGAAGATGTGAAACATCAGTTTGATTTATTTCACACTGTAAAAAGAATTAGTGGAGGAATCATTCTATGGTCTATTCTGGCTGTAGCGATCTCACTGAAACAGTTTAAAACAATCAGATCACATATTTCATGTTACTTTAACGTTTGGCATTTCATTAGATTCTGTCATGTTGACGAGTTCACCATCTATAACCGAGAAAGTTCTCATCGAGCCAAGTGAAATAACACAGAGTAGTTGATGACTGGACCTCTAAAGACAGGAGTGATCTCTTGATTTAGGAGGAAATATGGCGATGTCAACACCAGTGAGGCACATTTTTCAAATAAGTTTTGTCTTTGCATGCCACGAGAGAAATCACCTCCACTGTTTCTCGGAGGATCTGTCTCTTTTTTTTTTTTGTGATTTAATGTTTTTAATCTCTTTCTCCTCCCCTTTCCCTTTCGGTCGCTCGCCGGCTGACTCTGCAGTTGCAAACATTCTGTGGCGAGAAGAAGGTAATGCATTTCAGTTCTCAGAGCGCCTTCGTGTTCTCGTGAATGAGGACATGTGGCAGACAGGTGATGCTTGCCATGCTGTCCAGAACAATCACAAAGTTGTTTTCTCTCCAGCAGAACTTGCTTTCCTCCTTGCGTGTCCAAGGTGTTTCATCCCTTCGCTGGTGTGCTTTGTAATCTGTTTTTCAGATCACCTGGGGAGGAAACATTTACACACAAGCAGGGATTTTATTCATTTTGCAAATAATACCACAGACCCAGTGTGGGGGCTGCAGGAAAAACAGCTTTGTGGTTTTCAGCGTTAGACAAATCTATCCGGTCTTTACACTGTATATATTTTTACCACATCAGCATGGCCGCAAGTACAGGTTTACTACTGCACTGGAAAACCCGCTGCGGTTTGGAGTACAATACAAATACAATCTGTTTTATATACATCATCACCACATCGGGTTTACCACAGAACCGAAAGAGGCCAGTGAGGTTCAGTAGGCATTTGGATTATATGTGAGTGTTTATCAGCACTCACAGTTGATTTTGCCTCATTAACAAGGTGTGTGTGTGTGTGTGTGTTATATGTGAACAAAGTGCTTGTTTTTGTGTCATTTGTCAGTGTTTTGCTGTATATTTTGCTTTTTTGCAGTGATAGCTTGTTCATCCATATGGCTCAACATCAGACTGTGATCCTTGCTAACTCATCAGCTGCTGTTCACGCAGAGCAGACAATACGCGAAACGTTTCTTCTAAGAGACAGTGCCTTTAATTTGACGCGTCTTGCTACAATATGTTGTTGACATGTTGCTGACAGGGTCTTTGTAGGCATTGTCAAAATGGCTGGCAGCCGCACACTGCCCATCCCCGCTAACGCAATAGCATGCTAACAGGAGTCCTGCTGTGTCTCCTCCAGCAGGGAAATTGAAATGCCCATCACAAATGTCAGATAAGATGGGGGCAGGATTTTCTGCTGTTTTTAATTTGTGTTTGTTGCTCTTTTTTTTAAAGCTCATTTGTCAACATTTTCTGTCATCCTGTCTTCTCTTCCAGGGTTGAGCGTGGGGAACATGTTCTATGTATTCTCCGACGAGGGCATCACCGTTCTGCAGCCCAGCGAATGTGAGATACGCAGACACATGAAGCGGACAGACAGGATTGTTGCAACTTATGTAAGTGCATATTGTGTCTTGTTTTTTTTCTTTCACTAACAAGATTTAATAGTGCAATAGATTAAATAAGATTAAAGTAGAGTAAAATGGCCATATCAGGTAATGCGTAGTTTTCTCCATGTTTCATTAAATAGATCTCAGGATGGTGGTGTTTGTAACTGCTGAGCTGATGCCTTTAAAATCAAATTACGTGCAAGGCAGAAAGATGTCACTAAATGTTCGTTTTTACATTAAGAAAGGCACTCACACAATCATGACACATTAGGTACACAGCTAAGAGCATCTTACTCCCAGTCAGTAATAGGGCTTAATTAGGTTGGCGTACCATAAAGCACCGCAAGGTACCAGGTGTTGTGTTCTTCAACAGGAAGCGACGTAAACACAAAATAATAATAATAATAAAATACGTCTTTGCAATCTTCTCCATCTCTCTCTCTCTCTCTCTATATATATATATATATATATATATATTTTCATCAATCTCTATGCTAGAGTAATTCAGTACAGTTTCAGTTTGAAGTAAATTGTCCCCAAAATTAAGGCCATTCTTCCCTTTCTCCCCCTTCCTGTTGTCAGTGGGCACCTCACCTCACTAAATGTAATGGGATTACTTGTGTCCATTAGTCAACAGCTTGCACCGGTAGGCTATAGAGTCTATGCACGTCTACCCCCAGGCTTTTAATCCACTGGATAACATCCCTCTCCCAGAGCAATGGGCTTTAGATGGTAGAAGTTGCTTGTTCCTCTGAGGGATTTAGGTTTTACGCGACCCTGTAATTGTATTAGAGATCAATACAAACTCAATAAGCCATGTGTTAGCTAGTTCCTGCTGTAAACAGCAGTTTCTTCACTTTGGAGAGGTGGAAACTCTTGAAACTCAACCAAGAGAGTGTGTGTGTGTGTGTGTGTGCACGCGTGCGTGTTAGTCGTAACATACCAGCACACATATTGTGTGCGAGGGAGTGTGTGTAAATGTCTTGTCAGCAAAACCAGCAGGCTGCAGGGCCTGTGGAGGCTTATGTTACTGGAGTCAGATCTGGTATATGAGTTTGTTGATGTTTGTTTCAAACTGAGGCACAGTCTGATTTCTGACTTGAGTATTTGTAGTTTAGTTTCTGGTTTCTATCATTCATCTTTGGCTTTCTGGCTGGTTTTGTCAAAGCAAGCATTTCAAACATGGCACCTTGGGCTCTGCAAGCATTTTTCACTACTTTCTAACATGTAATCTACTAAACAATCCATTGTTAAATGAATGTTAAAAAAATATATATGAATCAGTAGACACAGAACAGAAAAAGAAAACAATGCCACTCCGCTCTTTGATTCCTTTATTCCAGTTTGTTTTGAACAATTAATTTGACCAGAATTTTGCAAATTGATACCACGTTGTGATCATGTTGTGGATTACGACTCCAGTTAAAGTAGATTTTGAATTATTGCCGTAAGCCTTCATCATATACAGACTCCACCATCAGGAAATCCTGCCAGCCTCCTCCTCCCATCATCCTCTCTGTTCTCTGTTGGTTCTTCCCAGGAGGAGATGTGCCCTAAAGGTGAGGGGGTGTCACCTCAGCACTGCGTGTGGTCCTCAGCAGTCAACATCAGGGATAAGTACATCTACGTGACCCAGCCCCTCCTGAGCCGACTGCTGGTTGTCGATATTCAAGCACAGAAGGTGGTGCAGGTGGGTGGAGCAGGTATCAGGCCTGTTGCAACACACCAAACTGTCGTCTCAGAGCATCTCAGGAATTATTTATCCACGAGTAAATGACTGACACTATAAAGCTTCGGTAGAAAACTTTGTATACTGGCAGAGTTACATGTTAGTAAAAGTTCAGCACTCCGAAAAAAGTCAAATGAGAAACGTAAACTCAAAAAGAGATGTGAAATCAAGTCCAGGTTTCTCTGGAGTGGACAGTTACTGCTGTTGAGAATACGACATCTATTTTTTAGAGATAGCCCAGTCCGTTCATTCAGATCAGCATCAGGGCCAATCCGAGCATAATTTCATGGATTCATATCGACTGAAAATAAAGCCGATCAAATTGCACCCTGTCTTTACTGTTCTCTGCTGTGTTTGGTCCATGTTGGTCTGACAGTGTTGCAGCGCTGCTCTCCTTTACAACATTCAGGCTCCACAACACGAGCATTCTGCTCCACATGCAAGTGAAAATGAGAATCTGTGAATGTGAAAATCTCTAAGTTTGGACACAGGTTCAGCTATTTAAAAATAGGCCAATTCTGACGCTAATCATCGTTAGAGAGCAGAGTACAAACCATTGAGGTGCAGCAGCTTCTCATTTTAGCTGACCGTCACTTTCACCACATTAAACGATAAACGTGGCCGGCGGCATTTCAGCTGTCACTAATTAACTTCAATGAATAAACTTGATGACAGGACAACATTACTCTTGTCTGTCATCTGGTTGGAGTACTCTCTGTCTATACTCGTCAAACTTTCAAAATTTAAACTATGTGCATGCAGCCTGTTTGGCCACATGTCAAACAGCGTCACCAACATGATGATTCCATTCTGCCACCGATGCAAGAAGACCACATGCAAGGTAAAATAAATCAAGTGCACCTCAAGCACTTGAAACAATATGGTGCCCAGGTGGGTGCTGGCTGCCTTGCTATTCATCTTGCCTGTAACGGCTGTTTAGAGACTGAATCCCTCAGGGGTTCTTCCCAGGGTCAACATCATTTATACTGAGGTACAGCATGAGAGGAAATAGGCCTGACTCAAGGAGAAGGAGGCGGGAGAGGAGAAGGGAGATAAGTGAAAGTGCGAGCAGAGAATGAGAAAGACGGTTAAATGAGCAGGTAGCAGTGCAGAAATGTCATTAGAAGCCTGTAACCTGACCTTGTTATCAGTGTGAAGACACAGGCAACTAAAGGCTAGATATTTACACACACCAGTGAAACTAGTTACCACAACTTATTTGGCTCTAAATAAGTTAACCTTTTTAAAATTACAAGAAAAAAAGACTAGTTTTAATTAAAACCAAACCATAAGAGTTCATTGTTCTTATGTGGATTTTAAAAAGAAAAAAACTCTCTCTCGCTCTCTTACATATATATATAATCCTAAGAAAAAGAAAAGAGTGTGAAGTGATGAAAGGAGAAACAGAGGCGTCTTCTGGCAAGATGTTCTAACAAAATTTAAAGTTCAGGTCATGACCTTTGGTGTACTGCAGCCCATCACGCTGTAAAACTGCTTCCTTGATCACTCCATCCCTCTCTCGATTCTCCTCCCTCTCTCTTTACAGAGACCCCGTCTGGCCTCTGGGTGCAGGAGGTTAATGCAGCCCCCCTTTTTTCTTTTCGTCTCTTTCTCTGTTATCTCAAAGCCATTTGTTTTTTTTACAAAACACATCTGTAGCTTCAACAAAGGCCTTTAGAACAAGACCGAAGATGTCAGACCACAATGAATGCACTTTATCGGCTGACGGGAGGAACACATGAACAAAACAATGGCTTAAATTTTCTTTTAATGGTAAAGTCAGAATGCTGATTTTATCATGCTCACACAGGTGACCAAACACAGTGATCAGGAAGACAGAGTGTATTTAGACTAGACTGCCATGTTCAAAGAAAAGACAGCAAGTGACACTTTTCTTTAACAAGTATGTGATAAAGACAGCACGATTTGTTTTGTAAAAATACACTCTAATTATTTGTCTTTAAGCACAAACTAAACAGTAACAGACTGTAACAAAGAAAAAAGTGTTATCCTGTTATAGTCACTGTTGGGAATGCTTCCATCAAGAGAAAAGTTGAGGAGTAAAACACAATAGAGGTCTCCAAAAGTAGCTCCATCTCGAGAAAATCAGAAATTCACAAAAGGTTAAATCAGAAATTGAGATCCCAGAGAAGCGCAGATTGCTATGTTGGATGAAAAGTTGTCTTGTGCACCTTTAAAAATCTTCAGCCACGATTTCCAGCAGACTTTAGGTGAGCACTAATCGAGGCTTTCATGGTTTTTCATGCTGTTGCACGCAGGGAAATTGTACCTTTGTTATCTCTTACAACAAAGAGATCTAACCTTGACTCTGATGTGTCAGACCTGAGCCAGCTAACCTCCCACAGAGCATGAAAACAAACGGCACATCGGCTAATTAAAAAGGAGGCCAGATGGCAAAGACCTCTGGTTATGTAGTCACTTTAACGTACTATGGTGGTTTCTTCTGTGTTGCAGTAAATCTGTGGGATGTGACATGCTGTTGTCATCCAAGTTTCTGTTATGCTTTTTCTCTTCTCTGAGCACAAATGAGCGTCTCCTTGCTTTTAAAGGTGTTGTTTGAAGTAAACAGATGTTCAGATTTCCTGAAGGATGAAATTGGTAATCTGAAATGCCTTTTATTATTGTTTTTTATCTTACTTTGTACTTTTATAACTACAGTTTCCATAATGCTTTTAGAGGATGTCAACAGGAATTATGTCATCATGGATTCAGTGAGTTACACTGTGTGTGTGTGCGTGTGTGTATCGGAAGTATTAATAAAGTAGTTATTCGCACTTCTGAGTTACAGCATCAGTTATCTACAGCTGATGTAATCTTCCACCGTTGTTTAGCATCAGCTAAAAAACAAACAGCTGCAACCTTCCTTAACGTAAACACTCCTGAAACAGCAAAAGTCAAATGTTTTATGAATCAAAAGGTTGCTCAAATTGTCGTGTATCACAGCAACATTCATTTGTACAAACAGGTCCTCAATTCCACCTGAAGAGTAACAGCACAACCCTGATTGTGAAACAGTTGGGACACTGTGTAAAACATAAATAAGACCAGAATTCAGTCATTTACAAACACATGACAGTTTCATGAAGTGTTGCTGAGGTCAAACTCTAAATATATTGTCTTTGTACTGTTTTCAGTTGTGTATGTACATCAAAAAGGATTAGCAAGTTATCACATTCTGTTTTATTTATGTTTCACACAGCGTCCCAATGTTATTGAGGTCAATGTCTGTATGTATATATGAGTTTTAGAGGTGGACATAAAATCCAGTCCATTTCTTCCTAGTCTGCTGCGTTGTGGCCTGACCTCAGCTTTACCTCTGCTCCAGTTATGTGGGAAGCTAAACGGACGCAAAGGCAAATTCACATGTACATACACACATGCTGAGCTGGCACTTGGCTGACCAGTGCAGAGCAGAGGGCTGGCCCTCCCATTACTGAACACAGAGCTTGTGGTCTCGCTCCACTGGTGAGGGTGTCAGCAGCTCCCTGTCCACCCAGCCAGAAGCAGGGTAATGGATTGTGTTATTCTTTGTTGTTGACATTGCAGCAGACCTGAGGTTGAGTACACCGCCCCCCCATCTCTCCCTTTTTCCTGTCTGTTCTCTTCTCTCCCTCCTCCCTTTCGCTGTCTCTGCAAGTTATTCTCTATTCTTTTACCTGATCTCACTAAACTACACTCTCTGCGTCTCTTCCAAACATTTGCACCCACTTACTGCGGGATGTGATAACAGCTCGCTCTTGAGAATGTTCCGTGTTTGGGGAAAGGATTGTTCGGTGGTTTGCTGGGGCCCATTTCACCAAAGTATGAAGCTGCAGCTTGTTAGTTGAGATAATTTGCTCTCACATTAGTTCACACACATTTGACTAATTAAAACAAGCACCATTCTGGCACCATTTGCGATCTGCGTGTCAACAGCATTCATAAATCGATTTGGTGAAACTGGACTGCGGTCTCTTGTGCTGCAATTACTGATTATTTATTGGTCAATATATACAGTATCTGTGATAAGCTAATGCCTGAAAATATCGGCCTCTGTGAAGGAGAGGTTTTCTCTAGTTTATCAGCAAAATGAATTCATCTTTCTTACATAAGTTATTTTGTTAATGTTTATCAGCTTCTTGCCAGTTTGCTTTCTATATTAAAATGACCCTTCAGTGTAATATGTGTGCGTAATGGACATATTTCTGTTGTTTTTACATCACAGACAGTTTCACTCTGTTCAGCTCACGGACCACTCATTTAATCATTTCCCCTCTCTGTCTCTGTCTAGGCAGTAGCAACAGATCCTTTTCCAGTGAAGATGCTCTATGACAAGTCTCATGACCAGGTGTGGGTCCTTACATGGGGGAATATGGACAGAACACATCCAACACTTCAGGTAAGTGTGTGTGATGCTAAGAAGCTCTCTCAAGTAATAGCAGTTTAGTTTTGCTGTAGTTCTTTGCAGCCAAATAGCTCAAAGCTACATTAGACAGCTAAGTAGCATCAAGAGATGACTGGATATTGGACTGTTGTGTTGTTGATGTTCACATCAACACTAGAATAATTTTTGAAATTTAATTAATCTGGTAATTAAGATATGACGTTCATCTTTATTTTACCTTTTTTTTTTAATTAGCCTGGTCATTATTTCCATAAAATCCAGCCTAGTGCAGCTTTAAATGTACAAAATAGCCTCTCTTTATTAGTGTCGTATTTCTACACCACCCTACACTTACGTTTGCTGTGTGTATTTGTGAACTCTGATGAGCAATTATCTTCCTGGAAGGATGTAATCTGTATAAGCTGTAGAAACTTCACCAAGCGAGGAAAACCGCGCATCATAACTAATTGAGCTCTGTTCTGTACCTGCGTCCCTGTTTATGTGATAAGTATTTGCGTGACAACATCTAATCTATGTATGTTTTCGAGCATTTACCAAGCCAGCAAAACAGCAATTCACAGCTGCGCTGCTGTCGGCTTGTGCCAGCGTCCCTTTGGACCACTGGTGTTGGAGGCTTCACAAATGAGAAATGATCACAGGTGTGGTTGTGTTTAATCCACCTCGGGGGATTGGGTGAGGCGAGGGAAGGGAGAGGAGTACGCAGGGTCGAGGAGGTGGAGGGGAGGAGAAAGGGAACTGAGCTGGTGCCCATGAGAGAGGTATGATGCTGTTTTTATAGGGCCAGTATTTATGTGCATGTGTGTGTGTGTTTTCCTGTGTAACAGTAGAGGACACTGCCACGAGTAAAGCCACCAAGGGATCCCATTGTAAACTCTGTAATAGACACAAACATGTTTATTGTTCTGCTTTGTCCCATCAGAGGGAAGCATCCCATTCTAATCATGTGAGGTGTTGTGTTCAGTGTTCACTGTGTGGGGATGTGCTGTGTCGATTCATTATGGGGACTGCAGAGGGATGATACACTCTCAAATTTATGATTCTTCAGAGGATCTTTGGAGTGGAATGACTCACTTTCTACTCAGAAAATCACTTGCATTGTTGGTTTTGAACACTTGTGCTTTCAAATAAGTTTTAATGGTTAACCGGTGGTTGTGGAGCTGTTAACGGCGATTCGGCCGTTTGTGAAATGGTCCTATAAATTGTTCATGATGCTGTAGTGTTTCCATTTTTAAAAGAAACTTTAACTGTGGTTGGTAGATTGTGTTGGATCGTTGAAGGTGCTACTATGGTCTGGCAACAAAAAGTGGTGAAAAGACCACCACCTGTGTGTGGGTTTGAATAGTTTTCTTTTAGTTTACAATCTGCGTGGCCAAGTCGACTGTGTGTGTGTGTGTATGCATTTCCTGTTCTGTTTTGCACCTTTCCTTCATAGAGCGGAGGTGTACTAGCAGGAGGTTTGTTTCTGTGAGTTGTCTCAGTTAAGGTACGTTGGAGTTGTTTTTAAACACTCCCAAATGAACCAGAAAATTCCATGAAAAAAATGTTTTTCATCACAGACAAAACAATTTTCTCCTCATATAATTTGAAACAATCAGACAACAGGAAGCAGCTTTGCATAACATTTCTCTACTTTTCACGGCTGCTGCCTGAACCGCAGAAAACACATTTCTGTGTTTTTCATGTTATTCATTTACACTCTCTGCAGTCGTTCAGGAGTAATGAATAATTAGAGAGCAGAGCATGAATCACTCAAAAATGCAATTGCAGGGAAACTGCATAATGGATTGGAGTCCACGTGGATCACACCACAAATAAATGGTCTGATAATGTCATTATCATTTGGACTGAAAGTAATTGACCTGTTCAGCAGCAGCCTGTCACCGAGGCACCGCTTCGCTTCAGCGGATCATACATGTGTATGAGTGTGTGTGTGTCTGTGTTTGTGCATGTTAATGTGTGCGCTCACGCTGTGTAAATGTGTGTCGGTGCGCCTTCAGCTCCGTGTGTGTGGTATTTTTAAGCAGCCAAGTTTTAGGATGGCTCAATATCTCTGTGTAAACATCAGAGGGAGTGTGATTGTCAATTCATTAGAGAAGACAAATGGAGGAATCTCTGCTGGGCAGAGAGAGACGTGGCCTTTCAGACTGCCAGTCCAGTCGAGTCTACGTGCCAAGAAGACGTTTAACTCATAGGCACTTTGTTTATCTGCACACACACACACACACACACACACACACACACGGTGGGCGCCATTAACTAAACTATATGCTATACGTATATCACTTTTTTGGTTGTTTATTATAGCGACAGTGTGCATCTACAATAGATACTATTAGACACATTAGCATTAGGAATGTGCTAACGCCTGCAAAAACTTAACATCCATTAAACAAAGTCTAAAAAGAGCAGATGTATTATTTAAATCAGGAGCATCTGGTGGCCTTGGATATGGTGTGACACACACATCTCTGCGGTTCGATTCTGTCGAGGAACCTTTGATCTTTAACACTGTCCAACAACAAATAACACTTAAAAATGTTGTTTGGAATCTAAAAATATCTGAGGAAAGAACAGGTTGCAGCTCAAAACAAATGAAATTAATTTAAAGTTTGACATGATCAGTCTCCTTTCTGTCTGTCTTATGCATGCATTTATAGATCTATGATATAATTAATTGAGTTAAATTCTGCACTGAGCATTGATCTTAAGCAACAAGCCACTGAGTTTCCAGGGAATCCATAATGTGTTTTATTGCTCCCCAGAAGCAACGAGATGAGTCATTTTGACAATATTTTTTTTAAAGGCACGATTTCTGTGTATGTACCATGCAGGGTTATATTAAAGTGCATTGTGAGATTCATTGAATTCCCTAAATGAGACAAATACTTTGCCGCATATGAGAATTTCCATCTCATTTGGATGTTCTGTAGTTAAATGGGAAAGTTTAAAAAAAAAAAAAAAAAAAAGCTACTCAAGGCTTCTGAAGACTGAATGTTGTTGAAAAGTAAAAGCTACTCAGTCAGAACCGGCTCCCCCTCCGGCATTAGGGCAGCAGCGAGGCAGAGGCCGAGGAGAACTCGACTGGGCCTCGCTGCTGAGTGTGTGGATATGAAATCCAAGGATGAGCGATGACAAAGGGAAGCCTGGTGGCAGTAAGTTGAGAGCACCTGCAGCCCTGGAGACCACAGCAGCTGCCTAATAATACATGAGCGATACTATATCGAACCTCATTAACTCCCATCATTGTATTCTGCAACTGTTGTAATGACTTTTTTTTAATGAGGATTCTTTTCATGTCTCGCAAGCAGTGAGAAACCGGCAGATCTCCTTTGTTAAAAATGGATGAGATGGCGAAGAGGATCGAGAAGGAGAGAGGTCTTTTGTGGAGCATTGCAGCAGCGTAGCAAAAGTAACAACTCTGCACCTTAAACAGCTATTTTTATTTCTTTCTTATTTCTTCGCATTTCATAGTTCCAAGGAAAGAGTGTGGAGTCTGGCCCCCCACTGGGCATCGAGTAGAGGTTCAGCTGTAGTGGCGCAGGCGTAGACATCAAAATAGATTTTACGCTTAGTTCTTTACTTTTAAACAATATCCTATATGCTCTTCAGCAACATTTGCCTTGGCTTCTAAACCTAGAACTGCTTCAGTGAGCCAAGTTTCTCTGAGAATATAAAGTTGTTTTCACTCTGGAAGAAGGATTACAGAGCTGAAGTCGACTCGTCGCTTTTAATAAATGCACAGCTTCACATGTGTAGGCCCCATAAACCACTTCGGTCGTCCTTGACTGTGACCTGATGCAGTCCCCCCCCACCCCCTGCACTTTACAAACATGCTGATTCAGAGCCAGGTGGATGACATGAGAGATGAGGGGCTGCTAAGACAACCATCAGTGAACTGAGGTGGGGCCACGTTTCATCAGCCCGAGCTGTAAACTGTAGATGTTTATCTGTTCAAGGATATATGGGCGCGTCACCTGGACAAGCTCCGGCTGTTAAGACCTGAGATTTACTAACCTTTATGTTATTTACAGAAACTAGCAGCATTCTGATGAAGCTAAAAGGCCACAGGTTTAATCATCAACACAGTTCTTGATGAGCGTCTTTGAGCAGGATGCTGAACTGAGGCAGGATTTATAAGGCTGACATTCGTATGAGGCTTTTTTTCTTACATTAATACAAACATTTTTATAAGAGCCCCTGTAATTGAACAGTTGTTCTACTTTTCAGTGTTCTGTGCTGGACAAACGATTTAAATGAGATACTGTTTATAAGTTAACATTTAATTAACATTTGTGCACTGCATTTTCTTGGAACTTATTGGCATTTTCACCAATTCCGATTCATCTGGGATAAATGTCAGCCTGGCCCACTAATTGGTCTAATTCCACACTAAACTTCAATCTTTGAAGTGGTTCTAACAGCGTAATGTCTCATTTCCTGTTTTAATGGTAATATTAGTTTTGTCTTTTTGTAAATGTCTGTTACCTTCCTAATGATGATTTTAGACTGGAGGAAAGGGTTCAGCAGCATTCAGATGACAAATATCCCAAATATTTTAACACCATTTTAACACACGTCCTTATTCATCCTGTCTATTATGTCTCGGCCCAATTAATACGAGACACATTCATTATAGCTAAAGTGCAGATCCACCCCCTGTATTTTCCTATTAAACACAAATATGTGTTCAGATTTATACTAACTTATATATCCCAGATACATTGTCTTTGACTCTGTACATATGTTGATCACAATTTAATTGCAAAAAAGAAACCACTGAACTACGAAGCCTACTCACTCACGGTAGAAGCACAAATATCGAGGAAAAATGGCCAAATCAGCAAAATCAAGCTGGCAGCCCATTCTGACTCTGAAACACTCCTGGTGGGGTTTGATGCCGTGTGGAGGACAGAACAAAAACATGTTGCAGCTGGAAAGCTGGCAGAATTCCTGAGTTACACCTATTTTCCTTATTCAACAGAAAAGTACAACCATACAACTTCTAAACCCGATTCTTCTCTTTACTCAACTAAGACTAGCTTTTAATTGCCTTGTTAACTTATAATAAAACATACTTCATCCAAACTCGACAGAAACCAAATAATATTCACCAAAACCAATTTGGTTCATGTTAAAGTTGGATTCATTACAACTTTGTGCAGTTACAGACAAAAGATTTTTGTGACTCTGAGAATTATAGTTTTGAATTCAGTGCTGCATATATCCCAACAACCAGGATTTTATTAGCTATTTTCATATTCATCTGCAAAAACAGTTCTCTTTACTTTTTGAGTCTCTGCTGCCGACTGAACGTCACTCTCTTTAATTATGTTGATTTCTGCGTCTCAGTGCTGGTGTTTAATATTCATGCCGTCATTTGTCTACAGGTAATTCCACAAGCCAGTGTGGGAGAAGTGCATCATGCCATCCGCACAACTTTCCAGAGGGTCAACGACTTCTTCATTCCTCCAACCAACCTCATCATCACTCACGTGAGGTAAAACAGCGCGCGCACACACACACACACTCAGCCACCTCTGACCTTAAAACACAGGCGACCTCATTGTTCGCTCATCACAGCCGTCCTTCTGAAGTAAAGGAGAAAAGAGCAAATGAGAATTCTAATGAGAATCTCGATGTCTGTTAATCACTCGCGCCCCAAAATCTGGAAAGGCTATTAACCTTTCCTCTGAACTTTGTCGATTTAGGTTTGCCTTTGTCTTCCTCAAAAATGAACCTGCGGTACACAAGATCGACCTGGAGACCTTCCACCGCGTCAAGACCATCAGCCTGAAGAACTACAGCTGCATACCAGTCAGCATGGCCTACACACACCTCAGCGGCTTCTACTTTGTCCAGTGCCAGAGCAAGAGCCACCTGCAAGCCCCGCCCCAGCTCCTCATCGACAGCGTGACGGACACAGTGATTGGTCCAAACCTAAACGTCACAGGGCAGCCTTTCGTGTCACCGGACGGCCGCTACGTTGTGACACCTGACCCGCAGAGCTCAAAGCTGATAGTACAGACGGTGTCGTTCCAGGGGGAGCTGGGTCTGAACCAGGAACTGGATGAGCCCGTAGCTGTCTCTGATCTGGCTTTCCAGCCTTCCTTCACGGAGTCCAACCAGCACGTGGTCGTGGCCACCTCAGGCTCAGGCACGGACCTGCTATTTGCCGATCTGTCCTCAGGCCGCACTGAGGTTCTCCGGAGCCTCAAGGAGCCCCTGCCCCCCCAAGCCTGGCCCTGGGGAGGCCCCAACAGAGTGGTGGTCTCCAGCGGGTTGTTCGGACAGTACCTGGTGACGCCGTCGGCCGAGTCCCTCTTTGTCCTGAACGGCAAACAGAGAACGCCGCACTGCGAGGTGTCAGACATCAAGAGCGGGAACACAGTCGTCTGGGTCGGCGAGGTATGAGTAAAAAAGAAAAAAAGAAAAAAACAAAGCAGGAGACATAAGGTGAGGGAGAGACGTGAATGGAAAAAAGGAAAGATCAGGCCAAATTACCTATAATAAAGATTTATGTGAACATAAGTTGTGGACTCAACCCTGGGACTGAGCGAGACGGATACACGCCTGGGTTTATTGTAACAAAAGTACACTTAAAAATAGAGTAATTGAGAAAACATTAAGAAACCCTGTTGTGATATTTCTATTGGGAGAAAGTGTCAATGCCGTTCAGTGCAACAGTGATCTATGTGCACTTAACTATACAGAATTGTACATTATTGCACTTCCTTCCATGTTATCACAGCAAATAGGTACCTGAAGAGGGGTTATTAACGAACTACGAACTATGCACAATGCTCACTTTTTTTAGAGTAAAAAGCTTTCCGATTTTGTTTATCTCAACAATGTTTGTTGTTTTCACCAGTGCTGCATATAATCACCACAAACTGTCCGTCTGTCCTGTCTGCCTTTAGTGTATGTGTGTTCTGAGTCCTTTTAAACGCTACCAGCCCATCTGTTTACTCGCCTTTGTCATGGTATTGTACTGAATCCTCCCTCTGAGAGCTTTCATTCCCCTCATGCCGGCAGAGGTTGGCTTTATGCACATGTGTAATACCCTCTATTTACATTGTCTATCCAAAGAGCCCGATCGGTCCATTAAACGTCGACAATGGATGTTTTGCTCGCGGAGGGAGCCTAACCAGAAATGAGCAGCACATCTTGTGGTCTCTTGCAATGGTATAATCTGTCCCCTGCTGTCTCTCACATTTATTCTGTACCTGCAGCACAACTCTGTGCTGTGGAGCCTGAAAATGCCACTTAGCAGCTTCCCTCAGGGTAATGACTCCGGTTTACGCTGACCCACATGCTGAGGCCGTGCCAAAAGTGGCATCAACTCCTCTATCTGACTGGCTGTGAGCATTTGTACTTCCTCCCAGAGAGCCGTGCATCAAGATCACACTCCAAGGCAGGTAGACTGCACTCGCCAGGTGGTAATTATTCAGCTGTAACAAAGAAAATATCTTTTTATTACTGTCTATCAACCACATATGCGCAGGACGAAAATATGCTGTATCTCAAAACTTAGCAGCCAGGTTCAAAAGTAAGGATCCGTTTTTATATAGCAATACGAATTTTTTTAAACATTTCTGTTTCCAGGAATACCTTATGGATTGTTAAATTACTAAATTGACAATAATTGTACATGTTTCCTTATTAATATTATTATTATTAAAAATGTGTGTACCTACTTTTGAAAAGCCCGGCACCATCTGTCTTGAGGCAGCTACCGAATAAACACCAGCAACTCTTCACCTATCCTCTGTGTAATTTGCTTTTGCCATTCGCTCTAATTATAATGATGATGATGCATTAGCGGCAAAAGAGCACCGCTTTCTCTACATTTGTAATAATGTCATTAGAAATCATTGGAACCATTGTGTCTCTTATACATTCCTGCCTCTTGACAGTAGTGCTGAGGTGTGTCGCTCTGACAACACACTCGATGGCTCTTAGATGTGTGCGGGCTTAAATGGGTTCCAGTTTTGGTGCAATGGCGTTTTCTTTCTTTTCCTCTTTATGCTGCATAGCCTTTCTTTGCGCCTCCCAGCCTCAAGCTACAGCTTAAAAATGAATGCTCTCTAATATTCAGCTGTCATAGATGTTTTTGTTGTTCTAAACTAAATCAGGAGCTATTGTTTAATATTCTGATTCATGTAGTGGCCCAAATATTCTCCTTTAATCTACATTTAAATTATTCTAATTTACACAAACTGCTTGACAATACCTGGATGAAAATTAATTAATTGCAGTCTCAGAATAACTAATACTTCTTATTTTTCTAGAAATCGCTAGATTCTACAAACAGCCAGCCCATCTAAAGCTTTTTAATTGTAGCCGGTATAAAACAGCTAGAAGCAAAATGGAGACATATTCCAGAGCAAAAACAAAAATCAACTGAACAGTAGCACTAAAGCTCATTCCCTGCATGGGAAAAGGAAATGCTTTCTGGTGCTGACATGTGATTGACAGCTCCCTGGTACATCCATTATGTAATCACAGCACAAATACTCACAGCCTTCAGGATTTAGCAGTTGCTGACCTTTTTTTTGGCGTGTCAAACAGATGAAACTCATGTTTATCTCTGGCAGCCACCCACAGGCCAAGATGTCAAAGTCCAACTGTACAGAAAGTCTATAAGAGAGGTGTCCCACTGTAAACGCAGCTGAAGTCTTGTGACTGGAATATATCTGCTCTTTTGTTTTGTTTTTCCCCAGAAACAAACAGCAGCCCAAATTAAATATTAATCATCTTCTCCTAATACGTAGTTGTGCCTGTAACTCCCCAGTGCGATGCAATGTGTAGGGTAGAAACCAAGCTGTGTAAGAAAAGAAAAAAGTAAACACACGAGTGAAGCAGACTTGTTGTTCTTGTTTGTGATTTAGGTATTTGCTGCTAATCTGCCATGAAAATCCATTCTGGTATGAAAGCCTGTTTGATGAAGGCAATGACTTATTGATGATACTGTTTCTTAGACCACTGTTGCACTGAGGAGAGAAATATAATACCTGACATATTTATGTTTATTGGATGGACATTTGTCTAATTGGTAGCCCAGTTTTCTCACTGTGTCAATGGATAAAAAAAAAAAAGTATTACTGTTGAAGTATTCCGGCTCTGATGCTTCCTAAAGTCACTGTCCCATCCAAAGTCACTCCCCAATGGCTCTAAATGAGTAATCTATCCGAGACATGCATGTAATGAAAATAGACCTTCGACATGATTATCATTGACCTCTCAGTGATCTCTCACAGTCACACACGGTTTACAGTTGCTTGTGAAACAGTCACTTTTCTGCCCTCTCATTGTCACGTCTGTCAGCTTATCTCTTAAGGTCGATTCAGCAGTGCGACATCGCTACTAGAGCCAAGGAGAGCAAGAACAAAGAGACTGCACCTGCGCTTGCTGATATAAGTACATTATTGGCTAGCTCATGTTGTTTTGTTTGGATCTACCTTCAGTGTCACATGACTATCTCCGTACCTCTCCTTTAACCCTCAAAGTAAGGGGCTGCAGAGCTGAACCGCTTGGTGTGATAGACATTGATAGCAACCACTGTTGTAGATAACATTGTTCATGTTTAGAACACGTTCAGACATGACAAAAACTGACTGTACAGTTTTCTTTATGCATTTTGTGTGTTCTGGTTTATGAGGGAATTGTTTTGTAAGAAAAAATCGAATTAAATATATTGTAAAAATCACTCGTTTTGCAGTGTCTTATTAAGTCATTGATTGCAACTAAAGATTGTTGTCAATATCAATTAGTATCAGTATTCAAATGTCAAAACATAGTTAAAAAAAACTTAATTTCTCAACTCAATATTCAATTCTCTGCCATGTAAGACAAAAGCAGCAAATCCTCACATTTAAGAAGCTAGAAAATTAGAATATTTGACATCTTTGAAAAATTAAAACTAAAACAAGTCATCAATTATCAAAGTGGTTACTGTTCAATTTTCTGTAATATAGATCTGATTGTTTCTACAGTAGCCCAGGAAGGACAAACCAAACACTGACTCTAGAGGGACTTTCATGTTTTTAGCGCCGCCTTAGGGGAAGGTATTCAATTGGTAGTAATCTGCATATTTTTTTCTAGTTTCCTTGAGACATCTTGAGACATCTTGGGCTTTGGGAATTTGTGATTTTCTCACAATTTTCTGGCATTTGGAGAGTAAACAACTAGCAGATTAAGTGAGAAAATAATCGTTAGTTGCAGCCCTTATTTATTTGAAACTTTCAGTAAACCAGAGGTCATGGTATTTAATCACAATCTTCAAACAAGAGCTCCAAAAAAGCACAGCCACCACTCGTCAGTCTGCCTTCAAAGTGTCATAGCTCACAAGGTCAGACAGGGTGACAATTTTAGCATCTGGAAAATGACTGGATATTTGTGCCGCAGAGTCGCTGTCTGCGATGTGACATTCATCCCCCGTCCCTGCCCACGTCCCAGCCACTGTCATTTATGGTCTCAGTGCACTGATGAGCTGGCATCGAGCTGGCCTTCACTATAAGTTAATGTAATCTATTGTCTTTCTGTGCTCAACACGCTCCCAACAATCCATGACCATTACTTACAACACTGCTTTACTGAGGGACGCTGTCAATACCCTCTCCATCAGTGTCAGAGTGACAGAAAAGGCTGAAGAGAGAGAATAAAAGACTTCCTGGAGCCAAACATCGGCGAGGCAGGAGAATCTGATCACACAGACAATCAACATCCTGTTCGCGCCTGCTTCAGTTTCCTATGAATCACAACAGAGCAGAGAGAGGAGGACACCAGCCTTCATCCAGCCTGAGTCTGCAACATGATCACACCTCAAGTCGTCAAATCCACTTCTTAAGTACAGCAAATAAACTAAACACAGTCTGAAACCAGTGTGAGCTGACAACAAGGCAGAGAGGATGCAGCCACAGTCTCAATCATTTTAACTCAATGAATTAACCTCCCTATATAAATCATGTTGGTTACACTTAAACTTAGCATTTCAAGTGTCTCACGTCCAGATAAATGAGATTTAAGACACTTTGGTTTACACTAAGTCACATATGTGACTCCCCCTGGCTACACACAAACGAGGGTCAGCCTCCTCCAGTCCACAGAGTGGTTGATAATGCACCTAAAGCTGTTTAAAGAGTGACATGTACCTTGTAACAGCTAAAGAATTCCTAACTCTCACATGAACGCACCGATGAATCACATTTTTGCACTACAAGAGAGACATTAGTTTTATCATCTTGACATTCTCATGCCGCTGCGTCTCCCATACAGATCATTCAAACTGATCAGGGATCAGGTTAAACCTACAACAGCTTGGTCGGACTAATTTCAGTGCATCGTTAGCCAAAATTGTTTCCACCGGCTGCTTACTGACAGTTATATTTGGGAGGAGTAAAGGTTTCGTATGTATCTTGGATGCATTTATACCTTCTAAGTGCAGACTGAAAATAGCTCGTAGCTAAATCGAGGAATAGGGAGAAGATGAAGGGAAACTGTCGACGTCGGGATGAGAAAGAGCTTCAGCTCAGCACAAAGGCATCTGTTCCGATCAGGTTTTATAGCTTCATGCAGGCCGCAGGAAGAATCACTGTTTCTTTTGCAGAGGAAAACAGTAATTAAATCACTTTAACTATCATGTAACATCCAAAAGGCTGTAATTAGAAAATATAAAATGAATAGCACTTTCATTTTCAGTACATAAAAAGGATTATTAGGTGCTAGCAAGTGAATTAAAATTTGCAAAAACAAGCATCCGAAGACTGGAAAGTTCTGAAAGCCACGAATCCCTGTAACCTGGTGACCGAGTAGCTCGTTGTTATCAACCCTGTCAACAGCCGCAGTAACTGTGCTGCAGTTAAACTACTCGCTCTCACTTTAAAGAGAAGGAACAGCAGAGGAGGCCTGGTTGTCTTCTTCTGTGTGGGAGAGTGTGAATCCACAGCGTGCCCTCACCAGCATGTGAGGGCCAGTGAGGCTTAAATTGCCTCAGCAGGCTCATTTTGGTGAATCTCACTCTGACTAACAAGGTTGCTAACCTCCAGAAAGAAACCCAGCGGAAAGCAGACCTGGGTCAAATATTACTTGCAAATGTGTTTTTTTTTTCTCACTCTGGTGGAACAAAAATGTCGGTTTGATACAGTTTTTTTCTGACTTTAACTGTTAAGAAGTCACAGAAATCCAAGAAATGTTAGAAATTCAGTTTGGACACATGTTTTATCACAAAGCTGTGTTTCTATCACATCAATCTAATCCTGAAGCTGTTTAAAAATAGACACGTACAGACACCAACTATCAGAAATCAGGCAAAGATCAGGGTAACACACACCCACGTTCATACTGGTGCACTGCTGTGTGTTCGCTGCTTTCTGCCTCTAATGAACATGATCCATGTGAAAGCATGACTGGAGCTAAACCAGCCCGTCTTAAGCAGAGACGCACCTCTGATGTTCTTTTTAGCTTTCATAAAATCTAAACTGCGGTAACTCTTTATAATACAGCCAGAAATGTACAGCGTCATTTAGTTGTATGAATCAGATACTTACAGGTACAATTTTACTTAAATTTGCATCAAAATAGGAGAACAAAAAGCAAAAGTACTCATTCCAGTTTCACAGTGATGTATGTATAATATATTACTGGATTATAATTATTGATAAATTGCTTTGTGCATCACTTTAATGTTACAGCTGGTGAAGGTAAAGCTGTCTTGAAAGTTTGGAAAAAGCTTGATTCTAACCGTTATGTTTTCAAGGTTAGGAATACACTTGGGTTTGAATTTCAACGTAATCTGGTGTGTCTTCTACAAAATCACTCACATAAACTAAAACTCTTAATGTTTGAAATGAAACGATCCTTCGGTCATATTTGTTTATCACCTGCTGTCAAATTTTGAAAGAATTAAATACTCATGATCACAACAAACAAAGCTAGAAAGAACAGGTGGTAATATGAAGTGACACACTGATTACTGTGTATATAAAGGAATCCTGTAAACTTTACTTTCCACAGTTGCATTTATAGTAATAATTTAGATTTGATGATTAAAGCTTCAAGAGTCTGAACATTTTTGGTTTAGCTACCTTGAAAGTGCTTGAATTGTACACTGTGAATAAATGAAAATGCAGGAAGTGGAAGAAAACTCTTGGGAACAACAGAGCAATAATTAGATATTGTAAAGGGAGAAGGTAATTATACTAAAAGTAATTACGGTATGACGTATTTCACGGTTACGACATCCAAAATATACATATAGAAAATGACATAGATGTACTGGATCAAACATAGCTAATGTTTAATGAGGGACAAAAGTATTTATTATTTTAAATTCTCCCATTTTCACTCGAGTTACACACTAAAAAACAAATAATGTGGGCTGCTGTACAAAGTGTTGATGATTTGACCATTTTAACTTCAGTTTTGTTCCCTGTAGGTACCCTGTCCTCTAAAGTCCACTCTCTCTCCATAGTCTGGTTTTCTTCCTGTGTATCTATGTTGAAGTCCCACTGGGAACCATTTAGTCTGCTACTGGTAAATTACACTGTATATTGTTGCCTGTATTATAAAGCATTACCACAGCCATTAAATAAACACAAACACTGAGAGGGATTATGAGTGGAGGATTAAGTAATAATTAAATTACTCCGTCTTTAAATGTGCCAACAGCAAAACCAGACGTGTCACTGTCAGTTGTTTGGCACATAAAAAGATGACATTTCAGTGAAGTTTAGGCAAGTAAACATTTTTGGTTTAAACAGGATTAATGTTAGGATTAGAGCCGGGCAGCTAATATGGGACGGCTTTGGTCTCGGTTAAATAAGGAAGCTCTCTGATGTTCATTTCCCTCAGAGCAGAAATTGTCTTGGCGTTAGCTTTGAATCAACCACTCAGACGTACAGTCGCAGTGCAGATTATCATCAGGCTACTGCCTGTTTGTGGTGATTTACAGTGTTTTACACTGTGTGAAAATCTCAGGGCCAATAGAAAACTCTGACCAGCTGGTCTCGCTGGAGGAGAAGTCAGTGGATCCCCAAAGTGGTTAGGATTCAACCTCTGGGCATCATCCACATCAGTAACAAAGTTCATAGACAACCATCCAACAGTGGTTGAGATATTTCAGCCTGGATGAAAGTTGTGAGCAACCAATACAAAGCACAGATGCAGGAGGTGGTGTACCCCAACAACTCTGACACTACAGCACCAGAACCATCATATATCAGTCTCTGCATCAGTGGTACAGTAAGTAGTGAAGACACAGGAGCTGTTGGACAGTCAGCTCTCTGTGTGCTGTTGTGGCACATCGCAAACACTCAGAAAGCGAATCAGGAGTGATGTTTTCATTCATTACAGCTGCTTCTCACAGTTCAGAGTAACAGAAATGCTGCCGTGCTCTGCCAGGAATCTGTCATCTGGCATCATTCACTGCAGCTAGAAAAAACAAACAAACAGCAGTGATGAATGTAAAAAGACAGGCGGAAAAGTACACAATGCACTTCTGTTTGTGGCTGATACGACATTCCCGAACAAAACCACAATGATCAGAGCGCAGGTGAGAGCATACGTACCTGTATGGATTAATTGAAATACTCAGGTGTAATATCTATTCAAAGTCTGCCATGAGTGTGTTGGAAATCCAGGCTACAAAAGTGATCAAACAGTAACGGCTATAAATCATCTTGGAAAAAAGTTTTAAAGTTTCTGACACATAAAACTGGATTTTGAGGGCGATTAGACTGCAAGTTGATGTTGTCACATGTTCAGAGTCAGACTCAGCCAATCAGATCCAGCAACATCGCACGTGGAAACCGCTATATGGCAACATAACGGCAATGGTGAAACAGCTTATTGTTCACGTCTGGCAGCAAGTGAACACAGATATTGTCCTCACATAGGTAGATTATTGAGCGTGATCTCCGCTGTACGCTACAGTTGGATGGCAGCAGGTACAAATGTGCACCTGAAGTGCTCTGTTTCGCACCTGAATGGGATCCTGAGGGAGCGAGGGGGGATTTCCAGGACTCCATCCTCTGCACCTTCTCTCTTTGTTGCTCCATCCACCAATAGAGGAATTGCCACAAAACTTTTGGAGGTGGCAGGAACCACAGTCTGAGCTGTAGAGCAACCAATCAGTGTTTTTCCTGAAGAGGAAAGTCGCTTGTCAGGACGAGGCTTAGCGCTGACAGAAACTCCTCCAGGGTGGGCTGGTGCCAAAAACAAATACAGGCTACAGATACAAATGGGGTGGCAACATATTAAGTCTGAACTTGGCACAGCTAAGGTTGTCCAAGTATTGACGCTTCCATACTTTTTCAGTACCGATCTCCATTAATTACACACTAGATACACAGCCATAAAAAAACAGTTCTACAATCAGATATTCAACCCGAGACTGCACAGATAAAACAACAGGGACGAAAATCAACTGGTCCTCAACCTGTGGCTGTTACTGCACTCTCTCTAGCAACTAACCCACAAGTGATCACCAAAGTTGTCTCAATTCGTCCTAAAGGGAGGCCCAAATGCCTGTACCTAATTTCATAGTGATCCATCCAATAAATGACTTCAGTCAAAGCCACTCAAACGGGAACCTTATGATGGCAGCAGAACAAAACTCAGCCAATCACTAAACTCAGTAGGGTTTATCCTCTGGGGATCGAGCATGTCAGTACAACATCTCATGGCAATCCATCTAATATTTGTTGAGATATTTCAGTCTGGACCAAACTGTTGCTGAATGACAGACCAACACTGAGCACAGGTGAAAGGACTATGGACACATTTCAATCAGTATTGAGTTTGAAAATCTGTCAGCTGTCTGCAATGAACTCATTACATAAATAAAAAAAAAGCTGAAACATAATAAGTGACAGAACATGTATATTAAAGTGGAGTTTATGTGTGTGTGTATATATGTGTTTCCCAGGACTAAAGCAGGACTGGTTTTACCTCTGATACAGACAGACTCAGAGGTTCAGATGATGAAATGATGAATATATATTTTTTATTGCAGTGGAAAAATAACTTCCAACACATCAGAATGGTAGAGTCGGTTTCTGTTGGTTGCTGATCTGACATGCGGCCGCATCATTAATAAGAGACACGGCAGTGATGCCTTCATCACAGTGGCTGGTGCTCATGTAGAAAGTAACAGAAAAGCAGCTATCGTCTGTCAGAAATTTGTCAAGAATATGTCAGCCATTAGTGCCAAACTCAAAAATAACAACAGCCATAAATATCAAATGTCACAGATAAACCTACAGTCGCTGTGTGTCTGGGCTGATGTGATGCTGCGAGGCTAAATCACTATCATTACAGCAGACATGCAAGTCATAACAACTGGTATCAGTGCCTGATGTGATGATGGCTATGATGAAGTGTCAGAAATAAAGGTGTGTTCGGTCATTAATGTGCTACACACATCTTTCACGGGAGAGGCAGTCCTGTGGCTTGTGACGAGGTAGAGATCTGTAAATCTGGTTAGCTCTCTCTTTGGCGGGTGGCGACGACAAATACTGAAAACAACAAACAGGAAGTCCTGCAACCTCAGCACGCCATGCACAACGCCGACATGTGACCACCAACCAAACACCTGCTTTTATGCTCCAGAGCTGGTCATGGATAATTGATATGATGCTTTGTGTCTCCATGTGAAGACATACAACACTTCATTTCAGTTAGAATAATTCAGCAGCAGGCAGGGACCCACCTCCTCATGGCCCTCAGGCTGACTGAAGGTAATGTGGATGAAATCTGAAACAATGAACCTGTGCAACCACTGCGAGTGCAATCACTCTTCCCCACATGATATCACCTGTGTTTATAGGCCGGTGGAATACGGCGTTATGGTTATCTTTAAGTCTGTCTAAGGAGGCTGGGATAAGTAATAGCTGTTAAATCACAGCAAAGCAGCAAGCCTTTATTTCCTTTTAGCCGTAGGGGCAGAGGGGCTGTTTGTCAAATCCAGCACCTTGATTCTGTTTCACAATGGCACAGAGATTAAACTGCGTGATTCAGTACTCGCAGCTGATGTGGGGTTATGATGAAAACACTGCATTTACGGTTTCGGCATTTAACTAATGTGCCTGTCAAGAACCATTTACAATAATTGCAAACTAAATTGCATCCATTATCCCTCACAGCCTTTCACATACTACAAATATTTTCCATTATGGTGGCAGCTAGTGGGACAATATCTAAGTGACACAATTTAAATATAATTTCAGCAAGCCTGTATTTCCCATTTACTATACCTGTGAGTATATGATAATAGATTGTAATGAACATTTCTATGAAGGCCACAGATACCTGCACACATTATAATACATATAAAATGCATTATGGTATCCTTTAATTGTTTTAGTATCAGGTTCACAACTGCTGAGCTCGTGCTCCTGTTTTCATGCTTCTACGCCAGCGACAGCCGTGGCCGAGGCATTATGTTTTCCAGCTTGTCCGCCTGTCCATCCCACTCTTGTCAACATGATGTCTCAGGAACGCCTTGAGGGAATTTTTTTTCAAATTTGGCACAAGGTCCACTTCAACTCAAGGCTGAACTGATTAGATTTTGGTCAAAGGTCAGGGTCACGGTGACCTAATAAAAATGTTTTTGGCTATAACTCAACAATTTGTGTGCTTGAGATCAGTAACTGTTCAGGGCTGGTTCTGGCTGTCTCCAGTCCAGTGTAAATTCAGTCGGTTCCTAGTTTAAGCTGCATTCATTGCAGTGTTTACAAGGTTAATAGCTCAGCAGCTTACTATTTTTACAATTGCTTCTGTGGCTTATAAAATAGAAGTAATAGTAGTAGTGTATCACAGCTCAGCAGACAACAGTCCCTCCACTGCTAAAAGCTAGTGATTCAGTCAGTGACTATGTGATTCAGTATTGTGGGTTCAGTTTGAAGATTATGCGTTTAAAATTTCATTTTCTGTATTTTTGTCTGTGCAAAGAATGTCTACCATGTTTAATGCACATAATGCAAAACAGTCCCATAAAAAAAAAGTATATTTCAGTTTATGGTAAAACTGAAAAATAGCACTAACATAAAAATGTGCTTTGCTGTGGCACTGTCCCAAACCTATTTGGAACTACTGAGGCTTCTGGCTTACCCCACTTCAATCGGCAGCCATCCAGAAAGAGTTTCTTTATACACAGCAGTCTACTGTGTGCTTCGTAGGCGGGAAAGAGCAGACGCGTTGGGTTCAATATGTACACACTGAGCTACTTGAAAAACTTGTAGATCCACAAGAAGCATCCTTAAAGCAAGAATAGACGAGTCTAGTCTGCTGTAGTTTTAAAGGTTTTCACAGCCGTGAGGGTTTGAATTTAGAGCAGATGCCATTTTTAATACAATGCTCAAGTTACATAAATTATTCCTCAGTCAAATCCAGATCTTTCAAAACAGCACTGTGTTGAAAAGGTCTTCAGATGTTCTGCTGTAATGTTTCCTTGCTACCAAAGCAACAATATTAAAGCAATTTCACTTCCTGTGAATTGCTGTTTACCAGTTACTGTATCCAAGAAATGGCAGTCAGAAGTATTTCTTTGACACAACATTAAAGTATTTAATTTAATGCTGTTTTTTAGCCATGCTATCAGCATGCCTCTATGGGTCCACCACTTTGGTCCAGGCTGAAATATCTCAACAACTATTGGATGGGTTGCCATGAAATTTGGCACAGATATCCTGATTGTGCCACATGGATAATCTTCTCATTTGTCTTGCTCCATCACGAGCATGTCAGAGAAATATCTCAGTCGATGTGTCCTCATAACTTTGAGGTTGACATTTGTGTTTTTTAGTTTTAACTGTCTTGACAACTATTGATTTTCACGAAATTTGGTAAATACATTCACGATCCCCACAGGATGAATTCTAGTAACTCTGATGACCCCCTCAACTTTTCCTATAGCATCATCATGAGGCCAAATTTCAGTTTGTCCAATACTTTGGCCTATGACAACACAATGAATGACATTCCCATCAACCTCAAATCTTGGGACCCACTGGCTATCATCTGGCAGCACTTCAGCCTCTGCCTCAGCCTCAGCCTTATAAACAGATATCTTCTTATGAATGCATACAAAATATTTAGAAAGTTGATAAAAAGTTATTCATCACCAGACACAGTCCATAGCTTCTGAGATTGCATTTCAGCCAATGTGTTCCTCCTCTTACCTGCATGCAGCCAAAAGCCTGCTCAAATGTGATTGGCCAAACAGAGAACAAATGGACTATAAACACAAACCTGAACACTTCCAATACCAAAATATTGTCCCTTGCCTACAGATTCTACATTAACATGCAAGTATGTGTTTATAGAGATTTCATTATTAGCAGCATGCGTAACTAAGATGGCAAACATGATAGGCACTATACCTCCTAAAAATCAGCATGTTACCATTATCATTATGCAAATGTTAGCATTATCATTTAGCTCAAAGCATGGCTGTTGACTCAGTCATGTTCTGAGGATTTCTGTGTGTTGCAGTGGGATGTGCACGTCAGGGAAACATTATTTTTATGGCAGAAAATCAAAAATTTAAAATGTAAGGTTATGGTGTTTTTTTAACTGACATCTCCAACACTCTGAAGTTGGTAGCATAAACACTCTTGGCTCTTACTAGTACATAGCTCCTAGCAAGTGCCATAAAACATTATCATAACTGAACACAACCCACCTACCTCACATATCCAAGCATAACATCACTTTTGTCAAGCAGAGGGAATGATAAATACTTCTGACAAGCTCATCCTATCCTTGCTTGTCAATACGCCTCTAAATTCTAAACTGTTTAAATGATCAAATTATTTTTCTGCAGAGCTGTGACTGTAACAAACTCACTTTGGAGGAAGAGTGGTTATTCAGTGACCATGAAAACAAAGCATGTGTATGAATACACCAAAAACAGAGGCATAGGCATTTATTTATTAACAGCTCAACTACATATGGCTGCCACAGATATGCCATCAATGGAGAAACTGTACCTCCTTCTTCCTCCCTTTCCAATCACTCCATCCCTCTCTCTCGCTTGCTCTGTTTATTTTTACTAATCAACTTTGAGCTTGTTTTTTCCACATCCCAATAAATGACAAGTTAATCCTGCTGGGACAGCCGGGTGGAGAGGAATATAGAAAGGAATTAGCAAATGACATTTTAACAAGGATGTCTGTGGTGATATAATGGGGCCTAATGAAAGTGATGTTTTCGCTGATGTGCTGACAGCATGGCAGTCTCCCAGCTGTACCCCTGTGTTAGCCTCATGGGACGAGTAAGAGAGAAAACAGAAGGGGACGAGATATAGAGACATGGAGGGGGCTTAAGTTGCACAAAAACAGCCTTTGACTAACAGGGAGGGGTGATGTGGTTTAGGCAATTAATTCTACCTGAATAAAGTTACAGAAATATCATAGTATTGGTTAAAAGACACCAACGCTGACTGCAAAGTCAGATGCTTTGTATGCCCAAACATTCACCCCAACCTCCTCCCTCAGGCTTTTTGCAGCTGTGCAGCTTTGATAAACATTTGCGCATCCTCATGAAATAGGTGGTGCTGAAAGCCTGGTGATGCAGTGACTATCTGTGGGTTGTGCAATAGCTACCAGTGGTTGTGGATAGCGTTCGATGTGGAAAAAGGGGAAAGCTCTGAGGCATTCCCTCAAAAATACAGAACTGTGGAAACAGTTTGACATTTGCAGAGTTTACTAACTGCAAAGTTCACCAAACTAAAACTCCATGTGAAGGCACCATGTGAGTTTATTTTCCCTTTCCTATGCTAATCCATTGTTTGGTGCCATTCAGTTGAAATGAATTGATTTCTGTCTGATTTTTCTGTCATAAATGCTGGTTTGCAACTGAACCACACGGCATTTCAAGCTGTTTGAACAAATAAACAATGCTGTTTTTAGCCATGCCAGCATCATGGCTCTGGGGATGCTAATGTCCATCTGTCGGTCGGTCAGTCGATCAACCACTTTGGTACAGACTGAGACAGCTCAACAACTGCTGAATGGAATGCCATGAAATTTTCCTTCATGGTCCCCTGAGGCTGAATCCTCGTGACTTTGGTAATCCCATTGAGCTCAAAGCACTGCTGTGCAGCCCCGCAGAGCTGCTGACATGGCTGTATACTCTCGTCTGTGAAAGTGGATGAGTGTGTTGGATCTTAAATGTGCCCAACCAGTCCATAATTTCAAGATTTTCATCAGATTTAACATTACATGAGTAATCTAACCTATAACGACTCTCAGTCTTTTTTTTTTTTTTTTACTGAGGGTGCTATATACAGTATTTAGCCTTTACACACTGCCAGCTCTCTACTCTACAGCTCTGTGACAGCACTAGATATGGCTGCTTGGTGATACACCTACACAGCCTCCATAATGGAATGGGTTTAAGTGTTAATGGGTGTTGAAGGGACTAAGCGGTGAAAAAAAATTAGATAAAAATAGATTTGAGGTAGACGTAGAGGAAGCAATAGCAGAAAGACAAGGAACAGGAGCAATGCATGGATGTGATTCAAGGTGTAAGAAAACAGAGTAAGGGGCAAGTTAAAAATAGCTCGTCTAACTAATCACTGTCACACAAGTTGTCAGGCGCATAGATTTGTCAATTCATGGCCTCCATGACATGGCAAACACCCACCTGCCACCAGTTGAGGGTTAAAGAAATGGTAAAATGCATTTGCAAGGAACACAACAGCAAAATAGTGGACAGCTGAGGACAGGGAGGCAGAGGGGAGCAATGTCCTCTAATGGATTTCGTGAAAAGAATTGCATTTAGGGCCCACTGAGGTGGAGCGCTTATATATCCCCAAAGAGTTCGCTTGTGCAGGGTGATGCAGGTAAGGTCAGAAGGTCTGCCCAAAAGTGAAAACTCTGACCTGCTCAAGCTTTCTACTCAAGATAGAGAATCTCAGGCATGTGTGTGTGTTGTCAAGAAAGGAAATGGGAGAAAGTCTGTGTCAAATGTTGTACAGGTCCAATCTGACATGTGCAATCAGGGACATCAGAGCCAAATTAGGGATGTAATGAAGTTGCATGTAATGAAGTTGCATGGAAGGTAAATAAATGAAATTTTTATGAACTATGTGAAAAGAAATTGAATTCAAAGTACTGAATTGGCTATTTAACATATTTTCCACATTTTTTAAAGAACTGTGCCAACTGTTCTTCACATTCAGTACCAGGATGCTCAAGGTGATGTGCTGCAGGATACAGTTTCTACTTCTAGTTGGGTGAAAGGAGAAAATAAAGCGTCAAACACCCTGAGACTTCCCTGCACTTCTTTTCATCTTTTTAGGATATGAGGAGTTCTCAAAGAGTTATAGCGGAAAAAAACCCGCAGATAATTGTTGATGTTGTCTCTTGACAGGAACTCTGCACAGCAGCTGGAACAACCGTGTCTAAAAAGTGGGGATAAAGTGGTACTTAAGTACCTCTGAGTTTGTCAGAAGCTCTCCAACAAAAGCACTCGAAGCTGCCAAAAGGAAAAATCTTGTTCCATCTCCCCGGCAGAATTTGACTAGTTGGTTGATAGCTGTGAAGCAGCCAAGAAAAGCGGTGGCGCGTCTCCCTGTCAAGATCATCTCATCCACATGTTTCTGTTCAGACAACTCAGCATAAGCAGGTGTAATCTTCAAAGTGAATTCTGCTGCAATTACACCCCTGAGTCTTTTTTACTCACCAGCTAGGAAAAGAAAGTGAAAAAGTATGATTTTCAGCACTGGCTAGACCTTTCTGTGAGGCTTAAAGAGTATATTTCCAGCAACTGAGCAGACTAATTACACTTTTTACTGTAAAGGTGCGACAGCTAGATATTTAAAACATCACGAGGGGCAGATGGTTTAACAGGGTCATGTTTATTCAGTTCAGTGAGTCTTACACTCTTAAATAGCTAAAACATGTGTGGGCAAACAGACATATATGTCAGACACGTGGGAAAAGATCATTACTTTTTCAGTCCGTCTCTGTAGAGCTGTGCGCTAATGTCACGGTAAACCCACCATAACTTGATTGGACATCTCTTCATCTGCACTCGCTTATAAGCAAACAGTTCTGACAGGTATTTAAAGACTTGAAAGCTGCTCAGAGAGAATCAGATTATCACCTTGTCTGAAATGGAGTCACACTTCTGGCATTTTCTAGGTGTTACCACAGACTGCATTTGTCAAAATGCTAAATCTAATAATATGCGGCTGCTAAACAGTTTGTTGACAACAGGAACTAATTGACGGGGGTAGAAAGTACCTCCATCCTGTGCTACATTACTGCTAAGTGTAATAGCAATGGAAGATAGTTCATGTTTGCACAATGATAACAGAACAAATTGGAAGTACAACAGTTGTAATATCTAATTTTCTCGAAGCACAGGGTTAGTTTTGTCCAGCGTGCGTGAGCTATCGCTGCCAGCTGATATAAATTCATTAAACTCTTATCTTGTCAGTTCAGTGCCACTGACAATCCATTAGTCATGAGTCTTGACAGGTGTGTTGAAGAGGGAAAACTGCGTGTGAGCACATTCACAGGTAGACAGCTGTATCAAGTTTCCACTTTAAAATGGAATATGTCAACTTCTGAATTCAAGTTTGCTTTTCACTTTTTTTTCCCACTCCCTGTTTTTCTTCAGTTGAGGGACAGCTCATTATATCTGCCTGAAATTCATCACATACTGTCATGATTCATTTAGAGGTCTCTGACATGTTTTTGTTGGGATAAGTGTCATGTACAAACAATGATATGAAGATCTAATTCTGTGTTGGTGTGCATGTTTTTTGTTTTTTTTTGCTTTGCATGTAGTTATTTAGTTCCTTTTAACATGTACGTCATGTATTTTCTTCATGTCTTGGTTAGTTATGGTTTGTTTGTATTATTGTACTGTATCTTTCCTTGTTAGTCTTTTTCAACTGCTTACACCTGCTTTCAACTCGAGATCCACACACCCCCAGCAATGTTTCACAGGGGAAATTATGTTCCATTTCCCATGGTTTTGTGTCTAAGTGACTAATGGGGACAACAATTTTTGAAACTGATTCAGGATTGAACAAAAAGTGCTGCAGCTGCAAAACGGGACGCAATGTAATCCCTGCAGACATTGGCGCACCGTCAATGTGCGTCCACTAAAAGCCACTCTGGTTTTGTTTAACCAGGAGTAACCAATATATCGCCCTCGCCAAAGCCACCAGACTCCACATTCAAACTCGACAGAAACAAAATAAAACCTTCATCTTTCCATAATTCCACCAACAATCACCACCAGCTCTGGTGTGGTCGAAATAAATGAATTCACTGAGTTAGATGTGAAAATATCAGGGGAGGAGTGAGAGAGAGATTTCAAACAGGCCGCGGAGGAAACAGCATATAGAGCCACAACACTTTCACATCTAACTCAGGAATGACTTTCATCCGACATTACAACCGGAGAGATTTAAATATGTTGGACTTCAAGAGATTTTCACTGAAAAAAAAAAACAGTAATCACCAGATCATGAAAATCCTGTGCCCACCTCAAGAAGGTGCTGTGCAGGAGGGGAAGACAGAGCCACTTACCAGGCCAGTTAGAGCTGGAGGAAAGGTGAAGAATGTGTGCTGACAAGATAAATAGCGAGCCAAGAGTATCAGTGTGCCAGGACAGCACAGTATACAGACAGACTGAATCTGTCACCAGCCGAGGTGACTGGGCTTGGAAGTGCCTGAGGAGACGGCTGTGGCAATGTGCTTTAAGAGCGTGGTCGAGAAATCACGCTGACTGTGTGCCTTATTAACCCTGAACGAACACAGTCAGTTTGTGTCTCTCCCCAGTTTTTTTCTTCACTGAACGTTCCAGACCAGGAGTTGACAGACATCAGCGGTACAAATACATATCAACAACACATCTGGGAAACCTCAGCGGCAGCCTCGGTACACCAGACATTTGCTGCCCTGCACTGGTTTTGGGTTGGAAATTCTGGAACACTGATGAAAACCTGCTGACTCTGATCAGTAGTACCTGATCTGACGTTTCTTCTAGTGCAACCATGAGGTTGTACTTTGTGTACAAAGATGTGACTGTGAGGAACGTTACTTCTAAACATTAGCATGTTGGCATTTTCATTGTGGGCAATGGGCCTGCCGACTAGCATTTAGGTTCAAGCACTGCTGTGCCTATGTAGAGCCTCACAGAGCTGCTAGCATGGCAGCCATTAGCCATTGGGGTGCTTCTAAAAAAAACATTTTTCACTGTTTAAATTGTATTTTATTTTCTTTACATGGAGGACAGTAATATTATTAACTTGTTGTTTTGTATTGTACGGCATATTTTAGTAGTGAAACTTTTTGTGTTGCGAGTATTTGGGGGGATGGGAGCCTCAACAACCTCCCAGGGTGGCACTTGTACAGACAACAACAAAAATGTTCTTGCATACTTGACTATGGTGTCTGTATAACTGCCTAATGTTTATATCCATCCTTGCTGGTTTTGAACAATGAGCACAGCTGTCACCTCTTTCCAAGCCAAGAGAGAAAATGGGAAATCTTGCGTGAGGAAAACAAAAAATGCTGTTATTGGTTTATTGATGTGAAGACAGGCAGTCAAAAATGCTTGATGAGAGAGGGGAAAAAAACAATGTACTGCAACAGAACTGAAGCACTCAGATCAAAAGAGTTGACTACAAAAGAGTGTCGTCCCTGCTTACGGCACCTTTTCTTCAGATTTGACCTCTGTAATTTAATTAGAGCAAAGACAATCCATGTTGTCCGGCCTGCCTTGTAATTACAAGGATCCGGGAAGCTTTCCAGAAAGAGGATGTGTCAGCTTATATGGGTTTGAATACAGCAGTCAATAACTCATCAGCAGTGACAGAGCACAAATACAAACAGGCAGTCAGGTAGGGACACAGCTGCACATCCTCTCACAGTGACACACACATCATCTCCAAATACAATTACACACTCTCTCACACACACCAAGCTAGATACGCATTGCCACATACGCGACCGTGTACAATCCTCAAACACACTCCTGTATGTACACAGAAAATACACTAACGTGCAGACAGGAGTGAGCTGTGAAATCCCAGGATTCAGCAAATGTTTGACAGCACATAACAGAGGAGCCAAAACAACCGGTGGCCACATGATCCGAGAAAACCGATTGATCCTCGAAGGGGTTTACCAAGAACATTCAAACACTACCAAATGTGTGTCAGCAAAGTTTACCTGGAGTTCAGAACTCGGTTAGCTAGCGCCACGCTATTCTTAAAAAGTGAAAGACTACAGCAACAGGATGGGCTGATCTGTGCCTAAATTTACTAAATGCATGACCTAAATTTACTAAATGCGTGACCTAAATTTACTAAATGCATGACCTAAATCTCTATAAAACACACACATCCCAAACAGCAGAGCTGAAAAAGGAATCTTGGCTATTTCTATGAAATTGGCATATAAAACTTGATCTTCTTGACATGATCCAAAGTGAGCAGGATACATCTCTGGGATGCTTGCAGGAAAAACTCTTCTGACAAACTCTATAACAACATGTTACTGCTCTCATAACTGAGGGCTGTATTTTTTATGTTCTTACACTGAAGGAACAAAGCACAACACAGACAACTACTGTGGCTCTGGACCTTTGTCATAAATTACCAGCCACCTTTTGTGTGGCCACTTGTCACACATCTGTTAATATATCACTTTCATTGATTAGCCTATTGACACTCAGACAAAGGGTTCACCATTTGGATCTTCAGAGGTTTTCACTAATTCATGCGCCAGGACATAATGATGAATGAATTTAAATTTACATTTAACTCAGCAGGCAATTAGTTGACCCTTTACCCGGAACAATTCACATGCAGGTCAACAGCAGAATCAGCTTTGAACCAAAATTACAGACATTAGAGGAAAGCGCTGCGAGTGCAATTAGCACTTAAACAGAAAAAAGTGAGCATATCATCATCTATAGCAACAGATTTATGGAAAATAATTCAGAGAACTGTCTGTTAACAAATTTTTAAAAAATGTGCAAAAACATTCCCAGCATTTAAGCAGCCAAGATGTTCATCACAAGCGAAAGCAAAGTAATTGAACGCTGAATTTATTAATTCTAGGTGAAACTGAACACAGTGACTGCCTGAGAAAGCCACAGTGACGTGATTATCACCCAGCATGGTAACAAAAGAAAAAAACGTGTTTTAGTTTAAAAAAACTGTCAGGTTTATAAGTAAAATGCCAGAGGGGGGTCTTCAATACATTTCCTTCCCCACACTTGTATTTTTCTTTGCCGTTCAGGATATTTGTGGCATAAAATCAAAAATATTTGTCTTATTATTAAATTATAAATCCTAAGAGCCAACACTCTTTAATGCAACAATGCAGAAAATGGGATCAGTATCTCCATTTCATGACCGTGATGGATGATTACCTTTATTACGGCCAATAAAGGCAAAAGAACCAGAGTTACTGCGAGACATTACATCCAAATCAGAGATGATGCATCAGTAAAGGAATACATCAGTGGTCGAAAACAGGACATGGATGCAAAGATAGTGAAGCTGAAACATTAACGATTAACATCTTCTCACAGAAATGTACTTTTGCAAAATAGACAGTGTGTTGCACTGGTTTTGTCTGCTCACTCCAACAGAGCAAAAACAGATAATCCAGCACAATTTCAAGCAATCTAAATTGTCTCATCATTACTCGGCTTTGGGGAAAAAAGTAAAAAAAGACTGCATATCATCCATCAATTGCATTGTTAGTTTTAGAAGGCAATGCTCGCCTGTGAGAAAGCCAATAGGCAATAGGTTTATTCTACACAAGCTACACATGTGGTTCAGCTGAACTCACCACTTGGTTGTCTCAGTCAAGAACTCATCTCAATGTGGTCTCACCCGTTCACATTTCTTTGCACATAAATCTTCTGCAGAAACTTAAAGAACAAGGCTGATGTAATTCTCTATTTTTCTTACTGTCAACAAATCCCATGTTTCTTAATATGTTCACTCACTCAGCCCCAAGCCTAGAGCTTCCTACTGAAGACATACATCTCTCGACGCAAAAATGCTTTTTCTTCTTGTTCCTACAGTTGAATGTTTGAGCCTCACTGTGCAGAATGATGTATGTGCAGAGTCTGAAACACATTCATCGACTGAAAGTTGAAGATTTCTCTGTTCTCAATGAAAATCTAGCTTTAAAGAGGTGGGCCTCAGAACATTATTAGTAACCTTACGAATAGATGGAAGTACTCATACATCTGAAACGACATATTTGCATCACAGATTCAGGATTTTTTAATTAGGGAGAATAAGTAGATGTAATTTTAAGGATTTCAACAAAAAAAAAGACCTTATTTTTGTACAAAAACAAATCAGAAACACATTACAAGTCAAAGTTCAGTGTTTTATAAACATCTTAAAACACTTTCAGAAACATACACTGCCAAGGCTAAATAATCAAACAGCAGGGCACTGGAGTTTTTAGCAAAGCCACTCAAACGTGAGTCAACAGTGTGTTTGTTGGGGACTATTTTCAGCCATGGATTAATACACATCTGGTGTGACTGGATTTACAGCAGCAGGACCATGCGCTATAAGTAGGATTGCTATAAAATAAACCACACTGTCCATGTTACAGGTACAACCACTCATTAATGAATATAATTATTTACTTGATATCGGACAACGAAGGACTACAATATCAAAAATGATATTTCTTGTTAATCATTTATAAGGGGATGCTCAGTCTTAGCACTCCTGACCTTTAAACACAGATCACAATTCAGTATTACCAAAAATCAGTTTTTCTTTGCTACAAGCAAAGATTTTATCTCACTGCATGACACTAGCTCACTTCCCTCGTCTGTATAAATTTCTTCTTCTTTGAAATCTTCAAACCCATATGGCCAGAAAATCATTCTATAACCAAGAAAAAACCCTTCTCACAATAAATACAGGTGTCACCTGCCTTGTCTGAGGGCTGAAAATGATGAATGCAGTTCTCTGCCTGTTATCCGATTTCCCTCCTCTGATGGCTTCCTTGGGCCTTTAACAGGTTTTACTGAATGATGTATGTCACGACTGCTGTTGTCAAGACAAGCTAATGCTGCGAGAACCCGGAGGAAGCAATTTAGTTATCAAAAGGCGAAGACAATGGGGAAGAAACAATTCACCGCATGCCAGATATGAAGTTGTAAATATTGCAAAACACACAAACAGGGACAGAGATGGATGTAACTGTGTCAAGGCAGGTGTGTATTATCTTCTCAAGCACAGATTTTGTTGGCTATCGTTTACCAAAATGTGGCAAAAATGCTGTGTTCCTCCTAAAGAGGGAATATGTCTGCTTTTTACTGCTGCAAAGCACAAAAAGACAAGAATTGCTGTCTATCTAATGTCCATAAATTACTTCATGACCCTCTAAGTTGACCAGCCCTTTACACTTGGTGACATTATGTGTTTTGTACAGATGGGATACTTATTGAAATCAAAAAGTGGATTGGAAATGCAACCAAGAAGCTCAAATAGTAGTGTGCTTTTGCAGTACAAAGTAATACAACATGTCATAAGAGTTCAGTATTATTATTACAATTATTATATCAGGTAATTTATTACTAATGACAATTAAGCTGGTGTCAAGAAACATGACAGCCACCTCACAAATGGTTTAAACTATAAACCAGCACAGGAATGACAATGACCAACATAAACCATCAACAAACTGCTCATTCCCGCACAGCATGATGGGAAATGTGGGCCATCACTACAGATCCATCTTTCTGCAAACTTTGTGTAAAAGAGGTGTGTGTGTGTGTGTGTGTGTGTGTGGCCATGCATTACTCATGTTGTGGGGACATAAATCTGTTTACACATTTACATTATGGGGACAAAACAGAAGTCTCCATAACATAAACTATGAAATTTTAGGGTGAAGAATCAGGTTAAGGTTAGGGTAATGGTTAGAGTTAGGCAAGTAGTGGTTATGGTTATGGTTTGAGTAATTCTCCAGGAAATGAATATAAGTCAATGTAATGTTGCAAAAAATGATGGGAACACTACGGTGTGTTTGTGTGTGTGTGAGAGAGTTTGTGTGTGACTGGTTCTGTTCAGAGAGCAGCACTCTGCTCCCCAGGTTGCAAAATGTCGATAAATATATGAATTGAGTGCCTTTTTATTGGGCATCAACTTTGCATTTATGTATGTATTGTTGAAAAAATAGACTTGAAGCATAAATAAGCGCTTCAGGTCGTGGTTACGCCTGTGAGACACAGCTGAGGTGCGAGCCTGCACAGAGCCAGTGCAGACAGCTGCGTACATTAAAATGAGAGTGTATCCATTGCGTGAGACACATGAGTGGAAAAAACACATCCGATAAAGCTTGTCAGCAAAATTCCTGTCAATACAAATCATAAAGTCAGTTAATGTTGCCATAGACACCAGGCTATGCTGAGGCTATACTAGCATTAGCGTTATCAGTACATACTTTAATATATAGCCAGATATAATGCTACTTGTACTTCTGTTGTTATTTTGGTAAAAGCAAGGAAAAGGAGCATATTACTTTCAAATGACTGTAACTAGTAATATGTCATGTATTACATTTTGAAAGGAACATGCCCAACATTGTCCAGACCATATAAAGCATCTTCACGTTCCCCAGACAGAATTCTGTCTGAAGTCTCTTTCTGGGCAATAGACCCACAAATGGAAGTACAGCTGTAATGCAGAAAATGGACAGTATCTTATATTGAAGTCCTTAAGATAAGAAAACGGTCATAAAAATATACTACTGAATGTCTGATAAACACTGACCTAAGTCTCCACCAGTATCCATGAGGGGTACAATGTCAGGTTTTGAAGGGGGGTTTGGCTCTTTAATCTAAATAGAGGTGACAGGTTACAGACACACAGCACGTTGATTAACAAGACTCTTTGTGTTTTCCCTTTGATTTTTCAAGAGCACTAGTGTCAGGCACTTCTTCACTGATTACCTTCCACTTTACCAGTAGACAAAATAGCAAGGTCACCAAAAAGTATTTCAAAGATGCTCCCTCGACTGACCCCACCTTGCAGGTCTCACTCACTCAGATGCCTCATTCGCCTTCTTGTTCTGCTAGCATCGTTTTGCAGTTGGCCAGCAGCTAATGGTTGCTGTCATTATCAATTAACGTGTCTTATCCTACATCCTACAACACATATGTGCATGTGGATTCAACATATGAGAGACTGAAGAATGTTACTTACTTCATATCTAAAGAGAGAATTCAATCATTCAAAGCTAAAGACTGATTATTTGCTCACAAAGGCTGCTAATTACACTCACTCTGTAACAATAACTATTATACTACAGTTGAATACTATGAGAGCTATCAATAGTTAAGGAATGACGTACCTTTTGAATAAGGTAAATAATGTTTTTTAAGAGTCAAACACAATGTATTTTAGTAAAAGAACAAGATGGGTTGATTGGGATGTTTTTCTCTTCTATCACCAAGACTCCTGCATGAGCCCCTGAGGGCAGATCTTTTGGATTAACACATCGGAGGTTTAAAGAAGCTGTCTTCCTTATTGTTATCACTGGCATCCTCACAAGCCCGACCTTAATTGGCATACTGCTATAACAGACAGAATTTCCACTGTATAAATTTAGACACCAATCCAAACTCACGAGTCTCTAGAGGCGTGCGAGGCGCAGAGCTACTTCTTCCGTGCATTTTAAGTATGCGTCGAGAACAGGCGAAAATCAAATCTTTGCACATTTTCTGTGTCAGTTTATTTTCTAAATAGAGGCGTCGGTTGAAATCTGTCAGTAGCAGCATGATTGAGAGATCTGTGACGGAACCATCCAAATCTGCATCCAAATCCCCTGCACTTCCCCAAAACTCAAAATCCCTCATTCCCTCCAATCGAGCCAGGCAAACTGACAGGATTCTCTCTTCCTCTGTCACTCTGTCTCCATCCTACACTCTCCTTTCCTCTTTGTTCCTGGCCCATTCTCTGGTTTTTCCAGCAGTCCGTCTTTTAATATTGCTCTGATGCCTTTTATTTCTTTCCCACTCTCTCCCTCTTTCTCTGAAGGTGGCATAGCTTTATGGTCGAGAGAGCTGAGATCTGGAGAGGATGACGAGGGAGTGAGGGGGGGAAAAAGGCAGGGGACTCATCTGAACTCACAGGCAGACAGCATGGCTCACTTGGTGCCAGGGCCTTGCGATGTGCCAGGCTTTGAGTGAGCGTGTGTGTATGTGTGTGCGTGTGTGTGTGTGAGAGAGAGAGAGAGAGAGAGCTTTGGCAGTCCTTCTGAACCGCAGGGCCAAGTCTACCTCTGTGCAGGCCCATGCATGGGTCTCTTTAGGGGTTCCCAACCTTTTTGGCAGGTGAGCCCACAAGAAAGACAAGAAATTACCACAATGCTTCAGTACTTAAAAGACTGCACATTAACACCACATTGGGCACATCCTATTTCTTCTACAGTCGTCTTCATAATCTAATAATAACGATAGTGATTATGCCTTCAGCACATTTACAAAGTGCCTTACATCACACAAGAGAGGCCACATTACAAAAGAACCCTAAAATGACACCAAGATAACAAAGATAAATATGACAAGAAAATGCCTTCATATTAAAGTGTGATGAGGGAAGTTGTGAGAAGTAGCAGAAATATCTATAAACGAGACAAATCTTGCATGCGTCTGATAACTGTTTGATCACATTACACAAATTAAGCCGTATTTCAACCAATCGCAAGGCAGTCCTTAAGGAACAGACTTCCCACAACAGGCACAACAGGGTTGATTGAGTTACCTAAACACATCACCTGCTATTGCTGTGGTATCGAAAGTTGAAAGGATAGACTGGGGAGACAAGGACTCCCCCTGACCTGACGCAAAGCACCTGTAGTCTCAAACACCAGCAGGCAGCAATACAATCTCACATTTCCAGCCTGGACAGACAAACAGCAGGTTTGATGCGTCTGACTTTTGTTGTTTAGCTTTATATCTACTATGTGACACTCAAATTCACTCCTCTCTTACAGTTGCACTTTATCCCTCATTGTTCCTCCACTCAACTCACTCTCACAAATTCAAACTCACACACTCATCCCCAAGTACAAACACACTCCAGAGGAGCCAAGGTCAACACACACACACTCACAGATGTGCATCTGTGGATGGCGGGTGATGTGAAAACCAAATGAAAATTACACAGACAGGAGGATTTGAGTTTACTGTCAACAAAAAAGAAAAAAAAAATCAACATAGCTGCAGTGGTTAATGTTTGCTTTGATCTTAAACAGAGCTCCGTCTTACTGTTTTGTTTTTTTTTATGGGCCCAGATGCTTATTATAGAAGAGATTGCACTCTCTGAGATTAGAGCTGGCTGAATTGAGAAAATGGAATGAAATCTCTGTGGGCTTCATAAGTTTACATACCTTCCCCGCTGGGCGTGAAAACACCTCCAGTATCACGAAAATCAGTGTTTCCCAGAGTGGTGCAGGTTATCTTCAAAATGCAATCACTTACTGATTATGATGGTTATTACTGCACATTGTTTAAAGAAATCCATTTTCTTTTATGCTCTTACAGAGCATGAAGTTAATGTATTGCCATTTGAACAAAAATAACACCTCCAAATATGAGCAGAAACTATTAAAACCTGTAAAAGTTAGGAGTTTTACATTCCTTGTTTTCTGAGCATGGGCACTGAATATGACATTCACCAATTTTTACCAGATCTAATGAGACTTAGACAATAAATGCAGCCTATACCATAAAAAATGCATCACTGTAGTGTCTTATCTATTCTCCCCATCCATGAAGTTAATTTTTTGTGAACTGTTATCTTACATAGCTGTATGATATCACAAGCAATATTTAGCACTGCCACATACAATCAGCTTGTTCGTAAACTAGAACACAACACATCTGCAGCAGCTTGCCTCCCAGTATGGCAAGGCTCATTACTCTTTGTATAGCCGAGTCTTGCTGCACCCAGTGTACAAACACATGATCTATCTGTGGCCTTTTAAGAGGAAATGTCAAATCAGCACATGGGATAAGGTCAGGGCGAGAGCAGCTGATGGGGCATCACTTCACACAGGAAAAAAAAAACAAAATAAGCGCACCTGCATGTTCACCACACAGCACAAAAATCCCCATCGTCAGTCATTTAGTCTGGTATTGATTCTTACAATTCTTTTTTTGAGTCAGGAGATGATTGGTGGAAACGCAATAAATCACTCCGCTAGTACCAAGAAAATGTCATCAAGGAAGTTCTGCAAAAGACGAGAAAAAAAAGTAATGATTTAACATCAGTGGGCCCAATGCTGTGCACAGAAAAGTAAGATTCAATAACAATTACTTACTTATGGGGACAAGTAAAAGAAACAACCACAATCACAAGCTTTTCATTGACAAAACAAACTGTAAATTAAAGTAAATGTTAGCTATGCAGCTATAGTAATTTGCTTTTAAATGCAAACAGTAATTGTTATATTTGTAAGAATAAGTGGAGGTCATGTGTCTTTGTAATTCATTTAAAGCTGCACAAATTCCCACAGGGTCAACATGAAGGGAAACTAATGTCAGCATTTTAAAGCCAAACTGAAATTCTCGCTATCGTTACTTTTTGAGTAAGAAGATATAAACTACAATGGCACAATGATGCAGCTATTGTGCATCTTTTTCTGTTTTCGTAAGAGGATAAAACTGTATTTGTGGAAACAGCGTCTACGCGTCACGTCTTTGAGTGTTAAGTTTGTATTCCTCTTGGAAAGTGGAGGCATGCTAGCCTAGCTTGCTAAAATTAGCACCGCTTCCCAATCGATACTGTTATTCCCTCGTGGTACTTGTTAAGCTCCTCCTGGACACTCAGTGCTGTGTTTGCCCCACATTAAGGAGGAGCGGGGTCTTGATAGTATTAGCTGTCTTTCATTGAACAGAATTTGTTTTGATGTGGTCACCTTTCACTCTGAGATTTAAAGGTCTCCAAATGTTGTGACTGATAAGGTTACTATTAGTACCGTTATATCAAGACGTTTCTGCTCCTTCTTCCACCACAAGTAATGCTTTACATGCATTGCACCAAACCCTGTAGCATCATGTTTTCATTTTATTCTTTTATGTTAGCCGGAATAAAGCCTCCACTTCAGTATGAAAGAGGGGAAAAAAGAAGAAAAAGAATAAGCAACAGCTCTTCTTCAACAGTCTTTCATTTATCATAAGGAGCCTTGAAGGGAAATATATATTACAGACAGCGAGAGAAGGGAAATTGCTGTTGGTCCAACAGCCATGCTAACCCTCATTCAATCATACAGTGTTTGCTCTTTCCTCTCTCCTTCCCTTCTCTTCATCTTCCTGCCTGCATATCTTCTGTCTCTCTCACCTTCTCTTCCTCCATCTGCCCGTCTCTCCCTCTCTCCTTCTTGTGGCCACTCTGTGGCTGCACTTTATAATGTATCCAAATCACAGAAAAAGAAGCTTGGTGAGGTCCAGCAGCCTGGAGTTGTGGGGCTTTCTCCTGAATTATGCTATTTGTTTTTCTCAATCCTAAAGGCCTGGCAGGCCTGCTTTCAACATTTTCACACATGTCCTGCAAAGGGAAGAAGAGAGGCAGATAAAAAGGAGGAGCTGGTGATGGGAGTGAGGGGAAGATGCGGGGAAAGTGAGTGTGGGTGTGTGGTATGGTGTTTCTATACTTTCTATACTTCTAGACCAAATGTGCTCAAAAAATGGGAACAAGGAGTTAAATCCTTTTTTGGCCACTTCCAGCATCTACAAAGGACTAGGTTAGGATTAGAAATCGGGGTGAAATTTCAAGAAGGAGTAATCCCCGGTAGTCACATGTGCTGTAAGCTTGTAACACCGGCAACAACACTGAAATGCTACCGGAGAGTATCCCCGGGCCCTGGGCTCAGCACTGAAACACAACCCAAATTTTGCAAATTTAAGTTTGGAAAATAACCAAAGCACTAATTTAGCTCACTCTGACTGCTGAAGTAGAATACAGTGACCAGTAATGCTTTCATATAACACCAAGCATTTTGTTATTTTAAAAATTAAAAAATGGGAACCTGTGTGGGAATGTGTGGGAATGCATTTACAGGGCTGAGTATCATTCAATACTAGTGCAAGAGTTTCAGTATCAGAACCAAAATCATGCTTTTTCAATACCTTACTTTGAGTAATACAAACAAATATGAAGCAAAACTTCTCAAACATTAAATGTTGTCTAAACACAAGCAGCCAATACAAAACCTAAATTAAGTTCTGCAATATTGTGATTTAAATGACAAAGAATAAGTGACTAAGACAGTCCTGAGGTTTGATACCTCACTTGCATTATTTGTGTGTGTATGTTTGTGCATCTGGCTCGATGTACATGATATATTTATCGTTTACTGTGCTTTGATGCCTCTGTGTGTTTATAACGGGCAGATTGGCCATCTGGAGAACGAGGTGATTTTCTGGGTGACTGACCTATAGCCTGGCAGTGAGCCAAGAAGGGCTTATTAGAGGATATGAAAAGTAATTACAAAAACAATGCAAATACATTATTTAACATTAATGATGTTGAATTATTTATTTATCATTAGCAGACTAACCTACCAGCTCCAAAAGTGCATCCCACCTTGCTATTAATTAGCTAGTCTCCCACTGCCAGCGTTTGTTTGGTGCAGTTTTTGCACCTTGTTATCCATCAAACTTTCATTTGACACTGACTGACAAAATATGGAGTGTGTTAATAAATCTGATACTGAATCTCCCTAAAAGTTGAACATGGAAACCGAACGTTGCTGTCACAAAAAGGATAGCTGTGTGTTTAAAACAAAATTCATCAAAAAACACTGCCTCTGTTTATAATAGATGTGTTTGAGTACCAATCAATTCATGTCTCGATACAACAACACAAAATACAATTCAAAATACAAGAAGCAGTATTGTTTTGCAGTATCTCTGTCCAGAGTGTGTGTAAATGTCTGTATTTGTGTGTTCATATGCATATGTTTGTGCTTTGCGTGTGTGTGTATTTGTGTTGTGTGTGTGTGTGTGTGCGCGCGCTAGTCCCCACTCCTCATGCAGTGCTGCCACCCTGACTCCCAGCCAGACACATATTTCATGGCTTGATGGTTTCTCTGTGTGATGCCAGGGCCTGATAGCTTATCTGTGGAATCCTCCTCACTTGCCTGGAGTTTAGTTCAATAAAATGCGAGAAAGAACAGCCATTGACAAAGAAGCCACAGTGAGGGGCGAAGATCAGATACAGGAGCCAGATACACCGCTCAGGTCGGGAGCCTTGGGTCAAAGCAGGACAGAAAATAATCCACCATCATGCACTTAAGCGCATCATACATCTACTTCCTGACAATACATGTAGATTTTCTTCATTCCTGCTAACAACAAACACAACAGTGTTGCTATTGTTCTGTTCACAACACAGGCAACCAAAAAGAAGAAGAGAATATATTTGTTTCCATCCTTTTCCCAATCCCACTCCTCCATTTCTTGCTACAGTTAGTGGATAGTGCAATTTAGAAAGACTACAGGCAATTTCCTACCTGGTATGATGAGCAGTACCATTTGTAGAAAAATCTAAGCTATAGCCTGTATAGCCAATATTGACCTTTGAGAATATATATCTGCCAATACTGTGGGGTGCTCATAGTTTGATTTTTTGGTTGTGTTGGTACAGGAAAGCGCCCTCTGCTGTGTGCCATGTCCATATGTGTGTCTGCTGCTGCCATATGTAGATGTACTTGATAGACGTGCCCATTGGTACACCGACTGTGCTTATACATTCCACTTTAGGTTTTCTGCCGCATAAATGCTAATGAGATGCCTAATCTTACCCCATGTCTAATTCTGAGAATGAATCACATTACACACTAATTAACCTACAATAAGAGGAAGGTTACTCCTTTTTTTCTTTCTTAAGATATGTTCCCTTCCACTGTTAATAGAGTGACAATAAATAAAAATACTTGTACTTTCCATTTTTGGTGATATTGCCCACATCTAGCAAATTATCACATTCTATTTCATTTGTGATTTACACGTCATCATCGGTTTGTTTTTATTTGTCAGTGAGCATATTAGCCACTATCAAAATATCTGCAATACATGACCGTCTAGTTGAGTTGAAGGCAATGAAAAATTACAATATGTCCTTCATGAGGTCAAACTCGGGACAGTTGCCAGAACAGACGCAATATTACCTGTTTTTTACGATTATATTTCAGTCTCTAAGATCAAAGGGTAATCCGTTTCAGGCTGATAATTACATGGACTGAAAACATAATAATCACATGGCATGTAAATTGAAGTGGTACCTTGCCCGTGAAGAATTTAAAAAAGAAGAGAGTGAGTACAGAAAGGGATGTTTGGAGGAATGCTACGGATAAACTGGACAAGGCTTTGAGCATTGTTTTTGGAACTGATGAACACTGGACATCGTATTTTTGCCTAATTACTGAGGGACAAGAAGAAAGGGAGACATGGGCACACACACACACACACACACACACACACACACACACACACACACACACAACTAGTGCTGAGTCAAACTCTACAGTGACACACACAACCCTGAAGTCAATATCGCTGCTGTTTTCCCCGACTGACACACACACACACACACACACACACACACACACACACACACACACACACACACACACACACACTGATGCTCAATACTCCAGACAACTTCTCAGGGTGGCATTGTTCAAATACACAGCTGCCCCAGCTCTGATTAATTCATTACAGGGCCAAGCACAGCATATTGTATGTGTGCATTGTGTGTATTGAGCCAAAGACAGAAACAGTAGGGTGGGAAAGAGAGAATGAGGGAAAGATGGCAACAGAGGAAAGAACAGGGAGAGAGAGGGAGCATGCAGAGATTAAAAAAAAAAAAAGTTAGAGGGTTAGAGAAAAACAGTGAGAGGGAGAGACAGAGAGAGGGGGGGAGAGAGAGAGGGCATGTCGGGTTCGGATTATTAGTGCTCCCTAGTGGTCAGCTGGCGGATTTATTCATATGATTTACAACAATGTTCCTGCTCTGGGATTTTGTGTTTGTTCCCACTCACATTGTATTTATCATGTGTGACTTTGAAATTGCCGCTGCCGTCGACTTTGAGCCTCTTAAGCAGGCTTGACATATACATCCACCCCTCCGCCACCACCCACCACACCCACATCAACTCTCCTCTAAAACACCACCCCGCCTCCAGTGGCTCCCCTGAAGCCGACACGCACGTACAAACGACCCAACAATGAATTCTAAGAGGCAGACTAATAAAGGCAATTGTGTTGATGTATGTAGCTCTTAGCCAGGGTTACTGTGTGCCAATGGACAATGTTTTGCCGAGTTCCGTCCCCATTGTTCCATTTGAAACAGAGTTAGGAAAATACCCCATTTATCGTCCGTCAAACAACAGGCTCGTGTTTCTATATAAATGTTAATGCTCTCTCCCCGAGCACACAGGGTACTCCAGGGGGGGTTTCTCTGAATACAAGGAAGTAGGAGCTGCAGCCAATGGAAGTAAAAACTACAAGGCAGTTTAGGAATAAGAAAGTAATCCAGCTTTTCAGTAAAATCCTATTTGTGAAAATGTCATGTTGGATTAATAAAAGGCCTAACGTGGTCATTGTGGAGTATTATTTTGTCCAGTCCTGAAACAAGGGAGTGAATGAGGGGATTGCTGTGCACACTGTCTTAAATAAAACATTTACAGCTAAAATAATGCTAAATAAAAAATTGTATACCATAATAATACCAGCATATGAATAAATAATGTGCATTATTATTATATACTTTATGATTAGTTGAGTTATCAAATTAAGTCAATTTTCAAGCAGAAATACTGAACATTTCATGGTTCCATCTTCATAAATGTGAAATTTTGCTGATTTTCCTTGTCTGAGCTGCCTCTAAACTTAATTATAGTAATCTGTATGTTTTCGGTTTTGGACTGTTGATCTGTCAAAAGACGGACTACAGCCGATGATATCACCTTGGGCTCTAGGAAGGTTTTCACGCTTTTTTGATGTTTTATGGGGCCAATATAATCAATCTATTATTAAAATACATATTAGTAACAGTCCTAATAATATAATGCAAGCACATACACACAAAAACATTAAAATATGCACAAATACCATATGTCAGAAATAAAATTGTTAAAAAAAAAAAAAGCTGTATGAAAGCTAGCTTTGTTTTAGTAAAATCACAGGATTCCTAGTTTGGCCTTCTCTTTGCTCTTCATGGTTTTGAAAAAACATTTAGAGATGTGCTGGCTTTTCAGTCCCAAGTTCAGAGAAGCCAACAACCAGTTCTTAATTGAAGGTTTGGGGCAAAACCTTGGATTCCAAATCAAACATTGGCCTTGGCCAGTCCTGACCAGGGTATGTCTTGGAGCAGTTTTTTGAAGTTTTTATGGCGAGTTCAACTCAAGTCACAAGTACCCATTAGCAAATGGCAAGCTGAGAAAGTCTTTCAGATCTGAATGCTAGCCTTTAAAATCATACAGCATTTTTTTTTTAGAAATTATGTTAATAGTTGAGATTAAAAGTTTATTTTTGATTTTGAAAGCAGTAGTTGATAGCAGTCTCACCACAAGGTCAAATCAGCTTTCAATCATACCAAATGATCTTCCTCAGCAAACAAGGTTTTTCCCTGTTGTTTAAATTTTCTTTTTCTGAGCATGGCTTCCTACCAACGCTCTCCTCAAAAGTTGAGATTTAATGTTCAGTCCATTCAGTAGCTGTTCTGCAACTCAAAACACGCTTCCTCAGCAGATGGCTATATATTGGTCAGAAGGTTTTTCCAACTACAGTTACTGAGGTCAAGAATGAACTTTCAGTCTAAAGTTTTGAGCCAATATGGATGAGAAGTCGAGTCTAAAGGGGCAACATGTAGCCTTGAGCCAAAACAAGGATTGTTTTCTATGCAACCCTGCTAACCATCACAGTCACCATGTGTTGACGTGTATTAACACCACACGATATGATACATTCAGTGGCTCCTTCAACTGCCACAATGTGGCCAATCTCATTCATCTACTGATTAGTCCTCTGTTGCAGTCGAGACAGTATAATGACCAGCAATCACTTCCTTTTACCAAACAATTCCCTGCTTCATACATTCATCTTATTTTTAGCATTGAGGCACAAATATGTATTCTAATAACAGGGTCTACCTCAATCTCCTGTCAAAGTGTCAGCTGCAGCTGAAAAATACAAACTAACCTTAAAATCAGGAGCTGCAAACAAACTCTACAGCAAGACAGCCAGCGAATACTTCTTCCCCTAACGAGTACAACCAAGATCAAGACCAACTAGAAGTAAAAACAAGCAGCCAGTCCACAGGGAGACCTCTCTATCTGTATTTCTTTCTCTCTCTCCAGTTCCCTCACTCCTCTGCTCATCATATGATCAATTCCCTTCATCTCTGCATCCATCCCTCCATCTACCCTTCTTCACTCTTTGCCCCTCAAAAGTCATGGAGGTAAAACTTTCATCCTCAGCACCTTGGAGACAGACAGGCATGCTAGAATAAACATTTCATAATGGAACTATTGATTTGCCATGGGTGGTTTTTTTTTAGCATTGCAGGTTGAAGTATCCTCAAGTCTCAAGGTGATGGAGGTGATTATATGAGGGGTTCATTTATTTGTTTATTTATTTCTTTCAATCAATGAAATCTGGGAAAGAAGTGAGGAAAACGCTGGAGAGATTTACTAGTCTTAACAAAAAATACAACAGTTTTAACAGTGCGCTTTATATCAAAGGATAAGTGTCATGAAAAAGGGCTGCAAAAAAAATATTTTAGAGAACAGCAGCAGAGTAAGTCAAACCAGAGACGAATTCCTTTGGCATTAAGTCAGTGTCGTTGATCTGTACTGTTCATTAACAGTCTTCAGTTTACATTTTCTTTCTCCTGGCAACAGATTTTAAAATTCACCGTTTTCCTGTTGTCACTGAATTGATGCAAAGTGCTTGTTTTGGTTGCTGATGGGCCTACAGCTCCTCCTGCTGACCAGGATGAAACACAGTGAAATGAAATAACTTTTTACACTCTTTTTATTGAGAAGCGTTTGTGGATGCATCTTTCTGATGTGGTTCAAGCATATAAAAAAAACTTTAATTCAATGGGTATACATGCAGCACGTATGCCATTACCTCCACCCGTGTAAGGCAGCTGCTAAACGAGCACTGGGCCTAGCAAAGCGACGTCACATTGGCATCTGGCATTATTGAAACATGAAACCTCAGTAGAAACTGCTGAATAAACCCTATAAAGTAAGAAGCTGTATGAAAGCTAGCTTTGTTTTAGTAAAATCACAGGATTCCTAGTTTGGCCTTCTCTTTGCTCTTCATGGTTTTGAAAAAACATTTAGAGATGTGCTGGCTTTTCAGTCCCAAGTTCAGAGAAGCCAACAACCAGTTCTTAATTGAAGGTTTGGGGCAAAACCTTGGATTCCAAATCAAACATTGGCCTTGGCCAGTCCTGACCAGGGTATGTCCCCCTATGGTGAATGAGTTGTTCCTATCAGAATGGAGGTACATGGGACCACATCTGTGAGATCCTTCACGTCTTCCAGTATAGCTCAGTTAAACAATACCTTGTGACATGAGGTGTGTCACTTGTGTTTTGTTGTACTTCATTTTTGATTGTTAATAATGTTGTTGGGGAGAACTCTGCTGTTTAATGTCTGTCTTCATCTGCAATGTCTTCTTATCTGACAGTTGCCACAGACACAAAGGGAATTTCCTAAAGCATAATAAATGAAACGCTTCTAAAATAAAACATGATGTGCAATAGGAGATCAGTGCAGTCTTTATAGAGGCAGACGATCAGCATCATCTCACTGATGTTCCTTCCTGACCAAAGATTAAAAAACTGCAAAATAATTTTACTTTATTCATTTTTGTTTGTATTATTTTTTATTTCACAGTATTTATCTATCCCAGATTTGCCTCACTCCCACAAACTCCACAAATAACTAAATGTTAGGTTTGTGGTTTGTTTCAGTGGAGAAATTGGTGTCCATGTGGTCTAAATGACTTTGCCCACTGCAAACAATAAAGTTCTGTGGTCTATGTGTGATTTCTTACAGCCCCTGACAAGCACTTTAAAAGAAAGAAGCACTGGTTACTGGTGATTTTATCACTAGCCTCTGCAACACCCTACATATGTCAGGACGCGCAAAATTCAGTGGCACAGAGCGAAACATCCACATCTGTTAGGCAGGCACAGCATGTGTTGAGTCAATCACTGGCTGTCTACATGTCAGGCTGAATGAACATGTCAGTATCATGTTTAAGTTGTCACCAACTTGCGCTGAGCTTGAACAGCTTTATTCTACGGTGACGATGACGGCCAGTCAGACGCACATGAAGACAGCTCTCAAGAGGCTCGAGAGGCTACTTGAAAGCCTGGACTGGAAGATGAGCTCCCTTCATCTTTCTCTCTCTCACACACACACAGAGTCCTCATATTCGCTCCCACTGAACCACCCCAGCTCTTTCAGACGATGCCTTCCTCTATTGCAGTCCTTTTCTTTTCTCTTTCTCCCTCTATCTTGAACTCCCCCCTTGTTCTCCTTCTTACTTTCCTCCTGTCTCTTTATTTTTCTCCAGCTTTGTGCTTTGATTCTTCTCTCTGCCCCACCTCTGTCCCTCTATTACTGTGTGTAGTTTCACAGGCTCTCAGGGTGCTTTGTATCCCCCAGACACAATGCCATCCATTCATATTACATCAAGAGACACTGACACCAATTATCTGAAGGGTACATAAGGCTGCACAACCCCATGATCCAGAGGATGAAGGGAGAATTGAGACAGATGGACACAGCGATGGGAGAAAGATAGAAAGAGAGGCAGATGAGGGAGCTTTAATATTAGTTTGAGGGTGAAAATATATGTAGACAGTCTGGTAAAGTTTTGGGGGAGTAACAAACTTTACTGGACCGGGACCAGCAGTTGAGAATGGCAGCTCAAATCAAGCATGGTAAACTTAATTTGTGTCTTACTGCTTTTATGTTTGAGGCAAAAGCCTTAAAACTCATCTTTCAAAACCTAACCTAATCCCAGGAAAACAGCGATTGCTGCCTGGAAAACCTAACTCCCGTCATGATTATTGTGCCACCAGCAGTTAGTTTCAGTTGAATGTGCTGTTGCTATAGCAACCCCTACTGATACAGTTCCCTCACAGTTGCTGCATAACATCTTTTATCAGATCTGTGACCAAACAAATATTGACGAGCATTTTTTTTATCTATTCCCCAAATGCTCGTGCTGGAGCATCATCTGTAGGTACTCTCTTTATTATAGCCGCTGTCCGATCACTGACTTGTACTTTGTACTTGTGAGTCTAGCTCTTGCACCTACACGCACAGTGAAGGCAGAACAATCACAGTGAACAACGCAATTAATATTTTAAAAGTTTTGTGTGTAAATACTAGTAGAATACATATAAATTTCACACAGTACTTGACATAAACCTTACATAAATGTGTAATCTGGTTTTATCCTAATACATTTTGATGACACAGCATTTTTTTTTGGCCCTTTGTGCATGACAGATTCAGGCAGCGGTCATACATGGGTTACAAATGGGGAGACTGGAGATTCCTCTCATTTGCAACCTGAACTTGTGACAAACAGTGTAGCCGCCACTTTATCTGACTCTTCACAAAACAATAATGATTATTATATGGTGTAACACCTTTCAGTGCAGAGTTAAAGACATTACACAAGCAGTGTTTCTTCTGTTAACTTTTGACTACTCCAGAACTACCAAAACAGTAAGAAAAATGTTTTTACTCTTCTCACATCACATCATCTCAAAGAGCACTCTCCCTGCTCTCCTTCATCCATTCATGGCACATTCATTTCTCAAAATTTGTTCTCCCTCTCTTGACTTGCTGCTCCATTTCTCCCGTTTTGTCTGGGCACTAAGTTCTCCTCTGAGGCGACTGTCATTGTTTTCCATTTGGGACGACTTCAGGCTCTTCAAGCATCTCCGGGCGACACAGAGGGAGATGGGAAAACAGGGAGAGGGACAGGGAACAAGGGCCGAGACCGGGAGCCAAGGATCCGTGTCCAATCTACCATGATGCTTCGCTCTGCAGCTCTGGGAGCGAAGTCAATCTCCCGCTTCATAATTTCGTTACGTACATTCAAGCTCAGATATGCATGGACACACGCAGCCACTATAGAAGTTCTACTTTTTATCACGTGTCCTTTAACTGCTGCCTCACATCTCAACTCCCCCTTCCCCAACTGTTCAGGAAGAGTACAGTTTTTCTGCTTTGGAGGTTAGTCTGTTTTATAAGTTGGTTGAAAGATTTAAGAATCTTTTCTTAGCATTAATTGGCTTCTGAACTAAGAAGACATTTGGTTTTGAGCTCAATTACAAGGACTTCCATGAAAAATACCATGTTTTCTCTCTATTATTCTTTTTTATTATTATTCCCTTCCTATTCAGAAGTTTTGGTTGCATGTTGACATTAAATCCCAGCGAAAATGGCTTTCAGCCTGCCTGCACCATGTTTTCATTTAAAAAATAAGATAAAATAAAAAAAACATGCAAAGAAGTAAAAAGATTATGGCTGCAACTCACAATTAAGTTTTTGATAATTAATGAATCTGACGATCATTTTTTAATTGATTAAATCTTCTATAAAAATCTCTAAATCTAAGAAATTCTTATTAAAATGTACCAGAACCTAAGATCTCCATCTCTTTTTGCATGACCAACAGTGCAACATCCAAAGATATCCAATTCAAAGTGATATAAAACAGAGAAAAGCTCAAAATGTCTTTTGAGAAGCGATGTTTGCCATTTTTTTACTTGTACAAAACACTTTTATTAAATTGCTTAATAAATTAGCAAAATTATTAGCGATTAATATTCCCTCAATCGAGTAATCAATTATTCAACTAAGTGTCTCACCAGTACAAATGGATCGTAATGCATTCACACATGCAACACACAATGACAAACACACACAAATACAGTACATAGTACATGCAAGACCAGACGCAGTGCGCACACACACTCACCATGCAGTCACACACACAGTGCATGAAAGAGACACTGCTGGTGAACACACACACAAATTATACGCTGCAAAGGACCTCTAACTGCTGCTGTTGCCACTGTAGGTGACAGGTAGCGAATGGTGTGAGTTGTGACACCTGTCAGACACACACAACAATGACAGTGTTGGACTTTGTAGTACAGTACAGCTGCATCTTACATCACTGCCACACAGTGTCATTATAGAGCAGACTGGCTCAGAGCTGCTGTTCCATCTTGTTTCTCCTTTATGTCCAGTATAAGTCCACGGCTGCTGTAAAAAGACCCCTAACACATTCTGGATTTCTGTTTTACAAGCTGTTTGTTTTCACCATAAGTTCTTTGACATCCCAAACAAGCACAATATAAGGAGTTCAGAGGCTGCATCTCCTACTGTTTTAGGTCAAGTTTTGATTTAACCCAGCTACTTCTGAAAATACTCTCCCAGTCAGCAGATGCAATAGATAAAAATGATAGATCAAACACAGATGGTATGCCCCCTGCAAACACACAACCTAGAAAACCTAATAACAGCCTATTTAATGGGTCAACCCTATGATGGGGTTTATGATGTATTGGGCAATCTTCTGCTCACACCCCGCAGCGCTGGAGCCCTTTTCCTCCCTCCACAACATTCATAAGGACCAATTCAGCCTGAGATACAGCAATCCGGATGTAGGAGAGACAAAGATGGAGGTATGAGAGAGAGACAGAAGGGAGGGAAGGATGGAAGAAGTGAATAAAAGGGAGGGTGAAAGATGTGAAACGATACTTGAAGAAAGAAAATCCATATTAGACTGACATGTGTTGTTCCTTGTCACTCACTCTGGCAGTGATGACTTTCTGCGAAACTAATACATCAGCTCTTGGAGGCCATCAATTTTGACCCCACCCTCAGTTGTTTTCATTAAGGATTAAAGAAGCATTATCTAATAGATAACCTCAATTGCCCTCAGAAGTACGGTTGGAATTAGAAAAACATAGTCGGTCTCTGGTACAGACCACGGTTGTTCAATCTTTTGGCCAGTATTTGCTCAGTGATTGGTATTGATCAAAAACACGATCAACCCCTGCAGAGGAAGGTTTGACAGGGGTGAGATAGTTATTCTGTGCCATGAGAAAGCAAAAATCTTTATCTATTTCCTTCTAAGTGAAATTGAAAACCCTTTTACTTCATCCTGAAGTCCACTGAAACCCAAACAACAACAACAAATCTGACTTTTTCTCCAATACTGATTCTGAGACTCAGGTTGTCTGAGGATACAGATAGCAGATCTGATACCAGAGCTCTCTTTTAATGATATTTTTCATGTCTGCAATGCCTCCTAGCTGCATAGACCTCATTTTATGCAAGTTAACACGAAACTGGACAAAACTGTAACACACAACATCTTAACTGTTAACCATTATAATGCATCAATGTCATTTAAATATTTGATCTTGTCTAATACATGAAGCACACACAGATCTTGCGGTAATATGACTGATTTTGTGAACAGATACAGACCTTACAAACAGGGCTGCACTGCTGAGTAGTCCAAAAGGTGATCAGAGCCGATGCTGCACTCGCTGCTTTTCCTTAAAAAACAAAACTGCCTGGCTAAACTAACATTTACAAACCTCTTCCATTGTGTTACTTTTAAGTCTAGTCATTAAAGGTTTTCGGAGCTGTTCCCCCTTATTTCAAAACAACCTCCAGACAAAAAGTGCTAAAAATCTAAATTGTATTGATTTTTGTCAACACCTGCATTTTCACAGCAAAAGCCTTTCACTACCATCACACCGAATTGCACTTATTGTGAAGCAAAAGTGCACTTTAAATGTCGATATCAGGCTGATGTCTGATCCGACAAATCAGATCCATTTTTGTGAATCCCCACTAGTTACACAACCGGAAATGTAGATGGAAAGTCAGAGTTTGGAAGCTGTATGTGAGCCTATATATGGTCTTAGATGAGCAAAAAAACATGAAACAAACTGGAAAAAATAGGCAAAGTATAAAATGTACTAAATGCATGTCCTAGTCTGGACTACATCACACTGGCCAAATGAGTCAAATGAAAATGTATCTAATTGGTGTTTAAGGTCAGTTCAATAGGGAGCAGACAGAGTTTCTACACACAGAAAAGCCACACATGCACCCAGCAGCTGTTACAACACATTGCCTCATGGTCCCTTTGGACTTCCTCATGTTTAAAACACACAATTTCCATCCTAAAGCAAATCAGTTATTGATCATTAATTTAAAGCCTGAGAAGAATTTTTAGACACAGCATTGGATTTTCAACACTTCTGTCTCATCCAGTTCAACTTTTCGCCCCATCACACGGTTTCTCTTTGTCAAACTTTTCACAAAGACACATCTAAGACAGTCTCTATGAAAATGATGCAAGGACAGCAGAGTTTAGATCGTCTTTCGGTTCTTTCTTCTCGTTCTTTCAGGTACTTTTCTCTCTGCATAAAGAGAATCATTCCACAGAAAACAAATACAGAATTTCCATTCCATTTACACTTATATATCATACATATATTTGGTTTTTAAGGAAACACAAACAAAGCATGCAGACAAAGTGTATGCTGGTGAGATGCTAAAATCTAGCTTACTCTTGCTGGCTCCTCCAACGTTACCATCCCCAATTTTTATACCAGTTGAGTGGTTGTTTCTGATGTTTTCTAAGCCCATTTTCTCAAGAGCAAAAGATTATCTAAAAATGAAGAATTATAATTTTGTAGGCCACTTACTTTTCAAATGCAACTAGTTACGTATTATTCAAATATACCAGATGCATTTTTTTGTCATCATAGCTTACACACAAATGATTTTATAGAGATTCCTACCTGACGCCTACACTGATGCTGCTTAGTCTATTCAAGTCATGGAGTCATGATGAATATAATCCGACCTGTCAGAGGAATAAGGATGATAAGTACCAGATTGTTGAATAAACTCTTAATCCAGTGTTTGATAGCTCAACCAATGATCATATTGGGACAAAAAGCTCAAACATATACTCCTGCAATTTCTTTCAGACACTACTAAAAGCCAGCCAAGATTAATCTCCTGCTTCTTTTGCTGTGACTGGTCCGTGAGAAAGTTATCTGCTGATGGAAGTTGTCTTCGGAAGGTTGTCTATATTTTATGTCTCTACATTTATTCAGTGAGGTTTACTGACTGTATGTTTCTTGCATTGCTAAAATGAATATAGTCCCATTAGTTCATTCTTTGCAGCTCTTCCTGTAAACTGCTTTAATCAAACTAGGTTACTGAGACTGTCAGACAAGCACGTTTTATCACAAACATTTAAAGAGAAATAGTTCACATGTTATGTCAATGACAAGTCAAAATGAGTCTCATTAAAAAGGTCTATTGTAGGTGGTGAATGCAGGTGTACCCTTTGACTTGCACACACACATAGATTGGGGAAAAGTACATAACAAAGCAAAACAACAGCTGTACGTTGTTTTTAGGGTCTTTTTGCGACATGGCATCCTCTCACATAATTACAATATTTTCTTCTATAGTAGTATAGATGCATTAAAGTAGACAGAACAGATACACAAACCTTTTCTCAAAAATGCCTTGCTTCAAAAAACTAATACAACGTGTCACAATGATAGAACTACATGAACACACATGCGCATGCACGCACACACATGCACCCACACGGTGACAGAACCGTAAGCACATGTGACGTACACATACACAATCACAGATATACAGTTTCCTGCTCACACAGTAGAATCTCAGTATTTCCTGCTCAGCATTCCCTTTGCAGTGACCATACAGACGTCTACATCCACTCACTCACACTCAGCACAGACAGGAAGGTGTGTTTGTGTGTGTGTGTCTAACTCAGATACTGGCCACTCAGTGATGTATGGGAGGTCAGTGGACTAAACATTTTCTCACTGTGGGCTGCAGGCTGCAGGGGTCTGCTTGGTCAGCACACAACTGCTCACCCTTATCAACACACAGGGAATACCTGCAGGACTGCCTCAGTTAGAAAGTCGCGATGAGTGTGTGTGTGTATATACTTGTGAGTTTGTGGGTGCCTGTGCCTCTCAGACAAACTAAGAGAGAAAGATGTTAAAGTGCGTGCATGCGTGCGTGTGTGTGTGTGCATGTGTGTGTGGGCCGGTGTGTATCAAAGGATTTTACGGAAAGAATTTGCCCTGCCAGTCTGCAGCTTGTTTTGTAACATGGCAAAAACATCCCATAAAAAGAAAATCTTTTTGACTATCAAGAGGAACTGACAAGGGATTAAGGTTAATTTTAACATTTTTCTGGCTACATGGTCAAAAGGCATGTCATACAACAAATCCCAGCCTCAGTGCATCCATTTCAGATACCATCTGGATCAGCACTAAACCCATTTGAATGCTTTCAAAGACAAGCATCATACTTATTGCTAGCTTTCAGGAGAGATATGTTGTTTTTTCATCTATCATTTCATGTTTTAATCTGTTGACAAATATGCTCAAAGTACTATGCAAGGCCAGACACAGTGAACATACAGTGTGCACAAGTAAAACACTAAGCAACTTGCTGGTTCATTTTTAATTTTTGCCTCCAGACCAGTTTTTCCCACTCTCAGGTCTTAAGTGTCCATCGCCATTATTAAATCCTGTTTCAAGACCCATATCTAAAAGCATCTTTTGAGACTTGACTGCTATTATCACAACATTTTCACAGCTGTACTGTATTGCCTAATTGCTGAGTTTTGAGATTAATTACTCTGCGTAGTTTCTATCTTATTCTTATTTTATATACTTTTCAATTACTTATTTAGTATTTTACTGATTATTTAAATTCTCTTTGTATGCTGTAACACCCAGAATTCCCTGTTGAGGGAGTACATTATTTTACTACTTACATTCTTTTTGTTCATTCAAGATCATTTTATTTTGAAGTTCTCAATGGAGAGTATCTGGCTATTACATTCAATACTGTGCAAGGATGAAGCTGGTATTATTCTATATTTTTCTTATAGTCAACGAATCAAAAAGTGCACCAAGTGCAGAATAACTAAAGATCCAATGTAGAGGTCTATGTGGTCATGTGTCACTTTCGAAGGGCAATGAAACAAGTGGTTCCAGATCTGCATCACGTTTGACTCAAAAATAATATTGTTTGAATAGGAACATGTGGGCGATGTACTCCATGTACTTTGTTCTGCCTGTTAACTGTGCCCTTTTGTGTGCCTGTTTTCTACACCACAGAACATTTCTCTGTCCTCCCACTGAAGCTCCTATTTATTACTCGAAGATTTCATTTACATGACAGAAAATGTGATGATTTTATCCCTTTGCGGCACACCTCCTCTAGGTTTATGGCTGTGTGAGCAATTATTCCCATGTGGCTTCACTGCGATTAGATTGTCCAGTCTGTCGCATAATATTTGGTGAAATGATGAGTGTGGTCTTAAAATGCAGATATTATGCATAAACTGTGCGAGACAAATTATTCCCCACAACAACAACAATTTTTGAGTAAAGATCTAGAAAATCAAGTTAGATAGTTTAAAACGCTGCAGTGGAGAGGAAGGATGTAGAGGACGGGATGGCAGATAAGTGAATTTGCATCCACGCCCAACAAACATGGGATCAATTATGGGTTTTATAACACAAAAGAAAATACTTACTCTAACCTGAAAGCTCCACTAATACATATTCTTTTATATTAAAAGGTGCCTGTAGGGTTAAGTTATTTTTACATTAGCACACATGCTCTCATTGGAAAACAGCTCCATAGTCATACTGGGACATCAAAAACTCTTTCACAAGAATCAAGAATCAAAGTCCATGAAAAGGGTCACTAGCAGTCACTATCCTACAGAAAACCCAGAGTCTGCAGCTAAACCTTTGAGCCCCAGTATAGTTAATTGTTTTCTTTTTAGGGCTCACTGCTACACACCACTCACATCAAGCATAACCAGAGCTAAAAGGAAGATGAATCCTGGACTCACATAGATCAGGTGGTCAGAAATTCAATTTAATTCATTAGTTGTCTCATGACACGCTCCAGATAGAGTAGTTCGAGACTATGATCTACATAGCCTTTATTGTACAGAGACCCAACAAGTCTCCTTTGAGCAAGCAATTTCTTTTAACAGGCAGAAACTCGAGCAGAACCAGGCTCTGCAGGGGGGTCGCCATCTGCCCCAACCAGTTGGGTTTAGACAGGTTCAACAACGGCTTCTAAGGCTCCTGTGTCTGAAGATAAATCAGTACCATATGAGGGCAGGAGATCATGAATTTTGTCTCTAATAATTAGGACTTTATCATTACAGAAGCTCATGAAGTCATTACATCTGAGGGCAAGAGGAAAACATGCCACAGCTCTGAATGCATCTGGTGTATCTGCTGGATGTGTAAGTCAGCAAGTATTTGCTAACCTGTGTGTCTGTAAATTTTTCAAGCCCAAAGTAGTGAGTCAGCATATGAACGAAAGAATGAAAGAAATAAGTCAGACACATTTAGCCAGTTTTTAGCTTGTTTTGAAACAAAATGTAACTCACTAAGGTTCTCATCTACCCCACCACTGAGACCGTAATTGCATCAAGCAATTTCTTATTTCTATTTGTTCTCCAAGACCTCTCACAGACAAGTCAATTATATCATGTGGACAAAAAATGCAGATATCATTTAACTACCAACCAGCACCATCATGTTAATCACCAAATTTAAACAGAGAGAAGAAAGAAGTGGGGAGGGGGCATGAGATGACAGAAGGTATGACTAAAGGTGAAAATAACATTGGGTGTGGGATGTGCTCCACATGTGAAGCAAGGATGGCAGGATGGGGCAAGCAAGACTCATTATCGGGTAGCATCTCTTCTGGCTGTATTTGTACGTGTTGACAACAGCACGGAGTGGGAGGTTGAGAGGAGAGGGAAACGAAGAGAATTAAAATGAAAGTGTGAGAGACAAACTATGAACTGGATCAAACTACATTTCTAGTTTACTTTCTAGCGAAGGTGTGTGAGAAATGCCCAAACTTTTATTTTCTTTCATATTTCTTAAAATATAATGAGAAACGTGGTCCCAAAACAACCAGTTCCCTTATGATTGTCATTCCTGACGGGGTAAAAGAAGATTAGGAGGGAGGGATGAGCTAGCACGTGTACTACAAGTTGGTATTATACTGGTATATATTCTTGTACCACTAAAGTCATAATCCTTAAGATTTCAGCCCTGGTTTAAACTTGCTGTGGGCGGGAGCAGGTGGTCAGAAATTGTTTTTTCAGTTTAAAAATGGCAGATATTGGTTCCTGTATGTGTGAGTCAATAATCACTGAAATTGAAATAACCACTGGTTTATTAAATATAAACAACACATGAACAGATTGGACATCAAGCAAGTCTGCTTACATGACTGTGAATGCAAGCATGTTGATCGGTGTTGCCATGGATACAAATACAAGGTACAGTGGCCCATAATGACAAAGCAGGACAATCATTTAGTCAGGTGATCTATAAAAATCAAATCAAAGTGTTGGCCCGATGCAGATCTCATGGGGGCGGGAGGTCTGGAACACACACATTGCGGAAGTGGGTGGTCAGAAATCCAGCAAGAGTGGGCGGGATGGGATGAAGAAAACAGTCCTGCGCAGGGCCTGTCACCTGCAACCTGCTCCATCTAACAGCTCACTGTGGCTGCTCCTACTAGCCCCATTGCCAATCTGCCGTATTCAAAACTGCTCCAAAATGCCAAACTAAACAATTGTCTGTTTCCAAAAAAAGGGTTCCTTGAAGCAACCACAGTCAGCGTCAACCTCCCTGAAAAATACAATAAAAGCCGCCCTGTGTTCTGCCTGTTTAATGCTTTTAATGTGAAGCAGCACCAGTTGGAAATGTTGGGTTTGCATTACCACCAACTTAATGCAGCTCTGATGTAAAGAAAGCAAAATAACAGTCAGCACATGTAATGTGAATCCAACACAAGAATAATGGACTCGGCTACTAACAACACAAACCTAATATACAGAGAGGTAATTACTGGGTAAAAATACAGTTAATGGCAATGCTTCATTTCATGAAAATGTTTAAGATTATAACTTATTCGTCTGTACATAAAAGAATATATACAGTATCATATACATTTCTATACATAATATTTACATTTTTATTATATTTTACTCTTCAGCTACAGGGTAGCCTGGAAGCCTCCGAACTGCAGTGTGTACCAGAAATCTAAATCGATTGTTTACAGCACAAAGGAAGATTGTTATATAGCACAAAACAAGGAGAATTTCCCCCCTTTTTTTTAAAATAATGCATAATCTCATTTTAGTCCCACTATTCCAGCTACAGAGACTGAAAGTCACCTTGGTGTTACTCAGCAAAATTCAGATTCACCCATTATCAAGGCCTATTATCATTGCTTATCTTTGTTCTGAGTGTTCAGAAAAAAAATTAAATGAAGCAATACCAGGGAAGGAGAGGATGAACAAGCAGCAAAATTGTGTTGGCAAGAAGTAAAAACGGGATGGTGGTGGACGTAGAAGAGAAAGGAAGAGAGGAAAGGTGAGAGGAAAATCAGACAAACGCTATATGGAGAGATGATGGGAGGTGATAAAGACATGGGAAGAGCAAAGAAAAGGATGCAATAGAAGAGAGGTCTGAGGCTTTTCTCCTGTCCAGTGCACATGATAGTGGAGTTTAGAGGAGATTATCCTCCATCAGACAACATTATACAAGCTCTACTTGAGTGGTCCCTTTACTGCTTTTCGTCCAATAAAAATGTGAACAGTGACAGGTACACATCACTGCTTTGACTACTGTAAGGTCCAATTCATATCTGTCATGTGAATTAAGTATGTATTATTATGTATTATATTTTACATTTTGATTATTTAGGGGAAAATTGGGTACTGAAAGAAAAGTATGAGTATGCTGCTTCCAAAAACCTAAAATAAACCACTTTCTGTGGGCCAGGGAGCCAGAGAGCAGACTATAGGTTAAATCACTGCTGTGTTTAATCAATAGGTGACAGAGGCCAGCAAAACAGGAATTAATGTATGTGAAAATGTCACATATTATCACTTTTACAGGCTTTGTTTATTAAACAATGCAGCTGTCGAAGCGTGTGTGTCTATGTGTGTGTGTGCATCAAGTGACACAGATTGTTCCAAAAACCCAATTATATGCTGACATCAACAAAACACAGCTTCTGCTGCGCTATAAAATCCGCCTCCAGTCCCCCAGAGAAAAAGCACAGACTGTGACAAAGCTGAAGTCAAGAACTGTTTTGTCAAGTTCACGTCAAGTCCACGATTGGAGCTGAAAGTGTGATGAGTTATAAAGGCGTTTAAAGTAAGTAAAGGCCAAGACCGAGATAGCATTAGAATTTGGTTTGTCTGTTCTGTGCCACATGGCAGCGCAGCATGGCAGAGGCCATGGAGGAAGATCCTCTCTGTAGATATAAAGAGCTCATTCTAAGATTACGCAATCACAATTCTCATTTTCAGGTGATTACACACTGAAGAAAACATACTCACGACTATTACATTCCATTTCTACCAGCAGAGCCTCATAAATCCTACACACTGGTCCTGTAAGCAAACAGAGGCAAAGCAGACAATAACATTAGCATTAAATAAATGTATATTTAAGTTTGGCAATTCCGTGCAATATTAAAAAGTAGTAAGAGAAGTACAGGGTGAAGTTGTAACAACAGTACATAAGAAACTGGAAAAGATTAGAAAGTAAGGCTGAAGTGGTCGTGAGCTACGTTAAACTAAATGTCACTGACCAAGAATTAGTAGAGTGGACATTGTGCAAGTATAGGATCCCACTTGAGCTGCAATAATGATTAAATCTGTTGCACAACAATCAATCGTTTAATCTATTAAATGTCAGACAACGTCAAGTTCCCATTGCAAGATCCCAAAGGTCAAAATATTCCAGTTGGTTATTTTGTTAACAGTTAAAGACCAAATGAATTCATCTTATAATGACATTAGATGGAGGCAAGCTGCAAATCATCACACTGGAGAAGCTAAAGATTACAAGTGAGCATTTGGATTTCATAAATTACTTTAAATGATAAAGCAATATTTTCTCATTGATCAATAAACTATTGTATCAGCTGTATCAGCACTACAGCAAATAAAGTGTAATATGTATATGTGATATTGCAATCTTTCATTTACCAGTGTCATAAAAATGACTTCTGAAATCACAGCAGGTTTTCGTTTCCTCTCCGTGGCTGAAAAAGCACTTGCTCATATCATTATTTGCCATCTCCAATAGCAGTCGGTATATCTGAAAGCTGGAAACTATTCAAGGCAACCATAAGGTGTTTACATTTTAGGCATTTAGCTGTCACTCTTATCCAGAGTGACTTTCTGTGGATGCAGCAGGGGAATAAATTATCAAACATAGCAAACAGCCCATACTGGCTAGACAGATACTTCTTAATGAAAGGTAAAAAGTGCAAAGAGAGAGAGGAGAAGGGTTTTTCTTTCAAGATGAGTATATATTAGAATGGGGTTGAGGAGGTAGATATGGGAGGGGGATTATGAGTGAGGAGCTGGAAAGGTATTTCCTGACAATATGAGTTTCTGGTCTGGTACTTCACTGAGCACACCGCCTGTGGCAGTTCACACATTTTGAAATGGAGCAGTTACTACAGTTAAAACTCAATTTAAGTCATCAAAGAACAAAGAAACCATTGAAGTTTGAGGTACTTGCATTTTACTTGAGTATTTCCATTTTCTGTAACTAGTTACTTCGCAGATTGAGATTAACAGTACAAAATATAATCAATAAATAAACTATGATGTATTATTATAAATTAAGATAGAACTTTATTGATCTGCATGGAGAATCCCTCAGCTGTAACATTAAAGTGATGAAGACATTAATGCATTAGTAGCGATCATCAAATAACATAATATATATATATTATTTTGGAAATGGGCCGTCCTGCAAAATGAGTACTTTGACTGAAGTAAAATTTTTAAAGTGGGAATTTTACATGTAACGGAATATTTCTACACTGTGGTATTGCTACTTTTACTTAAGCAAAAGATCTGAGTACTTCTTCCACTGCTAGTTACTAAGAATACTTATACCCTACCTTTTATGGTGCAGTTCAAATGTACACTGGTGCATTTTCCTGTTTAGATTGGTTTATTTAGGCTGACATGAAAGCTGTCAAACTCTGTTGTTACTAATATAAAACGAAATATGAAAGCGATCTTAGAAGCAACCTGTATAATTGGCATCTGCGATCTTATCTGGCAACTATAGTAACACGTATATGTGTCAGCATGTGAGTGATCAATCAGAAAAAACAGCAGCGTCTCATGTTAGTGTATTTTATCAGCTTCTCTTTAAAACGTCAGAGAAAAGCAGAAACCCCACAGTGACATATGAAGTTGAGTTGCGGCCTCACCAGAGTTTGATTTCCCCATGTGGGTCCTTGTCGCACTGATGATGCAAGATGACATCATCAAAGCTGTCTAATGAATTGAATTATCCGTCAGTCCATATGACTACATGTTTACAGCTCTTGGTTCATTTGGAAAAAAAAAAGTCAGCATGAACACGAACAAGAACTGAAAGGCAACCACACATCATACTTTTCCTTGAATTACACCAGCTGAACTGAGCTACAGGTGTGACAGGAAACTTAACCAAACCGCAACCTGCTTTAGCAGGACTGTAAAAACAGGTTTTTCAAATGTGAAACAAAATTGTTTGGACAGATACTTTTGAAAATCTGAAAAAGCATTCAGGTCATTTCAGAAATATTTTCCGTCACTGGAATGAAAAAGACATCGTCCAGCACCTGTCCAAATATCACACCGGAGGAAGATATCTGAAAAACACAGAATAGGTTCAAGGTTTGGTGTCAAAGTATAAGTCTTTTTCCTTCTTTAATGATTTTAAAAACACTTCTTTAGGCATGCATCAGTCATCTCCGGCTCATATGTGTGTTGTAGGGCACAGCTGCAGAGGAAGCTTTTCCTAATTAATGCTCAGCCATGGCCATCATCATCATTAAGAGCGAGGGAAGCTAATTGGCAGAATCTGTCTCCATTTTCAGGGTAAGGCTGAGGCAGGGTCAGCCACATCTGAGACCAGAAAATCTAGTAAACCAGGAACCAATTCTGTTGTTGTTGTATGGAAATGACAACTGCATGCACTTTGGCTTAGGTGCTATATATGTTTTTACTTAAGTTTGGGTATAAATGCACTTTTGTTATAGCTGTGTCTGTTGATGGATTGGGAGGAGGCTGCAGCTCACACAAGTCATCGGCAGTGGACAAAACAGAGCAGCACAGCAGTCTTGGAGGACATGAACTCCTGAACTTTGGATCCAGAAACATCTCTGAAGACCAGGAGGAGGAGCGTGTCCTTGAAATGGCTTTGGCACATTGGCTGCACAGTACGACAATGACACACTCAATATCTCTGTCTCCCTCCATGTGTGTCATCTTGCTCTCTATTACTTTATATTTATCCATCTCTCCTCTTTTATCTGTCTCTAATAGCCCATTGGTCTCTTTATGTCCTTCCCTCTATCCATCTTCTTTTCTCTCTGTCTATCAGTAACTATCCATCCGCTAACTGACCTCTACAAACCACTCACAAACAAGTGCACCTCCCGATCTGAGAGTTGTGCTGTTCTGGACGAGCGTTTGTGCTTAAGATTGAATATCTTCAGACGAAAAATCATTGGACACGCAAAAATACATACATCAGACACTCTATGCAAATGCAAAAAATATCACACACAGATATTAAAGCCTAAAACACAGACAGGTGCAATTATGGTACATGAACATGCACCATATCTGGCACTCACACATGCACAAACATGTAGAAATGCATAATTCTAACACATCCTCTTACATTACCAGACACACAATCATTCATTCTACTCCCGCAGAGAAACTCGGTTCTCTCTGCAGTCTATCATTTCATTGATCTGAAGAAGTGGAGCAGAAAGGAGTGGAAAGTAAAATGCTGAGGTGAGGCTGCTGAAGATGCTTCACAAACAACTGCGCACCATTAAGCCACATTTTAAACAGACAGGGGATGGAATATATGAACTTTGTTTTGTATCTGCCACTAATGTAAAAAATACTCCTTAGACAGTAAAAAAAAAAATAATAAAATTGATGTGATCATCTACCAGTACACTTTAGCTCATATTAAGTACATCTAGTGTAAACAAACTTAAAATGCTTCACCTCATCATTGTTGCCTTTCTTTTGACGTCAAATCTATGACATTTTCAGAAATAGCTAATTTCCATTAAAATAATTAAAGATTCACCAACACATTACAGTTGTCGTGTTTCATACAATCAATTTCAAACTATTTGAAACTAACATGTAATTTGTTGAAATGTACATGAACACAACCCGTGTGGCCTAATCATAAACTACGTGGCCCCCGCTGCCTCACTGAGCAACAATGGTTTGGTGTCACTATACTCGCCCAGTTTTCTAAATTTTAGCATTTTTTGCAACGCATTCTCACTCCAACTCGTCACATACAGACACTTGGTCAGGCTCCTTTTGGCGTCCCTTTTTAAGGCACTGGGTACCCCTTTAGTGTCATTTTTCAAGATGCAGTGCTCTGCAGTCAAACTAGCAATAATTAATATATGAAACTTCTGGTTAGCAACATCCAGCTAGATTTTTTACAATAAATTATGTTTTGAACAATAATAAACACGTGGTTAACGTTGTGAAATGGTGGCACTTTGGTTAAGTTTAGGCAACACAGCTACTTGTTTAGGTTTAGGACATGATGATGGTTTGCTTTAAAATAAGTATGTCAGTTATGTGTATGACTTGTGTACACAAAACCCGGTCTTCTGGGTGACAAACCTCTGCTTGACTCACCCAACCACCCCAACCTTGTCCAAATGTACACTTTACTGACTCTAAGTCATTTGACGTTTTGGGAGTGAGAACAGGATGTTTTTAAAAGCCTACTGGACTACCCTGTACGTTGAAAAATGAGACTAAAGGGGTGCCCAGTGCACCAAGGGGTCCTGACCAAGCATTCATGTGCGACGAATATGTATTGTTGGGAATGAGAACAGGTTGATCATAGCTTAGGTTACTTAAGCAACAGGACATAAAATGGGTCTGACAAAGAAATTAGTATCATACCCTGCTGGAGTTCAAGCCACAGCATGCTGTGTGTATATACTGTGAAGAACTTGGTAAGTGCCATGAGCATTGTTAGCCACAAGACCCAAGTGCCACCTACAGAAACCCAAAGTACATCAACAAACACCCAAACAGATGACATTACACACAAACAGTGTGGTCACTCTCCATTGTCCTTAAGTGAATATATTAGGTAGTGGCCAGGAAGCAAAACTTCAGAGTGTGCATGTGTGGCTCTTCAGAGCTATTTTCTGTTCTAAACACCAAAATCCAGTTAAAACCACTTACCAAAATAAACTTATCTCAAGGAATTGAATCCAAGGTCTTCTAACCTTCCGCTGGACAGTCTGAATTTTCTCTGGCGTCAAAGGAGACCATGCCCTCTTTTGAGTTATTCACTCAAGAGACAATTTAACATAACAATGATTCAGCAATGTACGTACATTACACATTGACCGATATTGATTTTTAGAGACTCATATAATAATAGTTTGGGGCAGGAAAAAGCTGATTCATCAGCAAACAGTTTTTCTGCAATGAACAGTTCTCAACCTAACAGGTTTGGCTGCTTATTAATTGGTGGAGCATTATGCTGCTCACGGTGTTGGTGCTCTCTTTCTGTTTGGTTCTTTTTGTCTCCACCACAACCTTTTTGAGAAATAAATGTATGCATTTGGGGTTTGGGCATGTTTTCCACAAGTCTGATTCAGATCAGATCTGAAACCCTGTATCCGTGTATACCTCTGCATCAGCCTGTGCAGTCTGCAACGGCTAGCACAGTTCTTAAAGTGTTGCAAAAAGTGTGAATAAATACATTTTTTTTTTAAAAAGGCCTCTGGAGAGCGTATCAACTATCACTACATCATATACACAGAGAAAAAACAGATCTTGTATGTTCTACTTTAAAAAAACTTCCAGGATGTATCAGCTAAGAGATACAGTATTTCCACACAATATGCTTCCATCATCTCCGTCAAGTGTTATCTCCACCTTTAATAGTGCACACTTTCTGCTTCATAGATCTGCATTCCTTTGACCTCAAAGGCATTAGTCTCCATCTCCTCCCGATCACAACATCTGAAAGCCCTGCTGCACCCGTGGGAGCCGGCATGGCATCCCTATGGGAATGCTGCACTTTTTCGTCTTGGCAAGAGGACTTTTTTTTTCCTGCACATGACACGGCCATGAAATATGACATTGGCACACAGAAGCTGGTGCTTGTACAGATGGGCAGAATACAGAACAAGGTTTTACAAGCAAAACCGTTCTGACGGGCAGGAACTGCCGGCCGTCACAACTGCTGGTGAGATGTGAGGTAGGGTGCCATTTCTGTCACGCCACGCTGTTATGTAAATGACAGCCCACGTCAGTCAAGCACGGAGAGTTAAAGAGATAGAGAGTGAAAGGAGGAGTGAGGGTATAGAGAGGGGGGAGCACTGACACACTGGTCAGTGCATTTTAATGTCAATTAAAAAGCAGAACCATGACAGGAAACTCTCCATAAAGCCAGGGAGCTGTGACGGAGTGACTAATAGCAAGGACAGAGCAACGCCTCCCCTTCCCTCCTCTTTGCTCCGTCTTGTTTTTATGCCCTTCTCTCTCTCCTCTTTCATTCTCCTTCCAGCTCTTTCTCATTCTTTCGCTCATTTTCTCTGCATGTTGTTACTCTCAATGTCTTTCCCTCAGCAACTCCTTGACCCCCTTGTGCTCTCTAATTTTTCTGCCCACCCCCAAGGCAAAAGATATGAAGAACATGGATATGGCAGTGGCCTTCACATGAGTCATGATAATGGCTGTCCCTCCTCTTGACCACGTCACCTCACCTTTCAGGTCCATCGAGAAGAACCAAATGCCAACTCTAATTTGCATAGAGCCCATTAGCTTCCCTCCAGTAACTTGAAAAAGGTTCTGAATCACCTTATTACGCACAGAGTAATTGGGAATGTGTTTCTTCCACATCTATAGAAGGGCTCCACACGTCCAGCAGAAAGTGAAGGCCCTTAGCTCCCGTGTTGAGATGACAACATTTGTAAACACTCACCATTGCTGTTTCAATGATATGGAACATAGGTAATTTTAACTGAGACATTGCTAAATGAATCAGTCATGGCATTTCGTCATATTTTACATCTATCTCCAATTACTGATGTTATATACACTATTTATTGAGTGAAAGGCTGAATTGTTTTCACACAGATATAAGTGCAAGGCACTGAAGTATATTTACACAGGACAGACACAGGAAATTTACTGGTGCTTTCAGTGATGCTTGTTTGACAGCAAACGCTTTACTACTATTTGCAAAACTTTGCAAGGCACAATCAATTTACCTTCGTGATGAACGTCTTGTCTTTGCAACAATAAAAACTACTAATTTACCAAGCTGCTTGCCTTTTATCCATTGCCATCAATGTTTAATGTATGTATGAAGGCTTTCAATGTGGTGCAATTTGATAAGGTTTTGTTGTATTCATTAGGTGTGACAGGCAATTGTGTTATTTTAAGTGCATGTTATCTGTTTTATCTTCATATTCTGTGGCTACATGTAGTCCAATATGTCTCTGGGTACGCATTCAGTTTCATGTTGCAGCAGCTCCAGTGGAATAGCAGGAGGTTGAATGCCTTGCCCGCTGACACTTTCACAATAATTGCTCAGGAGGGGAAATTCTCTCTTTCTCTTTCATCCTCTGCACCACAGTAAGAAACTTACTACTACTTCACTTAAATCACATCATGTCAGTAACTTTAATTATAAAAATGCAATATAGTGAGCTATATGAAAATGCATAACTTAGCAATACTTGAAAAGCAAAACATGCGGTATACATGCGGACATGGGACACGAACAGGCATTTAATTCACTATAAATGGAGCTAAGTTACACGACTACCAGTGTCACTATGCGCTACAGAAGTAGATGATGGGTAGACTGAGCTTGCGTGGGCAAGCTCGGGTTGATTCTTGAAAGGGCTTGTTGAGTCAGGTTAACCTATCTTGGGAAAAAGCTGTTACGGTGATATAAAATGATGTCTCAGAGGAAAGAGTTTGGAAATTTTGGCAATGCATAGCAAGAACAAAAAACTGCATCTCTTGTTGCTTAATAATAGGTCTCAAATTATGCATCTGGCTATAACTGGTCCCAAGAAGACACAAAGAGGCCACGGATGCACTCTGATAACTCTGATGATTATATTAATTAACAGCTGCTCCCTGTCCCCATCTCCCTTCATTAAAAATGTATTAATTAAAAGAAAAGGGAACGAATATTACAGTCCTAAAATCAAGATGAGAAGCAAAACATATGATTTCCTTTTTGAACATTTTTACCCTTTTTCATGTCCTCACTTCTCCCACTCCTTCTTGCTCAATTCAACTCCCACCATGCCTCCCAGGCATGTCTATCAAAAAGGACTCCCTGGTACTCTCTGGTAGGTACATGGTACCCACCCATGTGAGAGGAAATGGAATAAAATACAGGCTTTCACAACTAGAAGGGGGAAAAAAAAAAAAAAACAGCTAGGGACAATTTTTTTTCCGTTAACCCTAAACTCAACAACCAGACAGCGGGTTTGAAAGGCATGTTTTCTTTAAACATAAATCACCAAACTACAACATTTATTATCATCAGAAACTGTATAAACAGAAATTATCTTCAAATTTTCAATGCTCCTTGAACGAATCATGTGCTATGAACACTTTAGTCAAGAAAAATAACCAAATCAAACCTTGTGAAAGTAAAAAAAATGTGACAGGAGCAAAGCTGCCCAGAACACTTTTTTTTCCAAGATGCAAGAGGAGATCAGCTTGGTGCTTCTCTGTGATTTGGTCAACTGACACTTAGAATGAGCAATGAGGCTACATCTACATTCTGAAAAAAAAAGTATCAATATAAAATACAGTTCAGAGCCCCACAGGGTTTATTCCTCTATAAATTAAACTGATATCAAACTGCCATACTGGGACAAGGTAACCTAACTGGCCAAAACCTGCATTAGCTTCTGCTGATAAATAGCGCCATCCAATTTCTCTTTGCTACTTAGAAATAAGTCATGTTGAGCTCCCAACATGAAAATGAAAAAAACAAGATCACATTTAGCAAAAACCAACTTGACCTTTTGCACATATCATCCACAAATGGATGTGAAAATATCTCTAAGCAATAAAAATAGGTTCTATCAAAATAATTAAAACTAAGGAATTAAACTGGTATTTGTAGCACAAAGGCGGCATTGATGCATTCAACATTTGAAAGTGGAGTACAATCAGCCTGGCTGAACGGTTCAGTGGATTATACCTGCAAGTGGATTATACATGGATTATACAACAGGAAGATAAAGTTAAATGCTAGTTTCGGCATGAAGGACACCAGTATTCAAAGGACTGCCGAGTATTACATTGTGTGCCAGAGAAACAAACTGTTTATATGCAAATGCATATTTGTGTGTTACCAACACTACACAGCAGCCAAAGATTCAGCCTTGACCAGATCAAACTAAAGCATCATCTCATAGAGGAGTGTGGCCATCTGTTACGGATGTGTCAGATAACCTGAAGAGCACAACATCACAGAATCCAGTGATCCTGCAATCTCTCCTGTTAACACTACGAAACTGCTTTGGCCACCTCAGAAGGCATGACCGCAAAATAAAAGGACACAATCTTGGAGAGATAATCAGCAAAAGAGCCGGCAGTGTTCACAACCTCAAACAAACACAGGTACACAAGTGGTGATCTCAGAGCCGGGGATCTATCGGGCTGGGGCAGAACACATTTTATGCCTTTATTTCCCTCGGTGCAATGGGAGATAGGACCACAGGTTAGCATGGAGGATGCTCAAACAGGATGTCAACCCCCCACTACCTCTTACTGCAACTGAAAGCAGACAGAATGAAAAGATGATTGGTTTCTCTGAAAAGTCTGAAGAAGAAGAAGAAGAAGTTCTGTCTGGAGTTCGAGAGTATTAGATTACTGCTGAGCAACAGACTTGAGAAATTTAGCCAAGGGGATATTTGCTCAGGTAGATGGCAAATTTGTGCCAATGCAACAGAATCAGAGACTTTTGTTACGATACGTTTTTCTACAGGTTGAAGGCAGACAAAGGGGCACACGATCAGAAAGCTTTGTTCGTTTTCAGATAATAAAGGACAAACATGTAGCTCACAGACAGACGCTTTCACTGCCAGACAATTGCTAGGCAATACTTTAAGCCTCTGGGATCGATGGACGCAGCGGCACATCATCAATGTTCCTATTAATATTTTTGCAATGATAAAGCGCAGAAATATTCTTTTAATATTGTTGGAGTCCTTATTCCCTGAATATTTCCTTACGTAAAAGTGAGCTTCACTTACAAATTGCACAATAAATGAATGCTTTGGCCATTGATTATTTTATCATACTGTTTTGTTTTGATTGACTGGTTTGCTGCTGTGGGTGGTGGACAGGACAGAAGAGAAGCAGTCACAACATTCTTTCAATGATTTTAGTAGTAATGAAGGTCCAAACTTTCTATGTTTTTACAGAGAGGATTCATAGCTGCCAGGATTCAGTTGACCCCAAACAGCATCTCTCCAGCAGTCACTACCTCCTTCTCTGCTTTCCACCAGGGAAAGAAAACATGCACATTATTTAAATGTTGTAAATAGTGCTTTTTTTCCCAATATAGTCAACATTTGGTTTGAAAAAAAATGATTACTCATTTTTCATTTGTACACATCCCATGAAGCTTGATATAGTAAAATGAAGTCATTATTCAGTCCCATTTAAGCTCAGTCCTCTAACATTTCATGAGAGCAGAGTGAATTTTACTCACAAAACGGTATTAGATTTCAACTTTTCAGCTTTAAAATTATCTCTTTGCACGGGGCTCGAGGACAAATGGGCTCACTATACAGCAAGCTGAGCTATTTCTGCACAATTGTGATTTTTAACACATGGTACCATGTTATATGCAAACCAAACCAAGAAAATGCTCTTAGAACCCAGACTGACATTTTATCATCTTAGAAAAAGTACACACTCTTGTGCAGTGACACAACATGCATCTTTAAATGCAAGTTTAAATTTTGGAAGCTGGAAACTGACAAGAAATAAAGTCTACAGAAGTATTAGGGATGTCCAACACCTGAAAGCCTGATCCATTTCCAATGATTTAATTATTTGAGAGCTGTACCTCCTTGTGTGTTCATGTCAGCATGTGTACTAGCCGTGCAAGCACACCTGCACTGACTGAAAAAATACTTGTATTTCAGTGACCTTTTCCAGATACATACCTCTAAAGTGCTGCTGTTTGTTGAAAACTATATTTGAACTTGTTGTTGACATTGAGATAAAGGAGATAGAGATAAGCTGCCAAAATCCTGTCCAAAAGCTTTCCTGTCTCACCAGATTCAAACTGACTTTCCTCCCATTGATATTATACAACACACCATACAGCATTACACAAAACATTATAGGAAACAATCAAGGGAAAGGTGTGATGCATTATATTCTTAATGCAGAGCTATACACCTAATTAAACTGTTTCACTTATGTTAATGTAGGCCTGCTTTAAGTGTGCACTGTGCAGCAGTATTATGTAGGAAAAAACAACAGTAAATCTTGGATTTGTAGATACTGAATATTAAAAGACAGTCAACAGTCTCTTGTGCACCAGATGGTAAGTCAGCATAGACAGCTGAAAGAGGGTCCTGTGGACCAATCAGTCATTTGGCAACCAACGTTACCAGCATTCAGCCACTTCCACATGCAGTGACAGGAAGAGCATAGAGAATGGCCCACATCAAAACAAAGCTTTATTGTTCCATCACCGTTTACAGCATAATTACAAGAGGATTTATGCCACTACTGTCCCTCAGCTTTGCCTTGAGTGCAGACTTTCCACATAGTTGGGTGTCCTTGCAGAAGTGCCTGCTGCCTGCACACCTGGCACACCAGGGGAACCAGATTAAGATGGCATATGCAGCAGTTACTGGACGGCCTCCGCAAATGTCTGTCTTGGGACGGGCAATAAAACAGTGAAGCAATCCAGTCACACACCATTTTACACACATTTTGCTCAATATGCACACACACACACAGACACGGAGAATGTGGGTGCACAGATATGAAAACATATTTAATTTTAAATTTGCATTAATACCTATTTCACAACTCAAAGAGATAAAACGAAAAAAAGAGTCCATGTGATTAAAATGATAACATACACACTTATATAAGCAATTTGGGAGCATAACTTCTGGTAGTGTTTTGTTTCCTGTTTGGAGATGTCCCGAGTTAAATTTTCAACACTTTCAGGTGTGCCATCATCATCATCAGTGGGACAAGAGCCAAGCCATAATCCAACATGTAATCTACATTCCAAGTAGAAAGATATGCATGTGTGCACCACCAAGAACAAACCAATACTTCCACACTGATATAATCTCACTTCCTCACATTAACCTGCCATCCCAAGCCTTCTGTCTCCTTCCCTCTATTACAAACTTGCAGGAAAAGTGCGCCAAGTGTTGCAGTTGATTCAGCTGGTGTTATGACTACACACAAAAGTTGCCAAGAGCATTCAAGCAGGGATCTCAATGATAATAGAGAGAGCACAGTACTGAGGGGAACGGAGGTTTGGCAGAAGATGATGTCAGGATCATAAGAGAGTAGTGGCTCTGAGACAAAGAAAAGAGAATAGCATGAAGCTTGTCTTTTATTTTTAACACTTCATTTTATCAGGAGTATTAATTTCATTATCATACTGGCAGCTAAGTGGCTCAGATGGCTTACCATTTTATTTCTTTAATAATTATTATTATTATAATTATTGTCTTCTATTATGACTAACTTTATGATGAAATTCTTTCTCCTATCAGTCTTTGTTTGGATACATTTGTGATTTAAAGCTTAACATACAGATGTCTTTTATGCACATCCATGGATTTTATAAACACTGGGGTGAACTGATGCAAAAAGGTTTCTCGAAAAAACCCAAACTCCTCTTGAACTACAAATTCATCCTTCTCTTTTTTTTTCATACGTGCAATTATTCCAGGTTGGTAATGAATCTTTAAACTCTTAAACTGAGAAATAACATCCTCCTCGTTACAAATGGATCACTATTCAGGGCTGACAGAAATAAAACAAACACAGGAGAGTGGGTTGACATGTGAGTGTTAGCCAAACATCACCCACTTGCAACCATTCCAAAGTGTGCCCTAGCCATATTGGCCCTTAGCTATATGTTCTTATCTGAGTAATTTACTTTAATGACAGTACTAATACGTGAGAATACCCTCCAACTATGAAAGTACAGGGACACAATGGTGAAAATTTTCATAAATTGCCTTCACTCATGCTATAACACAGCCACAGCCACTTAACTGCCACATGTGGCCAGTGATTACATGCTATCTGTCCTCATCAAGACTAATGGCCTCTTTCTTAAGCTGCCTTATGGGTCTGACCTTTTCCACGAAACTGAATGCGCAAATTATTCTTGATTTCGTAGCCTATGATTTTTTTTTTGCGCTCGCGTTTTCTCCTCCCCCAGAAAAGAAAATGTGCTGCAACACACCAAAGCCCCAGTCAGTTCCACCGCTGCTGGGTCATACATCACATTTTGAGTGTATGGATTTCTAATATCTTGCTACAGCAGTCAAGATGATGTAACAGATATGCACTCTGAGCACATATCAAATAGATTCCTTGAGGATATTCAATATGGCTGCCAAGAGACATTTGATTAGATTATTAAAATAGATAACCTCATATACCTGGAATTACACCGTGAAATATCAAAACTACTGCTGGGGGTAATAGGGGTGGGATGGCATCTATTAATGACCATTTGAAAGAAGAAAGAAATAGGATTAAGGTGCTCCTGCTTTTCAATGGGATGTTCCCCCCTGCTGCCATTTTGCATCCCAAGTTGAACTGAACCCAGAGCCTACAATCATAAAGATAGAAAATGGCTTTCCCAGAACACAAAGGTGGTGTGAGTTACACACTAGCAGTAATATCACAGCATGAATATAAGCTCTGGCTGGAAATTCAGTATTTTTTCATAATAAAAATTTTCAATCATAATAAAACGCAGCTTTAACAGAAATAAAAAAAAATATTTCCAGCCACTAGACAACATGAAACAAGACAACAGCACATAGCAAAAACGCTATTGTCCCAAAGCTGCCTAATTCTTCCCTTCAGACCTCTCCCCATCCAGAGTGCAGTGATGTGACCTCACTACAAAATCTCCACTACTACCTTACCTCCACCTGGCCCCTGTCTGTCATTACACAACAGAAATGGGCTCTGTCTGACACTGCAACAGCAAATAAAGACCTGGCACCATTATAACATCCTAGACTAGTGCCCTAAACTGAAGGACTGTGTTCAGTGTAAATGCACTGGGCCCACATGTATGTGTTCGCAGGTGGTGTTTTCACACTGTGGAGGCCTTGCATTGTAACCAGGCCACCACAGATACAGACCCACTATCACCCGTCCCAGGCATGGCTCAGGAGGTTTCACTAGTTCTGTATGGGATGGCTGTTACCTTCCCTTGAATCACTCTTGGTCTGGGCCCTTGCATGGGGCCACTATGCACTGGGACACTCTACCAGGAGCTATTGCCCTCGATAACGCAGCTCCCAGGGTCCAAGGATATACAGACGCCTCGTCCATGGTAAGGTGAAATTCTCAGAAGATATGCACCCAAGATGTGGAATTCATCAATAAAATGCTACAATATACCATTACTATATAAACCCCGCCGAGCAACTCTACCAACTCTAAAATGCAAAGCAGTAGTCAAATAAAGCCACTGTAGACAAAATTATAAAATTCCTGAAGGCGGCGCAGTGTTTCGCCACCCTGACCACATTTCCCTGCATTTTCCGCCGATCAAAAAACTCGAGCCATCAGAAAAAAGGACAGCTTATTGATTGTGTGCTCCTGGAGAGTTGCTACAGCGCCGTCAGACTTGCACATGTTCAGGGTGGACAAAAAACATGGGAAATGGAGGCATTGTGGTGGACTTGAGCAAAGTACAAACAATCCTATGGGAAATCATGAGCACGAGTTTAAAGGCCAGAGTTGGTGTTGTGGTCTGACGTGCAGCATTGCTCGTGGTGCCATGGGAAGATGCGCCAGTGAAGCGTATGAAAGGGAAATGCTTAGGTATGCTGAGTCAGCAGCAGAGCACTGTGGCTAGGTTTGTCCTGTGGAGGTTAGATGGAGAGCATTTGCAGTAAAGTCACCCTTAAGTGTTTGCGCATACTATTAGGCTTTTTCATTTCACTTATCAAATCCATTATACAACAGAGATCAGAGGTTTGCTGCATTCTTACAAGTTAATTGTGATTTAGTATTGTTTAGAAATCCACTGATAGGTCATCTTTGTCATCCAATGTCCATATATTAGTTTCATTTTTGTTTCCAGAGACTGGGAATGCCATCGAATGTCATAGCCTGTATGAATGCACCATTTGTTGTTTTTACACTAATTACTTCAGCTTTTTTCTTGATGGAGCAGCTTTAAAAATTGGACGAGGGCATATCAGCCGACATTCATTACTGCACGTGTTAACTTCTTTTCCTACTTTTTCCTTCCTCAGACATTTCATTTTGATGCTCTTATAGTTCCTGACAGTGTGTCTTCTCTCCTCTCCACCTGGTTTTATACATGCACAGGCTGCCTTATGGCTCAACTCGGAGCACAGCAGGGGAGGGTTGGGTGTCGGGTGCTGCTCACAATGCAGTGCACTTTTCCAACACGTAGGCCTTTTAAATCTCATATCAGCTTTTACCTACAGTCAGCACCAGCAAGTGGAAAGGCGGAGAGACAGGATGAGAGACAGAAAGTGAGAGAAAGAGGGAGGGCTGGTGGGAGGGCAGGGGAGACACAGCCACAGCAGGGTGCCCTTCGCTCTGGCAGACTCATGCAGAAGTGAGAGAATAAAGAGGTATATATAGGGGAAAACAGATTATGGCGAGAAAAAAATCCTCCCAAATCCCCATCGGTCTTTCCATTTAATAAAAAAAAGCATGAGAAACAAGCATGTGACGGTGGGATGTCCTTGGTTGTTGCAAGCTCAAAATGTTCAGCTCACCTGTCATCCCTTGACTCATTTACTTTCACTCTAAATAGCCACTTCAGCAGCTAATACATTGCCCAGGGGTGAGTCTGGCTGCTGCTGAGTGCAATATTGTGTTTGTGTTTGCTGGTGCCATGTTAAAAATAACAGCCACTCCTTTTCCAGTACATAATTGCTGTCCAAGGAGGGGGAAAGGTAGAGAGAGGGCGAGAGAGAGGAAAACAATCAAGCTCATGAGGCTGAATATCACAGTGTGATAGAGATATTGAGCGAGTAGGGGGAAGGAATAGGCCAAACTCACTCTCCAAACTCCCACTGGGTGCTTATGTTAGTGGGAACTCCATTAGCAACGATTAAAAAGCCATCGCACTAACAGCATGTGAACCTAAATAATCACAGGGTCCTGTTTCATTGATGCCTCCCTCCCATTTTCTGATGAGCCAGGAGAGCGGTTGCTTTCACCTTGCGGTCCCTAAGGACCCTGTAATCGCCATTATGTGTGTGGAGGACTTAGGAGGGACCTGGTCAGGAAGTCAAGCTGTGCACTGGCTCTCGCTGGGATTCACTGAACCCAGTGAGAGATACCTAAAGCCCCCCACACTTTGCACGATCTCCTTCCCTACTCTTCCTCAGTGGCCTCTTCAACATCATTTGCCCCCACTGTGTGCTTCTGAAGCTTGCAGTGTGTAAGTGATATAAAACAACCTTGCAACCCACCAGCAGTACCTTCTATATCCATCCCCAGAGCCAACACACAGAGGAAGACTGAAGCTGAAAATATCTGCACATGACTTTTTCTTTCCTTCTGCCTCAATGAAAATTCTAATAAAACGGAAAAATAAAATGGAATGAAGACAGCCTATAGGTGCTGTTTGACTAGAGACCATTTCCTTGCCTGAATCCACCCCACGGCCAAGCTTTTTACTGGTTGCTTGTGACCTTGTATAACCTCAACCTGAACTTTCTCAAACTCACTCCCTTCGACTCACACAACGTTCAGTTAACCCACTGGCATACTTGGACACCTGCAATGCCACCAAGAGATTAATTATTTCTACGAGAGAAAACTTAAAAAGGATAAAAGCAACATCAAAACTAATGATGAGATTCCAGGAGTGAGATCTAAGCCAGATTTCATAGCTCTAACTGGCTGCAATGATATCACACACAAGCTTTTGTCCTTTGGCTGATAAACTAGGTGGCCATCTTGTTCTGTCCCATTGGCATCATTTGAGTAAAAAACATTGTTTGAATGCCAAAACTGGGCTATCTTGTTCTGAAGAAGTTGTATTTTGTTTTTTATGACCACAAATCTCTAGTCTAGTCTCTTTGAATCACTACCAAAGTAAGTAAAGTGATTCTATCTTGCTTTCGTAGCTTGTATCATACAGTATGCATTAATTAAGGCAAAGAAAACACCACATCGCAGAGAAAACAACTCTTGTGTGTTTGCTTTAACCAATTAAACCTCTTTGGACACTTACAAAGTAAGCCAATGTGTTGAGGAAAAGTAGAATCTCTACCCTGACATTATTCTGTTCTACTCTGGTGATTTTCAATAATGTAACCACCCCACAATTGAGCAGATCTGATGATGCAGACGTCCAGGCAGCGTGGGCTTAATGCAGCGAGAGCCGGCAAAAGCTAATGGACAGGCAGGAATTTAGGAGACCAGAGTTATACATCTTTCATGCTCTCCTAAGCACGGCCCAATTTGAATATTTCTGATATGCTATTTATGCTCACTGCGGCAGCAGGGATAGGGAGAGAGACACAGGGTTAGAACCAGCAAGGGAGAGAGGGAGATGAGTGAGTGTGTGTGTGTGTTTCAGAGTGTTATGATGTAAATTGCATTTGTGTGGAGAAGACAGAAGAGAGTACGATGCATCTATTAGGATAGCATAATAGGCACAACCAGAGCACCCTGCTTCATAATTTAACAGAGATTTAATTGGAACTGAAATACCACCATCATAAACCAAAATGAACCTGGAATTATAGCTGCACCCAGATAGTCTTCATACATAAACTGTAAGTGCTTTGATCTGAATTTCAATAGTTTAACAGGTAAATATTTCCCCAGTGACAATACATTAATATTCAATGATACTTATTCCTTCACATTTTGAAGAGACAGTCATCATTGCTGAAAATATTATCTAGTGCAGTTACGCATAAAGCCAGAGGTTCCCTGCTTATTGTACATCGTCTGAATTCCTGTTTAAATAATGTCTCTGTCCGAGTTGTTACTTTGTGTTTATACACAGCCTGGCCAAAAAAAAAGTCACCACCAAATAAAAAGGTCATACACTGGCATTGAAGCCTTTTTTTTCCGGTTAGCCTCACTGATTAGTGGTTTTCTTAAGGCTGCAACAGCAGCTGTTCAGTCCCAATCCTTTGAGTTCCCTTCGCATTGTGTGTGTGGAAATGCTCTTACTTTCACCATTAAGCATAGCCCTGAGTTCTACTGTTGTTTTTCTTCGATTTGATCTCACCAAACGTTCAAGTGATCGCCGATCACAATCATTGAGGATTTTTTTCCGCCCACATTTCATCCTCGAAGTGGGTCCCCACTATCCTTCCAGTTTTTAATAATGTATTGGACAGTTCCTAACCCAATTTTAGTAGTTTCTGCAATCTCCTTAGATGTTTTCTCTGCTTGATGCATGCCAATGATTTGACCCTTCTCAAACAGACCAACATCTTTTCCACGACCACGGGATGTGTCTTTCGACATGGTTGTTCATTGCACCAGTTGGGGTTAAATAACTTGTTGCCAGCTGAAAGATAATTGCCCATGCAGTAATTATCCAATTGGAGGCTCGTAACAATTTACTTAGTTAAATCTAGGTGGCAACTTTTTTTGGCCAGGCAGTGTAATTTCATTTAACCATGAACAGGGCGTTCCTGTAAAAGACTCAGCTCCTCAGCTGACCTATGTTGTATAAATAAAAGGATAATAATAACCTCTAATTAGCATCAAGACATATTTGTATATTGATTAAAAAGAGAGGTCACACCTGATCCAAAACTTAGATGACTGTGAACATGCTTTGAAGCTGAACACAAACTACTGGGAGACCCCCGTGTCGTCATGCATTTTCTAGTTAGTGTACAGGTCGGGTGTGGAGAACAATTAGCTTGGCACTTATGCATATTAGTTGAAGGCATTTAACAGTTACTGAAGCCATTTATGTGCGGTTTTATTTACAGGCAAGTGTGCAGATACAGCATGTAATTTAACGATATCCAGTCCACAGCATTTCAGCGAAAAATCCATCCTTAGTGACAGGCAAAAAAAGTCACCCAGTGAATCACAGAAAGAAACAGCAAAGAAATCAAAGAAAGTAACCAAAGAACTTGAATGAAAACAATGTAAATTAAAGTAAAAGTAGCAATAAACTAGAATGGACCCAAAATGTACATTATAAATACATATTAAAAAAACATAAATGGGTGTAAAATTAAATTAATGAATAAAAGAGCTTCTTCCTTGATTGGTGTGGGAGTGAGTGAAGTGCTTTCAGTGCTCTACATACTTCAATATCGTATGCTCCCTGTAAGACTTTATATTGGAGTGCTTTTTTCATAATCATTCTATTACTTTACCACACACACAGTTGAATCTGGCCTCACATAAGTGCTCTTAGCTTGTATTTTTGCGCAAGAACAATGATACAAACACAGAGGCAACTTCAGATATATTTTTTAGTTACCAAAGGCCCAGTCTTGCTTGAAATAAATCCTTTCAAATCTGAGGAACACTGAACAAAGTTAACATGCATGCAACTGAGCCATTATCTAGAATGGATAACAAGACTGCATATTCTGGTGAGGATTGGAAACCTGGTTTGTAAATTTTACTCATCTTCCCTGTGTCGGCTGCAAGCACATCAGACTATTAGACGCCCTTTTTTTAGTTCAATATTGATCTAGGATGCCAATGCAGAGCTTCGCAGTAATTGAGTCTTATCTTGATGGTTGTAAGTTTAATGAGGTTGGCGATGGCCGTAGATCCCCATTGTCTGGCCAAAGGGATGGATGAAAGGGACACAGCAGGGAGGCAAGTAGGGAGGGAGAAAGGAATCGAGGGATGGAACATAAGCTTTCCTGAAAGAAGTGGGTCCAAGGTCTAACAAATGGCTGTGACTGACTCACACATTGGAAAGACAGTGGAAAATCATCCACCAGTATTATAGCAACTCAGCCAGTGTGTCAGATCTCTGCTGTCATCTCTGTTGGGTAGTTGTCAAACAAGCGAGAGCGTACAAAAGCACTACACATTTTTTATAGACAGGAAAAAGACCCCCAGGCCTCTAATACAGAGAAATGTAAGGATGCAATGTATCAGAATTTCAAAAAGCAAGACTACTGAAGGACACTGTATATGTGAACCTCTGCTTGCATTATGAAAGATAGCTCACATCTTGTAGCAGCATCTGATACTACAAGTGTGGAAATTGGCTTTGGCTGTTTGCATTGCAAGTGATGTGAAATGATTCAATATGTCATTACATCAGATGCCTTTGCCTTCATTTTCAACATAAATATACCTTGCAAAGATTGTTTTCTCTAGGCTTAGTGCCATAAAAGCGTTCGGATAGCCTTATGTTCTATTTTCTCTGAATATACCTATATGCCGAATGTATCTTCAGAGTGATATGTGCTGCATTGGGTGCTGCCGGTTGTACATCCTGCACAACCCCCCTAGCTCTGCATGAGAAGACACCGGTGTCATATTGTGCATGTTGATGTCTCTGGACCAGCAGTGAAACATTCATTACTCTTGGCCAATACAGACATTGTGATTTTAAACACATTCCATCGACACATTTTCTAAAAAGCAGACTAAACGCCAAGCAGTTCATTGGTTCACGCTGAACAACAAGGCCTGGCAAGAAGGTCAATATCTGTTTTCATTTAGATTATTCCTAAAATCAATTGCTCATGAGGAGAATGGATTTAATGAGTTGAGATAACAAGCGCAATCCATTTCTCCTTGATCCTTCACAAACTGACCACAGAAATGGTAAACGCTCAATGAAACTGCAAGTGTTCATTCTCTATTTGCATTTTTGTATCTATATTGTGTAAATGCAGCAGCTAAGTACATAGTAAACAGATAAGAGTTATGAGGGATCCCCTGCTCATTGCCACCCACCAAACACTTGCTGGAAAAGGATGATTGAACAGAAATAGGATGTCTGTGTTTCCTCCAAACTGACTGATAGTTGGTCATCCTGTCACTTTGTCTTTTGACCCATTCGCCTCAATGTCCAATCATCCCTGCCCCAGCCAAAACGAGGGCAAGTGAGGCAGCGATGCATGAGAACACTCAAAATGTCTAATTTATCTGATAGTCAGCCATCTCCTCCATGCTGCTTCCTGTGGACAGCCACCAAGGGGCTCAGTGTCATTTAGAGGTGAGAGCAGCATGAGCCAACCACAGAAAATATTACTTTTATTCAATGGATGTGACATGATTGACAGTCTCAAACTGCTTTGCCGGCGACCTTGGAGGACTGGTTCTCAGACTGAAGTTAGCATTTTGTGTGAGTGTGAAACTGTGGACCTGCAGTCAAGTCTCATACTGATGCAGCTCCTTCTTTGCCTCTGCTTTGTATTTTCAGACTAAAGAGTGTAAGGGATATTGGGGGCACTGGAATATATGATGTAGAATGACAAGATATCACAAATATGGGGTGAATGAGACATTTTACAAATATGTATACTCTCTTTATAGAGCCCATGAAGTATGTGTTGGAAAAGAATTGTTTATTTTTGTTTTGTTTCCAACTTTTTTAATTATTAAACAATAAGGTGCTTTGAATGCCCCTTTAGTTTATATATTTGACTTGGTGTGTGCATCAGTTGTGGTCTAGCTGCGGGGGATGATGTCCTATCTAGGGTTGCAACTAATGACTATATCAATGATTATCTTAAGATTACTTTTTCGATTAACTGACTAATCATTTGTCCATAAAATTTCACAAATACTGATCCACTGAGTTGACCACTAAAGATCACCAAAACTCAAAGATGTTTAGTTTACTATAAGACAAACAGCTAAGCATTTCTGCTTGATAAATGACCTGACCAATTAATTGGTCATCAAAAAATAAATTGCCAATTAATTTTCTGTCAATCAAAAAAGCAAGCAATCGACTCATTGTTTCAGTTCTAGTCCTGTCTGGGAATGACAATGGCATGCAACAGATTTCTTTTAGACATGGAAACCAAAATAACTGCAACTCTTTAATCTTGCAATAGCATGAATCAGTTTTTGTTTGTGTTGTTTGTTGTTGATTTTTTCTTTAAATACATTACCTACCCTAGGAGTAAATTTTACAAAATCGCACAAGTATTTGGGTGATTTATTTTTATTTTTTTTAACTTTCAAGCTGCGGAATATGATAATGAATGATGTGGAAGAAAATACTGAAATAAATAAATGGGACAAACAACAGAATGGGTCATAGATATTGGACATGCATGTGCTGTAAATACCTTGGCTCACTCTTTATTAGGACGGTGTTTCATAAAGTTGAAAACAATTGGAAATTTTAGATCTGGAGCATACTCATTGTTAAATTAAATTATTGTTTTTCTGAAAATGATTGTATTTTTTATGCATCACAGAAAACAAGGTGGATCTGTGCTAAGATTACAGCCTGTAGCTTCATCATACTTAACGGAAAGCATACCTTGGAAGAAAGAAACTAATTTGCCTGAATTTGTCAAGAGAGTAATTGGTTCTCACTGTTCTTTTTTTTTTTTAATTAGAAATGTCTTTTGTTTCCCTGTTATCTTTTTAGATTGCTGTGGTTTTCAACAACCAAAATGGTTGTTTCAAAATGTTGGAGCTGCAGCTTATTTGCATGTATATTATGCATATTCATTTTAGACTGTAATGTGTGATCGGCACATCTGGAAGCAGTTTCTTCTTTCTCTGTAAGAGAAATGGTGACAGATGAGCGCTCTAGATGTCCACAGACAATTATGGAGTTCCCTCTATTTCACTGAGTCACTGCCTTCTCTCCTCCTCCCCATCATAGCCATTTTTTTCCCCTCTTTCTTCCTCTCTCCTTATCTCCCCACATACAGACAAAACACACACACACACACACACACAGACACACACACACACAGACACACAAAAGAACATATGCTCGTGGTGCAATGAAAACATCTAACCTCAAGAGAGTATGTCCCAATGGCCTCAGCCAAGTGTGTGTGGGCTGATGAGGTGAAAGTAATCTAAATGGTGCTCTGAGCAGCATAGGTGGCACAAGACGCACACATACACACTCACGGTAAATCGTATCATCGCACCCCCATGGCGGCATATGGGCCTTTCCAGAGGACGCCACTGCTCCAAAGGGGGTGAAAATATCGAAAATGAGTTGAACCTCCACTGAGATGGGGGGTCACTGGCTTTCTTTGCAATTTTCTGTCCCTTTCTCTCAGGGGTCAGTAATTGAGCGTCGGAAATTGCAAAAATTGCCACAAGTCGAAACAAAGTCACAAAACAGCTTTATTTTCCTGGTTATATATGAACAGGGAAAAAGCCAACTGGGAACAGATGAGAGGGCCAGAAGGTGGTTTTATGTCTTTCCATGTTTGCACAAAACACAAAACAAGTGTGTGCGTGCTGGCTGGCACTCATTCAATGGCAGTAATTTCCCTTGTCATATACGGTTGTGTTAGTAAAGATGCTGTCGCTCGTCCCTGAGCTGCTTTCCAAATGTAGAGCAAAGCATCTCCTGACACGCTACTGCAGCTCGGCGGCTAAGTGCAACTTGTTTTCATCTTCAAGGACAAGGTGACCCCTTGCTATTGACACTAAAAAAGGGAAAAAATTGAGAGCATCTGATCTTCTGGGGATATTAAAGGAGACAAATAGGCATCCTCCCATCAGCACGGCAACAAAGAAAGGTGTTTGATGCGGTGTGAGAATATGGGAAATCTTGCAGTTGTCGGCAATGACAATGAAGGACATTTTGGTCAAGGCCGTATGTTGGCTACAACTCACACAGAGCCATGAAAGAAGCAGCAAAATGAAAAGACAGCTGTAGCTGCACTATTTTTGCAAAAAGTTTGAAATGGGTTCATACGACTGATTATCAGCACATTAATCATTCATACAAAGACACAATGTAAGATCATAACTATAAACACAGGGCAATAAATATTTAGATATGTCACTTACAGATTAAATCACTTGTCTTCATTATGATCAAGATTATCATCCTCACTCCCACGTGGAAGCAGTAAAATGTGACACTACACCAGTAGAGAAAGAAAACACTCTGATCACAATATCAAACAATTTATTATTCCAAAATCAAAAGATCAAAGTCTGAAAGTTGATTTATAATGCACTTTGAATCTCGGCAAAAAAGATGTTTTTTGAGATTCACCATTTTCACTTATCCCTTTTTATAGGAACAATTTAATTTTGCTTTATCCCTCCCTGGGCTGTCTGATATATTCATAGAAAACAATAAGCGTTCTTCCACATGCATACAATCTGAATCTTGGCAATTTCTTTCCTCTGGCTTTGCAGTATCTACAGAAATGTAATCTGTGTGTCTGTATTAAAATTCATGAGAACAGATAAGACGGGAATTTCATTAGTATGGGATTCTGAAGCTGGTAGTTTGAGAGAAAGTAAAAGCCAAAATACTTCCAGCAGCACTTTCTAGGATCACATCTGAGGTCAGAAAAGTGAGGTCAGGAAAGTTTAGGGTCCTAGCATAAGTTTCACCGGATTACATGTGCAACGAAGGGTGGTTTTTGACAAACAAAATTGAATGTGCCATTTATAACATCTGACTGAACCTTATTGGGCCAGTAGAGGCAAAAAAAAAACACAACGCACAACATAAATAACAGCAAACAGAGCTTAACACAGGTCCCTTAACAAAACACAGGTCAGTATTCGTGCACAGAAGACACACACATCCCAATCTAGAGTTACGTTGTGTTTGAGCAATGCGTTTAACAGCACAGTAAATTTTCAAACACGAGCCATGTTGTGTCACACTTCACTAGCTGGTACTTTTTCCACACATCCATCTATAACCCTGATTCCAAAAAAGTTGGGATACTGCATAAAACAGAACCTGATATTTAACTTGATAATCCATTTTGACATACTCAACTGAAAACAGGACAAAGATAGAATATTTAATGCTTTACCTGACCAGCTTCAATGACTTTTGCAAATATATGCTTATTCTGAAATTTATGCCAGCAACATGTTTCAAACAAACACGAGCAACAAAAGACGTCTGGAACATTCCACAGGTAAACAGGCAAATTTGTAACAGGCGATAGTATCATGATTGGGTATGAAAGGGACATCCTAGAAAGGCTCAGTCATTCACAAGCGAGGATGCCGCGAGGTTCACCACTTTGTGAACACATGATTGTATAAAGGATATTACTACATGGGCTCGGGAACACATGAAACTGTTGTTGGAACAGTTTGCTACAAACTCTTCAGATGCCAGCTTTAATCACCGATGGTCTTGCATGTGGCATTTATTTTAAAAAAAAATTAGACATTTTTGTTCAAAGTCTCGTTGCTACTAAGTTTTTGCATAGCCAAAGAAAACACAACATAACAGCGGGTGGGTAGGTGGAGCAAATAACATCTTGGCACCAAAAACTGTGTTGGGCTAGCCCTTATTTTGACGGGGAGACTTTGCAGAGAAAACAGTGCTCAACATTTCCCCTCACAGCTGGCTGGGCACACATTATGATGGAGAGAACTTGTGATGTGAATTTTCATACCAGAAATTGCCACACATGTGAAAAATATAGCCATTTAAGTGGGGCAGCAGGCTGCTCGTTGAACAGCTCATTTTGAAGAGCTGTTTTCTACAACAGCATTGTCACACACTTTGCTTATGCTTCTATTAGCATCACACACAAACATTCATGGCAGAAATTGGCTAAGTGTTGCCACATGCTCATTACCTACCAGCTGCAGCTTCACAAATATTCATATTCTTTGGTAACAAGCATAAATGGGTATATCAATAACCATTTAGCCAACTGATAATGTCTATAGTATCAACAGCCTTTACTTAGACTTCATACTGTCCAACAACAGAAATGTTAGCAGTGGCCTACACATATCTGACACTTCTCCTTACTCCTATGACAAACTAATAAGGTGCAGGTGCCCACACTCTTTGTCAACTGTCTGCACTTCTGGCAATGACACACCTACTGCTAATTAATAGTGAGGACAGAAGCGGAGCGCCATGGTCCTCTCTTGTTTTAAGCGTATGTCATGCTGTCACCAGAAATTTGTTTTGCGGCGGGGACTAGACTGTGACGGCAGGCTTCCTGACAAGGCCTCAGGCGCTGGGTTCCTAAGCACCAGCTGGTCACTTATTAGCTCTGGCATGCATTGGAAGTGCTATTGATGCACAGCTAATGGAGAAAAACAGTCTCAACTCCTGAGTCTATTTTCGCAGTCCATAGTCAGGGCTGGCAGAGAGCTACAACTACAGGGCCTTTTATTATCAGTTAAACCTTCATAGAATTCAGAGCATCTAATTTAAGTAACCATCTGATTGACGACCTCTTAAAGAGCATCTCATTATAGGTCACCAGGTTTGACGTTCAAGGTTTTCATGCAGATGCAGGCCTAAAGCAGGCAGTGGATGCCTAACCCTAACCCTAACCCCCCCACATTTTGGTCACAAGCTTTTGGCAGTGACTGAAAGAATGATTTCACAGACATGTGGCCAAGATGATATTTCTCTGCAGGGTGGCTGGACTGCCTCTACATGATAGAGTGAGTGAGCTTCGACGATTTAGGAGGACCTTGATATAAAGCCGCTGCTCTTTTATATTGTGAGGAAGCCAGCGGGGGCAGCACTAAGGATGCCCACTGGCTGCCTCCCTGTGGAAGTGGTCCGAATGGAAGAGCATTTGGAAGGGGAACTGAGGGAAGATGCAACTTCCTCAGTGGGAGTGTGTGGGAATCTCTCCTGGGCCTAGAAGTAGTGGCTTAGGAAGAAATATATATATCCATGACCGCAGTAAGCATCTCAAAAATGGATGGATGCTTCCACTTGTTTGCAGTGAGGACTAGAGATTTCATTATAAATAATGTGTGCATCCAGTCACAGTTACACAAGCATAGAATTCAGCTTAAGCTTCTTTTTTTTTTTTTTTTTTTTTTTTTTTTTTTTTTTAACCATCCTGGATCAGCAAGTTTATGTGACTGTTATGGTACACCATGGAATACTCTAAAAGTAAATGGAGGAAATCAGCTGTGATCTTAAATCAAATCCTGTCTATTAGTGAATAATATCTGAATGGCAACTCTCTGTTAATGGCTGTTTCAGTTCCAAACCAAGAGGGAGACTGAAATATCTTGCCACCCTGACCTCATCAGGCATATGAGGGTAAAATATCAGTTAGATGTGAAGGCACAACATCAATCTTTGATGTTATCTTGGACTAAAAGAAAAAAAACATGAACTTATGAATTTGTACTTTTACACCAAACATTTGGGCTGTGATAGTGCTCCTTCAGGACATTGTAGAAGCAGAGCAGGTGGCATAAATCAAGCAGCCTGGACAGTAGCCTAAACGCATTTATCAAGCGAACGCTGTTAATTTTGGTCACAGTGAAATTTCCAACACGCTTACCATCTTGCTAATTTTATGCAGGATATGACCCTCCACTCACTCATTTAACATTTCGGTTTTGATGCTTTAGCCTCTAGTTTGATTTGCCAATGAACGGGCTGTTGTTCAAGGGCTGTTGACGGACATTTCGGCTTTTGTTAAGATCAAATCAACGGCTTTCTCATTTTCCAGGCGTGGATTATGAGCTTGCCCCGACACTTCACCTCTGTAGAGTTAACCTCTACCTCTCTATCTTCCTCTGTACACACACAGGAACAGAAATCTGTGCCCTCAAAGCGCACCCCACTGAGATGAAGTACGAGCATGACAATAGAGCGGAGGTCTCAGGTGCGTCTTGTGCTCTGTTGTCGGTGAAAAATGCCACAGAGATGAATTGCATGGAAGAAAACCGGTAACGTGTGTGAGGGAGAATATATGTGAGATAAAAGAGCGTGAGTGAGTTTATGTGTGTAAGAAAGGAAGACAGAGGTGGGGACAGAGAAAGACAAAAGAAAATCATTCTTGAAAATCAAAAAGACAAGACTCATATACAGTATGTGAACTGAGATCTCGGCAGGTGGTGACAAAGCCACAGTGAAGTGAAGACGGCTCTCAGTTATTGTCCATCAGTGTCGCCCTCCTTTCTCTCTCTGTATGTCTCTACCAGCTGTTCTTTCTTTGCTGCTTTCATCCAGCTGGCAACTGAATTTTTACACAAACCTTTGACAAAGTAAAATGATAGTTAGATAAGAATGCCTTTTTTGTTGTCTTTTTGGACCTTAGATTATTATTGTTCTTCATTGTCAGCTGCTGTCGGGACACAAACAAATCACCATTTGACAAATCATTGGCAAATCTAGGACATTATTAACTAAACAAATGCACTGACAGTGCCATCTTTTTTTTTTTCCATATTCCATCATCATTTTTTTTGTTGTTTTTCACCAACACTTCCTACAACTTTTGTCTTCATTTCCCTTTAATCTGTCTTTGTTTCCTGTCTGCGCCTGCCATCTTCATCCTCACTTTATGTCTCTCAATGCCTCTCTCCATCTCTTCTGTCTTGTCTCTTTCATCTACGCATTTCTCATTCTTTGTCAATAGCTTTCTTCCTGCTCCACTCACTTTTCTTTCTCAGTGCTTTTCTCGTGTCTTTTCTCCTGTCCCTCCTCCACCTGTGTGTGACAGCAGCAGTCTGATGGTGGAACAGCTGTGCTCAACTGGCAGGCCGAAAACAAAGTGATAGTTTTGGCACCTTTGAGGTGCAGGAGACGAAAGGGAAGTCTCTCACCTCTCACATTCTCTTTCAGACTTGTCTTTGTTTGTTCACGCTCACTTGTTACACAGGAGATTGCTGGATACAATACACACAAGCTAGTCATACGTAGGCACAATATACAAATGTAACATAGATTAACATTGCTAGGAGTTTATACTGCTCTCTTGCATATGCTTCCCCATCACTGTTTAAAAGTCATTCAGTCTGTTCTCTGTATATCCAGCACAGTCTGGTTTGGATGGGCCACCAAACAGGACAGTAACAGACTACAACAGACAGTCAGGACTGCACAGAAAATCATTGCCAACCTGCCCTCCATTCAGGACTTATGCATGTCCAGAGTCAGGAAACATCACTGCAGACCAATAACACCATGGACACTACCTGTTCCACCTTCTCCCCTCTGGCAGATGCAACAGAATACTGCACAGCTTTATAGCCATGAAGGTTTTATATACAAAACAACCAGTCACAAGAACAGCTTCCTCCCACAGGCGATCCCTCTGATGAACAGTTTAATCAGTCAGTAACACCAAAACATCCATTTACCTATACATTATAGATTTACAGTTAAAATGTAGTTTTTAACATGTACAAGTAATCTACAACTGTCAAATAAAAATCCTGCCTGCTGAATACACTGTATGTAGACTGGGATACAAGCATATACTCTAAATAACCACCCACTTCATGTATATAAAGTAAGCTAGTACTTTGCCCATTCAATATTTAATCCTTTGTGCTATTTGTATTTGTTTACAATCTGCAGAACATTTGACTTGTATGCAAACTTTGTATGTTGTAGTTCATTGTTGCTTTTTGAACACATTTCTGTATACTTGTATGTTCTGTTTTATTTTTAACTATCTTTGTTCAGCTATCTTGTCCTTGTTTTTAGTTGTATACATGTCTTCCTGTGAATTGTTCTGTGTGTAAGTACACTGAGAGCAGCTTAAAACCAGAGTCAAATTCATACATTCTTGGCCACTAAAGCTGAGTCTGAGTCCCTGTGTCCCTCTCCATGGTGCTGAAACACTGTGGGTGTTCTGTTTGTACTGTAAACCCAGACCACAATAATGCATGTAGTACTTCCAGGCAACCACCATGAATAACAAGAGCAAGCAACTTTTTAGTGCCACCCTTGATATCACAGTGGCTGCCTTGGAGACCACATATGCAAAGTCGTTTCAACCATATGGCTACAACCAAGGAAAACACCCGTGCAAGTACACTCTCCATATGAAATCCTGAACATACCTTTGAGAAGATTACAACAATTAAATTCTGACTCAGTCACCACCAGAACAATTATATATTGTAGCTGTATCCAATAATTGCAAAGTGCTCCTCACTAAGCAAGAGGAAACAACAGGTTTCATAATCATGTAGGCTGTAGTGTTAGAGGAACTGCTGAAAATCGTGATTCTGTTGTTATTCTTCCAAAAACAAAATAAAATCATTCACTGCAAGGCTCATGTCAGTATTTTTCCTAAGGTTATTTTTAGTGATTAACTGCACAACACTCAGTTCATTCATCTATCTTGAACAACACACAACCACAGGGCTACAAACCATATGGATTATGTGGCATGAGTGAATTGGAAATATTTGTTTAGTAATTCTCTTTGCTGCAACAGAAAAGGCTAACTGTCAATCACAAAAACAAAATCTATCCATGATTTTTGATTCAAGATGACAGAATTTTCCTTTTGGGCGAACTGTTCCATTTAACATGTGGAAGGGAAAAAAAATCCCCAACTTTTTTCCAACTGTTGCCAGAAAGTCATATTCACAGGCCTGCTGTGAACTCAGTCTTTTTAGTTCAGCAGGGCCTCCCCTTCTGTCTCTGTCACACTGACTGCCGTTTGATCTGGGCCTGACCCCCCTACTTTTGCAGTGACAGGTTTGTTTCAATAATGCAGGCGGTACAGGGTGTGTCGGCATTGCAGGTGGTGGTGAGTTGTGGGACTGTGGCAATGGTGTGTGTGTGTGTGTGTGTGTGTGTGTGTGTGTGTGTGTGTGTGTGTGATGTGTCACAGCATTAACAGTTTCAGTTTAAAGTTTCTAAGGAAAGAAAAAGGGCCCTCTTTTGTTGGCTAAAGCCAGCACCACTGAGCAAGGGTCAACAAAACTGCAATTTCTGTTCACCCATGTTACCTCTCACACATCCCTGATAGTGCTGACTTATTACCCCTCAACAGCTCCTCTTTTCCTGCATCCTTCACCTTCTCTCTCAGAGGGTCTTGCCCCCTTCTCCCCTTTTCTTAAACCTTCCATATCTTCTCATCCACTTACTCCTAATTGGCAAGCAGCAAAATCTGACCTGGCCACCTACAAGCAACAAGCACACTCAGAGACAAGCACAAATACCATGGAGTCATTAATCAAAGCAACAGTGCAACCGACTGGCAGCACCTTCAAGAATCCCATCTATGACTACCTACACTCAGCTCAGCAATCAACTGTAGTATGGACTCCCACAAGGCTATAATAGCCAATGGTGTGTCATGAGTTGTCACTTCTTGTCTTAAGTAAAGTTAAGCACATATTGATGTATCAGGAATAATGCATTCTTCATCATAATGTTTCACTGTTAGTGGTAAGTGTAATGCATTTTCATGCATTTAAAAGACTATCATAAGCGTTTATGTAAGATGCCAAAATGCAGAGAATCAAATAAAAAGGGTTGGCATATTTTCCTATGAAGCAGAATTTCTTCATGAAAAAGGTACAAAAAAATGTGCTCTTTACTCTTTAACACAAACACAAACACAGACACAGACACACACACACACTAACACATCTATTGTGTAGTCTAGACACTCACGTATGAGTCGCTATAGGCCTTTAACCTCTGAGGCAGAATTACTGCCAGTCTCTTCTGTCTGGTACAACTCATAATCTGGCAGTTACGATCTGATCAGGGAAGGTCTGGGACAGTTGAAACACCACTGTGTGATTGATATTCAAGGAAGTTCACTCACAATCAAATTATGCTAGGGTACGAGAGGTATTTCTAAACTAGTTACACATGATATGTCTACAAAGACATAATTTATTTGAATTATTCAAAGCATTTTGATTTGAACTTCCTCGTGATAATAAATGTTGTAAACAAAACAGCTCCTGTGCTGTGACATTTCCAAGACTATATTGCTAGCAAGAGCCAAGTATGAGAGAGGTAAAGAGGATTTTAGATTTGGTGGATATGATTTTGAAAACTCAAAATGTTGAGTACAGTATTCAATTATTGTTACATAGCCTTGCCATCAGCTCCTGGAATCGTTATGAATCATTTTTTCCACACTAATTTGTGTCATGCCCAATCAACTTCAGGCTCCCTCAAACATTTTAGGTTTAATGGCTTTAGAGCAGCAGCATCCTCCAGGGCTGAAAACATTAAGCCAACACAGTAGTGCCAAAACCTGCAATTACTCCAATGGCCACTTGAGGCTGGCTCCAAAAGTTAGTTATTCCCCTTAGACCCCATATTAAAATGGCCAACTTCATAGCAGAAATAAACATGTTCACAGCCTGGTTCAATAAAAGGTTTTGGCCTCTATAGATAATTTCCCTGTTCATGACAACTGTGCAGGGGCAAATGTTTTATATAACTCACTTGTTTAAATTATATTAAGACTTAAAGTTATGCCACTAGATTTCAGCAACAAGGCTTCATTTGGCCTGCCTCAGCTCCACCCATGCTCCACCTCTTTGCCCATTTTTGGATTAGTATGACGCTGAACTAGTCTGGCACTGACTAGATGGTGATGGCCATTGTCACTAAGCTTCAAAATGGCTCTTCAGACACCAATGGATGAGATCGTATCCATGTTTTATTCAGTCTATGCTTTAGAGTAGTGGGTCCCAATGTGGGAGCCGGAATTCATTTTCTCCTCAATTCAAACACAAGGCGACATTTACATTTTTAGAATACCTTTTTAAACATATTATGACAGAGGGAATAAGAAATAATCATCAAAATCCACAGAATACACAGTTATACTACAGCTAAGGCTGGTGACAAAAGGTCATGGTTGCCAGTTGTGTAAGTAATGCAACAAGCTTTCCAGCACACTGTTACACACTGTCTTCTAGCACTTCTTACCACGGTTTGTCATGTTTGTTTTGTTGTATATCTGATCTTCTGTAACCAAACCACTTCATTGATAGTAGTGTTACTTTAAAATAAAAGCAACAAAATGTTGTTGTGGACAAGCAGGAAGGTGGCCACTGGATTACTTCAGGAAATCACTTTCAAATGACATGAACCTATGTATGCAAGTGCTCCTTGATGCCAGAAAGATCAGTCTGTACTAGTCATAGCATAGTGTGGTGTGGTTGAGACCAAAGTAGGGATTACACGTGGCCACTTCATCAAATCATATCCACTCTCAGCCACCATTTCTCTCTAACATCCAATCTGGGTTTCTAATAAAGACCTCACCCAATGCAGAACAATGATTGCTCATATCAGACCCTGTGTACTGGTAAATAACTCTGCGTTTCATTTATAACAAGACTGTCAGGTCCTTGCGATACACCACACGCCTGACAACGCCTCAACCTTTCCCACACAAGGTCATGGATTAATTTCCTTTTCCATGGCCCCATGAGCATTCTGGTATTTGCTTCATGGCTCCATCTTAAAAGGCTGCACAGATTTCTTGGAAGCGAGCAGAAACTCATCTATATATGGTGTGTAATCAGCGCGTGTTATCTGGAGATTTCTACAGTCTGGATCACTGGTTCAACTTTCTCTGGTGCACTCTGGTCAAATCCATTAAATCTGCAGCCATATCAAATTATGAACTGCTTGCAAATGCCACACACAAACAAAATATTGATTGCTTGGAAATGTCACATAAGACCATACATCAGTAGACAATATTGCCAGTAAAGTGAATAGTTGCTTTAACTTGCAATGTCTTATACACCACAAAACAGCACTATATTTCTATACTCCAATAAACGCTTCAATAAACTTTCAGTGAGAACATTCTTAAAACAAGAGCAAGACAGATAAATCGGCTGAGCACCTGAACATATAACACTTTAGGAACTACAGTTGTGGTTACTGATCTGATGGAGGTCATTTAAGGCAGAAATTAAACCAATAAGAGTTCAGCCTGAATACTCCAGGGGGTCAGGGTCAGTTCCTGTCTAGCAATTCAGACGGTCAAAGTGTAGTGGGTCTAGCTTTGATCCGACAGTTCAAAAAAAGTCAGTACAGATCTATGAGCAAGGAAAATCACTTTGATGGAAAATGTTACAATAACAAGAGGCAGCAAAGTCGGCTTGAACCAAACAAGGACTGGCGGGAGTGCCGAGATCATACAGCTAAAGGTTAGAAAATATTTGTTGTATAGCATAATATAATACAGCCGCTACCGCTGGAGTGCCCTTCAGCAAAGTCAACCCTCAAGTTGATATGAGAGAGTTACTATGCTTGTATGGGTAGACCCAAGTCAAGAATCTAAAGCAGGGTGTTGCTGAAAAACAGCATTTGTTCTCAGCCAGATGTTTTCTAGATGAACAATTAAAAATGGCTGATCAGTGGCTGAGCAGGCCAATTTGATTTCATTTTAAACACTAGATGACATAGAGTAAATTCATTTCTCATGGTAGAGTCACAGTTGGATGCAGAGTCGAGTCCAGTCATCCAGTGTTGTGAAGCACTTCACTCTGCAGTCTGGGCTTCTCAATCTACTGCTAAGTTCCTGTAGCAGCTCAGACAGAGCAGGCCTCCCACAGGATCCTGGGTAATTTAGCAGGTAATGAGCACTCCGACTCTGTCGCACAGGTTCTCTCATATCAGGCTGTGAAAGGAAGACGGGCGCACACACACAAACGCACACATTACCATAATTCAAGCTTCCATAAACCCATAAACACACCTCTGCGGTATCCTACACCTGCTGCAATTTTTTCATGCCCCAACAAGCAGGCGAAAGTCCACACAGCAAACACCCGCAGGATGATAATCAAGTTAACTCTACATCTAAATATGAGTCAGCTTGCAGTTTAATTAGCAAACTATTTCTTCTAGACTAGAACTTTTTTGGAAAAAACAAAAGTATGCCTTGTCTATTAACTACAACCTGGCATCAACTTGGAATCACACAGATGTCAGTGGACAACCAGAGAAAGTTCAAGGAAGTCATTCATATCCAACACCAGAGATCATTCAACAGAGACATCCCCCATATACAACCACCTCACGTCATAAATTGAATCATTTCAAGGTTTTAACAGGTCCCTCATAAATGATCACCTGTTATCACATTAACCAAAAATCCATAATTACTTCACATGAGAACAACTTCACGATCTCCATGACAACTGAGCAACTCCATCCACAGAAAAAGGCCACAAGATGTGATTAGTCATTTGATGCTGTAAAAACGGGGTGTGATGTCATGATTCACAGCCGAGCCCTGCTCGCGATTATGTCAGGTGGGTGTATGGGCAGGACCTAATACTGTGGTTCCAACCCCAAAGATATTTAGAAAAAAACTGAAAATACTAAAGCCTATCACAGTTTCCTATAGCCCCAGGTGGCATCTTCAAATGTCTTGTTTAGTCTGACCAACAGTCTATCAAAATCTGCAGTACTATCACATAAGACAAAAATAAATAAATAAAAAAATCAACATATCCTTACAATTGTGAAGCTGGAACTAGGCTTATTTTCTTTAAAAAAAAAAAACTAGTGAAGAGTACATTTATTATAAATTGCATATAGTTGCTGATAGGTTTTCTGTGGAGTTTCTGTACTAATAGGACGATGGCTGGTAAAAAAAAATAATGGCTTGTTTATTCCTTTAAAGAGAACCACAGTCACAGTAGCACAAATCAAACAAATCTAAAACCTGTGTTCCAAACACTGCTAGCATGCTATCCCTCACCACTGGCATCAATGATCTAACACCAAAACTATTTCCTCCACAATCTCAGGAGACAAATGGAGAGAAAAAACGATAAAGACAACCATTGGCATATAAGAGAAAGAAGGACGCTGACGGAGCAGGTAAGGCATGAGAGGAGAGGAGAGTTGGATCACCAAGTCTATCAGTCAGAAGTGGCGCAAGAGAGGGTTCAGATTGCAGAAAATTGTGTGTGCACCCTGGGCAGATCAACAGCCTTTGTCCGCCTGAAGGAAAATGACTGTTGCATTGAAATGACTCCAAATGGCTGAATGCTATACACGGGTCATTGATGGACTAGGTGTGTGTGTGTGTGTGTGTGTGTGTTGGTAGAGAGAGCCATCCTAGCCAGGGGCATACAGTCTCCATCCGATTAAACAGAGCAGGACGAAGTGATCATTCACCTCCACTTGCCCTTCTAAGGTCTCACATACAAGCTCGCACACGCACAAGCTAACACACCAAGGAATGCTGAAAGAAGAGGTGCACATGACAGGGGCCTACAGTTTGAAAGAGCATCAAGCCCTTAACACATCCCCCATTCCCACTGCATTTTCACCCTTGAGTCGCGCTCTCATCACAGGCTCTGATCACAGCTGTTTGCAGTCGCTGTGGTGCTGCCGCTATCTGTACTGTATTCTAAGGAATCATCTAGCCTGTAAGGCTATTATAGGAATTGAATGGAAGTTAATCGCAAAGCTGCTAGGGTGCGCTGTCCCATTTCAACTGCATAGAGAAAGAAAAAAAAAACACACACACACAAAACAATCCCACTGAGAATAAATTTGAACTTGCAAGTAATGAGAGCAGCTCCAAGTAAGAGCACAAGGAGCAGCAACACTTCCAAATATGAAAGCGTAGCTGCAGACACAAAGCAGAGACTGCACAAGTACTTTGACCTTTTTTTGTCAGGCTCAGGTTATTAAAAAAAAAAAAGATGTATTTAACAACATATTTAAATAAGAGGAAAACCAATAAAACTACAAACTGATGTGAGGTATTTCTTTTATTGTCACTTATATTGTAACCTTCCAGCTATATTAGGCCAACATGAGACAGTTGGAGCACATTAATGCCACACGATGCGATTGAGAGTGTGCAAAAACTACCAAGGGACCTATAATTAAGCATAAGCAACCTATAATTGTCTTCTCCCCAGAGACAAAACTTGAATCAGGTTGGAAGAAACTGCAATTTAGTTTTAGCTGTAAAAAAAAATGAGAAAAAAATCATCAATTGCAAAAGTGAAACTAGTCAAGTTGCTGCTGGCCTGCAGAGAATGTGTCTGTTTCGGATGGGTTTTGGATGCATGGTTGTCTCTCTTTTGCCAGAGAAACCTTTCATCATCTCATGTCCAAAGCCAGCATGTACAAATACACATACAAACACACAAAACAGAGCCTATTCTGGATCAACACAATGTGCCTAATAACACTGCAAATTCTTGGTAGAAGACAGCAACTAAAGAATATTTCCATTATCAATTCATCTGTTTTTATTATTTTTTCAATTTATTCATTTTTACTCCATCAAAGGGGAAAAATGAAACAACAAAAGGTTCATAGAGTGAATGTTTTTTTTGTAGTTTGAAAGAGGACATTAATCACTTTTCAAAATTGCTATCAATTAATTTCCTTGCTAGACCAATAGATTCAGAACTTAAGGAGAGGCAGTCAAAGTTAAGCACTCAGGAAGGTCATAACTGTTATCAATGCAACCACCTGAGCCATCTCACAGACACACTCAAGAGCTCAAACATCAACAAGTCTGCTCATGCACTGAGACACCATTTAGACAAGTCCAGACACTGCTTTCAGAATCACATTAAGGTTTTTGTCTTTTCTCGTCAAAGATTATGGTCTCAGACAGAAAAGAGTCAAACAAGGAGTGGGAGGGAGGATGAAGAGGAGGAAAAAGAGGACAACAGGGAAGAGGGTGATGAGGAGGAAATAGAATCGAGGGAATGGCCAATCCATTTTGGCGGACAGCTCTGTGATCCAGTGTGTACACAGCTACATCAATCACAACAGTAATCTGGAGCCACAGCCAGTGCATACTAACTGCTGGCTGATTGACTCGCACACACATGAACAAATGCATAGGAGATGCTATGGGAAGTGCTTACACATATTCACACACACACACAAACACACACACGGCTAATGTATAAGCGGCACACTGAAGATGTCACAGTCTCCCTGCTAATGGGATTCAGCATATTACTCCCTCCTCTGCAACACTAAGCGATGGCAGAGAGGCACTGTGCATCTCAAAAACACAGAAAACATAATTCTTTCCCAGTTTGAGTCAAATTAAGTTAGATATACACGCACCCACACTCATTTCAAATGTCTTACACACACATACCAATCCAAACGGTCACCGAATCTCTAGGAGGTCCAGTCAAAGCGGAGTAGTGGTGAAAACAAATGATAAAACCAAGACTGAAGTCTACCAACTCCATTGTGTGTGTGTGTGTGTATGTGTGGGTGTCTTCCTCTAAATGATATGAAAGCTGGTTTGAAAACCTAGACAGGCTTGTAAGTTGAAATAGTTGCCTCCGGGCACTGTAGTCATCCATCAATCCAAGACGAAGAAAAAAAAAGAAAGAAAAAAATCACACTCACATCATAACATTTATTCAAACTTAAAGGGAGAGCCAGGGAAAGAGACGAAAGAATGGTCTCAATATAACTGGTCTTCATGTAAGAGAAGTCTTATTGTGGGAATCTTTTTTATAATTGCCTAACCAAAATCTCCTATAATACGGCAATATCACACAAAAGATTGGTTCGGAGTGAAAAGAAATTCTGCGCTGCCATTAAAGCTGGGACGCTTTTAGAGGATGTGCATGAAGCAGCACATCACAGGTTTTACCTCAATATATTATTACAGCTTCTGTAAAACCGGCCACATGCTGCACTGAAAGGAAGAAGCCACATCTGAAAGGACTGCTGATAGAGGCAGAGAGACAGCAGGAGAGAAATTGACTGACTGCGCTTTAATAAAAGCATTTTTGATTAATCATGATCATGCACTGAAATGTTTTAAAAGTGCACGGGAACAGCGAGATTTGATGAGAGTTTTTCAGCATTATGTGGAAAATATTCCAGTGAGCAAACTCACGCGGCTCTGGCTTCATTGCTCCCTGCAAACAAACACCAACCTCAACACAGCAGGGCTGGCGAGTGGCATTAATAAACTTTAATTTAGATACAGCGCAGGACTCCAGTTATTATGAGGGTTGAGCAATATCACACATGTGGCCTTTCCCGACAAATGCAGAAAATAAAATAGTCTCTGAAAGGAGGAAGTGTTTAAATCTGAACAAAGCAGTCCAGCTGATGCGCAGCAGCAGGCTTAAACATATTAGCTATGCTGCAGGTAATTATTAAAAACAATTTTGGAGCACACATTCCCATTTTAAAAAAATGTTTTGTAGCAGTGATAAGCAGGAGATCACCATTAACACATGAATATGTGCTTAATGTTGGAGAGAAGTGTGACTGAGTATAGTGGCAGCATAAGCCACAGTACAAGAGCTCAACACTTCACACAGTGCTAATTATATGAAAAATAAAGGAAGCATACATACAGTATCTGCTTTGAGTGAAATATTTCTCTAATGCCCACCTGGATGTGTGCAATAACTAAGTAGTGGGTGGCAATAAGTGTCAATGTGACGACTTATATACATGCCATATCCTTTACTTGAGTAAAAAAACACTCAAAAGTCCTACACTGAAACCACAATGTCAATAACCAGCATTAAAACACACATGCCAAACAACAACCAAAGCAAAACATAAGCTCAGCCACTTCAAGAAAGTAAAATTGATAACACTGCAAACACCGCTAGCAGCAATGACAGCTAGCCAGCCGGCCAGCAGAGGCCAGGAGAGGAGAGACCCAACCATAACGTCACTTCTTAACAGTAACTTCACATCCAAGACATTAACTTACATTGAGAAAGTTAGCAAGAGCAGCAAGTACTTACAGTGCAGCAGCTCTGTGAGGTAAAGCAGTCAAATCCTTCGGGAAGACTTCAAATGGCCAAACGGGACGACAGGAAACCCGACTTCCGGTTTGAAGCGGCGACGGTTGATGGTCCACAGCTAGCAAAGCATTAATATCCTCCACGGAGTAGCTGTCCCGAAGCAAACCGTTAGCATGCTAGCTCGTTTATATAACAGTAACGCGAGTAGCAGCGGTTGTAGCATCAACTGGCCACCGCAAAGTCATGACTGACAAACGCCCACGTTGTTGTTTCTTTTTCGCCATGTCCGTCCGCCATGTTTGTCTCTAGTAGCTGCTAGGCAGATTCACGTCGTCGTTTCTCCAAGGTGTTTTCTTCACTCAATAATAAAATACATGGGGCAAACATGCCGCAGAGTTTGCTGATGAGCAGCACCTGGTAAGAGTGGGCGGGCTAATGACAGGTTAAAGGGTGAATTCAGATTTTTTTTGTTTTTCTGTCCCAGAAAAACAAAAAATTGTTAATTGATATTTAGTCTAGTCCCAACCAGGACTAACCCAATATTGTAGAGTAGCTCAGTTTTTTTAATAAGGACATTATTTATAGGGGTTGTTTTTGTCCATATTTCCTTTATTAAATGCATCAATAAAATCAAATCAAGCGTAACAACAACAGGTGGAACATTCTTCATGGGGCACAGCAATTCTTCACTGTGAGGTTGCCAAGCAACCAGTGAAAAAGCTTCAGTCTTTGCTACACTAAGCTAAGCTAAAGCTACATATAGTTTTGTTTTTTGTTTTTTTGTTTCATCCAAATCAATGTGAGGCAATGTTGTTCAGTTATTAATATTACTACATGTCGAGGAATGCCTCATGTTGTTTATTCTTTTAATATTTTTCACTGAATTAAGCACATGTGCTTAAAAAGATGTAAAAATATTTACTTTTTCACATACAAGAAAATCACATCACACATCATTTAGGCACATGAAAAATCAAAGTCCATTAGTCAGGATAGCACAGGGTTAGGGTTCGTTTCTTATCCCAGCAAACATGGACAATTAAAAAATAAAAAGACTTCACTTGTTAATTAAAACCATTCAGGAGAGCACTAGAGGAGGATAAAAGTCCTGAATAATGTTAACCTTGTATGTTTCTTTGTTTTTCACACACTAAAGCTGAATTCTTCAACATCAAATTCCGACGGTTATTTCCAGTACCTCAGTAGAGACTGCCTGGGCTCCTTTCAGGGAGACACTCAGTGCAACACAGCATACATTTGGGCAACAGTCTTTTTCTTGTTCTTCTTGACTAAAAAAAACAAGAAAAGACAGATTTCTCTGTCATTAATGGGAACAGCACACAAGAACAACAGCACTGAGCACTTTGAAAAATCTGGATCTCCCAATGCCATGGCTTTTATGTCTGTATTTGTGCATTCATCATGGACCTTGGCAGTGAAGTTAATCTTATAAAAATAAAGCTTTGGTCTATGCCTGGTCATTTAACAGTACTGCTACTCAAAGAAAAACAAAATCCCCAGTGTAAAAACATTCAGAATCTAACACAAATGCACGCTGTGTGCTCACTGAGTCGTGCAAAGGTGCCTTCCAACCTTGAGCCATACAAATCTTAAGATACAGGATGAGAGACAGGATAATATATAACTCAGAGCAATGCACAAGACATCCTACAAGAAATAGGGTAGAAGTGCTTGATGTCTTTTGTCACCTGCAGCTTACATATACATATCCTGCAAAAAAAATGTATGCATTCAAATTAAAGTCTCCACTGACATCTTTAATTTGACTTAATAATATTCACACTCCACCTAAAGATCAATAGGAGACTGCGACTCTGATCAAGGAATTACACACATTTACAAGTTCAGACACAGTGTTGAATACTGCCGAGGAATTCAGCAGAACCATAGAGTTTACTGAGGTGAATGAGAGCCGGACAGAATAAGAGTTTGCTTTAAAACTGAGGTATGTTTTGACATCCGTAATGTTTTTTGCAGGGTAAGCCCAAGAATCAATTTGTTGACTTCAAAGAAATGGCTCAACTCTTTAAGAAATCAACCCAAAGTGCTTTGAGTTAGCTTGATGGTGGAAAAAAAAATTGGACCTTGCATGTCTCTCAAGAGCCAGGGAAGCTGAACTGTATAATATAGAGTCTTATGATTCTCTACTTCAATATGAGTATTGTTGTGGTTGCTTTTTAAACGTCCATAACAAGTTCTTGTGTACTCCTGATCTAAAAGTGACTATGTAAACTGTTGTGTCTCTGTGTGGTTGGTCAGTTGCAGTTTCAGTGGTGCATTATAAGGTGCCAGTACAGAACAGCCATTTCTATAACTCTCTGAAAGATTCACACCCACCTTATGCTGTGATTGGCCAGCTGTGCACAGGTGAGCCAGTAAGCAAGGTGAGAATTTCTCTCTCTAGCTTCCTTTTTTTCCATTCTTGAAACAATTATTTGTCTCTTTTCTGTGTACAAGCGAGTGCAACGTTATGAAAGCCCTCCAGGGGACGCTGTTTAATGATGTGCATTGCAGCCCCTGTCATTGTTGTCCTAGCACAGGGGTCGGCAACCTTTACCACTCAAAGAGCCATTTGGACCCGTTTCCCACAGTACAGAAAACACTGGGAGCCACAAAACCCTTTGGACATGTCAAATAAAATAACGCTGCATATAATGTTTTTTGCCTTTATACTATGTACAAACAAACGATAATGTGCTGCATTTCTGAAATAACTGAACGACTGCAGAGAAAACAAAATGACATTTCAGGGTGCAACAACATTTTAAAGTCGGACAAAAAGACGTTGGGTTGAAGGTACTTTCAAGTAAAATTCTCAATGTCTATTGGAGTGCTTCTTGCATTTATGAAAAAAACACCAAACTTAAATTCTCCACCGGCAGCAAGGTAAAAAAATCGTCCACTCTCTGCGTGCCGTCAGTCTTTTACAGTCAGCTGTCAACCTGAATAATAAAAGGACTATTTCACTGAACGTTGAAAAATATGAATATATGCTTAATAATAGGCAATTTCACTATTAATCAAACGTGGTTAACGTGATTTCTGCTCCTGAACCTCAGCGCACAGCGTCTGCACATCAGCGCTGTGCGCCATCATCTGCATCTTTACGCAGGATCAAGCTGTCATCTGAGCGCACGCGATGTTTGTTTCAAAACGAACAAACTAAAATGAAATACATTTTAATTAAATGCTCATTAATTATTGTCAGGAGCCACATCAGAGGGATGAAAGAGCCACATGCGGCTCCGGAGCCGCGGGTTGCCGACCCCTGTCCTAGCAGCTATCTTAACCTGGGATTAATGTGGCAAAAGCGTAGGCAACTACACATCTACCCACCACTCTGACCTCCATACCTTTAATGTTTGCCTGGCTACATGAAGGGCAGATTACTTCCTGCACTGGCACTGAAAGTTTGCATGGGTCTTAAATCATAGATCACAGAATTGACCTGTACAGGCTTAATTTATATTGACACTGGGCAGCCTATCCAGTCTTTCCATGGAGCCTCTAATTGTGTATCTTAATTGATATTTAGTCTAGATAGATGTTTTCTCATTTGTTCACATCAGCTGTTCTGTAGTTTTTAATTTTAAAACCCCTGAAAACATATAATCTTAAATATTTCACTATGAGAATAAGTGTTCATGGTTAAATAACCAACAATCAAAGATGCAAGTTGAGAGAAAAAAAACATCCTTGGGTGTTATTAATTTTAAGGCTTAAAATGCCTCATGAAGACTGTCTGGGTGTAGTTTGATCAGATTTGATTATGAGGCCTGGCATCATAAAGCAAACAGCCCACCAGCTGTCATCAGACTTTGCTTCAAATGCTGCACTTTGATGCACGGAGGAACTTGACACCACCTTCTTCCGTCTGAGCCCTGCACATTTCAAACCAGTGAGAAGAGCATAGGCGAAAACACATGCAGACATCTTTAAGTGAAATAACCATACTTTAGCAGAACATTCGTGTGTTCATGACCCCATTGTTTATAGTGAGAAGCTGATTGGGATAACATGATTTCAGGGCCTTTGTAGGGGCAATAAATAAGATTTTTGCTCTCCCATAGGACATGGTAACCATAATATACTGTGTAGTATACCTTGCAAATGCCAGTTATTCAACCCAGCACTGAGATTTATGGCTTTTTAAACTCAATTTTTGGCCTGTTTTGAGGTACTTGTGAGGACTGTGAGCTAATACAACACTATACAAAGTGTTTTCTCTGAGCTCTATATAATGCAGCTGCAGGTCCTGTGTGTTGGAGGTGGCAGAAGCCAAAGCAGCTAATGATTCACATTAGAATGACAGTGATTGCAGTCTTAAGCTAAAGTTGTATTTGTTTCAATACGTTCGTTCACATTTAGTCTGTATGACACTCGGGGGAGGAGGACTGAGATCGAAAGGAGGCAGAGGTGGACCCAGTCCTGACTCGCGGATACCACGCACCGCTTTGATTGCTCAGCTTCAAGCACGTCCTGCTGTATTCTGAATTAAGATGCCTCGAGTGAAGTCGCCAAAAGTAAATACAGGTCAATGTCAACTCGAACTCCTCGTGAATCTGTGTGAATAATAATTTACATGTCTAATAAACTCTGGAATGAGCTTTTAATCCTGTGCATCAGACTGGGAGGGTCTCCTACAGTGGAGCTAAATGAAGTGCAGGATCAAAGTCCTGGCTGCAGCTCAGAGGCACCGGAGGAGGTTAGACCTTCAGCATCCTCCTCTCCCTTTTTTCCGCTGGAGCTGCTGAAGTGTCTTCTTCTTTTTTTATCACCATCGGTCTGCACTTTTTCTCTCTCGTCGCCTTAACTCTGTTGTGATCTCTCCGTCTTTAATCTGCTCTGCTACATTCTGATCTGCTCTGAGACGCCTCCCTCTCCATCTCTCTTTCTCTCTCCTGACATCCAGTTCAAAGGAGGGGCCTCCCACTAAGTACCCCCCATCACCTCCTTCATCCATTTCTCTGCAGCTCTTCCTCAGTGGGGGGTATTCAGGTTTTCCCTCTGACACTCTCTCAGTTTCTCATTTTCTCTCTCCGTCTTTCATTCTCTTCCCTCTCTCATTCTCACTTTCTCTCTCTCTCTCTCTGCTGCAGCTTCTTCTATCTGCCTCTCTTCCTTCTTAGACTTGTACTATGCTTCTGCAAAGTTAGTATTCAAGGCTTTTACAGGTGACCCACAGTAATCCAGTAACTTTTTATGCAGAGTGCATTTTAACTGACGTGCAATTTCACTTTGACTCCAGAACAGTATTTCTTGTTTTTCCATCCTTGGTAACCATAGAGGCTCACACGTTGCCCAAGCCTCAGTCAGTGTGTCATGGAGAACTGCACATCTAGCAAGCTAATTGGTTGATCCAATGCCCATTATGAGGTGGGTAAAAAAAACCCTGAACTTGTTGCATGTTTGCTTTTATGCTCAGCTGGCAGAAGCAAACTGTAGCCTTTAGGCTACTTCCATGCAACGTCAGCTAGATCTAAAAATACTGTCCACATGTGAAACCAACATGCGTCCGACACACAGCGTCTTCTTCTGGTCATATTCATACAGATCTCAAACACCTGAAGGAAAAAGTAACAGAGCAAAAGCTAGCAGAAAAGGGAAGACAGCTTTTTGTCTCCTCCAACTTTCAAATATCATTATGGTGGATCACAGTTTCCAGGTGGCTCAACTCTAGAGACCATTTTTTTAAGATCTCTAAAGTTTTTGGGTGTCAAAAATGCCGCCCCGTTGTCTACAGATGGCCAAAACTGAAAGAAGAAGATGCATTTTTAAATTTGGCCGGTATGCTTCAACAGAAGTGCTTGTCGGATGGTAGAACAGCTTTGGAAACCCCCTCCCTCGACGCCTCTCAGACTCAGAATTGGGGGCTGCGTCCAACCGTTTCTGCAACTTTCTGAAACCAACAATCTGACATTCACAAACACTTCACGCTGTGATTGGCCAGCTGTGCAAAAGTGAGGAAGGAACAAGGATTTCAACTTTTCTCTCTGGCCCTCTTTTTTTAATTGTTTTCGCAGCCGTTTTGTCACTTTTCATGAGACTGTGTGAAAATGTGCAGATTTAACCCTTATATCTAACCAATATCACACCTTCAACCGATCGATGACGGCAAGCTTTTCACTCCATTTCCAAGCGTGACTGTTTGGATCAGTAATAAACTGGTTTGCCCTCCGACGTGGTCAGAAAACACATCGTGCAAACTCGCTCTGTTCGAGCACAACCAACGTGGTCTTATTCACTCTTTGTCCTTCCCTGTTCCAACTGCTCCCCTCTGCCTCTCTCTTCTTTCTTCCTCTAGGTCTGCTTCGGGCAAAGGCAACGTCCTGCTGAGACGATACTACTCTACCCCCATCTCACCCATCCATCCCCCTACCACACACACACATCCACACACACACACATAAATCAACTCTTACCTCCTCCCTCTTCCTTTAACATTGACCCTCTTGCTTCTCTCCATTTCCCTTCACTACTCTCCACTTGCTTCCTCTGAAAGGGGAAAAAAGTCAAGTGTGTCCATCCATATCTGAGCTTACTTTTGTGTGTGTTTGTGTGTGTGTGTGTGTGTGTGTGTGTGTGTGTGTGTGTGTGTGTGTGTGTGTGTGTGTGTGTGTCGAGATGCAAAGGGTGGATGTGGTCGATCGTCCTATTCAGACTCTTAACCTTCCCCTCCTCCTCTGAACCATTTGACCCTGAGTCATTATTGGGAAAGTGACGTCCAGCTACTTTGCTCTGTCAGCCGTAGCTGCTCTCCCTGCAAGAGTTACTCACACTTAAACGCGTGAGAGCACGTGTGCAAGTGCATTTACACTTCACACACCTGCTCACGTACTTGCACAGAAACCCAAGTACAGACCCATAATCAGGTAAGGATATAGACACACTCACTTCCTCTTGTGAAGCTCTGAGACACATGGAAACACAGGGTTGCATACACACACATACACACACACACACACACACACACACACACACACATTTTTGGAGTGATCCTTTGCCAACCTTGCTTAAGAAGGACAGAGAGGATGTGAACTGCAGCTAACCTCTTGTTCTGCAGTAATGATGTTTGTGTGTGTGTGTGTGTGTGTGTGTGTTTGTTTGTCAGGAGTTGACAGTTAAAATGTGACCTTGCAAATTTTGAGTGCAAAGCAGCAAGTAAACAGTAAAGTGTATACGAGATAGGTAGATAGACAGATAGATAGATAGATAGATAGATAGATAGATAGATAGATAGATAGATAGATAGATAGATAGATAGATAGATAGATAGATAGATAGATAGTGGTTAAAAATGGGTTTTGTGTTTACTTACTGTCATTTACTCTGCCTCCTCCCAGGAATCTCACTCTGCTGGTTAAGGTAATGATGTAGAGATGATGATGATGATGATGATGATATTTGATGATGATGGTGATGATGCCAATGAGGCCCTTATGTGCAGTCGCAACTGTGTTTTCTACAGTTAGGGAGGATGGATTACACTCCAAAATAATCTCTCTCTCTCGCACATGTGCACACATAATATACATAATACAAAACAAAAGCATGCCTTAAATGCATGACTTTCCTTGAAAGTGACACTAATTCATGCATACACAAAAACACACAGTGAGGGAAGTTACACACTCACTGCACACCGACTAAGTCAATTAAATAATGCAGATCTATACACACACACACATATAAAGTGAGGCAACCAGCCGTTAAAAACAACAATTAAAGCTCAGTATGGAGGAGTGGCAGTCATTCCCCCTTTAGGAACCAACATTAACTAGTTAAAGGATGAGAGGAGGCTTTTGCGCACAGGGCAGAGACAATTGAGACAGATATAATCATTACCTCTACAAAGCCAGGATTGCATTGTTCCATTACAGACAACATGTTGGTAATTTGCAACAAAATAAGATGTTCCAACCTCTGGGGGAAAATATGCTCTCCAAATAGCCTTCTTTCAGAAATCTTGTCGTATGCATGTCGGATGCAGAGCTGCAGCTGCTGAGCTTTTAAAAAGGCAGTGTCTCACACAATGCAACACTGCCACCCCATGGTCGTCAGTGGAACAGCAGGAGAGTCAATTGTCAGGCAGACAGCTCCAATATTTCAAATTTTGACAATACGAAGCGTGTTGTTTTTATACACAAGCACATTATTGTCAGGGATGTACACACACACACACACACACACACACACACACACACACATACAGCAGGAATCTCCTGTTGATAAGTGCAACAGGAATATAAAAAAAATTATATAAAAATGGGAATAAGAAATTTGTTTTCAGGTGAAACTTTCAAATCAGGACATAGACTAAAAAAATTCAACAACATGGAGGGAAGGGAGGAAGTTGTAAGGAAGGTCGCAGTGAGACATTTATAAAAACCTCTTGTTGTGTTGAACTGTAATTCATGTTGGAGGGGAGGCAGCTTGGTGGAGGACTGTCAGAAATTGGTAGATTATTGGTAAAATGTCCAAAAGTAGATAAAGATGATTTTTTTTAAATAGACTTTATGTGTCAATCTGACTATGGAATAAAAAAAAAAAAATTCCTCAAATGGCCACTTGAGGTTGGCTGCAAAAGCAAGCCAATCCCCATAGACCCCCATAAAATAAAATGGCCAACTTCACAGCAGAAACAAACATGTTTACAGCCTGGTACAATTACTATAACAATTTCCACGTTCATGACAACTGTGCGAGGGTGAATTTCTATATAACTCACTTGTATCAAAGCTTAAAGTTATGCATAATTACAGGCATGGCCACTATGAGTGACAGCTAGCTGTCAAGCAACCAGGTTTCATTGTCACCTCTCTGCCCATTTTTGGATTAGCTGGGAGTGTGGTGGATTCAGGCACTGCCAAGATGGCGACGGGCAGAGTCATGGTCCCTGAGCTTCACAATGGGTTCTTACGAAACCCAGAAACCCACGGGTGACGCCATGGCAGGCTACCTACAAGTTTTGTACGGCCTGTGGTTGTACATGAACAGGCATTAGTCCATCAGTCATGTGTTGATGGATGGGGTGGAGCAACTGTGCCCACTTTGGAGACAGGAAGTGCATACTGTTTCCATTGGCTGTGTACCATTAGCACTGGTAATCTTGTTGTTACACAGCACCTTTGGCCATAGTAATGATGACAGAACGAAGCACGTAACGAAAGTTGGGCCAGCAGGTCTGTTGCTGGTGCTCATACGTGTAGTTTTGGCAGTCTTTGGTTGACCTGTTCAGTCATGAGCATATGTTCAGGTGACACAGGCACCCACAGCAAATGTGTGAAGGGAAAAGTGAATGAGAAAAACGGAGCTTGAAGGATCACCTGTGGGCTTCTTAACATTGGGTTACATTCTACGGGCTTGTCAGGTCATTTATCTGCGCTGCACTGCTGACATTGTTGAGGACAGCGAGATGCAAGGACGCTGACCTCCACTGCTTCACAAGCTGCAGGAAGCCTTGAGGACTGGTGACAAATGGCCAGAGCGACCCTGAAGGGTTGCCACTTCAAAATGTAACTCCATGCCCTACATGGTCCAGAGAGGAAGACTTAGAAGTCCAGGAGAACTGAGAAAAAGAAAATCCTTTCTCCACCTCTTCAAACTCTGTTTGAGTTTCAGTCTAGAGCACTGCTGCTTCCCACTCTGACATGCAAACCAAGCAACAAAGAGTTTTATTCCAAAATAATCTATCCAGCTTCTAAAAATGTTCTTCCATTTTTCTATCATAAAACCTTCATGTTATCTAAAATATATGAATTGTTCCATAACTGTTAAACACTGGAGTGGTGTAAAAGTCACCATATAAATAGTTCTGAGACAGTCACCTGGGGCTGGCTTGCACTAACACTGCTAACAAGCTAGCAGGAGAAGTGCCAGTGTCTCGAAAACAAACGCAAAGCTGTCACCATGAGACCTCGTTGGCACTTTCAAGACAGACCTGAAAGGTGATCAACAGGAGAAGCTGATAATTAACCAGAATCTCACATCACAGACTACAGAGGACTGGATGGAAACAGGTTTGCTAGCAGACTTCATAGTCAGTTTGGGTGAACTGTTTTGTCAGTGCAGTCCTTAAAAGTTAAAACCTCAACATGTTTAATGTGACTCTGGCTGAAGAACCGCAGGTGTGGTGAAAAAGGGCTGCAGCGACCGTACGTGACGCGTGGCAGAGCAGGTGAAGAACGAGAAGATGAACTGCAGTAACGACTCTGCTGGACGTCACCTGTCCTCAGACGGCCTCGTTAATCACTGATTGGCCTTAGACCTGAACAGAGAGGAGGCCTGAAACTTAAAGTCATGGCGTCCCCCCAGTTAATGCCACTGCTTTACAGAGCAAAAACACCCCCAAAATATCACACCATTGAAACAAAGTGTGCAGCCAGTTTGCGAAGAAATAATCCAAACACACTTATGTGCATTCATGTAGTCAAACATGGATGAACCACTGAGCCTTACTCAAGCGGCATCACCCAGATATCTCACTTTGCACTTATAGAAGACAAATATTTCAAAGCAGTAGTTCAACATATTGGGATATACACTTGTTTTCTTGCAGAGAGCTACATGGAGGTTCTTAGCTTAGCTTAGAATAAAGAGTGGAAGCAGGAGAAACAGCTAGCCTGGCTGTGTCCAAAAACTTCAAAAATAAACCCACCAACACTTCTAAAGTTCACCTATTTACACACAGCATCTATGTGCAAACAGATTAGAAACATAACTCACAGTGATTATAAGACTCCAGGAAGTATCTGCACCCGGCCGAATGCGTTCTACAACAGCGTGTGCTTTTCCCGCCATATTTAAACAATTATGTTTCGTGGCCGATCGGAGCTACAAAAACCTTTTCCTACCATCATTGTTCTTTTCTAGCACAACCCGACTGAGCATGCAGGGAAGGTCTACTGCTGAACTCAAAAAGACAACCTTCGACGCTGAAAAGCGGAACGGCCATTCAACTCGAAATAGATTGTCCAAATAAAAGCAACTGATGTCATGGCAATATGGTCGTGATTCATGAGACATGCTGTAGCGTCACTCCAAATTTCCAGTCAGCAGATTTGTGCTTGATAGAAATCTTTTGTGAGCTGACTCCTCCGGTCTAATGGTAACATGCTAACATGCTTGTGAAGGTCAGACACTTCGGTTTGCAGCGGGCGTCCATGTTTTGCTGAGTACATGCACTAGGACTCAGTTAGCTGGAAAGTCAGGAATACCAACTCACAATAATCAACTTTTGACAGCATCCCAAAAGAGTTGCATTATGGGAAGTGTAGTGTTTTTTGAGCTTGGTGAAAAGTTAGGATTTTTCCTTCTATAAGACAAAGGTCAGAACTGAGGTGACAGGAAATGATGGACACTGCATCACTCCAGTTGCTTTGATTTTTATTAGCAGTTTTCTTTTTTAACTTTGATGGAAGTGCAGGAAGATTAAATTGCTGGTGAACCAGAGAACAAACTTGTCCTTCATGCAAACAAAACAATAACAAGACGTAAAGAGAACAGAGAAAGACGTTAAGCAGCAGTAAGCTAAGTTGCTTATTTACGTGATCATGCAGAAATCAAGACATGAAAGCTTATTTTTCCTTCCTGTCTGTGAGAGCAAATGCACACTCACACATACGTGAGCTCAAGGGCATCGCTGAGACTGTACAGGTGACAGAATATTTTCCAAACTGTTTTGCTTCACAAATTTTCATTTAGACAGGAATATGCTAAAAGCCAACCCCCGTGTGTGCGCACAACCCTCAGGTGGTAAAGTTTCCGTTTTCCCACCTCCTGCTCTCGGCTTCTGCTCCCGACAAAGTCACAACTTCAAAGTCAAAACAGAGGAGAGGTGTGACACACACACCGACACACACACACACACACACACACGGGTGCATACAGGCCGCACATATTACAAGACCTGAGCGTTCCCGTTTTTCCACATTTCCTCTCCTGCCATCCAGTGGGGCTCTTTCGCCCTTTGTGATGTATAATTGAAGCTGCGTGTAATTTCACCCACTCGTTTCCAATCGAATCCCACTCGGAGCTGAACTTTCGCTTCTCTCATCGTTCTGGAAGATTCTCTCTGAAGTGGATGGACCAGCTCTTTGAACATGCTGGTTAACATCCCTCCCCGCTACGCCACCACCACCACCCTCACCCCTGCACCACCCTGACCCGTGTCCATTACACATGCTTCTAACTTTATGGCAGCAAAAGAACGCAGAGTCTTTAAGAAGCACTTGAGATGGTGTCGAAGTCAGATCGAGCAAAAAGTTTACTAAACGACTTTCTGGAACGTGTCTTGTCCTGGATGTGGCTGGTCTTATTTGATTGTTTTAATTTCATTAAAAACATTAAATGTGGACATTTTCACTGGATTTACTGAAACTGCTTTGTGTTTCCTGTGGATTATTGAGAGCAGAGTGGTTCTCAAAGCTTTTCTGGTCCGCTGAAAAAGGTTCACACCCACCCAAAGATCAGGGTGATAGCTTCTGTCGCCCCCTCAGGGACACTCTGAGGACAGAAATCTTATTTTCTTATATGATATCTGAAAACCTGCATGGCTGAATGTGTGGTGATATTAGTTAGTTAGTTCCTCATAGTGTTTTTTGTTCTTTTTTGAATGTTTTGAAAGGTTTTTCATATATTTTTGTACTCATTATGTATCTTTTAAGATTGCTGTTTAGATTTTATTATTTTATTAAAGGTGCAGCTGCAGTGATTCTGGATAAAGTTTGTTGAACAGTCTTATTCTCAGGTCATCAAATACCCAAAACGTAGATTATATTCTAATATTTAATGACCCAAGAAACCCAGAATATTGATATTTGATGATCTGAATGAGGCTCAAGAATCAATTATCTTTCTCTGTAGTCGCTTAGTGCACCTTTAATGTATCTATTGCAGTTCTAAAGTAGTTTTCCTGAAAGCTTCTAGCCTTTGAGTGTTCTTAGTTTAATGATTAACAGTATTTTTTCTTTCTTCCTATAAACCATGTACAGTACATCTGTTGATCTAGGTGTCAAGCTGCTGCCTACTATTGCCCTCATAAGGATGAATAGAGTTGTGTTGAATTAAGCTGAATTAAAAAATGTTTTTTTTTTTTTGTTTTGTTTTGTTCTTTGACAAAATCATTAAATTATTTTTCCCGGAGCTTTTCAAGATAACTTAGGATTTCATCCACAGCACGGCCCACCCGTGTTGGCAAACTAAACACTGAAGGTCATCCTTGGGCCTGAGAACAGATCTGCTGTGCTGAGGAAGACCCCTAAAGCCTCAGACTGTCTCCAGCTTCACTCACCCTGCATCAGCAAAGTCACCTGATCTTCTACACCCATCTGCAAACATATTCCTTATTCCCTGGTTAGTCTCTCATGCAGCTCAGAGAGGGTGAATTTACCCTTTTAATGTTACTATTATGGGTTTATGCTTGTCCAGTATGTAACACTGAGAAGCCCATCGTCATGTAAAAAAGCTTCATAGTGGTTCACAGTCACTTCTTGTGCTTGCTTCAGCCTGCACACATGCATCTACAGTAGAAATCCAGCATACCGACACACAGACTGGTGTGTTCTCCCCCTCACACACACTTAGACAGAGCAACCAGCATGACTTCCTGCCCCTCTGTGTGACAGTAAACCTTTAATGAGTAATAAAAGGAGCCTGACCTTGAGCACAGCGTGACGCTCGCCGGCTCTGATCAGGTCTGATACAGAGCTGGATGCAGCAGAAGGCGGAGAGACAGCAAGGACGAGGATGAGGACGTCTGAACAGTACAGGGGGAGATTAGATGCCTTCTGTTTTTGTGTGAAGATTTACTGGTCAAAAGTGTCAGAAGGTGGATATTACACCACAAAACTGGCTGTGTTTGTCCTGACAAAATGGAAACACTGAGGTCACAAAACCTCCTGTTAGTTTCAGGTCAACACAAAACAAGACATTTAGCTTCAAACTGGGATACATGTGACTGATTTAGCCTGATTTAACCTAATGATGTTTTAATGACATGCAAAGAATCAAACCATGCTTACAGGCATGATTCAATCCCTCTGTGTCTTCAATTTGTATTGCCACTGTCACTTTACTCCTGTTGTTAAACCACCAGACACCCTGAAGACCTGCAGGTCTGGGTAGATCTGGGCAGTGGTTCCCATCCTTATGGCCTGTGAAGCAGCGTTTGCTCACTGTTTACTCATTACCTGCTTAAGGTTAAGGAAAGATTTTGGTTAGACATTGACAAAGTCATCTCATCCTGTCTCATACTTCAAGTGAAAGTTGACTTTTTCATATTTAACCAAGACCAGACTCTTTCCTTAACCTTAACCACTTATCTGCACGAAACCCGATACAATAAAACCATAAAGACAGGATTAGTTACAAGCAGCAGACATTGTAGGAGTAAGTGAAATGCACTGACAGTGTTTCCAGATTTGTTCAATATAACAACTGTATGCAACAAACAACAGTCTACAGCCATGCAGGCAGATCTGTGAGGTTGATGCTTTGAGCTAAATGCTAATGCTAGCATGCTAACATGCTGATATTTAGCAGGTATGATGATGGGATTGCCATCAGTGTTGCAGGTATTCGGTCACAAAGAAAAGCGTTGGACATTTTGAACCTAAATACTTGCACAAGGACATTTGGCTCCAAGTTAAACAATTTTTTATGTTTTTTGGCTAGAAACATCTGGTGAGCTTGACTCTTATGAAAAAACTAGTATGAGCTGTGAATAAAGACACAGAATCATTTCTGCTTAACATTTTATTCATTGTCCAAATTCATATCAGTAGACTTGGAGAAATAAAAGGTATTTTTTTCCTTTTTAAACATTCTCTTAAACAAAAATATAACAACTATTTACAATCACTCGTAAAAAATACATAAAAAGCGTACGAGCAAGTTCATGTTGTCTTTCTAAAAGACATAAGTTACAACAGCCATGAGAAGTGTGAGACGAAAGCAAACTTTAAGCCACAGACCAAGTTAATACCTCTTTGTACAGATTGTGCAGCACGCTCACCACTTTTAAGCTTATTGTTGTGCATTTCTGCTGTAATGCCAAAAGATGTCTACGTAAAACACATTCACAACTTCTCTCTTATTGCATTCCAGGTTAACATGGCAGGACACGAGGGGGCTAAATTACAATCAGCCAGAGATTTTCCTCGAGCTGTGAGAGAGGCGACGTTAATCCTCTCCAGTTTTAAGTTGTTCAAAACACTGACATGTTGTGTTCACAGTGCCAAGAGCTGCTCACTGCCAGGTCCTCCGTGAAAACATACCGAGTGTACGTGGAGCGGGAGAAGAGGGGGTTGCTGCTACATGAAATTCAGCCCTGAAAGGAAAAAAAAATAAACAAAAACAAATAAAAATGTAGCATCTTGTCTTGGAGGCCTTATCGAGCTCACGTGAGGAATAAAATAACCTTCACACAAAACTGCTGCCTGATGCTCAGCTCTCAATCCAACATTTAAAAGCAGATCTTTGAACTCTTATGTGCTGCTATTTTCTAAATCACCCATGCAGAAGATTAATACTGATTTCTGGTTAAAAATCTGAGGAATACAGTTGTGCAAAAAAGAAAAAGAGGAACTGTCAGTTTCTGACTCTCACTCTGTTTAGAAGCTTCGACTATGGAGACTGTTGTAAAAGGGAAAAAAGGGACGAGGGTGAGGGTCACAGTGGATACAGTGAAATCCAACAGGGTGGAGAGAAAGGCAGGGGGACTGTACGAGACGTGGCATCGAGGCAGGGCTTGTTCTGTTCAATTCAAACAGACATTACAGCATCAAAAAACTCCTTTCAATCACTCAGCCCGAGTCTGAAAGAACTCGCCTTGTGCCATGAAACTGATGGCAGGAGACCCACGAGGGCCCCACGTCTCTGCAGGCAGGAGCAATCAGAGCTGCAAACTGAGCAGGGCTTTTATTGAAAATGACTTCTGAGCCTTTCTCTATGTGCTACAAGCCCAGACTGCAACAAAATGGGATATTTTTAAAAAACCACTGTGTTGATCCCAACCTCGCAAATATAATTTCACAACACACACACGCACACACACGCAGTCATTTCCCAAAACACAGCAGCAATTACAGCTATAGACAGAGCAGAAATGGCACCAACAACAGAGTGTGAGGGGAGAAAACAAGTCATGAACAACGGCAAGAACTAATTCCTTAAAAGACTCCTGCCCGCGGACAGAAGCAGGGCAATCACAACCTCGGATTGTTTCTTATAACAAAATATTCAAAAATAGCCTTTATAGAGGACTCTCTTCTCTCATCTATACATTAATTTATGGCAAAGAAACAACAAAAATATATGTATAAATTCATATATATGCCATGTATATATTAGCATCAATCATTTCAAGTCTTTGTGTGGCAAAACAATACGAAAGAAGCATCACAGAGCGCGAGACAGAAAGCAGAAGAAGAGAGCGTCTAATTCCAGTTAACACCCCTGCTGCACTGCAGATAAACACAATTAAAAACAATTTCCCGTTTCCAAAAACATTACTCAGAATGTACAAATTTGCTTCTGTTTTCAATACAAATAAACAATTTCTCAAGCAAATCCTTTAAATATTCTACAATATCTACTATGAACATGGAATGGAGATGCAAGCCAGGCCCTAAAATACATCATCTGTCCACTTGTTCTGCGGCTCGTTCTTTTTAAATAAGAAGCAAAAACCGATATGAGAGGTACACTGCGAGCACACAGTCAACGTTTTTATGCTGCATCTCTTTTTCCTGTTGCGTTATAAACAAATTTACAAGGTCATATGAACCTGGAGAATCATACTTTAACATCTCAGCTTGTAATTCAATAGACAACTAGTCTAATAAACACTGTAAACAAAACGTGTGAGCGTCGGTGTAAACACTGTCCTTTGTCTTTATGCACACTAAGATTATCGTGTGTGTGTTTGTGTGTGTGTGTCTGTATGCATGCACGTCGTGTGACCACACAGTGCTAATTTATCGTTTTATTATAGCTGCTGCGATAGAATAACGACGGGCGTTTTACTCTACAGGAAGCAGCGAGGCATTTTGTTCTTCAGCTCATTAAAAACAAGTTATAATACAGTTTTTATAGAACATCCAGGAGGCAGCATGCCGCTAAAGTACCTCGCGTCAGGCTGAGACGAGCAATAAGCGAGGCGGCCGAGGTGGCGGAGAGCGCGGGACGAAGACACACGACTGCCTGCGAGATGCTGCTCGTCTTTCTTTTTTCTTTTTAACAAAGCTCAATAAGTGGTAAACACAAACAGACGTGCGCTCTCTGTCACTTGAGGAGTTTTTCTTTTAGTAAATATGCGGAGGGCCTTCCTGACCTCAGATGCAGTCAAAAGTGTAAGCGTTGGGATTAACAGTTGGTTTTGTAGCTGTTTTCTGTGTGCATTTGGTTTGTTTGTGTGGGAACTTGCTTATGTAAATGTACATCATCAGTGCCAGGGCTGGATAGAGGCCCACGAAGCCCCTTAAAAAAAGAAAAGAAGTTTTTTCTTGTTTATCTACATTCATCTTCTTTTAGCTGACAGCAAACTGCAAAACAGACAAGCAAAGAATCCCCCACGAGCTAATGCTCGTCGTAATCCTCCTGACTCTCCATCCCTTTGTCCGCTCCTCCTCTCTATTCTCACATAAAAATGCTGTAACGCACAGAGAAGCAAATAAAAAGAAAAAAAATCAGTTTTTATATATAAAAAAATCACTGTACAACATGTTAAAACTGTAAAAAACAACAAGAAACACCTTTAGACTAGCTTGGAGCGCAAAATGGAGGTACATGGTGGTCTATTTCCAAGGAGGCGACTTCTTCTCGTCGCTCTTTCCTTCTTTATTTGTCCTTATTTTTAACGTCCATCCGACGCGATGTGGCTCCATCACACCGCCTTTTCCTACACTGTTCAAGAGTTCTTGTTTTTTTTAAAGTATCTAAAATCTTTCTTCTTTGTTTTGTGAAATGGGTTTAAAAAGAGATGATTGTACAAGTCCTGGGAGGGGAGAGAGGTCACGTGACCCAGTGCTCTGGTCCGCGGGTGCATTATGGTCCGTGGTGATGTCACACAGGGTCGTGGGAGGGGTTCGGTAGAATGTGCTCTGATCCGTGGTGACGGCAGGCTGCTAGTTTAGTCCAAAGCCTGACCGCCACGACTTGGTCCGTGTGTGAGAATATGTGCGTGCGAGAGCGTGACGTCGCCGCCTCTACACCGCCGACACCTGTTCATCTGGAACGAGAAGAGAGGACAGCGTTTAGCAGCGAGTCGACTGGTTTTTTACAAGGTTTCTGCAGGGTTCACAAGGTTCAGATTTTGATTATTAAAGACCATTATTATTATATTATTATTATACCATTATTACCATACAAACACCACTATTAATACCAAATTGAATCCAGTTTAATACGTTTCACCATCATATCAGCTGAAGTATGAAAGTATGATTACACACCAGTACGGACTAACTGCGTATCGTAATTCAGAAGACAACAAAAAAACACTTTGCTCTTTCTGATGAGCATGATGAAGAAAATCAGTTTAAACTGATTTATGACCAGATTTCATGTCTCCTTGCAGCTAAAGGTTCTGCAAAATATCATCACTGTGTTTTACAGAAAACAAGATTAATGTGTGATGAGCACAGGTCAGAAAATCAAACGGTGACAGAAAGCGAAGAGAAAGATGCAAAGAAACAGGCGGCTGATGAACTCTTATGCACCAGACTTCATTTAAAAATGTCCAAAGAAAATAACTGCAGAGGGAATGCACTGCAATTAAACTATAAATGTCTCTATTATTGTTATTTTTTAATCATGTTAAATGTTTTACTGGCTTTATTTAGTTTTTTGCAATATAAAAACCAGTGACGATAATCACTGAGGTTATTGCATGAAACTCTCAGAGAGTAATAACATTCTCAACTTTAAGGGGCAAGTTGACCATTTTCACTAATAAAGGACATCTTTCTCTTTTATTTCTCTTTTTTATTTCTTTTATTTAGACGTCAGAAAGGAATCTGGCTCTTGGAAATGAACTTGCTGAGGTGAAAGCAAAACAAAAACATATGAATGTGTCTGTTAATATGAATTAATCCTGACTGGATTGTATTTTCTGTAAACTACATCCTGTAATAGCACCATCTTGACCACTAAGACTTGTCAACCTGCAAACTATTGTGCATATGAACTTTGAATAAAACGATCTGTTTAGGAAGGGAACCAGTACTTTGTTTAGACACTTATAGAGATTCAGAGTGCTGCTTCCTCATTTCTCCATCCTGTGGGACGTACCATCCTCACTGTCATCCAGCTCCTGTGTTGGGAGGCAGATGCTGGGCGGTCTGGAGTGGCCCTGCGTGGAGCCGGCCGTCCGGGCCTCTTTTTGGTGGAGGTGATGGTTAGCGGCCAGCCTCCGCGCCTCAGCCAGACCGCCGGCCGCTCCGGGGCTCTGCAGGAGTTTGCTCCTCTGCAGGGCCACGCTGTAGTCTGGAGGTCTGAGGTGAGGAGGCCGGGGGAGGGCGCCTCCTGGCCCACCTACAACTCCGTCTGTGAGGCCGAGATCCCCCAGAGCCAGACCCTGGTAGCCTGGAGGGGTGGGAGGGGGAGCTCGGTAACGCTCATCCTTGGCGGGGGAGGTGACACAGTACACTGGATGGAGGTGCAGATCAAAAGAAAGGAGGGGTGCAGCGAAGAAGGAGGGGGGTGAGGGATGAGGAGCGACGGGGGCGAAGAAGTTGTCGTAAAAGAAGAAAAGTAGTGCGAGGAGGGAAGAAACAAAAGAAAATAATGGAAAAATTAAATCAATGTGATGTTTCACGAACACAATAAACAACTGTGCATGCAGCAAAAAAAAAATATATAACCAATGAGATGGATGGCTGCGGCGGATACAGACAGAACTAGAGCTGCAGCTAATGATCACTGACACTACAGAATAATCTGTTAGTTATTCACCAGATGAATCGATCAATCGTTTGGTTCAGAAAAGACTGAAACAGCTTGTTTTGTCTGATCAACGGTCCAAAACCTAAAGATGTTTCATTTAAGTGATGAAAAACAAGCAAATTCTCACATTTGAGAAGGCGGAAGCAGAGAATGATCGACTTAAACGACTGATCGATTATCAAAATGTTTCTCAATTGATGTTCTGTTGATCTATGAATAGATTAACTGACTAGCTGTTTTGGCGGTGGACATAAAGCTGTTTTAACTCCTCCTCTACAACGAGAAACTGCATGGTCTTAACATGAAGCTACAGCGGGGGATCCAAAAGACAAATTTACACTCTGGCTGATGAGGATGCTGCAGAACTCGTGTCAGATGGAGCGCTAACAGCAACAAGAATGAGATCTGTGAGGGATCTTTAGCCCAAAATCGAGGTGCAGCCTTTGCCAGTTGGTCATTAGACCGAAACAGCAAGTCGAGCAAAGAAAAACTGCAGTAATTCACCTAAAACAACAGCACACTTCATTTACTGTAACTATCCAGACAACCACACACCCCTCAACAGGCGCCCACACACGTAGCGACAGAGCTGACCGCTGTCACACTGCGCTTACAGGGAATCAAACTCGCAACCCGACCCCTCACCTATCAGGCCCTTCTCTGTGCTTGACGTCACCGTTTTGTAGACAGGGTCTGTGCTTTGCCCTCCTTCCTCGTTGGTCGGCGAGGAGGGGTGCTCCGAGGTGTTTCGCCTCTTTATCGTCCCGTAATTCCCCTCGTAGGTGTCCGACAGCGAGCTGGACGAGGCCCAGCTCTGCCGCGACTGATTGGACAGGTCCGAGCTGGAGTTTCTGGAGTGCTGCTTGGCGCCGGCGTCCTCGTTCGCCCACGCCTGAGCGGCGGCCTCGACCTCGGCTATGGGCCCGGCGAGCTGCGTGTGCTTGAAGCCGGCCAGGTGCGTGTGCGGGAGGGAGAGCGGATGGCCGTGGATGCCGTGATCCCAGGGCCGGCAGGAGGAGGCGGGCAGGCTCTGGAAGGAGTCGTGGGAGTTGGAGGAGCAGGACGTCCAGCTGCCGCGGCCGCTGTCGGCCACGGAGTCCAGAGAGGTGTGGTCCTGGGTCAGCTCCTCTGTGGAGGTGGAGGAGGTGAAGGTGGGGGCTCGCGTTACGTATCCTCGAGCCAATGACGAGGAACTACTGTCGATAAAAGGGAGAGAATCATTAACAGGTGCAAATATACAGTTATTCAAACTGCAGCATATTTACACCAGTGTTAATTCATGAGCAACACAACCTTCCTCCAGTAAAAGGATAAACATCACAACACCACAAATATAAATGCTTGGTACTGGAAAAATCATCCAATCAGAGGATAGATGAAACACGTTGAGGTCAGGCGTACGCTCACTGAGCTCTCCAGCTGTCAGAGCAGTTGTTGTTGCCTGATTGGTTGTTATATACAGCATCTGTTCAACACATCAGGGTTTGTCGTGTTTCTTGTTCAAGTTTTGTTGTGAAATTGAAAAGCAAAAAAAATAAAGTTCTGTAGAAAAATCTTTCAGACATCACACCAATAAAAGTTCATGAAAACAAACAAAAGGTGTATAAAGGTAAACGTGTCAACAACCATCACAAATCCAAATCTAACAGTTTCAGTCAATGAGGATGAAGGAACAGTAATCATGATTCAATGCATATAGTTACCCAGATATCAAATCAATCACCAGCTGATCTAATTTTTGTGGTGTCTTTACATGATTAAGAGTGTTGTGAATAAATACACCAGCTGTTAATGCTAGTTTTGTCACCTTCAAGCCACCAAGTGTACTCAAGTAGTCCTTGAGTACCACTTGTGTAATACTTGAGTAATACTTGAGTAAACTTTAAGTGTAAATAGTTGCTAAATTGGCACAATGTTTTGAAATACCTCGTTAAGTACTGCAGAATTGGAATATTCATCTTCAATACATTTAAGTAGAACTTAGATTAGATCAGACTTTACAGATCTCACAATGGAGAAATTCAATAAACTTAATGAGATCCAGTTAGATGTCCACTTTTTAAAAGCATATGTCAAACATACTTTAAGAACAAAAAGTAAAACTTGTAATGACTTTTCTATGCTTAAATTATATTTCTAATACACTAAATGATAATACTTGTTGACCTGGCAGCACAGTGGAGTATATATACGAGGTACGTTCAGTGTGAGAGTACATGAGACAGACTTGTTAGAAGTAGAGGTACTCTATATACACTGATCCTAGAACCTAGAAGACGAGAAAAATCTGAAGCACAAGATGATAGAAAGCTGCTGAGGTGGCGGTAAAGGTGGAGGTAAGTCATACTGAAATGAACCGACAATGAAGAGACGGAGGAGGGAGACAAGGGCGCAGGAGGGGGTTCAATAACTATAAAAGGTGTTTGGCTGGAGGACATGAGAGTCAGAGAGTCAAACAACAAAAATGAAGACAAATGAAGTTCAATGTTACACAAATGATCCCTCGGCACAATCTTCTAAACAAAATGTCGCCAGATTTTTTTTTGTTTGTTTCACCTGTTAAACACGCTCACCGTGAACGTTCAGCCATCACAGTTTATCTCTCATCTGTACACAAAGATCACAAAAATCTGACAGAGTTTCCTGCTGGATCAATGTCCGGCTTCAAAAAAACACAACAACAAGAAAACAGTTTGACAAAGTTTTTCTCCTCAGCTGCTGTCCGTAGAGCAGCAGTCTGATTCACTGACACGCGTTTACTGGACAAACAAGCCACTCAATGAAACCGAGCCATATTTCATAAAACAGGCCGCCGTTATACGGCAAGGCTGCCGAGGTAATATAATATCAGACAAGCAGACAGATTATTGCGTCCGGCGGTATTTTATAGCCTCCACTTTGTGAGACAGAATGGCCTGATCATGTAGGAACAATAAACAAACAGCAGACAATAAAAAAAGGTGTGCTGTTTACTCGGGCAGATTAAAAAGCCGCCTGCGTGAAAAGCGATATGTTGTTAACGGAGAAAGGGAGGAGAGAGGAGGGCAGTAAATGTGGGATGCTAATAAAAACCTGCTGTGTTTTACGGCTTCCTGTTTTCACAGTTTTAATGAGGAAAGGGCATAATTGGAATCCAGCCGGGAAAGGAAATGGAAGAGCGGCTCGGCGTGGCCGACCGGGTACGTGTGGCGCCTTTTCGCTCAGGCTGGCCATCGGGAAGGTTTCTGATGGCCGAGTGTTTGTGTGTCTTTCTGAAAAACTGTGTGTTCATTCCTCTGTGAATATCAAAAGCACTTAAGAAACAAACTCTGTGTCTGATGCTCTCTTTACCTTGTGCTGGGCTGGTTGTAATCAGCATTGAAGTGTGCGTGCGTTGCTGCTGTGCTCTCTACAGCCACAGCTGGTGTTGTAGTAGTACTAGCAGCAGTAGTAGTGCAGGTCCTGTTGCTGCTGTTGCACCGGTCTTCGGGCCCGGGTGCTGGCATGGAGTCAACAGAGCAGATACTGGAGCGGGAGGAGATCTCGCTGTGACTCGAGTCTGACAGGTTGTCTGCTTTACCGGCTGGCAGGAGGGTGTAACCTGGACAGAGGGCAAAGAGCACATGAAGTAAAAATACAGATTATAATGAGGAAGAATCAGAGAAAAGGGGATGGGACGAGGATGGAGAGCGAAGCAAAGACAGAAAGATACTGTGGTGATAATATGGGGAGACAGCCTGAAGTTTGTGCCTTTTTTAATAGTAAATACTGAGTTAAACAGAGAAATGACTGTGAAGGACAGTGTTTGGGTCACAGCTTAATCTTCATATGACAAAAACCTGCTGAACCAAATCATTTCTGACTGCAGAGAAACAAAATGAACATGGCAATAAAACACTGCACGCCACAGAAGAAAGTCACATGTCAAACACTTTCTTGTCTTGGATCGCCGAAAAATGTTTCAAAGACGTATTTTGCTACATTTGGCTGTTTGTTGACATTGCAACCCTGAAAAACTGACAGCATTAATCCCACGAACAAAGAAATGTTGGAACAAACTGAAATGACTTTCCATTTGTCATCACTGCTGCAAACAACATCTATTCTTTCTTATCTGCTCTGAATGTCCACTGTGAAGACTTTTTCACCCCTTCCTATGACTCATGGTGGACACGAGGCTCTTTTCTCTCACAAACACTTTAACAGGCTATCATATGTGATGGAAAGGTAGTCGATCATCAACCGCTGACAAAAATTCACACCACTAGCTTCAGTTTTCTTCCGAGTCTCTGTTTCTGCTCAGTAAATAAGTGCACGAATCTGTTCCGTCTGTCAGACGGTCTTTCTCCTGGTACGTCTGTCCCTGCAGAGCCAGAGGAAGGGGCTGACCGACCTCCTGGCTCTCTGCTCTGCCTCTCTTTGTCTCTCATCCTGAGGTGAGGAGGGCACAGCCTCACCCGGTCCCTCCCCACCGTTCAGATGTGGCCTGACTGCCACTGGCCTCCCTCTGGACTGACTCCTTTCCCTCAGTATCCTGAATGGTGACATCAGCCTCGGCCTGATGGGGGAATCTGGGGGTTTGGGTCTCATTAGCTGGGGCTGGGTGAGAGGTGACAGAGGCTTGGGTAGACTGGGAGGAGACCTAGTTTGGGCCATGTGATGCACCTCATGCGTGCCTCTCCTTCCTGCTCTTACCCTCCGTAGCATTAGCTCTGAGTCTGCCTGTGCACCCTGGTTGTTCTGCTGCCTGGATCTCCCTCTACTGTGCTCTGAAGGAAACAAGCCTCCCTGCACTGCCTCTGTCTCCTCCTGCGTCATCTCTTCCACTTCACTTCCTTTCTCCTCCTCCCCTGTCTGATTCTCCCTCTCCCTGCTTCTCTCTCGGCTGTGCTGCCTGGTCATCTGTAGGATCCTCTTGTGGAGGAGAGCCCCACCTATGCCGTAGCTGCGCAGGCTGACAGTGCCGGCCTTCGTGCTGGCGTCGCTGGTCAGCGAAGACGAAGACCCCGACAAGTTCATCTGGCTGGAGTTCTGGGACTTGGCCACGCCTCCCACTGAAAAGAGGGAAGGAAAGCGGGAGTGAGAGATGAAAATGAGGGCTTTTTATACATTTTGAAACAAGAGGATGGTTGGCGATTTAGGCCAGAGGGTGCCCACAGGATGCTCAGGACAAAGTGAGCATCATAGATGAAAGAGATACTCTGTTCACATTTTTGCAAAAGTTTTCAAGAAAGGAAAAGTGTGAAAATTAACCATAAATTTACACTTTACATGGACGAGGATCCACCCATGACATGGTTTCTGAGAAACTCATCTCTGCTTGGAGGCGACTGTTTCACTAAAACTACCCTGGGCCTCCTCTTCACCGAGTGTAACTTTCCTTGGATTAAAGCATACGGAGTGAAAAGCACAGTTTCTGCAGCGCACCTTTGCGCGGGGAGCCCTGCGGCGACACCGTGGGGCTGGAGTGAAGGGAGGAGATGGTGGAGACGGTGTCGTCAGATGGTCTCTTGCTGCTCCACTCCTCTGATGAGTTCACTGGAGGTTTCTTCACCACCTGGGGAGAGTTGGAGTCTGGAGAAGAAAAGAGAGATAGAAAAGGGTTCCAGTAAAGTTACCTATCCTGAGAGTCTGTTACACACCTGCAATAATACAGAACTGGGAAATGTAAGTTTTCTTCCACTCGGGTTTTCCCAGTGAAAAAGGACAAAAATGGTTTAAATTAAATACTAAACAGAAAGATGCATGAAGAAGTAAAGCATAAACATAATGATATATAGCATAATGCAGGTGTACTGACTCGGTGTGCCTATGTCCTTGGCAGTGCTCTTCTTTCGTAGCGGGTTCAGTGGGACCTGGACCTGAAGGACTTGTGACACCCTGTTTTGGGTTTTCCCCGAGGGCAGAGCCGACCGCAGAGACACTGGAGACATGTCCGACTTGGTGGATCGCCTCTCACTCAAGTTCTTAGACACTACATCCACAGGAAGAAGAAGAACAAAGCAACGTTACTTCGAAACATCCACCACTTTAAACTTTTTGAAGAGGTAAAGTACAGTTTTTTGGTGTGAGGTAAATTCGTAGATGGGAAATAGAGTCAAAAAGGAAATACCTCTGGTAAGTGGATACATATGTTTTCTAATAAATATTACTTTAATATAATAAAGACACAGCAGATGTGTCAGATATCTACTGAATCTGAGAAACACTGTTTTCACACATCCTTCCCGGGTTCTTTGTTCAATCTATTAACCTCTCAAGATCTACTAAATGTTTTTAAAAATCACATTTTCATGTGTTTGAAGACTTTTTAGGCCTGAGCAGAAACTCAGGTCGATTTACAGAATCTCAGATTTAGGTTACATGAAACCACTGAGACAAAAAACTCATAATATTGCGTGCATGTTTTGTTCTTCGGAGGGTTTAGATGATACAATACAAACATACTTTAGCATCTATCTATCAGCTGATCAATCAATTCATTCCTGTTCTTTTCTGCAAGACATTTGCAAATTATAGATAGATTTTTACAGACAAAGAGAAATTTACAGGTGGCAGAAGGACAGAAATGGTTTAAATTAAATACTAAATAGAAAAATACACTAGGTGGCAGTGCAAGCCAATAATACAAATGCAAGATGTGTGCACGGAAGGATATACTGTGAGATCAATTATCAACCAGTGAAATTACAGCAAAAAAAAGAGAAAGGACAGAGGCCAAAATACATAAAAGTAATACATAGATGGATAAAAATCTCAGTTTCCGTGTTACTCACAGGTGCTGTAGGATGGCTCGCACTGCAGAGACATTATTTGGTGTTTCTCCTCGTCCGTCTCCACCGTCAGATTGGACAGGTACTGCTTCACCTTTCTGGCCATCTGAGCGTCTTCGTACAGCTTCTTGGCGTTGAGAAGCGAGCTGCGACGGACTCGCTTCTTATGGGCGCCGCCCTGCACATCCAGCATGTTGGAATTGGTGCTGCCCTGACTCAAAGACCTAATGAATGGAAGGCAGAAGGAAGAAGAGGAAAGGAGGAAGGAAAAGGGAAGGAGGATAATGAGGGAAGGCAGAGGTGGGATGAAGTAAACAAAGTAAAAGATGGACAAAGGGATGTGGAAGGAAGACGGAAACAGAGGAAATGCAAATAAAAGTACAAAGACAGAAAGCAAAGAGGCAGATTGAAAGAGGGAAGGAAAGAACGGCAAACAACAATCAGTCCAATCACCAACAACACAGGCACAGCTACTTTATCATCAAACATCCCTTCTGCTATAAAATCTGTACATCTGTCTTTGTGTTGGAGCATAGCATTTTAAAACAGGACCATGCAGCTGGGGGGGAGGCAGCTCTCGCTCGTGTGCCATGCTATCACAGTTACAGAACAGCAGAACATTCTGTCAGATGGAGGCAAAAAGGGTTAGGAAACAAAAGATGCACAAGATTCGATATGGGGAATATTATGCCGGGATGCAGATACACCAAACCTGAGTCAAATAGTATCTGTAAATATTTCTCGTTCATGGTTCCTCTTACTTTGCCATTCAAAGTTTTTTTTATCTTAGCTTCGAAGTTCATTCTTGGGCATTGAGTTGTAATGGACGAGTGTGCTGGTATTCATACGTTGAGACGGTGTAATGGTGTAAATGTTTTTAGCATGTGGTGATAGCTCTGTTTGTACTATCTAAATATGGCACAAATCATTGCTTCTCATTCTGAGATGAATGTTTTTGTGAATAGTCTTTGTTGAGCTTTGAGCTTTTCGATCATATCACATTATCCTCCGCAGGAGCAGCAGCTGACTTGGCCAGTTGCCATGGAATTGCACATGTTCATATTTTAATTTTTCTGAGCACTTCAAGGACATCTGGTCCATGTTGGCTTAAAACATGGAAACTTGAACATCTACAATTCCACTGTAAACTCCATCTGCTGGTGGAGATCATGTGATATGATCAAAAGCTCTAGAACAGATACTAAATGAACTTAATGTGAGATTGTTTCACTTTATACATTTTAATGTCATCATCTAATATTTATGATATTCTGTGCAGTCACACACTGCCTCTCTGAGACTTTTTTGTTGATTGTTTGTGATTTAAAGTTGTGTTATTTTCTCATTGGCCCAAGAAAAGAACGTTTTCACTCAAGTGCAATTGATGACAATAACATTTTAACGTGAACTTAAGCTAAAAGTTAATGCCAGAAATCTGAAATTTTAGACAATTTTCTTTAATACCTACCAACTGCTATGTGAAGTTGTCTAGACCATCTTGCTAAAAACAAAAGTGTTATTTTCAAGCTACTATATGACTCAAACAATCTTATGAACAAACAATGAATGGGTCAATGATGGACTTCTGTATGGTTGAGGTGAATGGCACTGCAAATGGAAGGGTTAATCACACACAAGCACAGGCGGACACACATATACAGTCAGGTAAATTAAAGGGGGGGCATGCAGAGCTTATGGTGGTGGTGGGGGTGCAGGGTGGATTGAATTTCTGCTGGTCCAGACTGAAACAGGATAAACCCGGTACCAGGACAAACTTACCCTAAACTCTTCCACCTCTTCTTCCTGCAAGCAAGAGGCGTGAAGATTGAAGCGTGACTTAAAGACAAGTTCAGGGGTCGGGGTGGACAAGACTATGTAGAGGTCATGCCACAACAAACAAACAGGAAATGACTGGAGATGGACGACACCAGACATATGACACCTCCCCATATCAACCTGGAGAGTGCGTGTTATGGCCTTGTGTGTCACGCACTCGGGATAAATGGTCGTTGTGTCACTTACTGGGGTTTTTGGAGCTTTTGTCACATTTGATGATGTTGAAAAGAGTCTTAAATAAAAGTCTTCTCTGATATCTTGAGCTTGTAGTATGGAGGGAGTGTCTGCAGGGGGCAGTCATGCACTGCAACAGTGACCGACTGTGATAAACACATACAAACTGAGTGAACTACACACTGCGGTTGGCATCAATTCTACCTCACTTCCAGTCCATCCACGCCTTGTGTCTTCGTGCTGTTACATTCCAGCAGAGGAATCCAATCGAAACCACAAGAGCCGTGACCTGGACAGGAAGTGAATGGGAATTGATGGAACCAGACCACGAGTGTGTGCCTGATCCTGCTGGTGAAGGATCCAGGTTGGCTGGTGGAGGTATGGAGTGTTGTGCTTCCCCTTTCGCTCACATTTGTAGTAGTAAAGGTGTCTTTTCTAAAAACCTATAATCTACTTTGCTCCACTCTCTGCATTCATGCCTCTTTCTGAGAGGTAGCAGTTTTGCTGCAGTCTAGCTGATGGGAAACAGGAAGAGTCAGTTTCAAAGATACATTGAACTGAAGGGGTTGATGTTGTGGTAACGTATTTGTTCACAGTAAAGTAATTGGAGACTGTCTTTCTATACACATCCACCATTAATTGGGTCCTGTGATGATTTCTGAGCCACGTCAGGCTCTTTTCCCAACACATTTTCTTCAAAAAAGCATTTTCACGACATCAGCCACTGAAGTTCTCAGTTTTCCTGGCTTTATTAGAGAGAATGCTCGGAAGCAACACTTTTCTGATATAGCTAATTAATGCCCCCATGGAGGTTTTAAGCGACCCGTATCTGTGAAACTGGCCCCAACAGCATCAAGTAACAACAAATTGGTTAATCTCAAGGAGTCTCTGCGTCAATAATAACCAACCTCTGTCTGAACATGAGGGCAGGGTCCATGTTGGCTGAGGTCAACCGCACCACGTGTCTGATCTCCTTGGCGATCATCCTCAGCTTCTCGAAGTTCACAAGGCCGTCTACGCTGGAGTCGTTGCCTGAGAGGAAGGACACAGCCACGAAACGCACAAATACATGCACAAACAGTGAGCGTGAAGTCAGCTGTCAAACTTATAAAGGAGATAAATGATTCATAATGTGGGACATTTGCAAGATCACAACAATATTCCTATTGTATAAGTCAAATCTTCAAAGTGAAAATCTCCTTGTTCTGGTCTCCTTCTTGTCGTGCCTCTAGGAGATCAAAGTGGTGTCTGTCGTTCACACTGAGTCATGCTGGGCCACTTGAGAATTTTTAACAACTTGCACAATTAGGGAAACTTTCTTTTCAATTCCTCACATGGCCGTACATTTAAGAGAAAAGCTCTAAGGAGAAGTCAGTTTGGGTGCTTCTGACCTGAGTCAGTGTGATATCTTAAAAAGGCAAGATGGGGAAGGTTTTAGCAGAAGTAAACCTCCAGAGTGAGACTGAAAATGACCTTCTGCACAACACAGAGGAAGTAGGGGACAGCGAACTGCCCAGAATGACATGTAAAATTTCAGAGATGGCTTCAGTTTTTAGCTTACAGATAATTAAAGGAAATGTAGCAACACGTCAGTAGCTAACACACAAACAAAAGCACATAGAGAAAATCTGGGCTCTCCACTAAGCTGTCTACCTTCATGTAAGAAGGTGAGATCCTTCTTGACCACTGGGAACAGTGGGATGATGGGCGGTTGCATGCTCTGGCTGCTCAGGATGTTCCGGTACTTGGCCATGTTCCTGGACGGGTCGAAGACATCCTGCAGGTCTCCAAACAGCTTCTCGTACTTACTGGGCAATTTCTCCCACGAGCTCCGCAGCCGAGCCACCGGTGCCAAATTCAAACCACTACAGGAGGGAAGAAAGGTGGAGGGAGGGTGGGAGAGGGGAAGCGGGGGAGACAGAGATAAATAGGGCATGGTTGGAAGAAGGGAAGGGAGAACAGAGGTAGAAGCAAGGAAGCAGAAGAGGTAAAGGAGGGTGGAGGAGACAGACGAAAGAACAGTTTTAGCGTACGATACATACATCCCAATCAAAACCCCACACAGGCCTTTCGAGATAACCATGAGCTAACCATGTTCAGTAAGCGAGGTCTCCGTTTTCCAGAGCAGAAGAACCCTGGAGGCGAAGTCATCTCTGAGCAGACTCATTTAGACAGCTGATAATTATGACTGGCACAGCATTTATTTCTGCTCTCGTCTTTCATTTTCTGTCCAGTTTCTGTCCCTTCCTCTCTGGCCCATCAACTGTCCGTCCCCCCTCCACTGCTGCTGCTACCTGTCTGTGCTCTCCCCACTTTCGTCTCTGTTGGTAGGTTTTGTTTTTTCATCTTATATCCAAATCCCTCTCCTGGGGTCTCTCTTTACTCTCAACTCATCATATCTACCACTTCTCCCTGTTTTAAACACGTCAATGCATACAAAAATAAACCGGTGCGTCCTGCATAAATGACTTTAGTGGATGCGAGACGAGCAGGGAGTGTCTACTATAAAACACTATGGGAAACCCTGCATGTAATCTTTCACACACACACACACACACACACACACACACACACACACACACACACACACACACACACACACACACACACACACACATAGCAGCAATGCCCCTGTCACCAGGCAGGTTATGCATCAGAGAGCCATATGTGCAAAGACATCCTGCTGTGAGGAGGAGTGTACAGGGACATGGAGGTCAGACACTCCTGTCCTAAAGTGCCTTTTACAGCAGCGAGCAAAAGATCAACATACTGCTCAGCTCCTTAAACTGAGACCAGATCTAAAGTGGACTCCGTCCCATATGAGCTGTTTTTTTTAAGTGAAACACTTGGTACATGTAATTTCTTTGCAGCAACTTTAAGCTGCAAAGTTGCTATACAAATAAAGTTTATTATTATTAGTATTATTACTATAATTACTATCAACAAGGCAGCTTAGCATGAGTGAGAAAGTCAAGAGAAACTGTTTTCACTTCAATTATTAAAAACATATTATTACACAATAATAGTTATTGCAAAACTGCATCTTCATGCATTCATATTTAAATGTATGCTGCAGTAACATTGCAGACAATATCCTATCATTTATACTGTAGATTGAAAACAGCACTCTGCAAAACAAACGCGTCTAAACAACCAATTAACCAGGCTGGGCTACAGAGAGAACATGACTTGCTGTTTCTGAATAATGACTCTGGGGACTGGGACACTGCTGCAGCAGTAAATGAGCAGACATGGGGCAAGAAGGAGGAGCTGGCATCATCTCCAGGTCCCACTAACACAGTCTGGCAGCGAAGCCACAACAATGCTACTGTATGTATAAAAAAAATAATTAGCTTAGCTTAATCATAGTCAGGATGCACAACATAAGCTTCAGAGTTGAGTACATCCTCTGCTTTCATTAAAAGGCGCTACAGGATTAAAAAATGTCTTTTATTGTAGCCTTTTATTAATGTTTTTTAATGTAAGTTGAGCCTTAAGGTTTTTGACAGTTCCTAAACATGTAATTCAAAAGATCATTTATCATCTACCCACAGCCCAAAGTATTTGTAGAATGTCATCTGTTCAAGCCATTAAAGGCATATACACAGGAAACGGCAGATGGCTATGTTTTCTGCAGAGCATTTGTTTTTGGTTTGTCTTGGTCTTCGTTGTGTTTGTTTGTTCTTGCTCTTAGTTTGTGTAACACCAGTTTAAGATCAATAAGGACCAGCTGCAGGACGTCGATCTGCTTGCAGATTTGATGTAGCCAGAGATATATAGGATGGCAGTGTATGAAAAGTATTGTCATCTGCATCAAAATGAAATTTAGGATGCTTTCAGAATAACAAGTACAGGCAAAACAGAAGTGAGGATTATCAAACCAGCAACGTGGGCATAAACAAACACACACACGCTCACAACTACCTGTTCGGCCACACACAAACATTTGCACATGAATATATATATATGCACATAGTGGTTGGTTCAAACAAAATCAAATCTCCAATTTCATCACTAAAGCGCACTACCAGCACTAAAATTCCTCCCCTCCTGTGGGTTTTAGCCCTTATAACAGGGCCACAGCACACACACCCTCAGCTCAGTCTAACAGCCATCTCGAGCCAAAACCACAGAGGCCACGGGGAATTAACAACAGCAACAAACAATAAATGCAGCCGTTGCTATGGGACTCTTGGGATGCTGTAAGGTTGCTGAGGCAGAGTCTGTGTGGTTTGGGAGAATCAGGGCTCATTCAGAGAGCTGGCAGGAGGAGGAGGGAGAGGGGAGGAGGTGAGGCAGGTTCTCTTGAGGAAGTGGGGAAGGAGACGAGTGGCCAAAGCTCATTTGGCAAGAAAGTGGTAAATGGCTAGCTGTCCTCACAGAACAAGAATCTTGTCTTTGATGCTGCTATTACTCTACAACTGAGGCAACAATGAGGAATACGATGAAACATTGTGTCACCACACTTAATTAAGAAGCCAACATACACAGAAACTCTTCAGACAGCTTCTATGCTGAGCCCACCTGATTATAGCGAACATGGAGTTGAAGTTTTTGCACTCTCGGCAGTGCAGGGCGATCTTGATGAAGTGCTTGATGGTCTTCATCCTCTTCAGGGCGTTGGGCTCCTTCAGGATCTCTGTGGCCACCCAGAAGGTCTCCTGGTTTATCACCTCCTCAAACTGCTTCAGATTACCACTTCCCATGGAGGAGTCTAGTTTAAACAAGTCGTCCACATACCTGGAAGCCATGACAAAGAAGTTAACAATGTACAACAACACTGTGATGATTTTTCTAGATTTATCTAGATCTTTTTTTTTTATCCTTTGTCTTGACTATAAAGCATTTTCTGAAGTTTGCTTTTATAGAAACCAATCAAAATGTTAAACAACTGCATACTCTGTGGACTCGATGTTCCTGAAGAGCTCAAAGTCCCTCATGGAGAGCTGGGCAGCGACCTCCATGGTGCTGAGCTGCAGCAGTGAGATCTGACTCTCTCTGAGGAGATCCTGAGCGTCCTCGTCTGAACACAACGTCTCCGTCTCCATATTGTTCTTCAGGTAGTATCTACAGAGAGGAGAACAGAGGGACAGAGGATAAGGTGTGGTAGTTGGAGTGTTACTATCAAGTCAAAGTATTATTTCTAGTTTGTTAATGTTTGTTAAAGTTGAGAGGAAAGTTTCACAAAGAAAAAGTTTAGACTCCTCTATAGCAACACATGAAAACCGCAATCGATGCGATGAACGTGTTAAGAAACTAGATTTTGCCTTTTTTTCTATAAAGTTATTCATCTGTACAATTCTCTGGTATCCCCAGACTTCTCTTGCCAATTTATCAAATCTAAGAAGTGTATAATATCTGAGAAACCCCATGAGTGCCACAAATCCTGCAAAAGAAAAGACAATAAAAAGAGAAGGGGAATAACTACGTCTAAGAAAGTAAAATACTTTGAAAGTGATGTCATCTGTATTTTTAGAGCAGCAGGTACTAGATCTGCAGTATCCTCAGATGCTTTAATACAGGCTGCAGAGGCGGACAGGTGGGTGGACAGGATCCAGTTTTTCGTCCAGCTGTAACTTTCTGCACATGTTTAAAAAAACCCAGATAAATCTCTAGAATGTTCCACTCATTCACATTTCATCTTACAGGGCCACATTTTCTGTCTGCAATTTAAGATAGGTTCGAGGAAAGGGAATTAACACCGATGGTATTGATAGATTACAGCCATATTTTACCCTGGGGTAAAGAAAGAGAGTAAGAGAGGAGAGAGGGGCGCTCAGCAAAAGGGAGGCAGGAAAAACGACAGATGCATGAGTGAGAGGAAAGAAAAGAGCCATTTCTCTTTAGCCTTGATCTCCAGCAGTTTTCTGGGAGAGCTTCCAGCAGAAGGCCATCTCTCTTACCTTGTTATGTGCTTCTATGTTTATAAATCTATAACCCCCCACTTCCACTCTAATGGAGCTGTAATGCGGTCATGTAGGAATGCAGCACCTTCACGCCCTGCAGACCTGCAGCCCTCAGGGGCAAAGTGTTGGCATGGATATCGCTCTAAATTGGCCTCTGTTGCTCTGCCAGAAGAGCTGGAGAGACGAGCAGCGGGCAAGAGGAGATTAGAGGATGTGAGGTGAGAAGATCAAGCTTAATGTACATTTAGGATAAAGCCCAACATGTTTCACACTCAGATCGAAGCGGGAACTATTTGAAGAGCTCAAAAAACACCTGAAGACCTCATTGAAGGCTGGAGGTACAAATAAAAATTTGAGACATTTTAGGACTTTCTAACAACATGTAAAAACACTAAACTAACACAAGATGAGAAGAAGACAAGGAGAGAAGAGGGGAGGCGTGAGGAGAGGAGAGAGGTGGAGAGGAGACCAGGCAAGAAGAGCATAGGTGAGTATAGAGGAGGGAACTGGAGACAAGAGGAGAGGAGAGAGGAGGAGATGAGAGGAGACCCAAGGAAGGGAGAAGAGAAGAGATGAGACGAGATGAGCGGAGATGAGACTAGAGGCAACAGGGGACAAGAGGAGAGGAGAGGAGACGAGGTGAGAAGAGAGAAGACGATGAAAAGGGACGAGAGGACACAAGAGGAGAGGAAAGGAAACAAGAGGAGACAAGAAGACACAAGAGAAGAGGAGAGGAAAGGAGGGAAGATAACACAAGAGGAGGAAAGTGGAGAGAAGACAAAAGGACATGGGAGTAAAGGAGAGCTTTAACTAATCTTTTACTGGTTCAATTTTATCAATTAGTCAATCAGTTACATTAACAAACTGAAGACTTGTTCAACAAAAATTAATCATCTATAAAAAATAAACACTCTGTACATATGGAGAGGAGCCTAAATTAATGATAGACAAAGTGGTGCTAAGTCACTGGAACTAAGCCAGTGTAAATTGCCATTGGTGGTTTGTGTGTGTGTATATTTTGGCAGTAGTGTGAGCGAGGCTCGCCATTGGCTTGGCCTGTCTCCTGTTAGACCGTCTGTCAATCATCAGCTGCAGAGAGGGAGCGAGGCGGAGGAGGCGGGATACAGAGAAACAGAAGGGAAAGATATATTTGCCTCCTGCTCCTGAAAACTCCTGCAAACTCTGCAGAATACATACTACGTGTACATACTGCTGACACTGCACCATGTATATGTGTACATGTACAAATACTGCCATACATGTCAGTTTATGGTCAATTTGTCAGCAAGATGAACAATCTGCAAATGTTGTATTTTGCTGTGAATAAGTACAGTAGGATACTGAAGAATGAAGTATTCGAGAGAAGAGCTATCCATAGATATTTCATGTTCATACCTTCACAGCAAAAACAATCTTTTTCCTACCAATATCTCACAGTATGACATTTTTTCCCCTGTGCAGCTTGGCCATAAATCAAAAACACAGGGAGAGTGTCCTCTAGCTAGTTGAGAGCATCTCTGTTCATACATGTTCGAGACTTTCTTGGTAAGAATTTGTGCACGCAGATGCAAGCGCGTACACATTCATATGGTTGTGTAAACACAGTATTTGCATGTCTGTCTGTGTTTGGATGCGTGAGCGTGTATAAGAAGGTGACAGTCTGTATCTATAGCGTGTGCATGCGAGTGTGTGTATGAATAATTCCAGACGTGCCATGCTGTCTGCTGAGGCCCCTGACAGAGGATGAAATATTCATGCTAACCTAGTTGGGAGGGGACTGATGAGGGACCACGGGAGACCAGGAAGAGAGGGAGAAAAGTGTGAAAAACTGACAGAGGAGCCGTTTTAAAGCAGACTTTACGGCTGCAGTCCAATTAGCCTTCATGTCCTACTAACTTTCATCTTAAAAAGGGAATGTGTCTGGCATCAAGACGACAGTGTGATGTACCACTGACTTGCAGACATCTTAAAAAAAAAAAAAAAAACATACCGGCAATGGTGTTTTGGTTCAAAATAAACACACATCATCACACAAAGGCACTTGACCAGCATTACATGCAATTCAATGTGAACAACTAGCAACCAAACATGTTTCCAGTCATTTTATGGGGCAATACACCACCTGATTTATTCATTTCACTGAACTAGGACAGCAGTTCTAGATCCAGCTCCTCGGCACCTGGAGTCCTGCTGGTTTTCACTTGAGTCATTTACTCAGGAACTGATTTACACTTTGGAGATTGTGGAGCGAATTAACAACTCACAGAATAGTACCTCGTAAAGTGTGGTATCGGATTATTCTGCAATGGCTAGAAATCTATTTACAGAATAAAGCTCACAGTAGTCATGCAAAATGCTGAGCACAGTGTGGCCTTGCGTAGGCTGAACCAGCCCAGAAATAATTTGGAAAAGAAAAGGAAGGAAAATCTCCAATGTCTCAGAATTCTGGCCATGTAGTGCAAGCACTGTGGGTTATCGCTCTGGTTTAGTCATTCAAGTCTTCAACAAGACATAAGTGTATATAAATTTTCACAGTCTATGTTCCGCTTCCAGCTGCTTTCTGTCCAAGATTCCCATTGTGGATCTGCTGTAAATACATGTCCATGCTTTTTTCCTGGACCAATGTGCTTCCCTGACCATGAAATACTTCCTTCCTGGTATATTAGTTCTTGTTTGCTGCCTTGCATAGTTTAAGTTGCAGAGGCAGAAACACCCTAATGTCCACCACATTTGGGCTACGGCACATGCATTTTAAATGTTCTGTGTATAACATTTTTCAATAAATGACATTTAACAGTTGTGTAATTCTTTTTCCTCACCTGCCGTTGAGCTGAATCCGATCAGCCAGTTTGGAGAGCTGGTCGGGCAGGCGGCGCTGTTTGATGACTCCCTCCGGGCTAACGGATACCTCACACAGGGAGTAGGTCTCAGGTGCCGCGATGAGGCCGAACTCATTGACGGTGTGGGCGACCACGTCCTTGGCAGTAGTGTCCTTGCTGATGATGATGTAGCAGCTCTGCTGGTCGGCCTTGAACACCCGGATCACCTGGTCTGGGATGTCTGAAGAAGAGGAAAAAGGGAGAGCTGTCAGTGACTGGTGGAGGATTGGACGAGTTGATGGTTACAGAGTGTGGGGGCCAACACTGTAACAAAAGCCAAAAAAACTAATTCGGCACATAAAACCAGTGTGTCTTGAGCAATATACCAATAATGTGAACATTATGAAATGTGGCCTGGGCCAGTAATGGCAGGTGTGAAGGAAATAACTGCACAGATATCATTATTAAGATGTTAAGAAACTAATTGTAAGTTAAGTCAGTTTAAAAGAGCTTCATCTGGGGAGGTGAAAGACTTTCTCCCGTGTGTGTGTGTCTGTGTCAAAGAGGAAGTCCATAAATGAGAGAAACTGCACAACTATTGCTGATAAGGAGAGACGGAGCCTAAATCCACTGACATTTTGGGAAGCAGTATAACTTTGAATGCTAAGTGGGAAGTTCATCCATCCTGCCAAAAGGTCATGCACCTTGTTATGAAATGAGCTGGTGATGCAACCTGAACTGTATAAAAGCTGAGGAGGGACTCCCCCTCAATCTCATACTAAACATGCATCAGGAGCAATGATACGCTTCGCTCACTTTCTGTCTGTTAGGCGACCTGGTCATACGTTTGTGTCTGATAGTTACACATTTAAGTTCTACTTAACATTATGGAGAAAACCTCTTATTGAGATTATGATGGTCCTTAAGTAAAAAAAAAAAAACGCACTTTCTTCATTTAATAATTAACCGTTAAAACTTAAATCATTTACTGGGCCACATTATGTAATGTACAATTTAATGCAACGAATGCAACACTGAATAATTCATAAACAACAATAAAACTGCATCATCTTCCATGACCATGGTTTTTAATGTTAAATGAAATACCTTATTATTGTTTGATTGATTTAACGCGATATTCAACAGTAATAGGCCGAAATAAAAGCTACAGTTTCGTGGGGCAGCTGATGCCGGAGCAGCTGCACGCGACTCGACACGGTGCGATGTGTGTTAAATAATGGAAATGTTCCCCCTGAGTGAAATATTGCATTAAAGATCCCTGTGTTTGAGTAAGGAGGAGGGTACGGCCCATTAGCCACAGGCAGCCAAAGAGCTCCATCACGTAAACTGAAAATAGAGAGAGATCACGAAGAGATCATCTAGAAACAAAGCAAAAGGTCTGTCTGACTGATGAGCTCGCATCCTCCTGTTTACCAAGCAGAAAAGGGTTAAGCGTGTTCAGACACAAAGTCATTACCTTCACCTTTATTAGCACACAGATATCTCATGTGTCTGACCGTGGGGATCTTTAGGTGTGTGTGTGTGCCCAGATGAAAATAGCTGGGGCAGCTTTATTATCATCATCATTACAGCGGCAGCACAATAAGCAGGAACAAATTGCGGAAGGTAAAGTCAATAACAATAACGTTACAATGCTGATAATCAATCACCTCTGCTTGTTTACTGAGCCTGTTGGTGTGTGTCACTGTGTGTGTGTGTGTGTATACAGGGTCATTGTATTTTCAATATCTGTGATGAATGAATGGAAGAATTGAGGATTATTTTGAGGGAAGCAGCATCACTGTGGATGTGTCCAGGTCTATAAATGTTGCTATTGCTTTCGAATTCTTTCCTGAATATGCTATTATGACAGGAAAGTAGTCATGGATTCTTTTTTTTCTATTCATATATACGCAGCCAAGGGTTTTTCTATCCTGCAATTTCTCTTTTCTGATTTTTTACATATATTGTACATTAAAATATGTGTACCTTGAATATATATTGGTCTCCAGATGTTTTTCTGCTTTGTGGAATGTGTGGATTTTACTTTGCTTTTTACTATTTTGCATTTAACAGTTGCTGCAATGTGAACATATTGATGTTTTGATGTTTAGGCTAATGTTGGATATGAATGACCTTTCTATGGACTGTGAGCTTATTGATTGAAATGACATGACACATGCGCTTAAGGCAGTCAAACGATTACTGTCTCTAATGCTGAGGAAGGCGATATATGTGCAGAAACAGTGATACTTAGAGTCAAAAACACAAAGGCTGCATCAGAGGAGCAATTGTGAGGCTCCCTCCATGTTGCTGCAGCAGCAGAGCTCCTCTCTTGTTTATGTGCAGCAGGGTGGTGAGGGTGGGCTGAGTGGAAGCTAAATGCTCTGTGTCTCATTAGCAGTGATTTGTGATTAGAGAGAGGGAAGCTCTTGGCTAAATAGCTGGCTATCATATCCGTGGGGCTTAATAATATTTAATCCTCTGGACGAGCTGCGGCCCGACCTGCACGCAGGAGGACAATCGCTGCCCATCCAGCCAAACATCCAATCAATTATCACATTTAATAAGGTATCATTCATTTTCCTCAACACCAGAGAGGACTGAAGCCAAAGAGGATTTCTACAACAGAAAAAAAAGTCTTGGTTTTTGCAAACACAGCACTAAGAGAGGCTACACGCTTTCCTCCTTGCCCTCCTTTCAGCAGTTTGCCAAAGCTTTTCCCTGTCACTCCATCATACAGTCGGAAGACATAAATCACACATGAAAGCATACAGAGCAGGAGAGGGCAGGGAATGATGGCTTGAGGCATTCAGAGGAGAGGGGAGTAGAGTAGCTGTGGTTAAACACCAGGGCTCTAATAAATAAACACAAATGAAAAAAAAAGGATCTTATTGCACTTGTTAGGAGGATGTTTCATTCCTGAAAATAGAGCTAGCACTAAAGGATAAAGCTGCTGTTGTTTTTACGTTTTTATTATCATCACCAATCCCCCCGAGGAGACTAAAAGTAACAATGAATCTATCCTCCTAACAAGTGTTGGCTCCGTAGCCCGAGCTTGACACTACTTATGCTTCCATGTGATAAAAGCCTGTTTTTGTATTAAAAAGACACAATCAAGCCAAATGGTTGCATTAGGTGCCACATTCCTTCATGCTCTGTTTTCTCTCAGCAGCTGGAGGGACGTGTTGGTGGCTGTGTCTGACTGACAGCAGCCTGCGGGCTTTGCTCTGGTACCGGCAGCAGGGGGACCAGAAACAAAGCAAAAAAACTTGCGCTGTAGCTTACAAGCCGTGGGCAGACATTGCTCCATCAGTGGTACTGAGGAGTAGGGACCACACCAGCATCTAACCGGACCTAAGTGACATTTGCAGGTGCGTTTACATGCCGTTGGATGTGATTTAGCTGAGCATCTAGCCTGCAAACTGATGTTAGCTGTGCAGGAATTTTTGTATGGACGCTGATTCAACAAGCTCAGGTTCGGTACAAGACGTGTGTCCGTGTCTGGAAGCTAGATAAGAAGGACGCTTTAGCAGGAAAGCTAATGTGGGCTGCTGCTCAAAGTCTGTGTTGTGCAGCAGGCTGATGGCTGTTGGTCAGCAGGGCTGTTTGCCCTGTTTGCCTTGTGATAGAATGGTGATGTTGCTGCTTTATGCAAATATGGTTTAAAATTAAGTGATCGATTGGCTGCATATGGATAGTGAAATGATGGTACTCCAATGAATTCGTGCAAAGACCAGTACCACCATGAAACCAAAAACATAAAATATAATTTCTGCAGTGTGGTTTCTGATTGAAAGAAGAACACAGGACAAGCGATTCAATGTCAGCTGGACTCTAAATGCACTCATGTCTGTATGAATGAAGGAACATGTTACTACATGCGACTTGATCATCATGGTAACTGTCCAGCATTTCTCCATTTCTTTGTAATAATAAATTTACTTCTGATGAACACAAGGAATGAGCAGCATTTAGAAACTAGCCTTGAGGAATTGCCACTGTTTTCCAGAGAGAAGCACATCACACCTTTATTTAAGTGAAAATGATAAACATGATTACTTCAACCCTAAGGTGACCCCGTGAAAAGGGAAAACCGACAAAAATGTCCTTACGCTGATACTCTGAGCCTGAAGGATGTAGTTGATGGATGCAGAGATGCAAAGATGGAGTGTGGAAAATTAGTTCAAGGATTAACAAGAAAAAAAAAGATGTAAGGGAGGATTTTTTTACTGAAGCATTATCAAACAGTGGCATTGAAGGTGTGTATACTTACAGTACAGTCCCAGGGCTTGGCAAGCAGAGAGGAAAAAGAGAAAACACAGTGAACATGAGAGGAAGCATGTGTGGGAGGAGTACAAAGAGACATAGTAACTGGAAGCATCACGACAGAAGAGGAAAAGGAGGGAAGACCAGCGGAGTCTCTCGTTTAGCCTTAATCTGTTCATGTGAAACCAGAGGGGCTGAGAGTGAGTCATCGTGTCGACGGAAGAACATCTGTTTAAAATCACAGCAAGAGAGACGCGAGAGGAGAGAGCAGGAGGAGAGGAAGAAAGACACAGAGAGCGGACGAAAGAGAGAGACAAAAGAGAAAGCGGAGGATCTGAGAGGACAACTTCAGTCAGAGCTACGCATGAAAAGACACGTCGACACCGCTGCTCTGCTTCTTTCTCTAAGAACCAAGAAGAACAACACGGCACGCCTCACTTCTCTAACTCTCTCAGCTTTTGTTGTTTAGCACAGGGATGCACAGGATCTGTTAATTGGTTAATCGTTCTATGAAGGCCTGTGAAATGTTGATGTTCGCCCGACCGACAGTCAAACAGTGAAGGATAATTAATCCAAAGTGTTATAAAGAAAAGAAAACAGCTCTCACATCTCAGAACCAGATAATTGTTTGCCTGTCAAACAATTTAAATGATTAAGCAATTATCAAAATTGGCAAGAACTGTTTCTGTGAAACAAATAATCCATTGATTCAATTCCTGCTTCTCTTCTGCTCAAAACCAATACAGAAAATCTAATTTATAAATCAATCATTCCTGTCACGCAACAACTTGAGGGCCTATGCATATTTTTTTGCTTACCTTTATTTGGTATGTGCATACTCTATACTGTATAAGTTCAGTGGCTATTGTGAAGCACGAAACACTTCGTAACTGAAGTTTTGATTGCTAACTTTTACTGATACTGTCGGCACGGCAATAACAATGCGACATAAGATTTGTAGCAAATTGCCAAAAAATCAGGTTATGCAATTATAAAATCTGAAGTTCATCCTAAAAAACCCAATCTGAATGGCTCCTTAAAACAATCGAAGAGCTGCGCTAAACCATAAAAATAACTAAGATCAATTCAAAACAATAACAACATTGGCGGCCATGTTGCTCATACTTCCTAGTATGGACAGCTGAGAGGGGATGTTGATGCATCAGCTATGCTAACGTCATTACATCACAGGTAGGATTACTACAAGTCCTGCAGAGCATCTGGGGCAGGGTTAGTTTCAGAAGGCTGCCCCCCCCCAACTATTAAATCTAATGGGAGGGCAGAGGACGAAAGGAAACTTGATCTAATGGTGGATGATTAATGGGAAGCAGTTGGTGTGTGTGTGTTTGTACTCTAGTACAACACAACCACATGTAATGTATAGGTCTACAAACTAGGGATCTACGTGCAGGTGTGTGTACGTGTGTGTGCATGCGCTTGTCTGCGTGTGTGTAGCTCATTGATAAATGGCCGGTGGAATAAATCAGGACCATATTCACTCTCTCGCTCTATTTCACCTCTCAGCTTTCTCTTTCCTGTTCTCTCCTCTCTCCATATTTCAATCTCAGTAACACACACACAAATCACACACAGGGAGAGCTCCATGTTAGCTTGAATAATAATGGGCGCAGAAACCCATCTGACAGGAAAGGAATAAATAAGTCTTATAGTCCAGGAGGTTAATTCTTGTCAGACGGATACAATTCTGCAACAGCTCTGTGGCACTTCAAAAAGAGAGACCCCAGGCTGTGTGTGTGTGTTAATATGTGTGTACACCTATGTTAGTAGCCTCCAGTTGCCTGCTTTGAGTGAGTAAATTTGTGTTCCTTTGTCAGCGCAACTGAGCATAAGTGTTTTTGAGGACTTTGCCTGTATGTCAAGGAGAGCGCAATATAAGAGAAAAGAGAAAAACCAAATGCACACGACGCTACACTTCTCATATGGCAGCTTTATGCGATTATGTTCAAGGGTGACAGGTTGTCTGTGCAGCGTCTCTGAGCATTGGAGTCCTTCACTCCACAAGTGGCTTTTGCTGTTCGAGTGGGGCCGAGGTCTCAAGTCAAGTGTGACAAACAGCTTCAGGGAAGAAGCAGTGAATTGTTTGAATGAGACGCCTGAAATAAGACCATGAAGGTCATGAACAACTGTGAGTTAGTGTAATTAAAGTTTTGCTTCCCTTACACGCACAAAATACTTGTGAAAAAAATTATTCTTTGGCTGCTTTTCCGAATTCAGGTATTGTCTTAAGTGACTTTCAAACAAGAAGGCTGTTTGCATGAATGTGCCTTGGTTCTATCCTTTGTTTCATGTTTGAGTTTTATTTGGGAGACAAGTTTTCGGTTTTGTTGTTGTTGTTGTTGTGGACTGCTGCGAACTGTGGACTTTGCAGTTTTGTGGTTTGTGCCTTCACCCTCAGGCCACTGTGGTGCCTCAGCCATTGTTTCTTTTGGTTATGATAACATTGTACTCACCAAGGTTATTATTGAAATCTCAGAACCAGTGAAATTGCTAAAGTAGAGCCAATCAGACAGGTTGTAAACAGACCAACAGTTGAGTCAGATTATCTGAAACACTTGAAATAATGATAATAATCTATCGTTGGAAAGGAAAATAGTAGCTGTGTCCAAATTCAGTGCAACACCCCAAACCTCTCCAGGTTTTGAGCGTACAGTGTGTTTGAGCTGGAAAAGAGACAAAATGAACTACACTCAAAGAAAAAATAAGTATGCATATTAAAAAATGCTTCATTTTTGATGGACATGCTGATGCCAAAATAGTCTGCACAAAGGTGAAATGGAGGAGTCCCTCAGAGCTAACACCCCAAAAAACAAACAAAAACCTACTAAACGTCTGGGGAAACTTTTCTGTCTATTTGTGATGTTTCATTGGCAAACATTTTATTTTATTTACAATTTATTTATCATTGTCAGTAGAAATGATGGCCCAAACTACAACAATACAGTCAAACAAAGTTGTAAATAACGAGAACTCTGCTTTTTATGATGAACGTTAAATTTAGCCAATCAGCGTATTGTAGAACACAGTCATGGAATATTTCCTCAGGTTTGGTGACATTATCAATCACCTTAGAAACCTGAAAAAGCAAACAAAACCAACAGCAAACCGTGTTTTCTCACCTGCAGGGTTGGAGAAGTCGAGGACGCTGGTCGCCGGCTGCAGCAGGTCAGGACTGCTGGACGACAGGTTGCCGGGGATGGGCATGATGGCCACGCTGTGACGACACTGCTTGGTACCCACAATGCTGTCGTCCTGAGACTGACCCATGCCACCATCACTAGAAAGGAAAGCAAGAAAGGGAAGGGGGTGAAGGTTGGAGTGGGGGAAAGGATGGACGGCATTAAAAGAAAAAGGGTGATATGAGACAGAGAGAAAGAGGAAAATTAGATTTTCTCCATCAAAGACTAACTTAATGTTCTTAAATGAATTTTCAGCTTTGATTCTGCAGCAGTAGACATTGCCTGAATGTTTTTTTCCCTTTTGTTTTATGAGTTTGAAGCACAAGTATAAGAATGAGTGCTTTTTCCACTGTGGGAGAAAAAAATAATCAGGAGATTAAATCAAAATGTCTACTCTTGCAGAATGACAACGCAAAATATCAATATCACTATATTTTGTTTTTTAATATGCAGCAGTGACACAGCTGAAATTCATCCATGAGGTTTCGTGAATGGTAGGAACTGATAAGGAGCATTCACTGATAGAGACACACAAGTTCACCAAACACACACACGCACACGCAAGACAATGAGACAGGTGTACACGTGAGACACAAACAAGCATTGCAAACAGCGCAGCACCGTATGAGAAGGAATGATAAATAATGAGGATTTTAACTCATTTAGGTGTTTTCCTGTGTCTTTGCAGTGCGTGTGTATGTGTGTGTGTATGTGTGTGCAGCAGTTGGTCACATTATGCTGCTAAACTGGATTTGAGAAAAAGCCGTCTTTTCTACCTGGCTCCCCAGCTTCCGCTCAGGGATATGCAAACATCAACCTTTACATTAATGGTCTCATTAGGCTGCCCGGGCGAGCATACATGTGATGGAAATGGCAGCTCTTCTGACAAAAGCCCACAGACAGACAGGCTGGGTATTGTGATTGTGAGTGGCCCTGCCTCAAATCATAAATGTTGGTTTCAGAAGGTTGAATAACACTTTCTTAAACACCTGCTTCTTGCAGGCTTCATCAAGTTAAATTTTATATTTTTAAAGAACTTTTTAATGCCGAACAGAATGGCATTTAATACTTGTTTCAGAGCCATACTGGCCAAAACATAAAAGTATGGAGGACAACCAGTAGGGATGATATAATCTCAAATTATTTATTATTATATCCCACTTTTCCAGTACTTCCCAGCAGTATGCAACAATAATTTCTAATCGTATAATAAATGAAATTAGACAAATAATAATACTGGACTTTCTGTGGCCTTTTCGTTGAAGGAATATCTAGAATAACATTTTAGACAATAATAAACTACAAACATAAGCACAGAATAAAAGAAAGTGGAAGCAATATGAGCTGATATCTGCCCTTTAATGTTGTGATGACTTATTGCACATATTTAAATAGTTTGAGTGACAGTCTGCAATTAAGTGTCTGAGACAGACAATTCATCTCATCCTGCCTGCATGCTAACTGCAGCTTCCCTCCCTAGCCGTGTGTGTCTGTACAGTATGTACTGAACACGATGCAGTAATGCAGGGCTTCCACTAACACAGCAAAGTGCTGCTGGAGCAAAGCCTCTGTAATCTTCAAGTCACCAGTTGATAGGTACTGCACCAACAAGATGGAAGCAAGAGGGGAGAGAAAAAGACGAAAGCAAAAAGATAGGAGGCACGAAATGATGAGAAAATGAAAGAAACAGACAAATTTATGTTGATTAAATAACTTGGAGGGTGGTGGAAAAAGCGGAAGGGCATGATGGTGAAAGTGAGACAGCTCAAATAAGACTTCTCACATTGTTAGCTCTAAGAAATGAATAATAATTCAAGTGGAATAATATTCACGCTTTAACCAATGCAGGTCAGGATAGACAGAATTATAGCTGATGATGACAAATGTGATGCTCAGGAAAGCCTGACTGTCACATACAACAGTCCTGTATTTAGGTTTTTTAAAGACTTGCTGGTTCACTGAATATAATGAGACATTTAATGGACATTAAATGTGGCACTGAAAGGATGTCTATACAGGTATTTATCTGAGTCACTTTAGGCCCAGGTGTGCCGTCTGTTCAACATCAAGAAACCAAAACCATCTGCAGCCGATAACAATGTATTAAACCAAAGCCTCCTTGATATTTTCCGCAACATCCCTGCAGAGTTCAGTGCATCTGGTTGAATAACAGAACATCTAAGACTGACTGCAGAAAGAACACACATTTAATTGGAGAGTCTGAATGGAAACAGGAAGAACACCTTCGACTCTGCTTAAAAATGGGATTCATGTGTGAAAGGAATTAGCATGAAATCCATAAATGCAGTCCTCTAGCAATGTTGCTGAAGGTCAGTGGTACTGGTGAGTGTGCATGTGTGCGTGCGTGCGTATGTGGCAGCCTGCTGTGCGCAGGTCTGCAGATGAGTACTGAATCAAACGGGTAGAGGATGGGGAGTTACGCAAGAGGTCTTACCCAAACAGGCCCCTGAAGCAGCGGAGACAAACGGGAAGAGAGACGACATTGAAAAGCGTGAAAAAGAAAAAGAAAACAAAACCAAAAAAAAAACAGAAGCAGAGCTCCGCTGAAGTGCAGCAGAGCGACAAGGCCTCTCTTCACGCACACACACTTAAAACAGCACAAACACACATGTAGCCTGACAGAATATACAACAGCTTAAGTTTGAAAGCGCTGACAGGTTTGCTGAAATAAATAAGCAGAAAAAAAAATGTCAGGAGCAGCTTTTCAATGCCAGCATAGATTCACACACAGCACATGACAGGAAACTGAAGGATCTATGAGGAAATCCAACTCCAGTATTTGACCTTTTTCACAAAACATACTAGTGAGATGATCTGTAGCAAGAAGCACATTAGGATTATATTTTCAGGAAAAATATTAAAGAAAACAGAATTATCAACTGTGACTTTTAGCACACAAAACATCCAAGTACAGAAATAAAGCACTTATACTTACTCTGTTACAGAAAGACACATTTTTTTATCAAGCAATAATTTCATATTGTCTTCAGGTGCATTAAAAATAATAATCTTATGATGGTACTTGAGGAAGACAAAAAGAGTCATAACTCTGTTTTTAATTATTCAGTTTTTGGTTTAGGGAGAGTTGCACCTTTCTTTAACATATAAGCCAGTTTTTTTTGTGGGCTACACCTCCACACAGTTGAGAAATGGTACATTTACAGTGATGTTTAATGTTCATGTAAAAAGCAAATACTGCTGCTTGTCTTGTGTTTGCTCCAATCTGTCAACCTCCCACTGCAGGTGGGGCTCTTTTAATTTAACATTACTGACTTTTAAAAGTCTTCACGTGTTTGTAAAACGTGTAAAAGAAAATTAATATTAGCACCACTTTTTCCGTTGTTGTGTTGCTGAACCATGGCTAACAGCGCACCTTCAAAACAGCTCATAAAAATGACGTTTGTCCCACTGCTGCCATACGGTGTCGCCTATTGAATGACGTGTTTCCAAAATGTTCTGGTTTGCGAAACATAGTGAAAACAAGGCAGAGCCCTGAACCTGTCCCACATGGAGTCTTGCAAGTTCAGTTTATGAGAAGCTCCAGGTTAATGGTCTGTTATGCTATTAGAGGACAACTCAACCATGGAAATAAAAGTGCACCAATTATATGAAATTGGTAGGCGATGGCCTTCTTACCAGAGCATTTCCACTCAAGTCATCACAGATGATGATGATTATAGTCTATACTGGTGTCCAAGATACAGTAGAACCTATTTTACATACATAAAACCTATTTTTGTGAATATAGACAGTTCTGCTGGTACAAAAAACTTTCTAACTAATGCCCAGGCAGGCCTATATGAGTAACAGAGTAGTAATTTCCTGAACAGTTCTGCTTGCAGGTGCAGCAGTAGCGCAGTTAGCATGCAGCAAAATGTGGGCGTCTTGTAGAATGAATGCTGAGATGCACACACACTCAATAACACAATAGTTATAGCAATGTGCATCATGTAACCGTTTCACAAAGAGGCAGAGAGGATGAAAATGGCATCATGGGAGATGGGGTTAGTATTTTATTGTCATCTCACTAAATCACCTCAGACTCCTGAAACAAACTGACTAAAGGCTAAAACCTTGGTCTATTGCTTTCCAATCTCTGGAATGTAAATCACCTGGGTTGGTCAATATGGGATGTGTGTAAAGTTGCATGCACAGGCCCGACACCTTAATTTGGCAGAAAAACGACTTGTTTATTGCCAGCGTGTCCTTGTCATATAAAATCCCTGTCTGAAGTGGAGCACAATGTCAGCCAAGAACAGAAAGAAGCAGGGATGGTGGGTTTGTGTATCAACGCAAGCTGGGCAAGAGCCTCGGCATAGGATTTCAAAATTTTAAACAAGGTCACCTGGCTTAATTTAAAAGATTTTAAATATGTTTAAGAAGTGAGCCAAAGCATCTGAATGTGGCCTTTGTGTGAGAGACTATTTCATAGCAACAGGAGTCACAGGTTTCATCCTTGTGAGGGCTAATGTGTCCTTAAAAGTGAAGTGAATCCAGTGTGTGTGTGTGTGTGTGTGTGTGTGTGTGTGTGTGTGTGTGCGGGCATACTTAAAACTGCTTAGTATCTTGAATGACATTGTCCTCAGTGTAGCCTGTATCTTTTGTATACATGCACACACACACACACACACACAAACACAAATCCAGCACAAAATTTTACAATGTAGCCTCCCTTCAAATAAGCACAGATGAATCCTGATTGACCCAAATAACCCGTCTCATCTCCGTCCTCATCTGCAGTCCCTTTAATCAGCCATCAATTGCTTTGAACCAAAGAGAGGTTTGAATGGTGCCGACCAGCAAACTAAAAAGCAATGAAGACCCTTGTTTGATCGATAAATAGAACGCAGCGGAGAGCCTTTGGAAGCTGTGCATCGAGTCAGATCAATGGCTGCGTGATAGCGTGTTTTGCGTTTTGAGACAGAGCACAATCAGTTTTCATGCAAACTGCATGGCTTTGTGGGCACAATCACTGCAGGACTGGAAACTGATAGAGTGGAGACAGTGAGAGAGAAAAGTGAGGGGCCATGCGTCCCAGCGACTGTGTGTGTGAGTTTAGAGTGCGTGAGAGCCGTGCTGACGGTTCGCTCTGTAATTAACAGGGCGAAAACGCCGTCCTCTCTCTCACACACTGACACAGTATGGAGTTTAATGAGGCCTGGAGAGGCATGAAATGATGAAATGAAATCAAGCCTGTATCAGCACGTTACGGGTGGAATATTGAATATGAGCCTCCATCTGCACAATTGCTTTCAATGGCTCCAGATGCTGCAAGTACAATGGATGGTTATGGATGACAACGACAATGGTTATTTGATGATGATGACGATGATTATGATGCCTTTTACATTTTTTGCTATTTGGCTGGAAACTATCGACATTACAGCAGCTGAAGATAAGAGTATTGCAACCACCAGGAAGAGTGGAAAGCGCAGAAGAAAATAATTTTAGAGCAATGTTCAGAGCGTGAAATGGGATGAAACTAGCATATGGGTCCTTATTTCTATGTAGCACCACTTTCCAATAAATGTAGGTAAGCATTTTAGTTATAAAAGGGTGAAATCTCTCCATTTGCTGCTCATACAAGCCGCGAGGAGTGTGCTTCTCTATCGCTTTCTGGGGTGGTTCAATTCAGTCGCAGAGCTCGAAGCTTAGATTTCTGCTCACGCCTCCAATATTTTCTGTCTGCAGATGGTCACAGCTTGCTACAATACTGATGCACAGACAGTAGCCTGATCCAGACAGAGAGGGTTGTGGGACGGCCAACTTGTTCTAGAGTGGTTTTTGTAGAAGGTAAATCCACCTGAACTAATCTTCTGTTGTCCCAGATGCCATATCTGATCATTGGAGTGGATTTAATGATATATCCTTTCAATCAATGTCCTTCTGCAGGCTATTCTTGTGTATGTGAAAAGTTTTAATAATGCATTCAGATTGGAATATTACTAAAAATAATTTTATTCCTGATCAAGATCCTTCTGCAAGCAGACAGGAAGCAGCGTTTGTATTACTCCTCTTACCTGAATGGTTTGGGAGGCAGTATACTGAAGCGCGTCTTCTCCAGCATCTTCCTGATCTTGTTTCGTCCTCCTGACACGGTGTTGGCCTTCATTTTCCTGGTGCTCTTGTGGTCTGTGGGGAACTCCATGTCTCCAGGAAGGTCAGGGATGGAGAAGCGATTGCCTTTTTTCTCCTGGATTTTGGGAATGTGAGGGCCGCCGTTCTTCTTCTCGTGCACGATCCTGCTGAGGAGCTCTTTGAAGACTAGATGGATGGAGGCACAGAGAGAGGAGGAGGAGGATTGGTTGTCATCTCAAAATATCAGCACTGATATGAATGGAAGCAGATTGTGCTCTATGCCCACAATCACTCTGACTTTGCTCACCAAATATGTTGGTTTTGACGGTGAGAGAGAGGTGTGTGTTATTTCTCAGGATGTCAACAGCTTTGGAGACGGAGATGTTCTCAAAGTTCTGACCGTTGATCTCCATGATCTGAAACAAGACAGACAAAATGACAAACATTTTAGCAGGACACACTCAAAACTGACTGAAGTGCAATGACACACACAGGCAGACGTGCCTTTGTCTGGAGTAAACAAACATGCATTGTATTTTTAGATTACCCATAACTGAAATCTGGAATACATTAGTTGTTCTGGTTTGCCTGTCGACATTATTCTCAACCCTCCAGACTCAGCATATCTGTAAGCAGTTTACTAAATGCAAAAAGTGAACAATGCGGTTACTCAGTTACTCTCTAAATGACATGAAAAGGGAAGCATGAATTGCAGTCTGAGTGCTGGTTAGCTTGTTTTGAACACGGTTGTTTCGTGTCATGTTTAGAAGAGACGAATCTGTAGTTTAAACATAACAATAGTACGAAAATGTGCTGTTGATAAAAATACAGAACAAAAGACCTCGACAAAAGACAATAAATAGAATGAAATGAGTGAGTGCAGACATCAGATAATAATTCTGAGGAATCAGTTATATCAGGTCCCATGTATAAAATTTTCTTTTAGAAGACTTTTCAAATAAAAGTTGCCTCTGATCAAAACTTGTAGTAGTTGGATGCATATATGATGTTTTAGATTCTCCATAGGTGTACCAGACTTCATGAAGTTCAAGCTTCAACTTCCAGCTGAGCCGCCGAATGAAAGTTCTTGTTCACCACCCTGATAAAAGCTCCTCTTATCTTAAAGCTCATCCAAACAGCCTCCCAGTGTCTTCCACTTCACAGCGATGATGCCCACAAGTCTCCCTCTGCAGTCGATGAGTTTTTTGGCCTTGGTTTTTGCTCACAGTGGGACTCTAAAGAGGCAAGTGTGTGCTGTCCTAAATATCTTGCCACACAAGTAAACACAAATCTAAGCTCAATTTGGAGCCCTGACTATATGTGTACTGCATGCGTAGCATCCATCTGCACATCTATGTGCAGATTTTGTGAACTCAGTCCAACCACATTGTTACATCAGCCGCCACAGGACTGGTTGATGATGAGACTATGCAACCTGAAACCTAACGGAAAAAGTGGTCAAACGTCCTGCGGTCCTGTCGGGAAGATAGCGTGAGAGTGCCTTTTATGCAATGTATTCTACATTCATCCAAGATGTGACTGGATACCCTAATGGTTCTCATTCTATCAACTAATTAGGGATTAATTTAAATACAGGGATGCACGCGAACGCAAAAAACAACTCAATGTAGCAATACTCCGGCTCCTGAAGCCACATACTATGTACTGTTTAAATGCTCTCAATAAAATACTTAAAAGCGTTAAAGCCAGTGTTATTCTCTAAAAAGCACAGGTAGCAATGTACCATATATAGCAGTACCACTCTGTATTTAACCACATGATAAGGCATTGTGTCCTCTCACCTGATCTCCCCGCTTGAGTCCGGCCTCTGCAGCCTTGCTCCCTACTTCCACCGCCTCAACAAAGATACCGAATCCTCTCTCGCTGCCGCCCTGCACGCTGAAGTAGAGTGGCGACTCCCTGGACGCCTTCTGCAGAGTGATCTGTCTCCACTTAGCCTTGGCTGCACACGCTATGTTCAGCAGCCGCAAATGGCCCTTCATTTTCTGAAATGAGTGAAAAATGGGAAAATGATGAACCTGAACAGTCTTGGATGTAAATTAGCTTTTGTCTCCTAAGGTCTGTGATGTAGATTTGCATGGAGAAACAACTTGCATTATGTATGAATGCTTGGTTTTAAAACAAGCTGGTTTTACATTAAAAAAATAAATGATCATATAATAATGGTTTGATCTGAGCTGCAATTCTGACAAGACATAGTCAAGTCTTTGGGGACTCTTTAACTAAACTGAATAAAAGATGAACTGAATTACAACTTAAATGCACTAAAGTAAAAACAAAATTTGGATTGATGTTTGATCTTACTGTTGCTTCTAGATGTTTCTCAAAGTCCTCCAGGAAGTGCGTCATGGCCGGGTCGCCCTCAAAATCATTGAAGTGGTTGTTGACCCACAGCAGCACTATTCTCGTGACCTGTAAAGACAAATGAGAGCTTCATTCAGTGGAGACACCAAACCAACACTTCTTTTCACACAGTTCCTGTGACAATTTATGTTCACCCCTCAGTTCTTGCACTGTTTTAGTATGAGCTACATTGGTGAGAAATTTGCTGGGCGCTCTTGCAGAATGCTTATACTGTAGGTGTTCGGCCAGAGGCCATACTTAACTACTTTGCAGGACCTCTGCAGCTGGTAGTTGCCTCAGGGACACTTCAGCAGCCTAAATGTTTGGTACTATGAGTGCTTTATGTGTACTCACTATGTTAACATGCATGTCAAATGCTGCCCTTGTTAAATATTTCTCTGTTGTATTTAATGGTTAAGTCAGTATAAATAACTTGATTTGCTGCTAAACTGTTACTCCAACAAAATGCAGCCCCAATGGTCACATTTCTGTTTTCAATCAGCCCAATTATAGATCTATCTGTCTTTATTTTCTTAAAACAAACAAACAAACAACCTTAAGTAGCTAGTAAAACACAGGAAACAGCGGGGAGGCTAAATAATGACCTTGTGCATGGCTGCAGAAAAAATGTGTAACCACTGGCTGACTGCTTAATTTTGTTCCACAATAATTAGAAGAAAAACCTAAAGCAAAGGGCATTCGGAAACAGTTATTTCTCCAAATTTACACTGGCCATAGCATTGTTCCAACCTTTGCAAAAGGTCAGCACACCAACCGATAAATCAACACAGAGCATCAATCAATGCCCACTTTCTGCTCTCGCTTTCGTTTCTCATACCAACTCACCCCTTTCTTTCCACATTCTGTTACTTCGCCCCAGCTCGTTCTGTATAGGATTAGATCCTGTTTAACGGAGCTGAAGATTATAAACCCGAATGACAACCACATAAAGACTATTGACAGTACAAGACTAATCTTAGATTAAAGCGGTTATGGACAATGGGCGTGTCAGGCACGAACGAATCGCTGCTGGGCTCAAGGACAGCTGAGCTGGCTGAACTTGTATTGATCAGCATGTGAGTGGGACAACACATGAATTTCCATTAACATGCATGAATAAAAAACATTAGGAGGGCTGATAGGAGCACAAGAATCGTCATTTAGTTCTGCACACGTAAAATAGTACCGAATGCACGAGTATTTAAAGTTTTGACTTGGTATGTGTACTCTACACTGCTATCCTGAAGCCCTTATTTACATTCCCATCCCAGCCAACTGACCCACTTGACCTTTTCTTTACACAACACACACACAACTTAAAAGTACAGACGTGCATACAAATCTTGCAGATCCACACATACATTTCCAAACTTAACTTTTGCTCTATTACTCTTCAAGCACGCAGACACACTCATAACCGAAACTACCAAAACCAACTGACCACATGCACACGAACTCACCGTATCCCGGAGGCTGTCCACCTGGAACCACTCCAGCAGTTTCTTTCCGACCTCCATGGGATTTGACAGGAAGGTCCTGTAGGTCAGCAGGAAGTCCTCGATGTAGGTGGGGTCCACGACTGACGGTTCCTCCACCAGGTGCATGATCAGACGCTCCGGGGTTCCCTGGGGTGAAAAATATATTCACATAAACACATAAGGATACACAGAAAAATGTATGGTGCACACTCATAGATGCGCATGTAAGACAGCTGATTCTATTCTAAACAGACATTGACAACATAACACAAGCATACAAAATGCAGCACACACACACACACACACACACACACACACAAACACTGAAGCAAGCAGGGAAAAGAGCACGTGCACACACCAACCTGAATGAATTATGTCAACATTAATCATAAAAGTGACAAGGACATGAACTATAAAGATGCAGCTATTGAACTGAGCTGTCAGTCACCCATCAATAAAACAAAGACAAACACTCTATCTCGCGCGCGTGCACACACACACACACACACAAACACACATACACACAGAATAGCTCTACTCTACTACAAGGGCTTTTGCTGCTGAGGTACATCTTTATCAAAAGACCAAATCTAAATGCATCATTTGTATTATAATACATTTTATTTTTTTGCCTTTGTCTTTCATTTGTATCCGTAAGCAGCAGACAATGTTCGAGACACGTATACTTGACTCGTCTGGTTTCAGCGAGGTTGTTAATGTTATCAGAGCAGATGTTTCGGGGGGGAAACGATTCTTTTGACAGGGAACAGAAACTAGAAAGGCATCCACTTTTGTCTGACACAAAAAGAACAAAGCCAAAAACAGAAGCGGAAATGCTAACACTTGTGAATTGACTCATCTCCACTGGATGTGCTTTTGGAGCCAACAGCCTTCCTCGGAGCAGTGGCCAAGAGAATCATTCAGGCCCATTATCCGATCAATACCTGGCTGCCTCTCGAGGCTCGGGCGAGGGATCAAAAGGCCTTGGAGCGCTTTGCAATGCAGCGTACAAGAAAATGCTCCAGCAAACACTAATAGTGCCAACGGTGCCACTAAACAATCAACAAAGAACACCGAGTGGCTGCACTGATGTTTTTGTAAGATACTGTAAGTGAGGGCACGGTCGATTCATAATGAAGTAGTACTCAAATCAATCGGAGGCATTTCAGCGTATTTAGTACATAATAATGAAAAAAACAAAAAACTAGGAGTGATAACTTGATTTTCTCATTTATGAAGGTAGCCATGCAAACCCGAGCTTAGGTTGTGATTAAACAAGTTTCCTAGTTTAACCTTGGACATTAAACCATCATTGTCTCATCTTGTTTAGGACATGTCCATAAATGTATTTCTATACTGAGTCAGTTAACAGAGGTTGAGCTCCAGGTGAAACACCACACTAACTTCACCTTATGTTTGAACCCCAAGCAATCCATCATCCCTGCTTTTCTATCCACAGAGGATTCACCTCATAGAGATACTAATAGTGTGTTACTTTGCTGATCTTTTTCAGAGGCTGGGGTCAGACACAAAACAGAAACCTCTGAGACTAGAAGACTCTTAGTGGACACTCAGAACAGCAAAACGCTTTCTCGAACCGTGGTCGAACTTCCGTTCCTTAAAATCTAACAACGCAACCCTTCAACATTTAAAATCACTAACCTTGATGACAATGTGTCCTTTCCTGGTCCCGCTGCGGTCGAGCTCGCGGTGCTCCTTCACCATCACAATCTCTCCCTCCTCCTCCACCTTGTGCGTGTTCTTCTCCACATGGTTGAGGATGCGCCAGTAGTCCTCCTGGGCGATGCAGACGAACTGGTCGAGGATGACATGGGGAAAGCGGGTGAACTTGTAGAAGAGCAAAACACTGCTCTGCACCACAGTTGGGAACTCAAACAACAGCACAGAAGAAGCATAATGGCGGGTAGAGAGAGGCATGGGAGGAATGGATGGACGCAGGAAGGAAGGTCCGACAATGATACTTCTCCCACTAACTAAACTCAATTACATAAGTACCTATGGTGGTTCAATATCCTCTCAACCTTTCGCAGAAGCATCCTTCACTTCAATTTTGACACTGGAGCTAAACTAACTTCCCATTATATCGCTGAACATAAAGTGCCTGACAGGATTTGTCACTACCCTACAGCATAGTCTCGCGCTGTTCCCTTCACCAAATCGTTAATTTCTGCATTTGCCTCGCGGAGCCCTACCTCTGCAAGTTCCTCTGTATCTGAAGACAGGAAATGATGCGTGCCGTGGAGGAACCGGACAGTAAGAACAGAAGTTACCGCAAGGACATGCAACGCTTCTTTTACCTCAGCAAAGTCATTAACAACACATCCAGGCTCAACACCAAGGCTCTCTACGAGAAACCTGCAAGGCTGTTCATGAACTCCTCTGAGAAGTACCCTGCTCCACCACAACAAGCCATGCAAGGTTAAAAAGGAAACACACAATTTAACTCAACAATGCTGTAACTGCAAATAATTGCGAAACATTGACAGAACATTCATGGTGGTATCTTGTCAAACATGGCTAATGGTTGCAATTATCAACGCCTGACCCTTCTGCTCTTGCTCACTAAATAGAATTAAACTTTTTTTCTAGTCACACCCTAACAAACATCCACCATGGGTGAGTGCAAGCAAAGATGTTTCTTTTTAAACTGAAATGCTATCAACAGGTTTTCACACCATTCTTCTTTTTTTGTCCTAATCAGTCCTTTTTACCTGGCAGTCGTCCCCCTTGGTGCGAACTTCTCCGTTCATGTACTGTTTGTCCAGTGAGGGCGAGATGCCAAAACTGTTGCCCATGCAAAGAGTTTCTGTTCTTCCCTCCTGATGGCTGATCTCCACTGCCCCGTTCAGGATAACATACCAGAGGTCCAGCTGTGGGAATCAAACATGCAGTATCATTGTATTTTTGAGTGGAAGCACAAGTTATAGTGCTAATATTAATGCTGGCTTGTGCATCTTATTGCTTTCCATTCATGCCCTTTTTAGCATACTGTACATCCATGTGTACTTAACATCCTGTAGTGTTTAAACTACTCTTGTAGTACAGCTGGGGTTGGCACACAAGCAACAAAGTGAAATATATAATGGTTTGCCTGTGCATCAGCAATCATTGACATCATTTGACAGTTTTATCTTAAATCATTAGATTTCAAAGAGCACATTGGATGTCACCGCACAAGAATGACTGTTAAAATGGCGATATGTTTCTAGCTGACATTTAGTACACTGTGGACATAGTGTGCGGTGTGTATGAGCATGGTGCTGAAGAGGTATTGTGGCTCCAGTGGTGGCTTTTAAAAAAGGAAATGCTAGCAGGCATAATATAACAAGCCATTCATCCCCGGTGTGAGCGGGCGGAGGGAGGGGGGCGAACGAGCCCTGAGCTCCCTCCGAAACTAAAACTGATATTTCCTCCTCATTGCCTTTTCGTTCTCTCACTGTTTCTTACCCAGCAAATCTCCAGCTCTCTCAGTGCTTCTCACTTTCTCTCCCCATCAGCTTCTCTTTCTTCCAGTCAGCCTCTCACTCTCCTTATTTCTCAGCAGTGATGAAATGGTAATAAGTAAGGTGAGGTAAGGTAACCAACCACATGTATATTGAACATAAGGCTATTCTCATAATGTTTGCATAAATTTGATACATCTCATAGCATATATTCTATGAATTTATATCATGACTATTTATGGAAGAATGCAAAAGGCTGTAGGCAAACTATTGTTTGTCAACTTCTTTTTCTTCAAATAAAATGTAGAGTTAAAAAACTTTAGTTGGTTTCACTCCTCACTGCAACTCTGATGGTCCCTCGTTGGCTCCCTCTACTTCCATTTCTTCTTCCCTTCTGTCTTCTGAAGCACTTTACCTCTGTTTTTACTTCTGTCAGACCACTTTAGACTCTTTTTATTTTCCTTCCTCTCTTGCTCACTTAGCAGAGATGTGTTCGCTTGTGAGAGGAGCCAAGTGCTTCCTTTTGACCTTCAACACAGAGTCCACAGAGAGACAGACTAAGCGGAGGAGATCTGTCCATCAAGCAGACTCGACATAGATGTATGGAAGCACAAACACCTATATGCACACTGCCTATCTGTGTATACGTGTGAGTGTGCGTGTGTGTGTGTGTGTGTGTGTGTGTGTGTGTGTGTGGATACTTCTGTCCTGCTGATGTGGATACCCGTCCTCCCGCAGTTCGGCGGCTGGCAGTTCATTGCCATTTATCACCCTGTCGCTTCTAATGCTGCTGTGTGCAACCAAACAGCCAAGACGGAGCTCGTGTTTCTCAGGCATGTAACTTAATTAATTAGCTGTGTAGCAGCTCAGGTGATTGACGGGGCTTTTACTCCGCAGTGACTTTGCACTGTGTGTGAGTTAGCTTTGGATAGCCTGGAAGATGGTGAGGACGTGTGTGTCTACACCTGTATGGCCTCATTCAAACCCACGTGAGAGGGCGTATATGGTTTGTGCTGTTTCTTCCATCTTTTCTTTATTTGTCATTTCATATACTTTTGCATGTTGACCTACTACGACTGGCTCCATGCTTGAGCGTATTGTGTGCTTTTTGGAAGGCTACATCAGTACTTTGCAGGCTACAAATTTAAGATCTTTAACTGTAATTACATTAACAACCCAATTAAGAATCAGCAAGCCAGAAAACACATCTTGTTTCTGAATAAATAAAGAGAAACGCTAATGTACGTGTTTAGGGAATTCAGCGTAATTGTGTTAATGAAGCCGATATATTAGAAAAACAAAACATTTTGCATATCTTAATTACCCTGTTTGTGATTAATGTGGGTGGGACATGCAGCAAAAGAAGCTGGTAACATGAAAGAAGTAATAACTCTAATTACTGCATAAGAAATAATCCTAACACTTAAAACTTGCTGCGACTTTCTGTTTCTGTGTGTGTTATGAGATTATTCATACCTCCTGTTTGTTGTGCAGTATGACCGTGCCAGCCTGCTCCACCACCTCAAACACCATGACGCTGCACAAGTCTCTGCGCACAGACATGGTCATGTTGGCAAATGCAGGCAGCTGGTGCATGAACTCCAGTAGTTGCTCTGATTGGCACAAAAAGGAAGAAGGGGAGAAAAGAAAGGAATTAAAGAGAAAGAAAAACAACAAACTCTTGTGAGACATGCAAAGAGCATTTATTGATGTAACCTGCATATTCAAAGCAATGCTTCTCAGGTCTGCAGGTGAAACACTCATTGATTTCTCCACTGACAAACAGCAGCATTTCTAAAACAAACTATGGACTTTTAAATGGTCCCTGCTGCAAGCAAACGCTACTCAGAAATCAACCATCAACAAACAAACAAACACACAGATCACAGGATACCTGAAATGCTTTCGTCCAGCGACCCCAAGCTAACACTCGCACTGTTATTAGCCTGGAACAGTGCGTACCATCAGTGTGTAAGAGTGTCATGTGTGATGAGAAATTTTCACACTCTGTTCCTTCCCTACTGATCGTCTACTTCTGCACTGTGGCTGAGAACAGAGTGACCCAGCTCCCACCCGCACACTACGCAGCCTTTTATTCCCCCCGCCGTTATCGCCTCACTCATTTCCTCTCATCGTCTTAGTCTCTGTCCCTCTTTTCTTCGTCTTTTAAAGAGATGGGTTAAACAGTCACAGTATTTCAAGCAATTCTCTGCATTTTAAAGTAGGGATGTGTGCCATCAGTCGACCAGACGATTAAACGTAGCAACCCTCGCTGCTATCTGGTCATTACTGTTTATTCTTTATTCATCTTTTATTATTTGACCGAATTGCTCCCATTTGTCTGGAACATTGAAACCTTACAGGACATTTGGATCAGCATAAGCACTGACACTGAAACCCTGATGCACGGTGCAAAGTAGCACAATTTTAAGCTGCGTTTAAAATGTGATTTGGTTATTGAAAGATGTGATTAACAGTTTGAAAGGATTCTTTTGCATGTTCAACCTTACAGATCAAGTTTTCTTACTTTTAAACTAATTGACTAGTCTAAGTCTAGTCTAAAACTGAACTCAAGTCCACTTTATTAAGAGAGAAAAATCTTTTTATTGATTTATTTATGTTACGTGAGCCTGGGTTGAACTTGAGTTAGACACATCCTCCCCTCTACAGTGTCTCTTTCCTCTGAATGAGCTGAGTGTAGCCAGTCAGTCAGTGGTGAAGGCCATGAGAAGGCCAGCCTCCCAGCAGGCCCACAGCAGGCCAGGCCTTTACAACTCCTCTCAGCCCTCTGATGTGGTCACCTTCTCCTCCAAGACCCCACTGGGTCCCGCTAATGAGGTCGTCTCTCTGATTGCCTGCTCAAAAATACACACTGGAAGGGCACTGGTGTTTAGAGACCACTGTGAGGGGTCTCTTTGTGAGAGGAGCATTTGTGTTTCTCCCCTGTGCTTACTGAATGATAGATGGCGTCTGAGGGCTGTGTTTCGTGTACATGAAGTCTAAAAATAGCAACTGATAGGCCTCCTTGGCCAAGTGTGACAAGCTGGCACAGATACTGTCAGTGCCTCATTTCTTTACAATTAAGTCAATTTCATTGAAATGAAGGGCACTGTTCACTGATTGATTATAGACAATTAAGAAATAACAACCTTCTCAAGTTACTTTGTAGTCCTAAATAATATTTAAGTGAGTGTAAAGACATATCAGAGAGAAGAACACAGGGGGCAGCAGAGAGTTCAACTTACCAATGTCGTCGTCGTTGCGGTCGGCTGGGTCTTTTTCCAGACACTCTCGGACCAGGTCTCTGCCAAGAAGAGTGTCTGAAGCTCTTTCCAGGTCCTCATCTTCCTCCTCCTCTTCCTCGCTGTCCACTGCAGCCTCTGGAAGTCCGGACAGGTCCACATCTCCCAGCTCGCTCTCTGTGGCCTGGTGTAAAGACAGAGGCACAGCAGTTGGTAGCTGATAGAGATTTGATTCAAAGCATGATGAAATGAGGTTTAAGGCTATTCAGTGGCATTATAAGATGTTGGCACACATATTCTGTCAAATATTTGGGATATGAAAGAGCAAAAAAGATGCAATTTTGAGTAATTTAAAAAGCAGACAAATTCAAAGTGATCATCTTTATAAATCAAATATTAGCAGTAGTTTCAGCTTCTAACAACTAGTTTGTCAGTTATAGAATCAAACAGCGTGTAGAGAGAGAGAATGTGTCTGTCAGCAAAGTGAGTAACATCAGGGTTTGTGAAAACCTCTAACTTTACAGCTTGACTGTATTTCCCCTGTATTTTCAGTGATGTCTCACCTACACAACACATGAAGATAACCTTGGAATGAGCAGCTGTACCTGTGACCCCGAGCTAACACCCTGACACCTAGTCCCAACCCAGAAAACGAAGGCAAACAGCCAAATATTTAAATCCACCAGTAATAATTCATATTCCACCATATTTCCCCTGCGCGGGGGAGGCAGATGGCTGGCAGAGTATGGTGCTAAAGGGGCACGGGGGTTTTCGGGTCAGGTGGGAATTGAACCGTCAACTGAGAGGTGAAAAGAGGAGCTCTCCCGTGGTAGTGGCAGCACTGCAGGCCATCTGTTACTGGAGCTGTTACAGGTAGGCCTATAAACAAAGAGAACCGTCTAGAAAAACTGAGCCAGCCTTTTTCCTGTTCTCTTACCTGTTTCTGTCTGTTCTTCACACTGATTTTTATTTATTTATTTAATTAATCTTTGTAAAATGGTGGTACTGATAAGGATCTTGTAGACTGGTGTGACTGTTTATTTGCCAGGCCCAGTGTAGAAAACTAATTTTTCTAAATTTTGGTGTGGCAACCTGTCGGATTCAAAGAGGAGATACTTACAGGACAATGTTTTCAAAACTACTACTGTACTTTATGTTTGACAGGAAATCAAGGTGATCATTATATCATTTATGGGCAACAATGTCCATACATACCACACCAAAAAGTTAATTTGCTGCCCTACAAGATGGAGCACCTGACCAACAATGCAATGGAGCTCCTGAGTTCTATGTAGATTTGGTACCTGGCCAAAGGGTTTTATTGGTTCCTCTGAGGCTGGGGGATTAAGCTAACAGTCCATCCCGAGTTCAGGCACAGGTCCACTCTTGTTTTCATAAATTAGGTTGGTCAAGCTATTTAGAGGACTTTTAAAACACACCAGCTGCTCAGCTCTGCCCTGTCCAGATACACTTAATTTGGCCAAATAGATAAGAATAGAGAAGCAGGAAAATGCTGTCCAAAACAAAACCCATAATAAATGAGGCAGACACTCAATATTTATAAACGAAGCATCTCAACAGCAGCCTGTCCTGCATGTTCTTCTGCAGTGTCAAACCATATTTGTAATTTTGCTTCACCCCTAATTAACTGATTCATGGAGTACATTTGTTTTCATGTATTCTTCAGGCCAGCAGTGATTCAGAACAAAGGCCAAAAGTGCAGTGCAAGTTCTTGCAGAAAAGGGGCCTTCAATTTAAACTTTCTTGGAAAATAGAGGCACTAGGGTAGTTGGACAGAACAGTGGTGCAGCTATGACAAAATAATACCTCGCTTTTCTTCTCACCCTCTGCCACTGACATATCTTTCAGTGCTTTTGAGAGGCTTTATTCATTCAGAATGCAGGACATGCCCTTTCAGTCCGAGTCCCCTGGTCTCAGGACGGGTTTGAACCAGGAGGAGAGGATTTCCTAGAGATGAAGGACATCAGATCTGCCCACAAACCCCGACATTTTTTTTTTTACAATGCTGTGTCAGAAAAACAGAGACAGAAAAGAGAAAGAAATAAAGGAGGAATGCATCAGAAGTACAGGATACACCCAAGAGATGAAGGACAGGAGGGAAAAGTAAAGAAAAGAATAGTAGAGAATAATAGAAGAATAGAGGGTGATTGACAGTGAAGGGATTGTAAAGAAGGGAAAGGGCAGAAAGGAGGAATATGTGAGAACAGGAGGAGGACGCAGAAAAAGATTGAAAAGTTGAGTTAAGTGAAAGACTGTAAGAGAGGGAGCGGGGGGAGGAGGAGAATGAGTGGGAGACACCCATAACAAAAACACCCTGTTGCACCGACAGCTGAGGACCACAGCTGACTGGAGGGTCAGCGCTTTAAGACAGCTGTAAACAAACACAGATCTGGGTCAGCGGCAAGATGATGGGATCAGATCCGTGTGATTAATATCTAATCTCAGGAGGAAGCGATCAGGTCTCAGGTGTTTCACGTCTGACCCAGGTTGACCTGACTTGCATCAATCTGCAAACGCTTCACAGACAGGCTGAGCCGATAGGACAGGTTGTGGCAGGTAGGTTCAAATACCTGAATTATGCCGTTTTAGTCTGTTTTCTATTGAAGGCACAGGTGAGTTTGTGAAATTCTGCTGACATTGACTAAAGGTTCCTATAATTCTTGCACTATTACTTTCAAGGTAACTTGTGCAGCCCTGATGGTAATTTGCAACAAACTTATTATTCCCCAGTGTCTCAGCTGTGCATTTGTTATGCCTTTTCCATATTACATTCTCTTATTACATTATTACATTCTCAATGTTTCATTGTTTAGTTTGTACAATTTTTACTTAGTTTGTACAGTTTTTATTTAGATTGTGCAGTTTTTTATTTATCTCTTTTCTAATATATGTCCTGTCACAAAGGGTTGAAGAGTAACGCAATTTCGATTCTCTGTTTGTCCTGTACATACTGCAGAATTGACAATAAAGCTGACTTTGACTTTGACTTATTATCATTTTTTTCTTTGTTAACTGTATTGTTTAAGGGAATCCATGTGAATCCATGTTACATTTGCAACATAATCACATAATAAGATTTAAGATTATAATAAGACATTTTGAATCAAGACTGAGGCCTCCAAATCAGCTTGGTGTGGTGGCTGGGGAACAAAGTACCTGCACTTGACTTCTGGATGGCATTTCTCACCCTTACCATTAAAATGTGAGTGAATTAAAACCAAACCAAAATAAATTCTGGATATTAGCATTGTTAACATTCCTCACCCAAACCTGTTCATTAGTTTTGTGGTCAGCATTGCCCATTGCTCATACCAGCTCATTATCTTGTAACTAGCTCATTAGTTTGCAGCTAATGGACCTCTCCAGTTCCATTGATGAATGCTAACAATGCTAACAAGCTGGCATCAAATGGAACCACTCCCAACCCGTACGCACACATGCATATGAAGAATACGGCGTGCAGGTAGTGACGAGAAAAAAAAAGGGAAATAATGCAGCACCTGGTGAGAAAGAGTCAAGAGGGAAAGGCCATACTGAAAGGTTCTTGGATTTATTATGACTTTGTGTGTAAAGAGGGGAGATTAGGAGATCTGAGGGATTAAAATGATGAGATGACAGCCTTGTCATGTATCCTTTTATGGATTATTGATTCACAGCCATTTCAATACCCAACACTCAAGAGAGGGATTTAATTCCAAAGCACACTGAGCTACTGAATGCTCCGAAATGTCAAGTAAAGGTAAGGCTGATACAATAGGAGAGAGTAAAATACAAAAGACCTACTGTTCTGGCAATAAGCCTTTTAAATTACACTTTTACACTTCCTGAATTACGCTGGGTGATTGCAATGAAGGAAACCATTAAATAGGCGTCCTAGTTTGCTGACATTAAAGGCAACCTTCAGTAAGGGTCAAGTAAAATGAATGAATTCACATTTAAAGTACAAAATCAATCTCAAAAGTCCATATGTTTCCAGTGTTTCCATTAAATAAGCTTATCTTTTCAGATTATAGTTATGTTTTTATGTAATGTCTAAAACTGAGAGGACTGGGAGGAAAGGCGATTTTTCCAGATGAGAAAATCAGGAAAATATAATTTTATGTTCAATTTGTGGAAGCCTAAATCGAGCATGTACACTGGATGTCATACTATCTGAATCTCCGTCCCATGATAGTTACAAACCAATCTACAGTGACGATTTTACAGCAGCTATACATCTGTGGCACAGGTATAGACTGAGCTTGAAAGGTTAGGTTCATTTCCTGCATGACCTTTCGTCCGCAGCAGGAAGTACAGAGGGAGACGGATCACCAGGACGCACAACTGATGCACAATAATTAGCCAGGGAGGGTAGAGGGCTGACAGATATGCTACAGGTAAACAGACAGAATTGGAGCAAATCAAGCTGGGGAGAGTCCACCATCAGTAAAACACTTGTGTCACAGAGCAGATGTTGTCGCAGTGTGGTAGAATGAAATGCATGAAAGAACATCCAAACTTTGATGCAAAACTTGAAAGACATGAGGTTTCCAAGAAAAGATAAAAAACTATTAAGATAAAAATTGAAAGAAGCTATGAGTTTCCCACCTGGTAAATATCTGATAAGCTGCTACTTCCCGAGTCACTGGCGATGCTGCATCCTGATTGGCTGGGAGGCATGTGCATCACCTGCTGGTGGGCGTGGTCTGTTAGGTGCATCTTATTGAGATCAGCAGGAAGCTGTTCAGACAGACAGGAAGTGGTAGAGAGACAGAAAGAGAGAAAAAAAACAGAGAAGGCAGGAAGGCTGTGAGTTTAGCTACTTACAGTTATAACTTACAAACACACACAGACACACACACACAAGGCTGTCTCATCAGCCCGAGAGCCAAAGTGGTTTGGCACTGTTTGACATATTATACTCCAAGAAAATTAACGTGAACAGGACGGAGCTGCAGACACTTCAGACAGCTGTAAATTATGATCAAAAGCTGGGGGTTGATATGATTCCTGACAAAGGAGGGTTGGAGGTTGTTTTTTGTATTTCTAGAGTGACCTTAACAAAACAATAAAAGCTGTAAACTCTGGCTGTGGCTGTCTCATTAGGATGCCATGGCTTGCTGTCTTTTATGTGGACTGCGCACATGTTTCATGTGGAACATGCGCATGAACACAAGGACACTCAAACTCATTAAGAGCCACATCCGAAAACAGAAATATAATTACCCTAACCCAAACAAACACTAAAATGAGCGCACACACCAATACACCTCCACTGCCATCTTTGCAATTAAAAGAAGTAAATACATCAGGCCGACCACAAACAAATAAACTCCTTTAGCGAATCTGTCCATGGCGGTCAGTTTGTTTACTTCAGGATAAGAAGACAATTTGCACGAGACAAAGTCTGAGCATCGATACAAACAAAGCTAATTTGTTTCGATTTTGTTATCACCTTTCGCGAAATACACACTCAGAATTGCTGAGAGCTCATTCTTGAATAAAACCCTCAGATTCAGAATGATTCAGAGTTGTCAGTCAAGCAGCCAACAGACTTCTGAAAGACCTGAAAAATATGGCATCCTTCCACAGAGCACTGCCGTTTTAACTGTGCGAGAGGACAGCTTGTAAGTGACACTGACAAAAACTGCTCCAGAGACACAGAACCAGTCACAAACAGGTCACCGGATCAACATGCAACCTTTAAACTAATGTCACAGCACTTACCAGCATGCATTCGACCTAGCAGCACTGCACACACCAACAGACTGACACGTAACCCAGTTATTGTAATATTAGCTATTTTCAAGGGGAAGCTTTAACAATGAGGCTTGTTTAGAGATGCATGATTGTGGCTAATTATTACATCAAACACATGCTCAGTTTTGTGAAACTGGTTTAACTGGGTGTTGAAAAATAATATAGATATAACAGAGGGAGAGTAGAGTGGAGAGACATGGAGAGAGAGACTAGTGAGAAGTGATTATATCTGTGCATCCTCGCTCTAAGCCTTCAAATTACATTAAATTCAGTCTGAAGCATTGCACCAATTTACAGGAAAGAAACATTTTCATGCCCAGTTTGTATGCTGGTGAACAAATGATGTGCTGCTGTGATACTCTGTCGTCATTAACAGACTGATTTACACCAAAGACAGTTTTGCACTAGGAGACTTAAATGTTTTTATCTTATATGAAGATGAAAAGATAGCTAAAAGGAGAGGCTGCCACTGCAAACTATTGAGAGACTGATTGAAGACTGAGGAAGTTAAATATGGGATGTCCTATAAAAAGAGTCAGCTAGGTTTCAACTCTATTTGCTGGACAGGTGGATAAATGCAATGTACAGTCCCTCCAGTGCTCTAGAAAAAAGCCAAACCTCTGATTCTCCGGTCTTACCAGTTTGGATCGGGGCAGTGTCAGAGTAAGAGAGGAAGTCCTCCTGCGACAACGGACAAACCTACAGCACACCTCCTCCATCGCCACATCAGACAGCGCTGGCCGCCCAAGCACGCACATAAACACTCTTGCTTAAATGTTCGCACCAACAGCAGTACATCCAAAGCCACACCAAGCCCAACTGATGCTTGGAAGCTGGCTGAGGCTGCGAGGAACCACGGTGCCAACATGTAATATTAAAGACGTTGAGTCTGGGGGTGCTGCCCCCTCAGTACTCTATCCTAATAGGCCTGTTGTACTGTACGACCCCATCGGCACTTAACCCTCCCCACCTCCCTTCTCCAAACCCACAGGGAAACACAGTATTGGGGGTGGAGTTCGGGAAGTTCAATGGCTTGTTCTTAATGTGTGGTATATTAAAGGAGAACACTCAAATTAATGAATTCACATACACAGGATTTCCACGACATTAACGACTCTTGGGCTGTGTCCTAAATCACTGTTTATCCTTGTAGATAAACGACAATTAGATATCTTAGACCCCAGACTAACATTTTAAGACATAGCGTTATGTGCAGGGCTTCTGTTCTAAACAGTATTAATTAGTTAACAGTATAATTGTGTTGTACTAACAGCTGCTTTGTTTAATCTATTTTGAACTTTTTGGGGAGTTTTTTTGGACCTCACAATTTTAATAACGTAACATTATTACTGCATTTAGTCTGTGCCGCTGTGAAATATATGCATTACATATTCAACGGTAAAGCTGTGCATTACTTTGCATTCTTTCTATATTATTCCTCCAGTTCAGGACAACATGGTGTCGTGGTTTGTGTCTCTTTATACATGGCCACCTCTTTATGAGCGAATGGACTCAAACCTGTAAGACGTAATACGTGGAGTTAAGCATGGTGGTGAAAGCAAAAGCAATTCAAAGACTGACTTGTTATGGATGCACTGATTATTTATTTACTTTATCGGCTGGCAGGAAACTTTACATCTAATCTGATTGGACCCCAAGATGAGTAGTGATCCACTCCCTGTTGATTTATTTCGACTAATTACACAGCTAAATATCTGACTTTCTATCTGTTTAGCATCTATAAACTTTAATTAATGCATCTGCTGCCTTCTTTCTGCATCACTCACCCCTATGTTAATGTAGTATATCACTAGTATATCACCAATATATGAATTAATAGTATGATTGTAATTGTGTGTTCAACAACAACATTTACACTAACATACTTACTCAAAGGCATCTGATATTAGTGTTAGTGTGATTTAAGGAGCATTTAAGTGAAATAAATTTCCCCATTAGTGAAATGCATCGTGTGTTTTACTCATTGAACTGCAGGCAAACACCTCATCCTGGACTGTTGGTGTTATTGACTAAATCACACACGTACATAAGTAGAATTTTCTACTCTCATCTCCGATACTTGCTGTTGACCAAAGCTCTCCACTGCTAGTTTGTTGTGTTTGTGTGTGAATAAGACAGCGGGGGACTGTGAGTGATTGCTAATTTCATTACAGGTAAATACTTATTGATTTCTGTGTGATGGAGCAGCTATAAGGCAGCAATGATGAAGGTCCCAAGCTACATCCATTTAATACATTCACCCGAATCCACATACATGGAGACAGAAGTTAATGTGTCAAAGGGCTGAGCCCATCAGGACTCTGGGAACAGTTACTGAGAGGACAAAACATGCATGTGATTAATATGATTCAACAACAAGACTTTTATCTTGTCAAGCTCAGAGAGGTTGAAGAGACATTGGCTATATTATGGTTTCAAAGCGAAGGATTTTGGTAAAAAAGATCCTCAGTTCAAGAGGTTAGTTAGGTGTTCCACAGTATGCTGAGTGTTAAATGTTTGCATCGGTATCAGGAGCTCTGTTTGATGCCATCAAACCAACCCACCACTGCAGCCTGACCAATGCTGGATTTTGTTTTACTGATGCTGAGACTGATATTAGGATAAATCAGGATATCTAAGAGATAAATGAGACATTTAACATTCTGGGAAAACACACTGAAATCTTTACAAACATATACTACATGACATTGCTGGCTACATCAAGTGTTTTCTTTTTGTCATTCAGACACAGGTGACCTTGAAGTTTCATTCAGACAGTAATTTTAATGCACATTAATGTAAAGAGCACCATCATGGCACCTGAGCAAAAGAAAACCAGAACAGATGTGGGTTAAAAATGCTACAATAGCAAGGGAGAGGAATGTTTTCTGTTCTCTACACAGCTGCACCACTGATGGATTGTAAAACTTATGCTGCTGCTGAAAACTTAAAGACCACTGTGAGCACGAGGGACACTCGCCACCACTTCTCAAAATGAATCCACAAATTAATTCACATATATCCATGTCATCTTTTAACATTGTTACAGAGGAAATTCCACTGTCTGGCTTATAATATCCAACAGTGCACAATCACTGAATGACAGGATATTAAGTTGGGATTTGTTGAACTCCTGTTAGCTCTCACACTGAATCTAAATGATTTTAATGGATATTTATTATAGACTAAACCAATAAGAATCTCTACAACTTAAAATTGGCTGTTGAAACTACCACAGCCCGCTGGCTAGATTATCTTAGCATAAATATTGGAAACAGGGTGAAATGGCTAGTCTGGCACTGTCCAAGGGCAACAAAATCCAACTATCAGCACCTTTAAAGATCACTAATTAACGCGCTGTTTTAATGGGTGTTATGTATTGGACTATCGTTTGGTCAGGACCTGTTGCCAGGCAACTAACGGAGACTCTAGGAAGTTACTAGTCCATTATCAGTCTTTTAATATTCTTGACAGACTCTGTGCCACAAGGCACTTTTTTTCCTGAATCATATTACATTTTTCTCTAAATCGGTCAACATGTTGGCAGATGAAACTGGCAGTTCAATACATTGATCTGGCTCAACTTGGCAAACCCCAGTGCACAAAATTTATATCCTGCATTAAAAAAAAAAAGTCTGCTTGGAGGAGTGTTTGTAATCTAACTGTGCAATTCATTCAGATCATGCTTGCTTTGTTTGATTTATTTCCTAGCTGACAAAAAAACTTCAGAGATAAGACTAAGGTTAAATAATAGAGACAGTTCCTCACAAGTGTTTGTGCTTTGGAGGTGCCAGGGAACGAAATAGGGCAAGGCTAGAGAGAGGGAGTTCATGTGTTTGTGTGAGTTTATGAGTGAGAGGGAAGGATGGAAGGGGGGAGTCTGGCGCAGGACTGATGGGGGAAGTGAATAATTGTGGTGGTCTCGTGGCTCCTATTCACACCACAGACTTAATCCTGCTCTAATCCTCCTCTTTCCCTCTCCCAGCAGGCCAAGTCATTGCAGGGGGGGGGGGGGTTTATGGGGTCTCCCATTCTCCTCATGCATTAAGGATGAGAGTCGGGAGATTAAATATAAATGTGCAAGGTTCCTCCAGCTGTACAATTCTATCATGTCAACGAGCGGACACAATCATAGGAGGATCAAGCTGGCTCTTAATGTTGTGTGGCAGTCAAACAGACCGAGCCTTCACAAAACCAGTCACTTACAGAGTCTGATTAACGGCAGAGAAATGAACCGCATCATCAATCATAATAAGGGTGAGCAAAGAAATCTGAGAAAGAGGCAGCAGGAAAAGAGGCTGAAAATTCATTCGGACAAGGCTGAAGCTGTCAGATCGTCAAGTTGTGTCCTAATATGGCATCTGATAAATGAGTAATTGGCTAATGTGATGACCAAGGAACAGAACTGGTAGGGCTAGGCAATATGCTGTGCCATGAGCCACAACAATAAACATTTTCTAATTTTCTGATATCACCTTATGTTTATAACACTGTTGTCAATTATGTGTGTGTGTATTATAGATATACTTTGTGGTTAGAACTACATGAAGAGAGATTGGATTACAATTACAGTTCAAACCTTTCATACATACTATTTTCGCAACACAATGTCATACTACATAGTCGGATAAGGCTCGTTCCCTCTAAACAGCCAATATGGAGAAAAGCACATTAACCAAAATACAAATGGCTACTCTTTTTTCACCTTTTTCGAGTTAACTTTGTGATTTTATTTGCCTTTCTGTGAACCTGAGAGCAAAAAATAAATAAATAAATAAAAATCAGGATGATGTCTTCTTATTCCTTCTTCTATAGAAGCCAACTCTGTTTCACTTATTGCATCCAATTTGAACAATGAAATTAACTAGCTGTGGGCCTGAGTGCTCTGTTCCCCCTATTTCTTCAGTGATAAAATGGGCTATAAAGCCCAGACTGGCCATTTGAGTGGGGTTCCCAAAGGTAATTTAGTGTTGGGATAATCTTTGCTACATTGTAGGTTAATGTGTGGAGAGATGTTTTGTGAAACCCTGAAGACATTAATGGATGAGGCCTGGTCTGTCTGGCATTATAGTCTGGAATTGGTTGGTTAAGAGTCCCAGAAGGGGCTACACCATTAAAACACATAGAGGGAGGGTGCGGTAAAAGCTGGATTTGATCCGTTTGCTACTACTTCACCTCTAATTCTGTTCCGCATGAATTATTAGCTAATAGTTTTCGGACCCCATGTTGTTTTAGTGTAGGATTCTTTGGATGCTGAGATACCACTTGATCAGTAAATGGCAAGACACAACTGAGACTTCAGACAACGACAGAAGATTTATCAAAAGAGATGGAGCGTGACGAAGACATATAAATCAACACACAGAATGAGACACAGAGGAACAGAAGCCAGAGCGAGAACAATACTTTAAGATGAATGACAAAGAGGAGAAATGGCTTCGCTAAGTAATTAAAGAAAATGTGATGAGACTGATGAATCCTGATGAGGATGATAATTAAACTGGGTTCAACAAACAACGACACAAACAAAGCTCAATGAATATTTAAAGGCAATGTTGGATTTGCAGCGAGAAAACAAAATGACAATATCACAGAGGAAGAGTTACTGCTCAGTGTCTCCAAACAGACGCTGATGTGTAATAATGGATCTTCCGAGAGGTTCAGGCTTGAAAGCTGTTCATTTTGCTGGTGACTACTGGCAAAAAGCCAACGCATTCCCTTACTAAAAAATTTAAACAGAAATAAAGCGGCACAAATTAGTGTATCCATATGTCTCTTTGTTCATAAATCCAAAAAGATGCAAAGCCAAGTATCAGCTGGCGACTCTGCAAGATCTGCACCATCAAAGATCTTCCTTTGTCATGTTTCTGATGCAGGATGACCACCGCTCCACCTGGCTAAATCTTTGCTATGGTGGAGCAACATCAGTGAGTCCAAACTGTGAAATACTGCACAGATCTATCACTGTGTCATGTTTCTAGATGAATTTCAACTATTCTAGCTATACTAAACCAAAAAAAAAAACCAAAAAAAAAAACATACACACATGAAATAAGTCTCTTCAGTAATACCCCATAATCTACATATATTTTTAACCATAAGAGATTACGATGGTGCTGAAGGCAGATACAAAAGGGCAAGTCCTGACCAACACTCATTCAAGTGTCCCCAAATTCAGGCTGCAGAAGTCCTGTTTTAGAACCTGCTTTGCTGGATGTCGTAGCTATACACTACTCATAATCCCCAGCTGAGTAAATACAGGCACATCAATGGGCAGTGAGGTCACTGGCCGGGTATCTGATATGCATACAGTCGGCCTGTAGGTGTCAGCAGTGACAAACCGCCTTGACAGGATTTGAGTGGTCCGATCCAAGCAACACAACCATCACTAAGCAATGAAATACAACAAGAGTATGCAAGTTAATACTTTTTTAACTTAATTTTGATACTTAAATATTACAAATACTTGCAGGTGCATCTATTTTTCTTTTCTTAAACAATATATTTCAGGTATCCAGCTGTTTAGTCATAGCCAAAGTGACTCACAACCACTTTCTGGGTCACTGTTACCAATATAATTTAAATTCCATAAAAGGCCACCTCACTATGTATTTATAACATATTCACACATTAAAAAAGGAAATCTTAGCTGTTCACATATGCCTTCACTCACACCAGCTGTCACCATGTGCCAAATTATCTCAGAGCAGGTTGTTACACCAGAAACCACGCCACAGACAGCAGCAGTTCACCTCGGCCTCACACAATGTAGCTACAGACTTGAAACAAATGAGCTATCCTTCCTTTGATGTAACACTTAACTTGATGTCTGAATCTGATTTCCGCTGGTTTGTTCATTTCTCTGCTCTCTCGAGTCGCTCTGTCTCTTTCCGGCCTATCTCACCTCTGCTTTGATCGTCTTGGTTATTAACTCTCCCGTCTCTCTCTATGTCCAATGATTCGCTCAATCATTACAGCCTCTTACTCTCCAGTTTCCCTGTCACCACTCTGGTCTTACTTTCTGTCGCCTTCTCTTCTGGCCTTGACCACTTTCTGTCTATTTTTTTGGGAGATATTCTCCAAACTTGCATTTTTCTCCCAACTGGATCACACCCCCATTTCTGCTCCCAGACACAATTCTGCATCAAAGGCAGCAAGGAGGAGTGAGAAGACTGCAGGTAGCCTCATCAGACTAGCTAGGTGGGAACGCTGGCTGTGCTGTCTGGAACGGGACACACACACATTTTGAGGCTCCAGATTTAGCCCTGTAGCGCTACAGAGAGCTTTGATCAATCAAGGCCACTGCTGGCTTGGTCTAATGTCGTAAGAGGGGACGGTGTCGGGAAACACACACATTCATGAGCTATATGGAGTGGATAAGAAAACGCTCACATTTATGCAAAAAAGGAATGTCTCCAAAAACACATACAAAAAGAAATACACAACATGAAATCATGCTTAACTACACACACAGACGGAGTATACTATACATGAAGTGCATGCATCTATGGGCTCCATTCAGTAAAACGCACGCCGAGAGTACTGAATAGGCTCAGCACACTGCCACGCTCCACTCTATTACTGGCAAGTCCACAGACGGTTGGATTAAGATACAGTGCAGGGAGACAGATGGAGATGAGAATAAAATAGAGAGAGAATATGACTGAGTGAGATGGAGAGACAGAGAGAGTGGAAAGAGTGTAAGAGGAGACAGTGAAAGAGGCAGAGTGCAGCATATGATTGAGAGAGAGCGAGTGTGTGAGAGAGAGCAAAGGTAGCATAGAGAGGGGAAGAGTGTATAATGCGAGATAGAACTGACAGTGAAGGCTGAAATGAGGATGAAGTGTAAGGGAGGGGACAGATGAAGATAAAAAATCTCATATATTGTCTTAAGAATCCAATTCTACCTCAGTCCAGACTACCATAACTCTGGTAGAGAGAGACAGAGAGAGAGAGAGAGAGAGAGAGAGAGAGAGAGACAGAGAGAGAGACAGAGATATGTGTGTGTGTGTGTGTGTGTTTGTGTGTGTGTGTGTGTGTGTGTGTGTGTGTGTGTGTGTGTGTGTGTGCGGGAGCGTGCCAGCTGGGGAAAGGGGAGATTTAATGAATTGAAGTTGGAATTGGAGGTGACAACTGCAAAGGCAGACATGCCACAGAGAAAGGGAAGAAGGAGGGGGTGGAGTTAGCAGGGGACCATATGAGGAGATGAGGACTCAAATACTGTCAAGCAAAGAAGACGGCATGTGCACACACACAAACAAGAATTGAAACACACAGATTCTCTCCCCCTCTCTCTCTCACACACACACTTTTTTGTGCCTCTCACACTGAGACTACCTCCGTCTCCCGCCAGCCCTACTTTCTAAAAAGCTCTTACTTGCAGTGAACATCTTGACCAAAATAAAATGTTTGTGTTGCTGCTGCTTTACATTACTTATTCATGTGCTCTACTGGACCACAGATGAAGATTAAACCCCGGTAAAGAGAACTAACACCCCTTCCCACAAGAGTAAACACTTGCTCACGCATTGAAAGGAGTTCTGCTAGTTCGCTCACGTGCGGTCTGCTGAGTCTGACCAAACTCCTCTGATTTTAGACGTGATGTTCAGTTGAGTCATCGTGTGGCGCGCAGCACGGCTGAATAATATCTTCTGTGACTCTGGAGGAAGGTTTTGAAAGTCTGAGAGAAAGACTGAGATGATGCCACAGTGATGTCATCAGGGTAATCTCACTTTCATCTTGAGAATTCAGAACAAATCTGTATCAGGTTGCATTATGGGAAGTGTAGGATTCAGAGTTTTTGGATTGTGACTGCTACTACGGACCAAAAGGCAGAATATCTCTGCCTTGGCTGCTTTGATTATGACGATCCTTTAAAATCTGTCCCTCAAAGCCTCCCCTGACTTTATGTAGGTGTAATACGGAATCACTGGAGAGGCCTTTTAAGAGCTAGACTAAGTCTCAGCACCGAGTATATGACATGTTAAACTCAGCTCAATATGAAAAGAGAAAATAGATACTGATTGAGGAAACAGCAGCGACTTATTTTAGCAATGTTTTCAGTATGGATAACATGACATGAGGTTGTGGAGTGACTGACACTTAACTTCAGCTGCACAATATTCACAGTTATTGCTGCAATGCTGCAATAAAACAGTTATTGTGTTGTAACTGTTTTCTACTGTTCTCTGTTTCTCTTCAGTACTTTTTCAGCGACATATGCTCAAAATGGTTTGGAAGACAACTAATGGACACTAATGGCTGGAACCTGAATGTGCCGCAGCTTGAAAGAAAAACTTTTTTTCAAACATAAGGTGGGTATTCTGCATAGCAACACATTGCCTGAAAATCTCTCTGAAACACATTTTAATCTCAGTTGTGGAAACGAACTACATCCTGTGATTTGGCAGGCGCTGGTTCGCGAGAAACAAGGTTCAACAGTCATTGGTTGGCAAGTTTTTAGACTGGATAGAGAGTGGCTGGCAAGCTACTACAGTGGATAAACAGCCATTAGTTGGCAGTATCCACATTTTGTTGTGCCAGTATTGTGACAGACGGGATGCTGAATGGCACTGTCACCAACACTGCCAAAGGCCTGTGACTTTTGCCCCAGTTGTCTGAGAGTGATGAAGAGAGAGATGCAGCGAGGGTACGCACAGGGAGGAGAGGGAGGAAGGATAAACAAAGATGGTAAATAAAAGGAAAGAGAAAAAAGAAAAAGACTGCGTCTGCATATGTTTGTTGTTTCTTTGCCCTGATTTTGTGTTTAATGATTCATCCGCACATTCTAAAAATCCTGGACACATTGCTGTAATACCAAAAGCAGGAAATTACCTCCAAACAATGCACCACTATACTGAATGAGCCCTGAACCAGAATCATATTGTTACTCAAATACTGAAAGTGTATATTTCCACAGAAATGATAAATCTTAAATCAGTGTGGGTGGGACAAAGTTATTACTTTGCACGTCACAGGCCTTGCTGTTAAAGTCCTGAGTAAAGTCAAGACAATTGAGACAGTTCCAAATAAAGTGCAAGGCCTAAACCTTTTGCTTCAAACAAGCCATGATTTGCCAAATGTGCCTTTTCCTCATGCTGCAACATGATTGGCTGCTAAAGTACAAGTGTTATAATAATATAAATATTATAAAAAACACACAACTGATTTCACAGGAGCTCAACACAACAAAGTACTTGACTTGTTAATGTAATAACCAGAAACTTGAAATAATGTCTAAGCCCCACTCCCTTCATCACAATAAGCTACGCCAGTCTGGATTTTCTTGGTGAGTAATGGCTCTAAATTGGCTGCATGCTCATTCATCCCATACAGTCTTTACCACTCATTCAGCTTTCTGGCGGCTTACACAGTGAAGAAGGTAATTAGCATGGGTCGGCACCCCTGCAGAGTCAAGTATTCTCCTCTGGAGGACTGACGGTATTACAACCAGGCTTCAGTGGAAATTCTTTCCAGTTGGTATCTAGAGAGAGTGTTTGTGTCTGTGTGTGTGTGTGTGTGTGTGTGGTAGCAGACAGCAGACAGTAGCTGCTGCCAAACAGTGTTAGGTGTTTCTGAAAGGAATATTCAACCTGTCACAGCCCATCTGCCCTCCTCCTTTACTCCCTTTAACACCTGGGAGAGAAAATTTTCATTGTAAAAAAAAAAAAGAAAAGAAGGAGAGCAAGATTTAAACCCACTGCTAGTAGAAAATGTTTGAGGCTAATGTATCAGGACAGTCACGACCAACAGAACTGGGTAATTGTCGATGAAAAAGCGAATATGTTTTTAGAAAAGTCCACATTTTCTGATGTCGCTGGATGGTCTGCAGCAGCAACTCTCGCCCATTTTTCCTCTGTATGTGTGTTAAAAAAGGAGATTTATTTTCTATCCCTTTCATCTCTCTCCCTTATTCATCTATCTGTATCCCACCCCCTCTATATTCTGCAACCCCTCTTTTATCTCCCTCCTGTGGGGTAACAGATTAATAAAAATCGGTGCTTTGATAAAGCATCTATGTGTGATTTTGATGGAGTCGATTTAATTGTAATTTATGGGAAAGCACCCACATCTACAGCGCCGGCTGAGCAGTTAGAGAAGCTTTATTAATGCTACTTCCTTTACCTTGTTGTTTATTACGCCGGACAGAGTTCACCGGCTTAAATATGCAATGTGTGTGCAGGGTTCGAGCGATCGTGTCCACTATCAACTCTATCTTTTGTTTTGTGTGTGTGTGTGTGTGTGTGTTACAGGAAGCTGCAAGGCGTCTCTGTCTGGGCCCCTGAGGAAGGTGGGCCATGGCCAGGTCTGCCGGATACAGGAGGGAAGGCTAAACACTTGGCTTTAATACTTACACAACTGCTCGTGCATGCACACGCACGCACACTCATACACGTGCACAGATACATACAGACACATACACCTTAGTACCTCCTGGCTCCCCTCTGTTAACAGATGCTTCCTGCCCTGAAGCCCAACCCACACTACTTCACACATACAAACACACAGACGCAGCGTGTCCCTGGCACCCCTACAGGTTGACCCAGGGGCCAGGTGCAGGGGCAGCACCGCCCTTTAGTTCTCCTGTGGTGTTTTTGTTAATGTTGGATCCTGTTCCACTCTCTTGGCCCACTCACCTCAGCCCAGACAGAGCTGAGTAGAATTTCTGTACCAGGCAGGCAGGACAGGAAATTAACTCTGTTTGCCTGCCGACCTAACCCTAATCCTGAACTCTAGCATTTATCAGACATCTTATTATTTTACATGACAAAAACTAGTCTTGACAACAAAAGAAAGTCAGAGCGGCTGCTAGATATGAGCTGAACTGGTGCTAAAATGATCGAAAAAACCTTTCTTTCGGTTATGGTCTGAATTCAGAATTATTAGTCTGCTTTTGGTGTGAATGTTCCATGCTGCTGTCAACATGTGGCAACGTGACAGTCTACAGATGTGCATAAGTTTAATGTGTCAATGAATATTCAGTGCAAAAATGTGAACGCTGAAATGTGGTTATAATAACAGCTAAAAGCAGAGAAAAAAAATGGCTGGCTTACAGTTCAAACCATAAGAAAGGCCAAAATTGCTTTTGTCATCACTGGATCAAGCATGCAAATATGTTAAAAGGGCATCTAAGACGCAAAGAAGTTCTTGCTTTGAGGTTGGCTGATCACTTTAATGTGTGTCAGTGTACTTTGGTGTACAAAAAAATAATAATTTATTAGCAAAGTAATGAGTTCAGTGTCTGACCATCCTCCTGCCTGATTGCATTTGTTTTCATACAGACACACCGCGCTGTCTGCTTTCTCTTCAATCCTCTCTCTCTCTTTGTTTTTCCTTTCTCTTTCTCACAAATTCACAAACACCCACAGAGCATCACCCATCCATCCCATCCTGTGTTTATAAATGCCCTTGAAAATTATCCAGTAAAGGCTCTCTGGCTGTGTAGGCAGAGGAGGGGATGTCGATCAATAGCAGTGAGATAATGGGAACAAGGGAAATTGGGGGGTGGGGGATAGCAGCTATGGGTGGTTGAAATATCATCACTGGGGTGTGTGTGTGTGGGGGGGGGTTGGGGTAGCAGCTTATGACTGACAGAGCTCTGGTAGGTGGAGTCTGCATATATAAAGTGAGGGGGAGTAATTTATTTATTGTTTTGTATGAATGTATCACTGTGACCACTGCAAGTATATAGGCCTGTGTGTGTGTGTGTGTGTGTGTGTGTGTGAGGGGGGGTGCTAAACTGTAAGTCAGACACCAGCAAGGACAGGGGTCTCATGCATGAGTGTCCAGACAATGAGTATGCGTCTCTGTGTTTATGCACAAAGGCTAGAGTGCGTCCACACGAGCAGCCTCACTTTCAGTCCATTTAGCCCAGTAATGTTGACCTGCTTGGGCATATTAATGCATACAGGGGCTGAGTGGGCTTTTCACTCTAAAATTTCAGCCTATCATAGCTAATGGACAGTAATTACACCATTCAGGACACAACACTGGCTCTTTACTGCCACTGTACCCATTGAAACAATCACAAAGCACTGCATTTTTTTCTTAGTTCATCATCAAAAGGTGAAGTCTGGTAAACTACTAAGTGAGCAAGAGCCTTTTTTGTCGGCTGAAAATGGTCACCTGTGACCTTTGTCTGCACTATAACTAGCATTGAAAATGGTGCTATCATGACATTTGAGGATTTGTGCATTTTTTAAGACAGCTGACTGCCCGTTAAGGTGGCCAATGTGTGGCAGTGCATCATATTTCTCAAAATCAGCTCCAAAAAATATGACAATAAAAGACAAAGGTAACATGCTAACAATGCACCTTTGACCAATTCAGTGAATGTTCCTGTATATGAATAGCAGGCATGCACACACCTAAATGATTTTTAATGGAGCATTCTCCAACGTGGCATGAATAACAGAAATCTTAGTAATTTTCCAACACTAGGAAGGGGCAAAGGCAAATGGAGAGTCAAACTCAACAAATGCTGGAAATAAGCAAAAATGTGTTCTGCACATCCTTCTTCTAATATAACACAACTAGTGTTTCACGGAACGGCTCATGGTATTTATGACACTTTACGGCATGCTCACAAGCCAGAAATGCTGCATTTTCTGTGTGTACAACATGTGATGTTTCAGTTTTATTTTTCATATTTCCACACTTACAAAGTGATGTTATATAAGAGAGGCACATGTAAAAGAGCAAGAAAAAATGGCAATAATGTGTGTTTTTGTTTAGAAGGACTGAATAGTAATTCAAGATTTATGGGATGTGAGTTGGGCATGGCCTGGCCTAATGCAGCCCATATTGATCTTTATCACCCTTACTTCCTGTGCATATGATATCCTACACCTCCCTCAGCATGCTAAAAGCACTCTCTCTCTATTGTTGCCTCACGCTCAGATTCTCTCTCTCCATTTTCTGTCTTTGTCTCTCACTCATTTACTCCCTCTCTCCTCGTGCTCTTATCTGCGCCCCCCCTGCGCTCAAAGGGCACATTACCTTGACACCTTGTATGAGTTCAGTCAGCCCGTCAATCAGCCTGCCTGTGGGCCTTGAGGTCAGAGTAAATCTGTTAAGGCCAATGTGAAGAGGCTGTGGCATTACATCACCTGGCAAAGGTCGTCCTCTCAGTGCACAGAAATGGATCTGTCAACATATTCAGGTACCAGGGGAGCCACGGTGCAACTATCTAATACTCCTTTAATGGTGCCTGCAGTTTCCATGCACTGATCTGATGATGCAGAGGATTATGGTACAAAGTGCATTTTATGATTGAAAGCCCACTACAACCTGTTGACCGCAGCATTTATTCAATAAACCAAATATCATCGAGTTGAAAACAGTGTTTTCTTGTTTTTTTATTTTACTTTTATAGTTTGTAACTCTTATGCAAAAAAAGCAAAACTGAGAGATTGCACATGTGAAACATCTGGATGGCATGATAACTGTTTACTTAAAGCTTGATTACAAAATTAAAAAGCACATTTGAGGTATTTCGCTGACACTCTCAACGCAACTTCAAATGACAGAACTTCTACAAGTCTGACACAAAGGCACCACGACAGAACAGATCAAACCTTTAACTGGTCAGTGTGAGAAAAGCCTCTCTAAGCATTATGAACCAAACAAAATCACTTGTACTGTATGTTTAATGCGACCATACTTTGTCAAGTGTTTTTGCCAATCGCTCCTCCAGTTAAACCGTCATCAACACTTTATTTCATCTTTGAATTGAAATCAGTGTGGTAATTACTACAGGTGTTATCTCTATCCCTCAGAGTGACATCTAACCATGTACCTCGTGGAAAGAAGTGTAAAGCTTCAAGGCGCTCAGTTCCTAATCAGACTCGTAACGCTGTCCGGGCATGAAGCCACAGCACTGAGAAAAAGGTCAATAAACTGTACAGAAGAATAATTAATCTCCTTACTCCACTCAATAGAGGTTCAGCAGTTTAATGTAGCTATCTATCCTATCTGATCTGATGATGAATGGTAGGCCAGTAACTGTAGCTTGAATCTAATATAGCATCTAGCTGTGTAAACAGGAAGTCTGACGACACTCAGCAGCAGAGCAGAAGAGTTGTTTTTGGTCTTCTTTCTACTTTCTTCCCTCATTCAAATCTACTTTGTCCCCTATAAAATGATGTCAGAAACCAGCCATTAACTGTTCCATCTTGTTTGTTTTCCTGTATTTTTTATAGAAGCACTTTGGTCCGTATTATCATGGATGCTGCAGGTTAAGAGTGGCACTTACTTGGATATGCCAGACGCTTCGTTCGTCTACCTGTCCATTTGACTGACCCGCCTCGCCTTGCCCTTCCTGCCTTGGCACTGAATCCATCATCCCACTGAAACTTTCCGCTACCAGCACCTCAACAGCCCCATTACTATTCAACGCAGCATGGGCCCACACAAACTGATTACGCCAATGTTCAGCAGGGCCCATTGATTGCTGAGGGAAGCAAAGGCAGCAGCCTGGGTCAACCTGAGTCTGGACCTGCTGCACTCTGCCATGGGAGTCTGCAGCCGAGAGGAGGGAATTATTACAAATGTTGAGTGCAAATCCTCTTGTCATCCTGTTTTTTCAGGCAAAATCTTATCTGGTTAGATGTGATAGATGTGGGAAATCTTCATAGAACAAATGAAAGAACAAAGAAAGAAACATTCCTCAAGAAAGAACTAGACAAATAAACTGATGGTAGTTCCTTTACAGAAACCAATAGATACTGGCTAAATTATCCAACAAATTGAGTCAATACATTTTTCCCTCAAGTCTCCGTATTCAATTTCACTTCTTCGGCTGTATATGGGAAGCTAAGCGGAAAAGCATTGTTCAATCATGTAGAGACTACTGCTTAAAGAGAAGTATGAGTAAATACATTCAAAATCAGTTACACTGCCATTTGGTGCCACCATAATGCAAAGTTGTCAACTTTAAACCAATGTTTTGATGTAACTTTAAATTTACTGTTACGGAACGCCACTGAGAAGCCAAAGAGAAAGGAGTGAAAAGGAAATACAAGGCAGCTGAAAGGGTGGTAAGTAATGGGCGCCATTTGGTGCAGAAACAGAGAGCAAAGGTTGGAGATGTGAGGATGCAGATGGTTTCAGAAGGAGTTGGTGTGATTTATAAGACAGGAAGCAGCAGATGAGTGAGGATACAGCCCAGCAGGGCAGCAACAACAGCAGCAGCAGCATCAGACTGGCAACAACAACAACAGCCCCCATTATTGATGTTTAAATAATAGATGCCGGGAAGAAAGAGGGTGAGGAAGAAGAAGAGATGAACAAGTAGTGGAGGATAGAAGAGTCCCTTACTAAAAACAGATGAGAAAGGAAGAAAAGGGGAAATAGGAAGACAGTAGGAAGTCCCCGCTTAAAACAGATGGAAGAAAGGGACAAAGATAAAGAAAGACAGAGTGAGAGAAAACAAGAACAGAAGCTGGGAAAGCTCGACAGAGAACAGGTCCCATGTTGGCAGCGGGGAGGGTCACAGAGTTCAGCAGCAGAACATTTTGACAAGTCTTGCAGCCGCGGGAGGACGTGGACTGGGGCCGTGTTCCGCCGAGATGCGCAGGATGTGATTTAAAGGGACAGTTCATCCATAAACACAGCACAATAAAACAATAAAATGTAAGCAAGATGTTGAAAGCTGCTTTAAGAGAGCAGCTGACAGCAGCTGACTCTTAGGAGGACACTATTCCACCCCATGCAGACCTCCCTTTTAAAGTTCTGTGTAGTTTATTGGAGATGTAAATAAATCTAGGCCTCATAACTGCTCAGTGCGTCAGAAAAAAGGCCCTGCTGGCCCCACAGAGCAGCTCCACTGGCCTACATTTCCCTGTCTGTCATCTGATGCCAAATTTCCAGCCACACAGTCAATATTTCAATAACTATCCTCTGACGTTAGAAATTAGAGCAAGCGAATATGGCATGCTATACAGTAAGAGCTGCAGTTTAGAACAGCAACCAACAAAAGTGTAGAAATGGCAAAATAAATTGTTTGCTTTCTATAGAAGTTCAGCCTGGAGGGTTATTCTCCAAGTCTGCAGTAAATAAGGTTTGTAGAAAAGACTGTAAAAGCCTTTTGGCAGCTGCAGTAGTAGAGCTGTAGAGAAGTAAAACTGATTCGTGATTCATACGAACAACAACGCTCACTGGTAGTAAGCGGACTAATTCAGTTTTCAGATCAAAATTTCCTTTCGGTTAATGAAGCCTCTGACTGGTGGGACATGCATTAAGTGTAAAGCTGTCATCGCCCGCACTGGTGCTCTATTGGCTGGGGAATCATTCAAGATGAATCAAAGATCACTACAGCAAGAATATCACCAATCCCTGCCAGTGCAGGCCAGCCAAAGCTATCAAAAGAGGCCAACTTGTAGAGAAAATAATTGGCTGCCATTCTGCAAAGGCAGTCAGTGATAAAATTGTGAGAACCTCTTGTGGAATAAAAATCACTGCTTCAGAGGCTTTCTCTATACTAATGTATTTTTCTGTTTCTTTCTTGCTTGCCTCTCTTTTACTGTCTTTCGCCTCCCTCAAATTTCAAATCACGCTCCGGCATCTTTCTTCCTTGCCTTGTCCCTCCTTCCTCCGAGATCCCAGAATGAATTCGCAAAACCTTTGCAGGGAATTAAAATCCCTTTGCAGACCACCCTCACACTCTGTCTTCCACTTTGCCTCTCTTCCCTCCAACCCCACTGCGGTGTTTTTTCATTGCTACTGTATCTCCAGACAGAGCACATGTTACCTAATAGTCGGAAAAGGGAAACTTAATTAACCTTTGCAAAAGGTGGGCTCATCACAGACGCTGACCAATTATATAATGGACTTCAAACAGGTTGAGCTGGATGACAATCCCAGTGGCTCTAGACTGAGGATAAATGAGCTGGACTCATGCAGCAGGGGGCCAGTAATTCAAAAACTATGTTGAAAGAAAAAAACAAAGAAAGAGAAAAGTTGCTCTTTACTTCTGGGTAACGTTAATATGTAAACTAAACAATCAATAGGTGATTAGGGTCCTTGAGATTTGAGTGGTCGGCAAATGAGGTCACCTGCTCTGAAATGCACTGGATTGCAATAACCTGTTGCGGTCAGGATGCTCAGCTGTGATTTGTGATTGATGAATAAGCCGGCATTAGCTTATCGCCGATACATCGACGTCAGCGCATACAGCAGAAAAGTAACAAGAAATGTTGGCACAAAAACTTCAAAGGTCAGTCTGAGGTCATTTAGAAACTGTGTCTTCATGACAAAGTTTCACAAGAAGAGCAGAAATGATAGTTGATCAGTTGATTACTTGATGGTTGGTAAATTAATCAGCAGCTATTTTTATAATCCATTACTCTTTAAGTGGAAAAAAAATGCCACGCTCCAAACTATCCCTCGCTCTTACTTTCTTATCGCTTTGTCTTAAGTGATAGTAAATTGGAATCAACCTTTTTCCCTATTTCAATTCAATGTCAACATTTTTCCATATCTGGGTCACAATTCCTCAATCTACTGTCTTGGGCATCCTTATCCAAAATATCTGTTTATCTAAAATGCTAAAATCAGACAATTAATGGTTATCAGTTTCTTTAAACTTAAATATCAATATTGTCATCAGCCTCCAGTTGTACACATCAAAACTTTGGGTGTAACATACCAGAAGGAGCAAACTCATAAACCATAAGCCAATTCGTATAAGGTCATGCACAATGTCACTTAAGATAAGCAAAGTGGATGTGACAAAAAAAAGTGAAAAAACAAAAGAACGCACAACTTCAGAACTGGATATACAAGGTTTTCATTCAGCAGCAGTGACGTTAGACCATGCAATGAGAGATCTATGCATAATGTGGATCGCACAAGGGATTGGAAGCATTAAAGAGGAGTAATAAGGTATTTAAGTTCCGTAGCTGCGTGTGGTACAGATTTAATGTGTTATCTCAGACTGAGCATCTTCTCACTTTATCCCCTTTCATCTCCGGGGACCTAATTATTACTTATCGTACTGACAGCATGTGCACACACGCACACGCACGCATAATGAAGACAAACATCTCTGAGGCTTTTCGGCACCCAGACAGGCGCTCCCAAAGAGACAGACACGCAGGGATCCGCCCGACACTCACTCTGCCTGGACAACCAATGAGCAGTACAGCAGGGGGGTCCTGGCATGTTGTTACTCAGCTGACTCGTTTTATCATGCAGCCTTTGACTTTGAATAGCAAACACCAAAACAAGAATCCATAAAAGACACAAGTCACGTCTCATGCACTCTAGTTGCGTCGCTTGCATCATCACGAAGTTCACCAGGGGCTAGGCTAACTCTGGTGGATTATTCTGAGCAACTAAAACTAGGACATCAAACTGTTAATTATACACATGGCTACATCATTACCAGTCTCCTGCTGACTACTGGGACACTACTGATCAGATTAGACAGATCGGACGGATTACATGTATACACTGACAGATATAAAGCAAACCTGAGAAGTATATGAATAAGTACATTGTTGGTTGTCATGGTTACAACAGCACTTTACATGCAAAAGTCATAAGTCCAATTATTTTTACTAGTGTTTTGTGTCGTTGATGCATCAATGCGGACAGCAGTATTGGTGCCAATCAATACTGATACCAGGGTATTGGTATTGGTACTTCTAAACCTAATACTTCTCCGATACAACGGCACCAAATATCACTTCATGGCTTTAACTGACTGAATTGTAAAGAGGAGGGCTGAAAACCGCTCTTTAACATAAGAAATTTGCTAAAACATCTAAAGAACCAACACGGTTCAAGGAGTTTGCTGAGGCTAGTAGTGGGAAACAGCAACAACCAACTTTGCAGCAAACGCTGGAGAAGCAAGAGAAAACAGGTGTAAAGTGAAAGGCTGTTTAGCTCAGTTTCACATGTTGTAGAGGAAAACAGAAACAGGTCCATAGCTGACAATGCAGAGAAGCTTTTTTTTCATCAAAGACAACCGGCCTCTTACTTCTCTGAAAAAGGCACAGACAGCACTAACATGTGATAACATATCATGTCAGCTGCTACAGTTGCATGTTGTGCAGGTCTGAATTGGACTGAATGTGTTACATTTAAGTGAGACGTTCAGGATGTTCAGGAAAACACAAAGCTGAATGTTGAAATGTCAGCAGCAGCATCGTGTCGTATGTTTAATTTCTGGTCAGAGAGTGGGGAACATCGGATGAAACGTGCTCTCAAAGTAACAGCATTATTACGTACTCATACCAGCACTCGGTGTTGGCAAGAACCCAAATGAAAGTACAGATACTTGGTCTGAAAAAAGGGGTTTGATGCATCCCTAATTAATTTCCACCATTAAAGTCAAATAGCATCTTACACGGTCTCATTATACATTATAATTGTAAGCCTTCAAATTACTACTATCATCGGTTTCATAAACTAATATTACTATATATAAACTAGATGCTATAAATAGTGCAACTTTATTCTCAACCTTTCCCATCAGCCGCGATCTTCAAAAAGTGTACTGTGAACAAAAGCAAAAAGATTTTAAAAATATAATCAGTCAGAGGTGCACCGCACTGTGGCTTCCAAAGATTATTTTTGGAAACCCTCAGATCAGTTTGTGCTTTGGAGATTCAGGAGTGTTGGTGCAAAGACAGAAAAAAAAAATCTTTGTCTTCATTGCATCAAAGCTCTTCAGTGACCACACAGAATACATTGCAATGTTTTGATATGTAGACTGCCATCAGGTTTACCCTCTGAGATGCCTAAACATTGTACAAAGATGAGGAACTAGAAATGGGGCTCTTTTTCATACACTTCTACATGCAGATACTTAAAATAATGTCTTCTTGTTTATTAGGTAAATCAAAACACATCTTGTCTATAGTCTGTGTAGATGAATTTTAAATTTAATGAAAGTCTTTAAATGTATTCTCCCTTTACAGTGAAGGCACAGGAAAAGGCTTTGGCATGGCATCAGGTGTTGTGGATATCAGCATTTTTGGGAACACAAGAGTTAAAATTCAAATGAAAAGGAAGAACCAGACACAATAAATATTCGTCATATGCATATAAATCAACCGCAACTTCTCTCATCCACACCCTATCTCTCTTTCTCAGTAACTCTCACCTCACACACACACACACACACACACACACACACACACACACACACACACACACACACACACACACACACACACACACACACACACACACACACACACACACACACACACACATACAGGCAGCAGCATCCTAAGCCAGAGGCTGGCCAGAAAAGGGATTACGACATCGCTTACTTTGGAGGACCACGGCTGCAAGCAGTTGGCATAGCAACGGACCAGGAAAGCCATTTCCACAGGAGGGAGGGTGCCAGAGAGGGGAAGTTTCCCCTCGTTCACCAAGAGATGAAGAAAAAATAAAAAATAAATAAGCAAACAAGGAGGGCAAGGGCTGACGCTGATCCCCTTGCTGCAAGAAGAGAATTGTCCAGAAAAATCCTCAGTGTTGATTTGGCAGGAAAAGGTAGAAGATCGGCTGGGTGACTGTCAGACGTCGATATAGAAGGAGACAAAGTCAAGGCAGATCCATCTACATGTCAAGCTGTCTCTCTTCGACTAAAGCATTTAAAGGAACTGCAACAGAGAAGCTTAAAACACTCCAAATACACCTTGAGTGCAGGAAATCTGCCGAATATTCAGGCTGCATGGTCCAAGATAAAGCAATCCAACTTCCCATCCAAATTCAGTTGATTTTTCTGCAGAAAGTTGAATGCAGAAACTCAATGAGTCATTTTTTTCTTCTTCTAGATCCTTTCCTTCTTCAAAAAAAAGAAGAGGTTCTGCTCCTCAGCAGGTGAGTCAGTGCTGGATGCAAAGAGGGGCTTGTCTGTGCATCTGCAGCCCCCTGGGAAGAAGCTTCTTGCCTGGCTTAAAGTCATCCAAATAATCCTTTCTCACCTCCCAAAAGCCTGGATGCTTTGCCTGCAGCACTCCTCTCCTCCTCATTCACGGTCTATGTCTGTCAAACTCCTGTCTCTGTCTCTTTGCAACTCTTTATGTCTCTACAGAGCTCCAGCAGTGCAGCACCATGGCAGGGGACACTGATCCCGCTCCTTACCCCTAGCTTCAAGCTCTCTTTCCCTGGTTAGCGCTCCCACCTCACACCGGCATTCCTCCTCCCTCCCACCCTCGGAGAGATGCGACCGCGGATAGGATGCTGTGCTGTGGAGAGCCAGCCGCTAATGGGAAGCGGAGGAGAGAGTGAGAGCGAGGGAGGAGGGAGAAGGGAGGAGAATCCAGCTGAAAAAGAATGACATCACCTGTGCAGCGCGAGAGAGAGAGAGAGAGAGAGAGAGTGAGGGAAAGAGAGAGGGGATGGGAGGTGGCGTGGATGAAGCCCGAGCAAGCAGAGGGAAACTGCATTAGATGGATTGGCTGCTGCGCAGATGTGGATGAGAGAGGAAGAGATGTACAGAGCAAGAGAATGGGAAAGACAGGAGATAGAGAGGAAAGAGAGGGAGCATCTTTATTGATCGGCTGGTAACATAAAGCTGAGTGTATTGAGGCAACCCCCTCCCCTTTGTGAGCATAAATTACAAAAAAAGGAGGGAGGGGGGGTATAAATCACAGAGCCCCTATCAGATACAAAGACCGACACTGGCAGTATTTTGGCAAATGTGAACACGCGACACAATAGCACAAGCCGATAATGGGTTTTCCCCCCGCGCGTCTGGAGGATTTGCGACACAGTAGACAGGATTTCAAGTATAAGAAAGGCGCATTACAATCACAGATAAATCACTCTAATACAATACATCACTGAGCAAAACACTGAGGTAATAAAAGCATTAGGCTGAGAAGTCTGTGGCTATAAACTATTAGGAGCAGACCTGGGCTGAAAGCAGCTACAAATAATTACTGAAGGTGGTTTATCCCATTTAAAGCATCAAATACGGGACACCACCAAAGAAAGTTAGACTGCCAAAGAAGTATATTAAACTGGTTTTTCAATCCTTTCAGTTTGCAATCTCCCAAACTAAAATACCTAAACCCACTGTGCATTGATTTGGTGGTTTCAAAGGCAAATCACGTCTGGCCATCTCCAGTGAAAAGCAAACTAAACATGGCTGAACAGTGATAGTTCTGAATGTTTCAAAGCATTCTGAAAAGACTTAATTTCAACATGAAGCAGCTAATTGAAATGCAGCTGAAACAAGGCTAATATTTAACCTTGACAAGCAAAAGTTTTTACCAAATCACTAAATCAGTGCTTAATGGGAATCACAACCCCTCTAATGAGAGCAAATGAAGCAGAAACCAGCAGGAACAAGTAGAAAAAACGTGACCTGAAGCAAAGATTTTACCTCCTTTAATTATTAGAGGACATCTAAAGGCTACAAATATACTTTTCTCGCAGGGAAAAAGGGTATTTATCTTAAAAAAAATCAAAGCAGATTCTGAACTTTTACAATCAATTTCTATTTTTTTTCCTCAAAAACCATGAAAATCTCAACCTCAGAAAAACAGGTCTAGAATTGTTGATGTTAACTTTTCTCATCGTCTCTCAAACTTCACATCAGCAAAGTGCACCCTCAGAGTGAGTTACACAGTACAACAATCCCTTTTTAAAGCATCTGTCATAACAATTTGTGCTTGAAATGTATTCATTTCCTGGATTAATGCAGCAAAGTTTTGAGTAGTTTTGAGTAGCACGCAAGTGAACGAGTTAAACCCTGTAAAAAACAGGTCTTCTGTAAAGATTTAAATAATTAAAATAATGAAATCATTATATTTTATTTTTGGAGTCAAGCCTTACTGCCGTCCTCTCCTTCTCTCTTCTTCTGTTTGTGTTTGTGGCGATGAGAAACGGATGAAAGAGAGAGGAGGGATGAATTGAAAGCAGAGACAACAGGAGCTGTCTGGCTGTTTGGATGGCTGATTCTCCCCCTGCAGAGGAGAGACGCAAGCTTTTATTACCAGACGCCTCAGAGAGGGGAGGATCTTTCTCACCCTCTCCCTTTCTCTCTTCCTGACCTCCCTCTCGTTCAGCACATTCCCCGTCTGCCTCTTTATCCTCCTTTCTCCCTCAACCCCCAATTTTTTGCACTGCATATTTTTCTGCCTTCATATTTTTTGCCTCAAATTAGCTGTTTCCTTTTATTTGTCCTGCCTCAGTATCTGTTCTGGTGTCAATGTCTTTTCAGCCTTACTTCCCTTTGACAATGTCCTCTGTTCTCATTTTTATCAGCTGTTCATCTACCCATCTCCCTCTTTCCGTGCTCCTATTTTCATTCTCTTTCTGCCTTCTGCTACGAACCAGGATCTCTATCCTCAATTCTGCGTGTGTGTGTGTGTGTGTGAAATGATATGCACCTCCCGACTAAGAATGACATCATCTTTTTACTCCGCAGCCAATCAGAGGCAAGCACATGGAGCCCTGCCTTCAGAGCTGTGTTATGTACACAAGAGAGACAGAAGGAGAAAGAGAGGGATGGAAATAGATGTGGAGACAGAGAGCTAGACAGACAGATGTATATATAGACATATAGATAGGTAAACTGACAGATAGATAGACAGATACATAGATAGACAGATGTAGATAGATGATATATCATAGATGTATAGATAGACATACAGACAGACAGACAGATAGATGGATAGAAAAATGGGGTGAAATTAAGTATGTGTCTCATAAGCTTAGACTGTGTGTGTGTGTCCGAGAGTGTGTGTGTAGTGTGTTCTAACTGCAGTCTTTTCCCTTTCGCATACTAGTGTGCGCAGCACTACATCATTCCTTGCCCTGCTGTCAAAGCTGCAGCCCTAATAAACACACACACACATGCACAAACGCACACACATTGCGCATGTACATGTACATACGCACGTGCGCACGCACACACACACACACAGAGCTGCTGTGTTTGCTTTCTTGTAGATAATATCACAAAGGCCAACTATGAGAAAGAGCATTTGGAAAGAAAATCACTTTTTTAAGTATTCAACGTTTTGTGGAGCTCCTGCAGGTCTGCAGCAAAGCTGTGTCCAGCTTTGGACAATCGACTGGTCTTAACACTAAACAAATTTTGGATTGAATATTTTGAGTGCACACTGATTAATTAATAACCATTAATTAAGTTACAGATCATCACTTTCTTCATACGGTGCGAGAGAATGTTTTGCTTTTCTTTATCAATGATTGATGAAGCGCATGAATCATTCAGCTCATCCTATTTTAAAGACACTGGAGACTCTTGAATCTCTGCAGCACACTGATGGGCTTTAACATTTCAGCTGGTAGCAACTTAAGTTCTGTTCCTGCTTTTTTTTAGGGGATGCAAAGCGATCACAAGGACATTACAATAGAACTAATCAATGATCAAAGGTGCTGCCAAAATCAAAGCGCTCCTTGACACTTGCCGAGCTGGTTAAAGATGTGACTACCTGGTGGGTCTGTGAAAGAAAATAACTCAGATAGAATAAATGAACTCAGACAAAGAGCCAGCAGATAAACAGATGAAATTCAAATAGAGAAAAGATAAAAAAAGAGACAAAAGAAAGGATGTGACACTAATGCACACAAGATAAAGAAAATATCTCCACACATCACTGCATTGTAGCAGCTTAGCAGCATTTATCTAAATTAATTTTCATTTGAGAGGAAGATTTAGAGGAATTACAGTCAAACTGTCACAAGAAATACTGAGTATTACGCTCACTTTGAGCGGAGTTCTGCATTTAAAGCACACCATGACGTGGTTTCAAAACATGCAGGTTCAGAGGAGTCAAGCGTATGGTCTTGTGCGACTGCCCTGATTTTCAGTTCAAACTGGAAAAGCCAAAATGTGTCACATGCTCATCTGCATAACGTGCCCCAGAAGACCGTTTACTGTAAAACTCAGGCCACAACGATGTGGGATCTGTCTGCAAAACACAGAGCAGGATGCACGTCACGCAGGAAACACTTCCTGGAACAGTCTGACTGTGATTGTGGCCGTTTGTGAACATGTGCTGGGTAAAGTTAGATAATTACAAAAAAGATGAAAAAGAGGTATGAGCTGCAAATAATGACCGGGGGGGGTAAGAGAATGACAGAGCAAGAACCAGAGACTAGATGCTGAGACAAGAACAGAAAGTGTGTGTACAACTTAAATGTTTTTGGAAAAAATGACAAAGTGAGGCGGGAGCCAAAAGACAGGAAATGTGACCCGTCCAATGACAAGCTCTCAGACAGGCTGATGCACAGCAGACAGTTTGCCCTGACTAGACATACACAAAGCATCCTGTCTGTGTGTGTGTGTGTGTGTATGGGGGGGGGGGGTTTGTGTGTATTGCTCGCTGAGGAGTGACACTTGGCTCGTTGATTTCTGAGGCGGTCCTGTCTCTCTGTAGTCACTCGGCCTGGTACTGCTGGGACAACTGCCCCCCTGGGAGAGCGCACACATTAATCTGAATACCCTCACATGCTTGGACAAAGTGGCCAACTGCATTCTCTGTGTGTGGGTGTGTGTGTGTGTGTGTGTTTGGGGGGGGGTTACAGCTCACAGCTAATCAGCCAGGCTAATTAAAAAGAGTCAGCTGACTAAAGCCCCTGTAGCTCTGTGACACACAGATGTGCATGCACACACACAAAGCACAAAGAAGTGCTGAGTTGTTAAAGTCCTGTATTTCTCTGTTGGGTGGCCATACAGTAATTTGCTTGGACAGTCCAGAGCCACAGAGACACTGTCCCTCTTTTACAACACAACTAATGAGGGCAGATATAAACCAGTGCAGGTTCCATTCTCAGGTTTGTAGTAGGGTTAAATGATACACAAAAATATTATAAGATAATTTTTGCATTTAATTTTCACTAAAGGAAATGTACAAATGATGATGATGTGACATCCCCTTACGTCTGGAGAATATGATCTTTGCAGCATTTGCCATAGTGTGAGTCCAATAACATTTCAATGAATTGTTCAGCCCCTTGTTTGCAGTGTTGTGTGAATGCAGCAATCGACTAACGCTACCTACGAATTATTTGCATTGTTGATTAATCTGCCAATTATTTTCTCGATTATCATTTGGAATATAAAAAGTATGAAATGTCAGAAATTTGTGAAAAATGGCACAATATCCAGAGCAAAAGTCAACATATTGAAACAGCTTATTTTGTCCGACCAACTGTTCACAATCAGAGAAATGAAGAACGGCAGCACAAACTCTCCTTTGAGAAGTTGGTAGTGCATTATTCTGAGAGTGTGTGAAAAGCATTCTATCCATCTGTGTGTAGAAGCAGTAGTGATTCGTGCACAATGTACACAAACAGTATGTCACTAGCACAAAGTATGTGGGGGCACTTGCATTAATCCTACACTGAACAAAGTGTGTCAAGATCTTGTTAAAAGTCTCGCGAAGATGTTCAAAAACCTAATGTCACCTTACAGCAGGGAGTAAATGGTTGAGTCGCTGTAAGCAAATATGGAGGTACCTCTGCTCAAAGCCAGATCTAATCTGATGGTTTCCTGTGTACAGTAGACGAGTACACAAAGAGCAGTAAGTCCTGCTCACACAAAAACACCCACACACGTACATTCACGCAAACCACACAAAGACACAACCATGTGAACGTGCTGACTGCTGCCCAGTGTGTGTTGGTGTGTGGATGTGTGCGTGTGTGTGTCTGCCTGAAGGACAAGACAGGAATTCCTGCCATTTAAATCAGCCCTTCCCTTTCCGACCGGTCTCCACAGAGAGAGGCAGATTCGAGAGCAGAAGAGCAAGAGATGCAAAAACAGTAAACAGGCGGTGAAACATTAGACAAAATAACTGCAAAACTGAACAAGGTCTTTATCCACAATATGCATTCACATTCTTGGCCAACTGGTGACAATCATCTATGTTTGACCTTGAACTGTAGCTGAAACTCAGAATATAAAAGCCACTCAATACTGAGATCGATTTTGTTAACTTAAATGGGGCTTACCTGGTTAAATAAGTGTTTAATAATGATAATAATGAACAGAGAGATGTGTAATTCTGCATGCTTCCTAAAAACAAGTGGCGCCTAATGTGACGCATATGAAGGATAAACAAAGGGTTGAAAATGACCTGCCTTCCCCTCCTTCTTCAGGGAGTAAAGCAATTAGGTGAAATAGAGATGAGTAGGTCATCACAGAGAGTTAGAAATAACACAGAGGGTCAGGGCCAGAGTGAGACATATTGGAAGTGAATAAGAGGAGACAGTGAGTCAGAGACGAGCATGCGAGAGGAAAAAAGAAGTGAGTGGAGCAGACTCCTGAATGAAAAATTTAGACAAACTGAAGGAAAGGGGGTGGGCTGAGAAGAAGGGACATGATCTCCTGATTGGAGACTTGCAGACAGCATGAACTGCAGACATCCTCTTCTGTCCTCATGGGAGAAGGAAACTAAGGAGGAATTTTGGGAATTAGCGAAAACGCTTTGCTTGGATTTTAAAAGCTTTGGTTCATGTATTGTTGTAAGCTTAGAGAGAACCATTTTAATCATAATCTAAGACAAACAGGAGACAAAGGAGCAAGAAATTGTAGTCATATGAAGGTCGAATATAATGTATCCATACTAGGTGTCCATATGTGCATATTTCATAGAAAAACATCAAATGCTATCAGGCATGGGCTCAAAAACAGGGAGGATGAAGGTTAGACAGAGGGAAACAGCAGGAGCAGAAGATGATGTGAGGATAAGGGACTGAGGTAAGGAGAGGAGGAGGAGGGAGTGAGGAAAGGAGGAGGAGGAGAAGCAGCAGAGAGGAATATAGAGAGGGAGTTCAACAACGTTGTCATCTTAGTGCTGCTGATGTAATCCCTAAAATTAGCAGCAATAACAGCCGCAGATAGTGCCCCACTGGTACACTGTGCTGCCCGCCGTACTGTACTCTACACACACTCACACACATCAGGACTGAAATGAACGCGAATGGACATGCAGCTCATAGAAAGACATCACTGCATGTTAAAAATGCCACTTTTCATAATACGTCAGCTAATTTATTTGCAGTGGTTTTCACACTGTTTACAGGCCTGTCAAAGTGTTTGGATACGTGCTTTGTGCACGGACGATGAATGCAGCAGGAGTCCAGCAGCAGGGCTGGAGCACCGCTGGGCGACTGAGGTCTGTGGTTTTGTTGGTTGTTTGAAGGCATCGGTCCAAGACTGAGTTGAGTATTTTGAGCCTGAGTCACAATTTGAGGAAGTAAACAAGTCATTGATTAGCACATGATCGTTGTACTAGACCCCGCCAGATGTTTGAATGAAAAATATTTTGGTCTTCTTGTTTTTGCTCCTTGCCAGTTATCTGATCTATAGCTCTTCCGTGTTTTTTGTTTGCCCTCCCGCGCTGTAGACAGATGTGTGACTTAAAGGTGCACAGACTGTAGAAAAACACTGACATAGAAACTTTGACGTGATCCACAGCTTGAGTTTTGGTGGGCGCTCATTGGCAAGTTTTTGTGCTCAAGTGGCAACCAGCGCAGCTTAGTCTGATAACAAACCAGCAAGACAAGCGAGACTTTGCAATAAAAATGAAAAAGGATGGAAAAAACAACTCAAAGGGGCAAAGGTGACATGAGGTAAACTGTAGTTTTTCTCCTTCTCACTAAACCACCCTTTTTTTCTGTTTCACTTTAAAAAACGCCAACTTATATTGTTTCTCATGTATAAAAATGGCAAGTTATTGAAACTTAGAAATATAAATTATCCGATTGGAAAGTAAGAATTTCAGCTATGGCAAAAGCCGAGCTGGTGCCTTGCTTCAGAATGAGCCAAAAGTGTCTCACTGTGTTCTCTCTATTAAAAACCATGATGAAGATCATTACAGCCACTGATCTGAAGCTATGATCCAGTGATCTGTAGTCGGATGTGGCTGTGAGCAGGCAGCGATTCCAGTGTGGGGAAATCAAACCTGAAACTACTTTACTTTAATACATAATCAATGTACTGAAGCTCAACTGAATTCATTAGTTTGCTTACCTAAAATTAGCTAAATAAAAAATATCGGTTGACCGAGGTGGTCATTTTAATTTGTGTAAGTTTTCTCTACTTTTTTACAGTTTATTTCAGGCCTGGATGAAGATGCAGATCATTCTTATTTCAAAATAACTATCACCAACTAACACTTAGTTGATTAGTTTTACTAATACGGAAAAAGGCAACAACATTAAATCTCAAAGGCTTCAGCTCTGAAGCACTTATCGGTTTGTCTTGACTCATGAGAGTCCACCTCGCTGACGGTCCGAGCAAGTTCAAGTACTGCAAAGTTACTTGCAGGTGCAATTAACCCCTGTTAGATCCCCTCCTCCACCACGTCATCCTCCGACCTCCCTCCCTCGCTCTCCTGCCTTAACCCCCTCTTGACCTTGCCTCTCTTTCACCCCATCCTTCCTGCCTCCCATTAAATCCACATCTGACCTTCCCACAGCCTTCACCTTCCTGCCCCATCCCTCCATCTCTGTGTCTCACCACCCCCTTCTGCTGCATGCCCATTCGTTTTTTTCATTACCTGTCAACCCCCATTATCTTCCAGTTTTCATTTCACCTTCCTTTCTCCTCCCTAAATCCCTCATCTCCATTTCAGCAAACTCTTGGTCCTTCACAGCTCCTCAGGCCTACAATATATATTCAATGCATCTTTTCTTAATCCTTGATTCCTAATCACTCCTTCACTTCTTTGTGACCATCTTTCTTCACCATATTCAAAGACACATTGGAATTTATTTCCATTTCCAAACCTCTTCCATCATCTTTTTATACCTCACTCATTTTTACATATTACATACATATATACTAACTAATTCTCTTCCTATTCTCTCCGACTCATCCTCTACTTCTTCTTCTTCCCTTGGTCCCTCTCTCTGCCGTCCTCCTTCCTGTCCTCTTTGATTTTTTAAAAGGTTATTCTCATGCCATCACTGCTTTACTAGACAGCGGAGAGCGAAAGGAAAAACAGGAAAAGGGGACAGGACGTTTCACAAAGGTCGAAACTCTGGATCAGAATAAAGTGGGATTGCCAAGACATGGTTTTCTTTCTGTGGCTGCTGAGTCACCTGAAAGGTTGCTTTTAAAGCTTTTAATGTTTTACTAGTTGACGAGAAGCAGGATAAGAGGATCATGAGTCAAGCTTCCATCCAAATTTAGCACACTTTTGAACAGAGAACAGAGGACAGTTAGTGTCCTCATCGCGCCACGTGGATCTGATGTTCTCGTCAGCTGCAACTTTTTTTGTCTGTTCAGTGGGGAAGGAGCTTGAGTGGTGCTCCACTCACATGCTGCATTATTTATTCCTTATGTTTGCTTCGCTTCCGTTGCACTTTGACACATTTTGCTTTAATCAAAACACAGACTTTTCAACGTCAGCATTATATCGTTTTGGAGATGTTTCTGCCTTTTAGTTCCACACCATAGACTGTTACCCCAGTGGATCATCATTCATGTGAATTGCTGTCCTTGACTATAAGAAATGTCAACTCATGCTGTTGCAATTCCCTGATTACAACAGGTCAACAAGTCTATTTGTTGATTAGATACTTGATCAATTAAAACAACTTACTTGACATAATTTGCATCGATGAGACTAGGAGCTATCATTGTCATGGTCAGATATTATAGTGATATAAACACAGGCCTCCTTACAGCTGCTCCACTTTCAAACATACTGAGTGAAAACATACACATTTTTGTTCTTATGGTTTTTCCTATTCTTCTCCTCCCTCCTCCCATTCTTCCTGGCTCCCTGTCTCTCCCTGGGGCCCTGCTTGGTCTAGCAGTGGCAGAGCTGGCTCGAGGCCCTTGGGGTTTAGCTGGCCCCACCTGCATTCTGATAGAATGAGACCAGATGAGCTCAGGAAAGGACTGGGTGCATTAAAGCAGCAAGGGGCTTTAAAACATAAGCAGCCTAGAGTGTTAAAGCTCTGCAGAAGCACAGGAAAGAAGAACAGCTAGGCAGACGTGCATAAAACCTACATACTGCATGTATCCGCATTTAAAACACACAGCTGAAAAGTACTAAAGAAACAGTACTAAAAGCCAGACACACCCCAACACTGAGAAGTCACAGTCACAAACATAGCACATGAGCAATTTTACTGACGCAGATTTTCAAAAACAAGCTCTCACACATTAATAACAATGAAAACGATGCCAGGATTAATACGGGAATGTAAACAGCTTCACCATTACATGATGCCAAACAAAACTCTATAAAACGGACCAGCACCAGTGAGCTCATTCCAACACAATCAACACAGGAAATTGACTTTTCAACAAACCACCACAGTGGCTTGTGCTCCACAGATTTCTCAGACATGTTTAAACCAACTTTTTTAACATAAGGAAGCACAGAAGGTCCAATTATACCTGGCAAAGTGGCCTGTAGAGACAAGCTTCCCAAGTCAAGTCAAATTTACCAGAATTATCTGATCAAAAGCGGCGACACAGCAAGTGCACCTTCCCATCACCCCATTCTGATGACCTTCAAGGAGGATGAAAGATGATGCAGAGTAGTCTTTGCATTACTCTCCACACCAGGTTGACCCTGTTATGACAAAGCACTGAGTCACACTTATGACTTGCCCATGGAATGATGAACGCAACCTTAGATTTAACCTGATTGCAAACAGCGACGGTAGGGTAACTTGAGTAATGTCTTGCATGACGAATACAAGCTCATCAAATTGAGCTAATATGATACCACCAAAATGGCATCATTATGGTAAAGTCATCGCTAATGGTTACCTAAAAATATGCTTTGTCAGTGTGCGGTAGCCTTTTTGTTTTGAAGTAAGCGCAAGTATTAAATAAGCTTTTACATCTAGTAACAAGAATGAAAAATACCTGAAAATTAAGATGTTTTCAAGCAAAGGTCACTACATTCGAGAGTAGTTGAGTGTTAGCTGACAACAACATCAACACTTCAGCCGTCTTGGAGATTTCGATTGACATGATCTTCCTCAGCAAAGAGGTCAGATTCAGCTAGAGTGAGGTGCTAACAAGTATTTAGTGTCCCAAAGACTTCAGAAAGGTTTCCTGTTTGCTGATAGAGGGGCTTTAGCAGTTTTCTCTGGTAGTGGTGCTGCTACCCTACCTTATGTGTGATTCTAAGGATCCTTACTTTAACATATACAATGATGATGAAGATGTTTTACAAATCCACTTATGTAAATTTGGCTAAAATCACACTGCCTGCAGCACAGCATCCTCCTTCTGATTTCTGCTGGTGTGTAGACAGAAAGGAATAACCTTTTAATGGGTATCTAATTAGTGGTTGACCCCAATGTCTATGGTACACTTTTGGAACAAGTTTAGTGTGAAAATGTGATTTGTTCGTTGCTTCCTGTGTGAGGAGATTTCCAGAAGTGACTAAACACATCACCTCATGCAGTGATGTGGTGTAGGACACGTCTACAAACAGAGAGTGTACTTCTAGAATTTTTGCCAAGAGTAGCTTTCACCAACCTCTCCCTTTCCCATTGGTGGCTGACACATTATTGACGCAGGTTTGCACATTTAACTCACCTGTGTCAAAGGTGCCAGAGACGGAAACCAAATGTGTTTTTGGAGTGTTAAAGTGTTTGGACAAAAAAGTAGAGGTAGACGTCAGACGTAACACAGGAAGCTAGCTAACCACAGACTTGGTGCAAGAGACGTGGTGTTTCCTGTGTGTACCGGCACAAGATTGCTTCAAGACAGCAGAGAGGATACTGCTTCATGCTCTGAACGTTTCCACAAGCATGTTCAAGGCAAATCTAGCTGCTTAAAAGACAAAGGGCTCCACACAGCGTGCAAACATCTTTGTATCCATATTGACGTGGCGCAGAGTGTGTTGCTGGCTTGTCTCTGAAATATCTGTGTAATTTAGCACAACTTGGCTCAGACAGCGTAACATCACTCTTTGCTGACTTTAGTCTAGTGTTGTGCATACTGAACAATCCAGTGCAGATGGCTGAACCTGCATCATGTTAAATTAATGATCCTGGGGTTCCATGGAGTAGCCTGGCTGTAAAAGCCCGTACAGCAGGTTTCCCCTGCAAGGCAAATGAGGTGATGGGTTCATCTATCTATCTGGGCTTGTCCAGTGAAAGGGAGACAGTAACCCAGCGAGGCATCTGATGTCTTAATGAAGTGACTTTCTCTGTGTGCATGTGTGTGTTGCTCTGCGTCTGCTTTTGTGCAGCGTGCACATGCTCGTGTGGTATGAGTGTGAGCCATTAGTGAATCCCAGTGGTCTACTATGGAAGTGAGAGAATGCACAGATCTTCTGTCTCTCGCCCCGCTTGGAAGAAGAATCAGGTTTCTGGATCAATGAGAGTCAATCACAACCACAGTCGTCGAAGCCAATAAAAGAAGTGAAATAAAATTACTAAATAAAACTTGATCTAATCAGCAGTTTGTCTTTCTCTGCCTCTAAAAAAGAAGAAAAATACATCCTGTGGGCCTATTCATTGGACTGATTTGTAGAGAGAAGCTGCATTTTACTTTATACTCTGCTCAAGATACAAGAGATGCTACATTCATATTGTTTTTGCACCATTTCTTGGACTCCTCTCAATTCATAGCTTCAGGAACTTAATTCACTCCAGGGCAAGCCATTAAGAGAGGGAGAAAGACACCAGACACTAGTACACACCAGTGATAATGGATTACTGATGTCATTATGGTTAATAAGGGCTCTAAACAACATCCTCTGATCCACTGCCAGAAAAACAGCTCTCTTTAAGTGTGTGTGTGTGTGTGTGCGTGCGTGCGCGTGTGTGTGTCCATTCATTACCATTATATGATTACAAATGGACCACCCCAAAAGATACACTGGAAAAAGTATCTTGTACAAAAATAATGGAGGTTTTTAAATGCATTTTGCTGCTGTAACCAGTTATTTGCCCAGCTGGTTTGTTAATTACAGAGAGGGGAAACGTCTTCAATTGGCCAAATGATCAGTGAATCAATAAATCAATTACTTTTTAAAGCATTTAAGAGAACAAATGTACCCTCACCCCCACAGCAGCCCACAGGACACTTGAACTTGAAAATTCAAAGTCTAAACTGTAATGTGGAGATGTGTTTGAGCAATTTCTCAGAGTTATTTTTCTATATAAATTCTATTGCGCAACATCTTGGTTCATTTCTTTCAAGATCCACACATCTTGGACCACGGCCATTTAGCTGGTTCTTATTTTGATATGACTGGTACCCCCTGATTGGGACATAAGCAAGATGTGGGGGGTTTTCCATGGCTCTTTCTGCCAACAAAGACAATGTGGGGAAATTGCCTTGGGGCATTATGTGTCACCTAACCACCAAGATCACACTAGATGCTTGGAGAGATAACGGTTCTGATGTCTCACAAAGCATCAAATCACGTTCTCATTTTCCCTTTCAGGAAAAACTCTGAGGTAAGAACCTAGAAATGACGCCGTCAAGAGTCATCTCCAACCTGTCTCTGTCACGTCGGCTGTAACTGTCAGAACAAAACGCCTCGTCCTCCATTTGTTAACCAGTCAGTTGTTGTTCTCAGCATGCATCTGTTTATTCCGCAGTTAGCCCCCTTCCTATCTGCCACCCACAGTGTCATGTGCATGTGTGTGGCAGCCTCAGAATTACCCGCTTTTCCCAACACTGCCTGGTTCTAAACAACAGGTGCCTGTACCAGGAGTGACTCACATACAAACACATGCACACACAAACACACACGTATGCCAGACACATCAGCAAAAAACCCTGCTGCATGTGAAAGGACGGAGCAGAGATGTAGGGAAAGATTTCTTTTATAATTCCTCGTACCTGGTTGTTGACATAATCCTGAAGACAAGGACCATCAGCAGAAACATGAAAGAGAAGAGAAAGACACAAGACACAGTCAGAAAGGGACAGTATGCAAACTCTGCACATCTGTGTGTGGTCAGAGGAAAATGGGTACAGACGAGCATATCATAATCTTCTAATCTATATTCTCATTTAATACAAGAAAAATGAGCATGTCCAGTGCCCCATTCAGTCACTTAACAACAACCAGACTATAATATATGTCATAGCACTATGATCTCTTGTATTGTGGATGTTTCTTTTTGTCCCTTGGTCATCCTGCCCTCTAATCTCGCTGAAATTATCACACAATTCTCTGTATTTCTAGGACATTTACGCTGTTCCACTTGTTTTTGTCCTGCTTCTTTGGACTAGTGCTGCGCTAGCTAACACATCAGAGGGGTTAGCCTTTTCAAAATATATGCAGTCACAAAAAAGAATGTGGTGGGATTCGGCGACACTGTAGGCTAAAAAAATGTAATTTAAAAAAGTGGAACAATCACCAAGAGACTCCAGAGGCACATAGGGTGGGCAGAGGACACTTTAAGCTCTCCATTAAGCCCCTTTGTGACGCCCCAGGGAGATTTGCATGAGCACTTTCAAAAGTGTGTATGTGAGCTAAGTGCTGATGTGTGTGTGTGTGTGTGTGTGTGTGTGTGTGTGTGTGTGTGTGTGTGTGTGTGTGTGTGTGTGTGTGTCTTTGTGACTGTGTGTGGCAAAGCGTGGCTTCTGGTGATTAGTCAACACTGTAACTGACACACTGCTGGCCTCTGATCCTATCAGAGGGAGGGAAAGTCAACCTCATACAAAAGGACACTCACACTCAGTTTCAATTATTTTCTGACACAGACTTTGTTAAAGAAAACTCAAAAATCCTGCCCCAATAATAAATAATAAACAGTAAAATGCTTTTGTTGCGTCCACCAGTACTTTTTCATCTTCATCATATCTTTGCATGTGTAGATCCTGCACTAGTCAGACAGAAAGGATTTGACAAGTAAGAGCTGAGGACACTTTCCAACCTCTGTTATCTGCCACTGCTGAGCCTGAAAGCACTAATTAGGCAGAGTATCAGCAGGTTTCAGACAGGGATTCATCTTAAAGAACCTGTGAAAACACCCTTCTACTGCTCAAACATAAAACATAACCAGCTATGTACTTCTAGTAGAAGAAATGAAATGTAAAAGGGCGTGAGGTTGAGGGACAAATTCATGCAGTAAAAAGAAGCCTGTAATTGTACAACAATACCACTCACAACTGTATTTAATATAGAAATACCACAGAGGGTTTTGCATTATCCTCTTCTGAGAGTAATGGTGTTACTCCTACCGTGTTGTAGCCGGTGGGTTCTTGGCCGTCTGTGATGAGTTCCCGCTCTCCCCTGGGGTTGACCCTCCTGAAGCGCCGCCTGGACCGCCGTTGTGATCCCTCTCTCTGCAGAAAACCGTCGTCCCCCTCGCTGCCGTTATCCACCTGCAATACACAGTCAACACCCTCCTCAGAATAACAGCTTCTACGGGATTCGCACCCACAACCTTCACGTGTGTGAGGCCAGCTTGAAGACTGATCCTCACTGTCTGAGACCTGAGAACATGGCTCAGAACTGCTGCGTTTTAGTAGGTCAGACGTTTGGATCTTAGGAGCCAAGTTCAGATTTGTAAATTCCAAGTTCTGGTTCTCAATTTCCGATTTCTGGTTCGTATAATCCAACTTTTGGGTCTTAAGTTCTATGAAGTTCTGAAAGTCTGAGCTGTTATCCGTGAATGTGCTGCCTTCCTTTTTTCGTGGCTCTCCTTCGTGCCCTGGAGTTTCTGAGATGTGGCCCTTCTCTTCTGCTGGCTCCTGGTTGAACATCCAGTTCTTCCAGAGCGCAGAGAGCCGGTGCCAGCGGAGCACACTCATCGGGACCCAAGGACGCGATCAGAACAACACATAAAAGCAGGAAATACCACGAGAGGGGAGGAAAAAAACAGCAGGGAAACACTTCTATACAAGAGATGAATAGAAGTGCTGCATCCAAATTTAAAACAAAGGTCCAAAATCCTGCGGCATCCCGCAACATTACATCCTTTGGGGCAAACTTCCAGAACCAAAGAAAGAAAAGAACCGAATTCAATGAACAAACACACGGACTGTGCCTCTTTTTGTCTCAGATCTGGCGAGAGTTGTCCTCTTCTGAGGGCAGGAGAGTTCAAGACAGAGTTCAGCTGCTCAACACGTTGCATACTGACAGACTTACTCACATGCTTGCTCGCTCTCTCTCTCTCGCTGTCTGACACGCGCACTGAGCCCGGAGTTTCCTCCAGGAAACCGTAAATATACAAATATCCTCACCCCGCAGAAAAAAAAAACAGCACAGCACACAGATTCCGGCCATACAATTCATTCCCCGTAGGCTCTTTGTGCCATTCTGTTGTTGAAGGAGGAATTTGTTTTTTTCCTCCACTGCTTAATGTTCAGCGAGTCAATGGCCTTATTATGTCAGTAATGAAGATATTTGAAAAAAAAATTCAAACTACGTTACCCATCTTTGAGAGGACATGCTATGCTTCAACTTTATATGCCACTTGGTTTTATTTTATTTTATCTTGTTTAACTTGTCTTTTAATGTTAGTTCAATTAATGTTTTGAAAGTGTTTTGTGCTCGATAGAGTAGAAAACTGTTACGTTCTTCACTATTGTTCACTGCCAAAAAATGTCAAAAAAGATGACTCTACTGATTATTTAGCATTTTATTTTTATAACACTGTTAAACTCATGATGGACAGTTAAAAAAAACAAGAACTATCAATCGATGCAGCAGAACAAGGTATAACATCTTTTTATTCCACAAATTCTTCATCGTTGTCAAAGCCTGGTGTCTACGTTACCCACAATGCAACTTGATCACTGATGGTTTGGTTGGACATTCAGGTGTGCTATGCTATGTTATGATATGCTAGTAGCTGCTAACGCATGCTCGAGCCAGTAGCCTCAGCAGCAGAGATGAGGAGCGGGCAATAGATGTCTGGGAGGCTCATTTCTTCCTCTCTCCAGATTTTCAACTTGTAGTCTTCAGCTTGAACTTACACTGACTCAAGTGATGTCACCTGAGGATTTCCAGTGACATCACTTGAGGCAGCTTGAGGAAGACTGCTTCCTATAGATCTGTAAACAGACGTTGATGTGTGAAATCGGTGCAGCTGCCCTTTAATTAAACTCTCCTTTATCCATCTGTTGATTCATTCATTTCAAAAACACCTTCTTTGTTGTCCCTGTGCATGTAGTTATCGTCTCTTGTATGCTCTTGTATAGTTTCTATTTTTTACTCTATTTTTATTTTAGTTTTACATACCAGTTATTATATATTAGTTTAATTTTGTTTTAGAATATTTTTTTTTATTTTCAAAGGATTTTTTTCTGGTGGGGATCAATAAATGTTTATCTAATCTTACACTGCATGCATGCAGATCATGTCCTACATTAGCCATGCGTACGCCTGAATTCACCTCTTCTCACTTTACTATTGTGTCATGCTGAAGGGTTTGTGGTCAGCTGCTCGTTTCAGCAGTGGACATCATCCTTGCCTGTGTCCAGAATACTGATTGAATGATTCGCTGCGTTTTAAGAGGTGGGCCCCTGTGTGCCTGTTTGCTTGGTCACTGCCTGTAGTTAAGGCGAAGAGAGGAAAGAAATGAACAGAATCCATCTACTGCTGTTTGAACATTCTTAATCTCCATCTTCTAGCCACTCCACTTTCCGTCTGTCCCTGTCTCTCTCCCTTTCTCTCTCTCTTCATCATTTGCCTTCCTTAGTGTCTTACTCCTCTGCCTCTTACTCTTCATCTGCATTTTTCCACTGTGTCTTGTTGTAATGTAATGCGCTATATACAGACTTGTTTCAAAGTTATTATTCTTATGAAAACACTGTACTAAACACATTACATGCTGGCCTGGGCCCTAGAACCTCCACAATGCAGAAAACACGGTTGGAATCATGGAATTTGATGTGGCGCTGTGGAGAGAAAAACAGGATCTTTATAAATTGCATCCCCATTTTGGCATATTCTACAATAATCTGCATTTTCACAGTTGATTTCACAAGGAGGAGCGTTGCCCGGACGGGGGAACAGCCGCCGTCAGAGCCACTTTACCCGCAGGCAAGCCTTCTTCACAGTGTATGCACTCCACAGACAGCGTTTTTCTAAGTGAGCACTGTGTGTTCCCTCCCTCAGGTCAGTCATGTGTATTCAGGTCTTAAATATAAAGACCCATGATCGGCCACAAAGAGCTATGAGAGAGATACGACTTGTGTTGAGAGGACAGTGGAAGACTTTGAGCTGATAGGACCGAAATGTGTGCTGAATGCTTTCCTGTATTCCCACATGTAACACATACAATGAGACCCACGATACCTACGAAATGTGAAAAGACTGGGATTATATTTCTCAAAAGCAAATATCATGGAGCTGTGCGACTGAAGACAAGCTCGCATATCGATCAGGCAACAGCTTCAAAATAAAACATAAGAGGGAAGATGGAGCCAAAGATTTTCTGTCACTGTGGAAATAGGACTCAACAGCCACTATGTGTTGAAACAGACAGAACAACCTTATGTGCGGGAGTTCTGCTGTAATATACTGAAAAACAACTGCATCGTGGGTAGTTTAGCTGTAATGGACTCTGAAACAACTGCATGAGGGATAGTTCAGCTATGACATAGCAAATAACAGTTGTAAAAAGTGGCCAGTATTGGTACTGATGTGTCCCTTCTCACAGCAAAAAATGTCATCTCACCTCGTTCTAACGAGCCTCGTGAGACCGACAGCCTGAAGGCAATACACCCGAAATTCTGAGGAGAAGGTTGGAAAAGTACCAGACTTTCTTATCTATCCTGTGACCATAAAACCATCTTTTTGTCTTACTGTGGATGTGCCTCTCTGGCCGCTTGACAGAACACAACCCCCATCTACCCCGTGACCACCAGCCATTCACAACTCTTGCCTTTATGTCTCTGACTGCCTGTCATGGTCATTTCGTGGCCATATTTCCTGTTTCCTCTGTCCATTTAAATATGTGTGTGTGACTAACATGTACTCATCTGTCAGTTTACATTCCTCTCTGCCTATGTGATGGTTCGCCTTTTTTTTTAATGCTCAGCTTATTCATTTCTCACTCTCCTCTTCCCACTACTGACTTCTTTTCATTCCCTCCATTCCCAGCACACACACACACACACTGAAAAACAACTCCACCCTGTCAGTCTGTGAATGTCACTTCTGTCCATCCTGTGACCAGAGTCATGACGACAGCCACAAATTACACTCCCTCTACTATTCCCATGGCCTTAATTAACTGATTGGCTGCAATGCAGTGTGACTAGACCACAGTGCCTCTGCTCTTGTGTGTTTATGCATTTATCTGGAAGAGTGTGTGTGTGTGTGCGCAAGCATGCTCATGGTTATTTGTGTTTCTGGTTTTCTTGACATTTTTAGCCCTTAGTGTAACAGTGGTCATTCAAGAATTCCTCCATTTCTTAAGGCACCAGTGATGATAAGCACTCACTGCTGACTCTACCAGTGCTATGGTGTCTTCTGCTCATGTTCTAAGATAAGTTGGTATCTTTAAACACATAAAACAGCTGTTACCTTGTAGCACTGAACAACACCTCCCAACAGCGGACAGACGTGCATTGTCAAAGAATCAATGTAATAACTACAGGGTGCTTAAGACTTTTGCTTCTGAATATCTTTTTTTGCTCAGCTCTGCACACAAAACTGTCTAAATTTAGACGAGGTGGTCATAATCTGCCAAATTCAAAGATGAAATATTTACCTGACTGTTACAGCACTGTGTACTTTGTAATTGACAGGAGATCATGCTGATGAATATCATTAAAGTTTGACAAGGAGAGAGAGATTTGTTGAACAGTTGCAGACATTAGACATTACGTTAACGTAAAGTCTTTAATATTTGCACTTCTGTGAACCCTCCACATCTAACTTATTATTACCATGCACATTGATTCATAATAGCAGTACTGTATTGCAACTTTCTATTTTAGATTGGAGTGCTTGTTTTTTCTTCTGCTTTGTATATTTTAATTGCTATTCAACATAACACCAGGACAAATTCAATGTATGTAAAAACCCAGCGGAGAATAAACCAGAATCTGTCATTCTGATTTCTTATCTTATTTCTAAGTCCACATACCTCGGATGGATTCCTGCTTAAGCAAGTAGTACTTTGTTATTTCCTTGAGTCGGATACTTCGGATCCAAAGACCTACCCTGTCCTGCTGTGCTGCAGCTGGCAGAAGCATTACAGACCATTAAAGGTGGACAAGACAAGGCTATGCACGGCTATTGATAAAAATAACATAACATAATCTAATTTCCTAGTTCTCAGACAAAAATGTGAGTACTTAGACATGAACTGTCTGTATGTGTGGATGCAGACACAAACACCATGTTCTCCCCAGGCTCTCATCAGCTGATCCCCTTTGTCTCTTTCTAGCGCTCACTCTTCTCCTCCTCCCCCCGTCACCATCACATCTCTCTCTACTCTTCCAGGATGGCACTCACACAGTAGATGGTTTAATTCAAACCAGTTTTATTCCCTCAGCCACAGACTCTTGTCTTTTTATTAATTCAGATTTATTTCACTGAGTCAACAGAGCTTGTTGGCTCTTTTCCTACAACGCCCAACTTCACATTAACAGTATCACACAATTATACCAGGACGATCATCAGTACCACCACGCCCTTTTACTGCAGCAACAGCCCCAGGGTTAGTTTAGGATTCAGTGCCTTGCTGAAAGGGCATCTCACTATTTTAATCCTTTTTCACTGAGGGAACTTTCTGGTAAAACTATGTTCTGATGTCCCTGAAAGTATTGGGGCCGAGTTTGCAGCCCTGAACATTGCTGACAGGTCACAGGCACAAGCTATGTGGCATTCACTCAGACAGTAAGCAAGCACTGAAATTTCTTCTAATGTTTACTGATGTTTAGGCAAAGATCGTAGATTTCCAACTAGTCATGTTTTACCTTTGCATGTCTCAATTTACACAGTTCTTTGATGCCGTAGTTATGAGTTTCACTTACTTATTCTGAAAAAGGGTATAAACACATCCTGCATGACTAAAGATAAATTATGGTTGCGATCATAATCATCAAATAGCATAATTATTCATTCTGATGTTTTTAGAACACATTTACATTCTATAGTTCATGTGTTTAAAATCAGAGAGACAATGAGGATCAAGACCACTCTCATGTCTATACAGTAAAATATGAGCTAAGCAGCAGCTGGCTAACTTTGCTTAGAACAAAGACTGGAAACAGAGGGAGACAGTGAGCCTTGCTCTGTCCAAAGGTAACAAATTCCACCTATCCACGCCTCTAAAATGTCAAAGTGAAAAAACAAAATACATAAGCAATTATGTTCCACTTCTTTGCAAAAGCATTTTCCATTGACTTTTTGACTGTTAACAAAGCCATTTTCAATTATGTTGATAAGCCAACATGTTTTAACTGTGTCAGGTAAAACTTAAAGATAAAGTTAATTAACGCAATCATCAATTTTTCTTCTTTTCAGATGAAGAGGAAACATGACTTCCTGTAAATCAGGGGATTTTTCCCAGCAAAAGAACTGCCTGAAGTACTAAATATAAACACTCTCAGAGTGAAACTGGTTAAATCATTATTGTATTACACCAAGAAGCGATGAAGAGTGGCAAAACTGAGATTAATTCACACAAAAATCTTGCACATTATTGCCTCAGTTTTAAGTGAGCAGAGTTACAGTCTGTCTAAGGATGATAAGGTTTCATCATTGTTCCCCTGGCTACAGTAATGACAGTTATGTAATTCTAGAGTCATAGCAACAGATATCTTAGCTGAGGGATTCTTAGAAACTTCTGTACAAAACGTTGCAGGGGAATTCCTGTGATATCCGCGAGTCCTTCGACCTCACTGTTACAGGTCAAGGATCGCCTATGAACAATCAAGTGATTGTGGCAATCAAGGAAGCACAAGGTCAAATCTGCTCAGGGGTTTATATTCCCTATTCAATAAGATCAGTAGCACTGATGCTATGGGCTGCTTTTTGTGTAAAACTTTGCTTATCCCGTCTTATCCCATCTGATCCCTCTAGTCCCTCAGACACGGAGACTCAGAAGAGGGAAGATAGGAGAGCAGGAAGGACAGTCAGAGAGGAGATAAGAAAGAGACTTTGTAAGTACTGCGACCTTGTGGAGGCAGACAGAAACACATTTATATATGCAAATTATGGCATGCTAAACTTAAAGAGTGCTTTCACATACTCTGCCAAGTTTAAGGAAAAGTTTCACCAGTAATCATTACAGACGTCCGGTCTGCGCTGGTGGTCTGTGCACAGTGAAAACTACACTAGAAGAGGAAAGTTTTACACATGACGTGACACTACTCTGACTAATAAAGCGGGCTACCAGAGGCTACCACTAGACTGCAAAGCTGAAGCCCTCTTTTCTGAGTTCAGCAAAAGACAGAGAAAGACACTTGTGTCTTGTTTTCAGTCATCAGGACTCTATTTTCTCTGTGACTGAAAAACAAATTATGCAAGCAATTAGAAGCTCCTGCAGGTGAAATTGGACTTCGTAAACACTTCAAGGACTGACTAACTCTAAAAGACGCATGATAGACGGACTTCGAGAAACTTTGCCAAAAATTCTTTTTTCCTTAGTTATATATGTAACAGTCTAGACATGAAACGTGGGGGACAAGAGGGCGGCATCAACCCTTGCACTACCAGGACACCCAAAAGCCAGTGTTACTCTGATACTATGAAAGAAAATCTGAAATCTGAAATAATATCATCTGATATTGGACCAATATGGATATAATTATACAGTATAATATATGTTCAATGCCATTGAAGTACTTGGATTTTATTTTCTAATGTTCCTGGGCTTGAATATTGCTACATGGCTTGGGAACATGTCCTACCAGTGAAGCTCATTTGAATTTGAATTTGAGGCCAGAGATATGGTGCATAGAGAGAGAGGGGGGAGGGCACAGTGGGAAAGAATAAAGATGGGGTGGATAGAAAGGAAGAGAGAGATGAAAGAAAGGGAGAAAAAGCGAGAAGAGTAAGGGGGAAAAGAGGTAACACAGACATCAAATAAAGATGGAAAAAACAGGAATGATATCAAAGGACAGAGATGGGAGCGGTGGGAGGATAAAAGGGGAGGTGCTTGGGGGAGAGACAAAGGCAGGGAGAGGGAGGCAGTGTTTCTACTCACCACAATCATTTCTGACGGCTCCAATGTGATGCATTCACAGCCTCGTCTGCCCCCCAGCTGCTTGCCAAAACTGCAGAGTGAACACACAGACAAAATAAGTGTTAAAGGTGAAACAAACCAAAGGCAAAGATAAGGCAGTTCTCACACAATGACGAGTGGCAACAGATGCAGCCAATCACATTGGCCCACCCACAGATGATCAACAGCATCCACGTAAAATAACAACAAGCAGCTCCTGTTTGTCTTACGCAATGTGAAAGGTAACATCTGTATGGTGTAATGTGCACCAGCAAGAAAACTAGAGGATTCGATCTACATTCACACTCAACATTTGGCAAAGACTCCTTTACAACTCAAGTTTTAGACACTTAACACTTTATATTAAGGTAGACATATTGACCATTAACTAGGAGATTATTAGCATGTATATTAGTAGCACATTGGCTCTACTCTGTAACACTGTATTCTACATCTACTAGACCACCAAGTAAGAGTTTTCCTCTAAATAACCTCCTAATTACTGCTTATTGATAGTAAGTAATAGTAAGTAAGGAAGTTATTGCACATGAATTATGATCTTAATAACCTTCAGCCTAACCCCCAAAATAAGGCATTAATTAGTACTTTATAAAAATGAAAGAACTAATATGCTACAAATATGCATGCTAATAAGAAACTAGTTAATGGTGCATGTGTGTACCTTAATGTACGTAAAAATAAGTGGTTTTAGTCATTTAACACATTTTTAACTTATTCTAGTAAAGCTTTTCCTACATATGAGGGACACTAGATTTAGACCGACTGCCAACAAATAACAGTCAGCACAGGTGAATCATCAGTTTGTGGTGAAAGTCTAACCCATGAGAGAGAAGAGACTGTCGATCAATAAGACATCACGGCTGACACCTCAACATAAAAGTACACAGCCTGCAGAGACTAAAACACAATCAGCCCTTAACCAACTGTGATCACCACAGAAAATATTATCCTTAGTGGGACAAGTTAGGAACGTAAACATTTACATAAGCTCTCCCAGGCTCCTGTTAGCAGCTAACTGCTGTTGACATTCATCATTAAAATCAATATACTCAGCTGACCGCACACATTTCAGTTTGCATACATGAGAGAACTTTCATGTGTTTTGTGAGTTATTGGAAATGTGTTAGAATTTAAAATCTTGGGCTATGAGCTACCATAACATAACAGAAAGAGGTGGTTTGCATTTCACAGAATAAACATATTTTATTCAATTAGACTGTTAATAAATTATTGCAATTATATTATGCAATTATTTCTGCAATTTATGTGGTGTCACGAATGAGAATGGAAAGTAATGAAAAGATAAGATAGATCACAAGATAAACTTTGCATCAAGGCAACTGTTCAGTAAACTTAACACACTGAATAATTAAATGTCAAGCTGCCTCACTCACAAGGATCATTCTGGACTTGCCAAGATCAGGATCAACTCATCGTGTAACCAGTAAACAGTTTCTACACAGTGTGACTCTTTGTGTGCAGGCCTCACAGGTTCAGCCCCACTCAGCTGATGCTGTGGTGAGACCATGTGGGTCGGTCTGCTCTATACTTGTCACATGGAGATGCTGCATGATGTCTCAGTTCACTTTGAGAGTGCGTTTGGTGACAGCAAAGTTAATTATGTAGCTAATTAATTAACGGATTGCCAGTTTCAAATTGCTTATGTTGCCTGACTAACAACCGTAAACCCGAAGACGTCCAGTTTACTCCCATAAGTGACAAAGAAAAGTTGCAAACTTTGACAAGTCAGAAAGCTTGAACAGGGGCGTGTTGGCATTTTTGCTTGAAAGACTAATCAATTATCAAAATGAATGAATAATCTATTCATTAACAAATTGTTCTTCAGCTGCTGGGTTGGCATTGTTCATACAGAGTGCATCATAACGTAAATGCACAATCGGATCACCAACAATCTGACATTCACACACACTTCATGCCGTGATTGTCCAGCTATGCAGACGTGAGAAAGACGTCAGGGTTTGAACTTCCCTCTCTAGCTTCCTTTTTCATTTGTCACCCAACTATTTGTGGCTCTTTACTTGTGAACTACTGACTGCAACACTATGAATGCCTTCCAGGAGAGTCTGTGTGAAAATGTGCACCGTTATCCCCGTGTTTAAACTCTTTAAAGTCTCGCACGCCTGTGGCTGCCTATTATTCTTGTGTCCAATGCTCAGCTTCCTTATCTCAACCCTAGTCATGCTGCAGTTTAGAGCAGCATCTCCGCAGACTCTGTAATGAACTCCGTGGGAGTTAATTCAACACTGGACTTTTTGCTATGCACTGCGAGCGTCTGTGTTTGTGCATTTGGTAATTATGCATGTCTTTGTTTCCCATGCACTGTCTGAGTGTGTGAGCGTGTTAGAGACACCCCGTCTGAACGGCTCAATCACTGTGTGCGGTGATCCCTGAGAACAGACCGGCCTGCGAACATGTCTCGCTGCCTTTGGCATGCTGAAAGTGGCGACTCAGCATTGTTTAAGGATCGGAGGAGCGGCTGGTTTTAATTATGGAAGCGTGCTGAGCTGGGAAACAGCCAACTTTCACTCTCACATCTCCTCTCTGGTTATGTTCTCACACTGCATCTTGCACGATCGCTCTCTCCTTCCCTCTGGTTTCCAGCTTCTTGCTGTCCTCACTCATTTCTCTCCTTCCTCCTTCACTTCTCTTCCTTTTGCCCTTCTCCACCGCTTCTGTTTTCTAAATATTTCCTTCCCTTTAGGCTCCTTGTGTTGTCCCTGGCTCCTTCACTTCTTTCTCTTTTTTCTGTTCAGCCCTCTCTCCCACTCCATCCACTTTCATTTATTAATCTTCTCCTTCCTGTTGTTCTTCCCTCGCTTCTTTTCCCATGTCCTCTCAACTTTGCTTCTCTCCCTTTCGCATTTTTATTTTCTCCTTTGCTGCTTTCTTCCCCTCTCTTTTCATCTCATTCTGCATTCCCTTTTATCCTTTCTTTCTCTCTTCTTACCGTTGGTCCTTCCTCTCTCTGGGCCCAAAAAAAGAGCAAACTTTCATCTCATCGCATCCTTAATCACAGTGTCACCCCAGTGCATAGACTACCCTCCAAATTTCAGCCTCTTGATTTAGTGCTCAGATGAAAGCTTGTCTTCATAATGTGTTCTGATGATGGAAACAATGATGAAAGCACATTTTTCATGAATTGAATGAGTATATATTCTTCAGATGGACAGAAATAGCAAAAAGAGGCAGTTGTGAAATCAAAGCTTTGGTGCGTCCCACTGATTTCAAATAGCAGTTCGTGACACTGCTGTGACCATCTCTGAGGAGTGACGGCCACAGCAGCTGGAGTTGGGGAAACCCACCAGTAGACGAAAATGACGACCATATTGTTGCTGGAAACCTTCCTAATTGTAGCTGAACAAGGGCCAAATTACATGTGAGAGGATTTATTTGACACTTCACTGCCACATGTATTCAGATTGACTAAGTGTCCACATGTTCAGACTCAAGATTCCTTAAATTAGGTGAAACAGAGGTTCACCTTGGAGCATACATCCCCGACGATGCTGCCTTAATGCCTCTTGGCAACACATTCAAGGCTAAAAGGATTATATCAGGTTTCTACAGGAAATGCAATGATTCACTGTACAAAATATTAAACTCTTATTCTTTGTGCACTGGCCAGGTGAATCCAGGGACAGTACAAGCCATTATCCTTTCGTATTGGATTATCTTATTTCCATGCTACTTAAAGCACTGACAGTGAAAGAAGCACATTTGATAGGGATGGTTTGTTTTTAACTTCAAGTAAATGAAATGAGGCAAAGAGTTCTCAACACAATATTCATGCTTGGAATATGGATATATTGCTTTTTTGTAATCACATCAATTAATCAAGTGATATTTTCTTGATCCCCTTTTGGGAAATTCTGCTTGTGCTTGCCTCACTGCATGGAGGTCAGAGGTCAGTGTCAGCTGCAGAAAGCATTCCTAGAGCTGCGAGGGGTTTCCTGTCATCTGTCAATGACACGTCAGCCAGGAAGACGCTTCCAAACACATGTGCTAGAACACCAGATCCAGCACTTAAAATTCTCCAAATTGTTTCACACCCCAGAAATTGTGTGTTCTTTCTTTCATTAAATATTCTGAACTGATTTGATCAGAAAAGCACACAGTCCTGTGTCACAAATCTTGGTTAGGGAATGAATGAACACAGCAAAATTCATATACTGTCTATACAGCAGCTCCCGCCAGAACACGAACACCCAGGCGTGGTTTTAAGAGTTCCCAGAGAGGAATGCAGTCTGCTGGGCTCAGAGTTCTCTCAGAGCCCTTAGCCTGGAGGTCAGCCCGACTCTGACAGATCTCTCCACACTCCACTGAGGCGAGACGCAAGGTCCCTGTCAGCGCCGCACAAAGCCTGCCAAGCCTGTCTCTTCACTGTGTGTGTGGGTGTCTGTGTATATGCAGGGCAGTAAGACAGGTTGTGTGAGACAAAGAGAAAATACAGCTTTCTATTAATAAAGGAGCTGGAGAAGTACAGTTTGTAGACTTGTGTGCCTACTGCATGTACAACCCCCATTCCGAAACAGTCCAAAACATCTGCAAACAAACCGTGTTTACCGACAGTGGTTTTGTGAAGTGTTCCTGAGCCCATGTAGTAATCTCCTTCATAAAATCATGTGTTCACAAAGTGGTGAACCTCGCTCCATCCTTGCTTGTGAATAACTGAGCTTTTCCAGGATGCTCCTTTCACACCCAATCATGATACTATCGCCTGTTACCAATCAACCTGTTTACCTGTGGAATGTTGCAAACAGGTGTTTTTGGAGCGTTCTTTCCAAGTCTTTTGTTGCTTCTGGCTTAACTTGTTAGAAACATGTTGCTGCGTCAAATTCAGAATAAGCAGATATTTAGAAAAATCAATGATGGTGATGAGGTGAAACATTTTATACTTTTTTCAATTGAATATATGTCAAAAAGGATTAGCAAATGATCACATTATGGCTTATTTATGTTTAATACAGCGTCCCAACGTCCCCGTACTCTATGTGCACTTATGTGTGTTTGCAGGAGGACAGAAAACCAAAATACACCTCAGCGCAGCTCCCCATGTTTGCTCCTCTCTCCGACCTACTGCTTTCCCACAAAAGTAGAAGAATCAACAGACTTGAGTCAACCGTGAGTGGCTGAGTTGGTGTGGGAGTGTGCGCACAACGTGTGTACCCACAAAATAATGTTGTTGCCCTGACTGTACTGAGATACCGCTCTCGAGACTAAACCTCTGAAACCACAGCACGGCCAACATAAAACGTAACGAAACATATTGCTTGCTCTAAAAAGAAGTTGTAAAGAATATTTTGTAGAGATACGACATTGAGCAGTGAGTTCTGTATGAGCACAACATAACTACAGTATGTTCAGACCTCCTTGGAATATCAGATGGATGAAGACATGAATCAATATCAGACAGCTCAGGTAATGCCAGTTGTAAAATACAAGAAACGGAAAATTATTTCATGCAACTATAGAGCAAAACAACAATGCAGCTTGTGCAATCAGAACAAAATACACCAAATTCCCAACACCAGGGAATTCAAAACAAGACTACTTAGTTTGTCTTATCTGCCAAATAGCCAAACGTTGTTATAATGGAAACTAATTCAAGAACTGTTCTCTTTAAGACCACACCACTACTTTGGCATCCACACAGCAATTATTTCAAATTTCTCAAGCAATGATGTCTTGGACCCTTTACCTCTGACAAAACCCTTTAGTGATCGACTGCTCTCACTGCAACATTTTATTGGATGAACTTTTTTTTCTCTCTCTTTCAAATAAGGCATCTTTCCTTGGACGGGAAAACTCTTCCCACAGCACTGAAACTGTGCCTGTGCTGGATTTCAGCAGGTGATGATTTCTCTCCCTTCTTCTCTTGCAGAAACAAGTTGTTTGCAGAGGGGGGAACAGGTTCAGCCCCGGTCCAGTGACAGCTGCGGCGCCCGGGGCAATAAACCATGACAGCCGGCACAAAAACTACGGCCACACACCCACACCCACACCCACACCCACACCCACACAGACACACACTCTGAGCTGGTCTTAAAAGCCTGGAAAAACCACTGATGTGACCACAGTAATATCAACAAAAGCCAGGGGTCTATGTAACAAATATTTAAGTCTGCGTTTGCATGTTATGGCGTGGTGTATGAATTATATCTTAGAATATTTAAACCATTCCTTTGGTATAAGAATCTGATTCAACTCATATCCATTTGAGAATCACATCATATGGACTTTTGAGCAGAATGATTGGAGTGTGATGGCAGTGAGATGCAGCAAAACCGGAGCGGTAAATGCCGTGCTAAAAGACACAATGACAGGGAAAGATGCCATATGAACTGTTGCCAAGGTTACTGATGTTGCCCCCTGGTTGGCTCTGTAAAGGTGTTAGAAACGAAAACACAAAACAGCAGAAAATAATCACACAAAGTTAGTGGGGGGAGTGGTGCTTCAGGTAATAATGAGACATGAAACACAATACAGGAGGTCCAGTTTGTGTTGGAAGGCCAAAACACTGCACAGTGGGTTTATAATAGTCCGACACAGGATGTTACAACTCTGGAAAGTTATCACGGCAGCAATCATTTTGCTGACGACTATGAGCTAAACATTACAAATAAGACCTTCATGTTATTTGGATGTCTGTGTTTTGTCATGCAGGGTCTGAATGCAGCCTGCAAAGCTCTGCACTTCTGCAAAGATTTGTTTTTGGCCAAGAGTAAGAGCTTCACTTCCAGCTGTGTGATGCTGTACAGTCTGTAGGCAGCAATCTAAGAAAGGGTAATCTGAGTCAATAGAAAGTTTCAGGGAGTTCGTTTCGGTCAAAATTTAAACCTAAACAGAGATCCGGGCCCATTTGGCACCCATGTTTCCATGGTAATGATGACCAACAGTAAAGAAAGAAAATCACAGACCACAGTCTAACACACACACACTATTCTCCTTCTCAGTTCAGCCGTTCTTCCTCTCAGTTTTAGTGTTGGCTTACACTGACCGCACTGACTCACACACACATTAAAGAAGACTGTAGAGCTGGCCAGCAGTCAGCTTTACAGACAGACCACCAACACACACACACACACATGCAAACACACACAACTGCCAGACAGACTCCGAGGAATGACGTGGTGGGTCATTCAGAAACATTAAGATTCATTTGCAAAACAAAAGGGTAATCAGTTAAGCAAATCAGCGCAGAACAGAACCACCGCCAGCTGCTTTAAACTGCAGTGCAGTGAGTTTGACTATCCCCATGGCTTACAGACAGATAACCATTCACACTTGGCTGAGTGTACATTCACTGAACACGACCACAGATTATCTCGCTGTAATATCTCGCTGTAATCTTCACATTATTGATGCGCAGCGAGTTCCCAAAAAACCTTAGGATACAGTGAGTGAGCAGTGCTGTTTACTGCACTTCAAGGAAATAATGATTCAAAGAAATCAGTGGAGAACACATCGATTTATGAACAACAACTCATCACGTGTGAGTAAAGTTATTAATAACCACTTCTCAGTTTGGATCTGTGATCACATGTTGGCATGGCGAGAAGCCAGAAATGCTCAAGTTTTTAGCGGTAGCTACTAAATGAATCAACATTTACATTAATTACAGCTAGCCTAATTAATTTTCACAACCTGGAGCTACAACCTGAGAACGAGATGAGCAGCAAAAGACAAGAAATGTTAATTGTTGATCGGTACTGATGTTTCTGATAAACTGTATTAACAGCGGTAGCATGAGTGACTTTTACACCTGATTTTTCAAAATAATAGAGCTCCTGATTCAGAATGATGACATTAATGAGCTCAAAAAGCTGATTTGATTTGCTTAAAAAGTCTCATTTCTGGAAAGAAGAGTTGCCACTACGCCAAACTACAAAAACACAGTCCAGCCGCAGTCGCAGAGTGATGTGTCTTTTCAGTCGCAAACAATCTTTGACAGTCAATCTTGAAGTAGAATCAGTTGCTTGGAGGGAGCAGTTTCATCATAGCTGTTTACTTTATTTAGGAAATTACGATTAGTAAGCTACAGCTGATACAATCTACTGCCGGTGACGTTGGTAATTTTAACTGATCAAAAGCAACAGTCACTGGCAGCTATTTATAAGACGCCTACTGCTACCTACAGAGTTTGGTCTTACACAGAGCATTTGCTTCTGACATTGTGGTGTATCCAAATCAGGATTTGATCCACATTATTCGCTCTTTCTCTCCTCTGTCACTCCTCACCGCACATCAAATCAGCCTTCAACTCAATCTTGTCAGCACAAACATGTCAACCAAGAGCCCAGCTCACTTCAGACTTGTTTAATGTTTCACGGTAATGTGGAAGAGAAGCCTGTTTCTCTTTAAGATAATCAGTGCAGATAAAAAAAGGACAACAAACAGGAGTTAGCAGTGTGTTTTTCAGAGCCGTGGGGCCCAGCGGTGGTGTACTGCCACAGCGCTGTGGGGAATTCCTGGTTATCCAGTTGGTTAAATGATGGCAGGCAGGAAATGGAGCACACTGAGTTGAAGAATGCACAGAGAAAGAGAGAGGGAGTTTTGAAAAATCTCAACTGAATTAGCCCGCAATCACAGACCGCCTCTGAACTAAAGGATCAAAATGAGCGAAAACTTCAAAATCACTAACCAGGAACAGGAATTTTGGGGGTCCACTTCTTTGGGTTCCTTGTAAGTGAAATAATATCCAGCACATTATCCGCATTGAGGAGAGGGGGAGTACAATAATTCCAGTAATCCAGGTTTAGATCCAAGTGTGTTTGTTTTATACTCCAGAGTGAGAACAAGTGAAAAGTTTCCCTTAGAAAGAAGAAGTAGGTGACTGTCAAGCCTTTTAGTTTGTCTTAAACTGAGGGAGGAGTGTGTGTTCCCTCCCGCTCTACTCTGTTCTGTTCGTTCTGTCTGTCTGTCGGCTCCAGGGAGGTGTGTGTGTGTGTGTGTGTGTGTGTGTGTGTGTGTGTGTGTGTGTGTGTGTGTGTGTGTGTGTGTAGCCTGCTCATTTCCTGCCTGGATGTGCTTCTGGGCTCCAGGCGGGCAGCCCGCTCAGGAACACATGGCCAGCCACTGTTCTGCCAGGGGTTCCGCATTCCACACAGATACACGCACACAGACTACACCCCCCACTAGCTCTCTCTGTGACCCTTTCCAAGCACCCCCCACCACTATTCCCCTTGTGCACTCCAACACACACAGACACACACTTGTACACACTCTGCAGTACTTTGCAGGGTATCAACCTTCCCCCACCCCACCTTCAACTCTGTTATCAACTCACCCACACTGAATGAACACACGCACACACTCAAGCAGTGCCGGCTGCCCTGAGGTTATTGATAATTGCTAGTCAGCCAGTGCTTTGTGTAGTTGTTGTTGGATAACCTGCTTTCACATCACACCAGCTAATTTTATGTATTGTATCTGTTCCTTCAACATGCAGCCTGTGAAAAGTCAGTCTTCACAACAAGCAACTGCATCAACTGCTGCATTCAAATTGTATTTACTTAAATGCAAATCAACATTTAGTTCTACACAGTCCGAGTTCTCTGGTGTGCCCTCTAGTGGATCCTCCAGAACAACGTGCAGTACATTGGCTAGTATGTGAACAATTACGCTCACGATGCAGCCTGTTTTCTACATGAACGCATGGTTAGAGCAAATATGTCTCCTGCCTTAGTCAGATATAACTAACAGTGAGAGGTAAGTGATCAGCATCTTAGGCGAGGACACAATTAGGTGCTTTTGAAACTATTGTGATCGTCGATAATCACATCTTCTAAGCAAAAATGCCAAACCTTCCCTTTTTCCACCTTCTTAGCTGAGAGGATTTGATGCTGTACTTTGTCTTATGTGATATCACACTTAAAACCACCTGCCTAATATTGCGCAGGTCCCCTTCATCCTGCCAAAACAGCTCTGACCCATTGAGGCATGGACAGGGCCTCTGGGGGTGTCCTGTGGTGTCTAGCACCAGGGCGTTGGCAGCAGATCTTTTGAGTCATATGGGTTGCGAGGAGGGGCCTCCATGGATTGAGCTCGTTCCCAAGCACATTCAATCATATAGGGATCTGGGGCATTTGGAGGCTGGGGCGACGCCTTGAGCTCTTAGTCACTTTCCTCGGGCCATTCTTGAGCAGTTTCTGCGGGGGGGAGGCCATCAGGGTGTTGCTCTGCAATGTTGTTTGGGTGGGTGGTGCGTGTCAGAGTGGCATCCACATTCAGGCCAGAACTGGTTTTCCCAGCAGAACGTTGCATTTTAAGAAGATGATCAATGTTATTCACTTCACCCGTTAACAGTGTTGCCGATTGGTGTATACCCCAATCCCGTAAATGTTGAATTCGAGTTCATGAATAGAATTCAATACTTTATCAAATCACTTTTGTACCAAATATCCAATCACAGGAAGGACTAAAATCTTAAGTCATTATATGGACAAACCTGCTTGTGCAAGAATTTAATCTTTCCAAAGGTTTGGCAGGAAACGAACTTTTGACATTTTATGACCCAAAACAAGTAATTCTTTCTGGAATAGTTTTTTTCTCTGATAACTAAGTTGAATGAATATGATTTATGCAGGGAAAATAAACAAGAGTTTGCTGATGCCATCCTGCTGACCTTCATTTCACTAAAATTAAACTTGGATGATCATTATTAGATGCTTTGTCAATGTTTATCGCTGATAAAAAATGTGGGGTCGGAGCCGTGAACTTTTTCCGGCTTCTGAGGGGGCATTTGAGAACCGCTGCTGTAAAGTAATCCATTATTTTCCAGCTTTACTTAGGTCCTCAAAGAATTTGGTAAACAGACTTTTCCTCTTTGGGATACAGCTCACTAAAAGCTGCTTCCTTTTACAGAAATGCAATGACCGGTAGAAAGGCTACAAACATGAATGTATGCTGGTATGTGAAAACATCAGTTCATAACCGTTGAAGGTCATAATTTTTTGATTTAGACGTTTTTAGACAAAAGGTTCCTGCCCCCATTTTTCTGTTTCTGGCATGTGTTGCTTCTGTTTCAGTCCAACTACAACAACAAAGGGAAGGTAAACACAGAGCTGTGGGGTGACCTCGAGCAAATTTTATCATGGCTTTCCCCATTACAATCAATTCCTTTGTTTAAACAGGTGCAACATCTCTGTTTAAAAGGTGTTTATAGGCTTTTCTTGGCATTCTGGCTGGTTTGAGCAGGGGGACCTCATATTTTCTTATCATGGGGGTTTATCAGATCACATCCTGTTCCAGATGATTCTCCAAAGTCCTCAAAGCTCATCCCTCACCAACCAATGACAGGACAAACTCTCTGACTGCAGCTCCCACTTTTAAAAAGTCTTCAAATCCCCAATATCAGCAAACTTTCTGACATTTCCACATTCCAGTCATACAGCGATTATTCATAATTTATAAAGCCTGATTAATATGAGAGCACTAAATTCATGCAACACGTTGCAACCTTTTCTCCACGTTTTTTTCCACATATTTGCCCAAATTGAACAAGATATTCTAAACATATTTTAGGCTAATGCAAACCAATACAACAAACTACACCCTCCGAAATGAGGAGAAGGAGTCATGTTCACACCATGAGGTTGCCGTGCAACCAACAAACTCTCCAGGAAGTCACTGTGCCTGGCTGACAAATCAACAAATGCAACTTCCGTCATTTAACAAACAAAAAAAAGAAAGTGTTACTTAGTGAGGTTTGAGGTGCCGTTACCTTTGGACAGAGCCAGGCTAGCTGTTCTCCCCCTGTTTCCAGTCTTTAAGCTAGGTGAAGGTACGATAACCTGCTGCTGGATTCAGATTCACTGAATGTTACTAACAATGAGCTTCACAAACGTAGGATGTAAAGCACGGCTGTTGCTTTGGGTTGTGTTAGTCTGTTTTCTTTGGCATTTAAAACAAAAATAAAAAATGCTTGGCTTACATTTGTGTAACAGGTCCATAATAATGTACCTGACTGCCCTGTAAAGTGTTTTGTTGAATTTATCAAACAAAATCAACAAATCAAAGTTTATTTAAGTCTTAGCCAACAGGCAGAGTCAGCAGATGAGGTCTCACACGTCAACTCAAATTAGATATTCTCTTTAGGGTTCACTCGGTCACAAAATCACATTTGTCTCAAATTAAGTGATAAAAATAAGGCTGAAGGAGGTGAGGCATCATGTGAGACTACAAATCTGTTATACTTAACTCAGCATGGAACAAACGTCATGGTAACAGTACACCCTGATGGGACTCAAACTGTGTGATATACAAATGTTACTGTGTGTGTAGATACACACACATACCCTTTTCTCTTAAAATCATACCTTGCTTCCAGCTTTGTGACACACCACTTCCATTTTCATGTAACAGACAGAAACACACATACTGTGCACAAATTAGCAGGAAGACGAGATAGGGCAGCTTTATGTGCCATGCCAGACAAATCCAACCTGCTCACACTATATATGTTTCAACCCACAGCAATGCTGCTGTCTGGTTTTCTGTGTGTGTGTGTGCGTGTGTGGGTGGGTGATTGTTACATACCAGCACCTTGCCAGGTACATGTGCTCCTTGACGAAGACCGATCCAGAGAGCAGGATGTACCAACAGGTAGCGATGCTGTCTGGGCTGGAACAGAGAAAAAGAACATACTGGTGTGAAACAGTGCAGCAGTCCAACCCTGCAGTCTGTGCTTTATTAACACCTCACAATGTCATATGTCAGAAAGAGTCAACTGTGAAGAGTCAGCATCCTTATTTTTGCACTTTTGTCACATGTCATGATTGAAAACTAATGGTCTTGTATGTCTTTTAAGGTCTGATTTTTTCCCCACCCTTGCAATGTGTAATTTTTGATTCATTTAATGTATTCAATTTCTCTCTTACTTTGGGGCTCTTTCTGTTGTAGGTAACTCATAACCTGCTGTTGTACATACAACCCTGATTCCAAATAAGTCGGTAAACTGTGTAAAACAAAAAATGAAAGAGAATGTGATAAATTGCTAATCCCTTTTGGACATGTCCTCAATTGACAACAGTACAAAGACAATACATTTAACGTTTTACTTCATCAACGTCATTGATTTTTGTAAGAATATGCTGATTCTAAATTTGATGCATGTGTCAAAACAAGTTGGGACAGGAGCAACAAAAGATTGGGAAAGTTGTGGAACGCTCCAAAAATATCTGTTTGGAACATTCCACAGGTACACAGGTTGATTGGTAACAGGTGATAGTACGCTGATTGGGTATGAAAGGAGCATCTTGCAAAGGCTCAGTCGTTCACAAGCGAGGAGGGAGCGAGGTTCACCACTTTGTGAACACATGATTGTGTAAAGGAGATTAATACATGAGCTCAGAACACTTTGTAAAACAGTTGCTGGTAAACAGAGTTCATTTGCAAATGATTATATTCTGTTTTTACTTATACTTTACAAATCATCCCAACTTTCTAGAGTCCAGAATCAGTACACAGTAAATATATTCTTATACAAATAGCAGGGTAGTGCCTTTATTTGAATCTGAACTTAGCAATTTTACACAAATTTTGCAAATAGCAGCAGGAAGAACAACATATTTTAAAGATAAGGATAATCAAATCATGTGCAATCACAACAGGTTCCGCAATGTATTTCTGAGTTCAGGTTGCACTACGAGTACAGTTTATGTGGTACATGTTAAATGTAGCCTGAAATTTAAAATGATCAGTTGTGATTTTTCTCACCACCTCTGCTGCATCCTCAATTTAGGTGTCACCATAGCTAGCTTTTACAACTTGGTGCTAAGGACATTTCTTACTTCCTTGGCTGCTTCATTCATCATGGGTATCAATACATTTATGGCTGAATTGGATAGAAATAACAATTTCATACATTCTTGGGTGACATTTTTTCCAATGCTTTGAAAAATGCATGAGTTCTGTAAAGAGAACAGAAGACCAAGGTGTCTGAAAGGAAATATAAAGTGCACATCCAAGCTTTGAATCCCAAGTGCTGCATTTTGCATTAGCATAAATGCATTCTTAGGATGTCAACTACTATAGAGCCATGATATAATGTGCTATCACTGTCAGGAGGAGAGAATCCATTAAAGACAGGTGGTCATGCTAAAAGGACAGGAATAGCAGGCCTGAACAGTTACATCATCTGGTCTGTCATTCACCGCAGCTGCAACATGAAATTCTTTTATCTGAAAATAAACATAGCCAAAACATTGGCTATGTGACTGTCCATGCCATTAATGTGCACGTTACATCTGTTAACCCCAACAACCAGTCTAATTCGCTTCATAAGCTATGGACAACTACCCAATAGGAATTTTGATTCTAAAGAAATAAATTAGTCTAAATAATGTCATCACAAAAGGGACTTTCTCCCTCAAATCTTTTCCTTTTTCTCTACCTAAAAATGAAAGCTAGGCCATTTAAACGATTCTTCTTCCACGATAAATCAGTGGCAAATCACCTATATATATCTTGGCTCTGCAGGATGGCCACAGGTGGTGTAAAGAATATATTTAAAACATGGGTGTTATGCATCTCTGCATTTATTCACACTATTCTTGGAACGGTTTGTTTGATTTTAAAGCTATTCTGGAGAACCAAAATGAGTATCACGGCATCACAGGTGTAAATCTGAATTCAGAGAGAGTGTCAGCTTGGTCTGACGAAATAAACACCAGCTCTTTATTTCCCCACTGATTTGTCCTTTCACTGGGTATTTCCAACCAATTTTTAAATCTAAATCACAAACTTTGATTTTATAAGATGACACTCTCATGTATCCACACTGTGACTGAAAACGATCACTGTATGTCTCCATTATTGCATCTTCTAATATACGGCGCATCACTTTTTCCCCATAATATCCATCTCTTTGCACCACCTGGGTAAACAACATCACAGAGCTGCATCCAACCATACATGAAATATTCTGACCACAACATGAGCCTCACCCTTTCTGTAATTGGTTTGGGAGAAGAGACAACAATATGTGCATGATCAGATTCTTTCACGCAACTTATCACGTCACGTATTAAAGTGTGATTGTACGATAAATATTGTATTAAACCGGTGATTTCAGTTATGGCAGCGTGTTGATTCAGCCTCTGTGTGTTTCAAAGGCTTCACAAAGGAAGCAATAATGACAACTGTGGTTTAAAAAACAAAGAAAACTGGACCTTCATGATGAAAACAGTAAGCTTGCTGAACGCTCTAATGTATAGTGTCAACAGAAAGTCAATCAACTAATCATTTATCAAGTCACAATCAAATATCAAACATTCACTGGTTCCAGTTTCTCAAAAGTGAGCATTTGCAGCTTTTTGCAATTTTAAGATGCCTCTGACACCAGGAAATAATGAGGAGACATGTTTATAGATTAACAAATTAAGTGGAAAATAACTGGCAAATTACACTAAATTGAAAATGATCATTAGTTGCAGTCCTACTACTGCGTGCATCATTTACTCAACCATTTATTCTGCCGTCTTTTTTGTTGCTTTAGGTAAACATGCTTGAAAGAGAGAAAAAAAAACAGTTTCTTGTTGCATTGTCGGGGTTTAAGTGAGGGCAGCATGATTAAGTACTGTTATGGTTTCATTGGAGAGACCTTGATTGCTTTCATCTGCTGTCTGTAGTGTGTGTGTTTGTGTGTGTGTGTACGCATCAGCAGACTAATTGGACATGGCAGGTGCTTTGTTCTGGGTTAAGGTACTTAAGACCAGCCCCTGGTAGAGAGGCCGGGGAGTGTATTGAGAGAGAGATGTTGTGTGTGTATGTGTGTTTATTCGATGGCAAATTAAACCGCTGAGTGTCTAATGTGATTCTAGCGAGCATGACAATACATCAACAGCATGTGAAGCTTCTCTCTCATCCTTTCATCTGTCTTTGCCCTCCCTCTGTCTCGCACACTTCCTGCGCATTCTTACTTCATCCCTCGTCGACCTCGCTTCGAATTCCTCATTTCTGCCCTCGCTCTCCTCCCTCTCGACACTGCAAACGTTTCCTCCTTCGTTCTCTTCAGCATATTCACCTCTTGTTTCCTCTCCTCCTCTGCAGTCCTCTCCTCTCGTGTCTTCTTTTAATTACACCTCCTCATATCTCTCATTTGCCTCCTCTTCCTTCCTTCTCTTCTCATGTCATCATCTAACCTCGCCTTATAATCAGTCTTCTTCCTGACTAGTTTTCCTCCAAATCCACACTGGGCATGATGCTAAAATGACTTATTTCTGACAGCTGGTATCCATTTATTCACACACTGGCAGACAGGCTATTGGTGGATCTGTCAACATTACCATCAGCTCTAGATCACTGATCTCATCCGGACAATAGTATCTTAAACCTGAAGTGGGCCTTAAAATACAAAAACACCTCCAGCAGAAAACTTGAACATTTACTGGACAGCTCGAATGTTGATTCAAAAAGCAGCACATAACACAGCCTAAATCCACATTTTTCTTTGTTATATTTTCTTGCTGATTCTTGACCTCTGAGAGATGTGAGTGTTTAGAAATATGTGTATAAAAGTCTGGTGATATTTTTATTATAATGAAGTCCTGTTAAAGACCAAAACCAACAATAAAATGATCCGACGAAAAAAGCTGTATCAAAGCCTGATATATCTTATTTCTCTGAGCCACAGAGCTCCGAAGACTAAGTCCAGTCCAAAGACTATTTAAATATTTGAGCTGTTCCTTTATTAGCATAAACATTAGCACAAATGTACTATGTGTTCCTATTTGAGTAAAGTTGTTTAAAAACTACAGTTCCCAGCTGTTCATTTTCAAAATTTTTAGCTTTTTTCGAAATAAGTGGATATATCTGTGGCCGTTTTTTTGTCTTGGGACTGAGGAGCAAAGACCGGCTGGGAAGTCAGAAAGTATTGAGGAACAGTGTTGTTATGGGTCTTTTTAATAGGATTTGTTGACAACAACAGAAACTGCTTAATCCTTCAACACGTATTTAAAACTCAATTTAAGATGGTCTTGAAAACAAACTGCACAAGACTGTAAACTGGTATATGAGTATATATGAGTTACATTGCAGAAACAATAAAAATATGTGTGACATCTGGCAATAGTCATGCAAAACGCAACATTTATTGTAAGTCAACTATGCTGATGTGCCCCTGAGCAAGGTATCATTTGCTTTGGTGTAGCTCCTTAGTGTTAAGGATTCTGTGATTGTGAAGCAGGAGGTGCCCTACTTCAACTGGGTAAATACTGGTAATGAAAACATAAAAAAACAACACATATTTGAATAAAACAAGCTTTCCTCAACAGATATTTAAATAAAAAGAGAGAGTGAGTGCAGCAGAACACAGCAGAGCACTTCCCACTCAGTGTGAGAACTTCTACTTACTAGAACAGGATGTGGTTAGCCTCATGTCTTTCATACCTGGCAGAGGTACACATCGACCTGAGACAGAAAGGCAAAGATGTTACATTTTTCGCTCGTAAAACATCCCTACTACATTTCTAGCTGTCACAATCCATCACACACAAACTTTTTTCCCCCCTCAGAAGGCACCAAGAGGTCCCATTTTAGACTCCATCATTACTGTCTATCAGCTCAGAGTGTTAAAGTGACCCGCTACTGAATTTCTGGCTGCAGCCCAGCCAGCATTTTCATTTTCTTTGGTGTGAGTTGTAGCAGAATTTAGCTGCGTTTATGATCAACTGAACCCAATTCAAAGAGAACCAGAGTTTGTAAACACAAGTCAAAAAGACTCATAAGTACTGTAGCCAGATAACTGGACAAGTTTGTTAGCATACTATGTGGTTTGGATCATTTTATCATTCTTTACCAAGAATGAGAAACTGCAATCTATCGGATGTTTATATCTGCCTGTGTGTGCTCCTAAAGCTCTGCATTGTGGAATCATTTCTTGGAAATGGTTCAGATTATCATCACACAACGATGTTTGTTAGGGAGAGGGCTCAGACCTGCATTTTCTTGTCCAAATGTCATTGTCACCTGCTCAACTGAGTCAAACTAGCCGAGAAAACCCGACTTAAGTACAACATTTCAAACATGCTCTGTGTGAGCGTATGACAGTCTAAAAGACAACTTAGCCTGAATGTCTGGTGAATGATAAAGCCAGGGTGAAGACCAACCTGGGGCAAAGGGCGTTTGCCAAAAACATTCTAAGCACTCTTAAACCCGTTCAGGGAGGGTGTGCCACATTGAACAAGTCATGCAGAAAGTAGGCCTAAAGGCTATTCTGACATGAATTTGGTGCTGATGTGAAACTGTGATTGACACTTTCTTTAACAGCAGCACAAAAAAAAGACTCACCTTAGCTGATGCTCCCTAAGGTGAGAGAGGACGTCCATGTGGTAGAGGTGGCAGTAGATGGTGTGGAGATCCTGCAGGACAGAAAGACAATAGAATCAAATAGTCAACATCATCACAGCATCCAATAAGAAAATCTGAAAAAAAGAAAAATTATTCAATGATCAATGATCTCGCATTTCCGCACACAGACATGGCGTGCACACACACTGTGGTGATCTGTGCTAATAGCGGGAAGCCAATTCAGAAATGCTCACTGCCATTCCAAATAATATGCATTTACACGAAAGTCTGCAAAATCTGCAAGCTGCAGAGAGTGTGTTTAGTATTTAAAAACTGCAAGCTTTTAAAAGATTAGCTCATTATTTAGAAGGTGTGGAATGTCTCAGCATCATGCAAATCACATCTAGTGCAGCACTTTGATAGAGGCCACTCAGAGTACGCCAAACGCTGCCTATCAAATTGACACCCTCAAACCAGACAGGCAGGCATACCACTTATGTACGCACATGACAGCAGCGAGACAAGCACAGATATATCCACCCACGGCCTTAAAATAGTATTCTATCAGGGCCAGCTGTCAAAACATTAAGAGGCTGACAGAGTGTGTGTGTGTGTGTGTGTGTGTGTGTGTGAAGGGAACAGCTTCCTATAAGCAACTGTAGGATCAAACAAAGACTGTGGCTACTGAGACCACAGGGCTACTTTAACAGGTGGACTGCATGGTCGACTGGTTATGTACACACACAGATAGACAAAGGCCAGTTCATTACAGAGATGAACCCATGACTTCTTTCCTTCAGGAAATCAGCCCTGTTTTCTGTTCTAGTGTAACTGATGCTATATAGTATACATCAAACATGTCAACATTTGTATTGCATGTATAATAGTTTATAGCACATATATATAGGGAAATATACTCAGTTTAGCTTTCTTGCCAAAGGTTAAGCGAGAGAATTGACACCACCTTCATGTCTGTATGGTAAATATAAGGCTACCAGTAGATGGCTACCTTAGCTTAGCACAAACACTGGAAACGGGAGGAGACAGCTAGCCTAACCATCTCACAGAAGTTTATGTGCTGGACTATTTGTTCGTCGGGACCAGTTACTTCCTTGCATGGCAAGCTGTCCTGGACTTTGAAGAGAGCCAGTCTAGCTGCTTCCCCCAGTGTCCAGTCTTTATACTAAGCTATGTCAGAAGGCTACTGGTAGTAGTTATATATTTACTGTACAGATATAAGGGTGGTATCAGTCTTCTCATTTAATTCTCCTCCAGAAAGCGAACAAAATGTCAAGCTTTTCCTATATAGCTCAGCCAAGTTCAAGTTTGAACCCAAATCATCGGAATTAAGTAGCCAATGTAGAGGTCCAGCATCATGCGTTTATTATTTGGTGAAAGACTAAAATTGACACAAGAAAAAGAAATCCTTTCTTTAACAATCATTTCACTTGAGAATAAAGCCAAAGCACAACAGCAGTTGAGCAAGAAGTCAGGAAAAATTGGGACAGCCACTATGTCGTAATCTGAAACTAATAAATCAGAAAATCCCTTGAGCACAAATTCATATTTGCAGTATGTTGCCTTTGTTGGAATATCATTTCCTCGCTACTGGTTTTGTTGAGTTAGTGCTTAAGCAGATTGAGGATTTGTTTAAATTTATTGTCGAGCCTTTCATACAAATACTGACAGCCAGACAAAACTTTGATGTGTGCTTTGAGAGGGCAGCACATGAAATCACACCAGTCGAAAACACACAGATAAATAGAAATTAAGCAAGAAACAATTAAATTGTGTGTTTTTTTTTGTTTTTTTTTCAGGAAACAGCAGATATGTTTTCTCTTATAAATGATACAAACCCCTTCAGCCATTTTAATGGCACTTTGATAAGGTTGCAACAAACTGTGGCGAGATGGAAGCCGAGACTCTGCAAATCAGAGTGGTGGCATGTGAGATATTATAATAGATTGGAATCGATTAGAATAATTGGAACTACTGCAGAGCGTTACAGAAATATAACAGTAATATCAAAAAAGCAACACAGCAGAGAAAGACAGAGCAAAAGAGATTCTGTAGCTACTGGTGTGTGTGTGTGTGTGTGTGTGTGTGTGTGTGTGTGTGTGTGTGTGTGTGTGTGTGTGTGAACATGGCATGTGGGTACTGGTAAACTGAGTCAAGCATTGGGAGCCAGCGGAAGCAGAGATGAACTCTGGGGACTGGGGAGCCTTTAATGCAATGGACCGACACACCTCTGATGTGTGGTTGGCTCTGTCTGACACAGGAAGGAAGGAAGGAGGAGAGAGGAAAGTAAGCATGAGGAGGAGAGAGAGAGAAAGACAGAGAGAGAAGGAAAGGAGGGAACGACGAGAGACAGCGAGCAGTCAGACAAAGGAGGGAGGGAGCAAGGATTTAACGTGAGAGATGAGAGATGAATACCAGTCTGCCAGGTGTGTTCCCTGCGCTTTGTGCAACACTGCTGCTGTGCTACCTGAGTGTTATCTTGTCGCCAGTAATGTCTTATTTATAGCGCCATGAGAATGTAGAGGTGACTGACAGGTTGGAAATGTCTCAAGTCTGTTATGAACACAGGGAGACGCCTGGCTGAAACGACGATATGGTATATTCTCATTAATGATTTGATTTTTTTTACTTTGTTTCTAAAAATACTTAAAAACGTCCAGTCTCATCCTCATATTGACACTAGATAACTTCCTTGTTTTATGAGTAGAGCGGTACGCAAGTTGCAGATGCCGCTTCATCTGTCTGACCAGTCACTGACCCCTAAAGCTCCTGAACTTTTGGAAAGTAGCAGGGACATTTTTAGCATCTGGAACGATCATAAATGAAATACATGTAGTCTTTGGTTCCCCTGGTTGAAACACAGGTTCAGCTTATTAGTTCCTGCTACGGAAACACCCCATAGGACCCCTGAAACAAAGCGATAAATTAAAACACTCTGTGCTTTAATGTCCACTGGTGTTTAATTCTTTCATGCAATTCACACTTTTGAGTAGACATATCTGACAACTGTAAAGAGTAGAGTTCCCTCTAAGAGAAAAAAAAAACCGCAAGCGCTTTAAGACACTGAAAACAGTGCGCTCTGTCTAAGACATTTAAATAAGAGTTGAATGCTGAAGGACAGAGAGCTTGACCTGGCCAGCGAGAGCAGTAACCTCCATTTACTGATCCTGAGGCAGAGGCAGAGACAGAGGGAGGAGAGCAGCCATGGAAAAGCCTGGTTCGCTGTGGTGAGAAAGTGGAACTGTATTGACTTAAAATCGCAGTTAACTGGGTTAGTGAGCGCAACAAACTGCTGCAGTAAGCACTCCTGCCATGCTGCTGAGCATGCATGTGTGTATGTGCATGTGAATGTACAGTAAGTGTGTGTATGTCAGGACATACAGGCCTGGGGCGACTAGCTAGCGTGTGGGCACAGATTAGGCCAGACAGCACCCAATACCTTAACCCTGCTTGCTAGTGTTCCTGGGTTACATTAAACACTCTGCTTGATTCAAAAAGACAGAGTAGTACAACCACATTATCTCACCAGTGACACTATGTATAACGTGGCTCCTGTGGTACGTTGGAGGCAAACCGATCCTCCCGACAATCTACATATGCAGCTATACTTCCATAGAGCCCATCTCCACTCAAGAATGTGTTTTACTTATTGTTTCTTCACAAGTTCTCTATGGGCAATCACCTTAAAATGTTATGATTAATTAATTACATTTCAAAAGCTGGAACCAGGAAATGTGCTAAAGTGATGATTAACCAGTTATCACAATTGCAATCAACGTTTGATGAATGTTTGACTCAGTGCTGATCTTGACCGTGTTAATTTGCTGGGGTCATGTGAATGTCTGCTCTGGTGACTCCATTTGAATCAAAAGATGACACATGCTGTGTTACTGATCTGCTGCAAAGCGATCTAAAACAACAGTACCACCACGTCCTGAGATAACCCACAGAGAGCTCACCCTGCACAGTGGCACAAATATGGATTTATTCTACCGCACGGCCCTTAAACAACACACACGCACGCAGTGCATCTGTTACTACTACCTCACATGTCCGTGAAGCCAACTGTAACCATTTCATGTATTGACTAGTCCAAAGCAGGTCATCAATAGGCCCAGACAGACAGATAGCAGGATGTCAGAGGAGGGGATCTCTGCTTTGTCGTTTCAATCGGTGGTCTCCCAGAGAGAGGATGGTAATGTGATCACAAAACCCCCCCACGCCAATCTCTCTCTCGCTGTGCCCTCAATACATAGATACACTGCTCGGACTTGAACTGAGGGTGTGGTGGCTGTGGTTCCTCCGCTAGGGAAACTATCTGGTTTTTGCCACTAAATATGCACAGGATTCAAGTTTAAAAGCTCTTTTCACAGACAGTAATTCTGTGAAGTGAAGGTTTGCATTGTCTTAACGTTCAAAGACTATAAAACATCCCTGATGCACTGAATTTGATGTATCAGACGGTCAACTCTCGCACCTCTAAAAGTAGACAATTCTCATTCTCAAACATGATTTGAGAACTATGTGTGAAATCATAAAAAAATACACACATTAAATAGAACAGTTAGGTCAGATCTGGGTTTACAACTATCAAAGCCATGTCCTTCATGTCGTTAGACTCAAGCCCACGTGTCGTGCATTGTTTTCTGATTGTCCTCCCTCAGGACAGCACAGGGCAGCGGACCGACCCTCCTCAGTGACTTCTGACCTTTGGCCTGTCTTCCCTGGAGGCTCATGTGGTGGCCTGATGACCCCATCTGTGATTAGGATGTCACAACCTCAGGAGAGACATCCATTAACTCATCACCAGCTGAGGCCGTAAGGATTTCATTTAAACCACGCTGATACGGTCAAAATCAAACAGTGGAAAAATTATTCCAAATTGTTAAAATTACGCTAAAATTAAAAAAAAAAAATACCAGAGTATCAATTCTTTAAATTTGTTACACCTTGCTATTTTGCAGTGGGTTTAATGCTTACAATTCTAAACAGTTGATTTTTAAGATTTTTGAATATTCTAGTGATATTACTTTAAAGTGACACGTGCGACTCAGTGTCTCAGAACAAAGATGCTAGGGTAGTTGCACATGGCTTCACAAGACATGGGCAGAATCAAATCGGATTAATTGTCTTCACTGGAGAGAAAAATGCTGTTTCTCAAAATGATTAAAAAGTTGACTTTCTGAAGATGCACGTTCTGCAACTAACCGCCGAAATATCTAAAAATCAAGTCTAATCTTACCCTCAGAGGTGTGGCTGTCAAACTAAAAGCAAGACAAATGGAGCTGATCAGTGATGCTCTGAGCTTGCTGTGCTTGTGCTGGTGTGTGTGTGTGTGTGTGTGTGTATGTGCTGACAGAGGGTATGTGTGTGACTCAGGTAGCTACAGAGCTGATGCTGCCACCTCCTGGCAGAAGCATCACTCTCATTATTTAATACGACTTGGTCCAGCCCTGTATAACTACCTACTGATTTTACTAATCTAAAAAGGATTAGTTATATTTTCCATTAGGGCAGCAGCTACAGCAAGAGCACACTGAAAAGAGAAGTTACTGAAAATGTGTGTTACTGCAGTGGGAAAGTGATGTTTTCAGCCTGTGCCAGAGGTGTCATGTAAGCCGACCACAGACCTTGAATCTGACCATCTTACTTTGGTGAGGCCATTTTATTCACATTTTACAGTAACAGTAGATGTTTGCGTGTTTGTTTCTAGCACCCCTGACTGCGACAGGATGCTGATATTTTTGACATGTGGCTTGCCAAAGTATGTCGGTTACTCATACATAAACAAGCTGGGGCAGCACAGAACCAGGACCAGTCGCACAAAAGCAAGTTGTTGCAGTACAGAGGATGTTGTTGTCCCACCCACGACATTTCTTCCTGCCCCATCAAGAGACGGCCTATTAACACAGAATTCAAGATATGTTGAGGCACTCCTACGTGAGTAAGAAAAAAAAAAACACCCCGCTGTTGCAAAAACCTTGAAATTCCAACTGTGGAGGCTGTGATTTTCAAAGGAACCGGTTGGAGTTTAGCTTTTCTTTATGTACCAGGTATGTTTAATGTCCCTGAGGCCAGCAATATCATTTTAACCCCTTTTTTGACTGAAAGAAAAGCATGGATGTCAATTCTTCCTATATGCTGTCAGAAGTGTTGTTGCTTTCATTTGCTAGTTTGAACATAGATGTCATTTATAGCAGGTGATGACCCAGCGGTGGCAAGAAACATTCAAAAACCTGCTGAAGTTCAAAATTCTTCCATTGAATCTCTGCACAAAAAGGACTTTTGAGGAGGCCCCACGTCTGTCTCCAGCTGAGTCTGCCATCGTAGAGAATTCAATCACCCCTCAGCCCACACCCGCCTCCACCAGAATGTACAGTATGTCAGTAGAGTCTGTCGCTGAGACAGAGAGGATATTGTGGACAGGCGATACAACAAGCCCATTCAAGCCAGCAGAACAAACAGCTTGGCTAACATCCTGCCTGCATATCCATCCTTTAACATTTACATTACATTGACGACTGATTGATCAAGCCTCTGTGTCAACATTGCGCTGGGATATGGCAGGGCAGGGACCAAAATGCACACATTTTAATTATCAGCTTAGTCTTTCAAAACATTCCATCTTGTGATTTCCATATAGGAAAACTTTAAATAAAAGACAGTTTGTCAGAACATGAGGATAGAAGTTGAAAGAGAAATGTGTCACTAAGTGTGTTAAACCACACACAGGTGATTACATCCTCAAAATAAAAGTTTTGTTGTCAATACATTGCACAGAAATGCAAAACTACAAAGGCACAGTAAATCACTGAAAATAATTAGAATTAACTTATATGTGAAAGTAGAGGATCAAATAGGATGAAAATTAGAGATGCAGAGTCTCATATTACAGTGATTTTGCTAGTATATGTTTAAATATTTTGACAAAGTCCATATATAACAACCACAAAGCCCCACATGCTCAAAAACAGAAAATGTTACATCAAACGTCTCTGTGGGATACCACTGAAGTTACAGCGTCCCACAGAACATGCCAGTACTCAGCCTGTATTCCGTAGCTGCAACACTCAAACGGGTCAACTCTCGTCTATAAACTGCGTCATGGTAAGCCACCATCATAAACATTTGCACTGAATGAAGATGCTCCGTTTCACTTTCAGTAAGGGACGCGGGGAGGGCAAACAGGCCTCAACAGAAATGTCAGATTGTCAGAGGCTTCATGAGATGGGAATTCAGCATGAGTGCTCTCTACTGTACCATAAACCTAAATGAGCTGGTGGGTCAATGGAATCAGATGGAGAGTGATCTTAAGTAGCTGTCTGTGCTTGTCCTTTAAAGGAACATTATGACAAGCAGCTGAAAGGCCTGTACTCCACCAGCTCAATTTCAGAAAACCTGCACTACCATGATGGCAAGACTATAGCAGGTGATGACCCAGCATACTGGCAAGACCTACTGGCAATGAAGCAAGACTGCTTCATTCATTGTTTCCTTGTCCCAAAACCTAGCTGGTTGTTATGGTGATGCTCGCCACATAAACTTCCTACTCAACTCCGCCGGGTTTTCCTCGAAGACTATATGACTTGATTAGATTTTGGAGCACCTTCTATTGTTGAAATTACTGTAATTTCAATGTTTTGATACATGAAATTCATGTAAGCAAGTGTGCCAACACGAGAGCACTTGCATTAAATAAGAGGACTGATTATGTTTACAACACAGTGGTGATTATGACTGCTGTAATTCCTCATGAATGTAAGCTAGAGGAGGAACATACATGTTTATTCTTGATATAACGTCATGTTGGGATCAAAGCTGCAGAAGCGGAGAAAAATGAACCCATGGTTATTACTCATGGCTGCACAATCTCCTTACCAGACATTTAAAGGCTCAAGTGAAAGCTTAACATCAAGCACGATATAACATTAATATTCCTAAAGCCTTAATGGTTTAAACCTAGAGGGGCCTAAAAGGTCAACTATGATCCCATGGTATCATAACTCCAGACAGGATCATTATCCATACAGCACAGAAGCTCACAGACAATCCCCTGCTCCATCGCGCAGCCCGGCCTTATCGCTGTCAGCATCAGTGTGAGGTTTCAAGCACACTTGCAGCACTTTAAGTCTTAAATCTCCTCTTTTTGTTCACAGCTCAGTCTCTTTTATACTCAACAGAGTAATCGTTCTCAGGAACAAGCGCAGGTCAAAGTGAGGGGCTTCAAACTGCCAGCACAAAAAGCTTCAAAGGCCGTTTTTCAAGCTTTCACCACACCGTGATCCTGCACAATTAAACACACATGAGTCTGATCATTCGGCAAATCATTTAAAGCACAGAGAGAGACACTGGCCAATGTGTGGCAAGGCAAGCAAAAAAACGCTGAAAACAAATACAGTGCAAATCCTGGATCCTGAGAGTTTCCGCACTGAAAACTAAGGAGTTGGGTTCATAAAAAGCCCCGTGACGACAGTCGTGGTGCTGGTGGTGGAGCGGGTTATGGAAAGAGCGGAAAGGCGGGTGGGAGAGGAGGGGGAGGCGTCAGTCTTGACCAGAAAAGAGAAACTGACTTGACTGAAGTGCATAACGACATTAACAGTACATATGTTCGTGAAATCACCGGCAAAACATGGAGTTGACGAAAATAACAGCTCTAAGTTCAGACTGTCACTTTGCAAATGCTGTACTATAATTTCTGACGTTGTGTTTGGGAAGGTCTGCGCTCCTAGAAAAGACAGCGAAGAGCGAATCTGGCCCAGAAAGCACCGCACCAGCTGCCCTCTCTCCACCAGCCAAACCAAACAGCCACACACATACGCACAAAAACACTGCCACACACAGAAATGGAAAATCTGACCCTTTATGTAATCTTAGCTGCAGCTTTTTGCTGCAATGAATGAAGTAGGCATACAAAGTTGGGTTTTTTTTTGCCTGCAATTAGTTTTCTGTGGCAGCGGGAAAAGATGCCCATTCACATTTTCAGCTCTCTTCGTTGTTGCTGTGTTTGCATTGTATGCCACTTCACATGTGGCGGGGTTGTTTGAGGCTCAACATTTACATATCGTTCAGAACACCTTCACTGGCTAAAGACATCAAATGGGTAGAAGCCATTGTTCTCAGGGCGTCTTCTTCAATGACTCTGTTGTTTTGGCTAAAGGCTGTGCTGCAGAAGCAAACAGCTACTTTCGAAATGTTTTATTGATGAAAAAAATCAATCACACTGCTTGAAAAAGTGATGCAGCCCATCATCAATATCAGCCGCACTGCTGGCCTTTGACACACAGGGAAATTAGATCTTGTTACTTTAATCACTGGATATTAGGTTCTATAAATCTAATAAATGCTACTACTCACGCTTTAAATTGTGAAAATTTTAATGATTCATCTGTACTAATTATACTGTACCCACGCTGCCCATTGGGTTTCACAAATTTCAAAGACATCTTAAACACCCTTAAAAATAATTTCATAAGTGTTTTCCACTCCCTCTTGCTCCCTCTCATTACCAACTCATTTTGCACTCATCTATCATCCCCTTCGCTTGACAAGAGTACAGTCAGCACCTTTGTTACATGTCCTCATTTACTGAGCTGTTAACATTATTCCATAGTTAATCTTAATTACTCAAGCTATAAGTTTTGAGAGTTCAACACTTAGCTACTTAGCTTTTCATCACCCGCGGTTTTAAACTCATTTGTCTTTCATGGTTCTGCCTCTCTAACTTCTCCCCCATTACCCCTCACCATCTCTGCTGGCCTCAGCAGTGGAGGACACAGCAGCCAGAGAGCTTTATGTCTGTTCAAAGCAGCAGATGTTAGAGACTGAACACGCAGTGCTCAGCTGAACTCGGTTACTGCAGGTTCCTGCCAGACAGAGATCAGCTGACAGGGAAAGTTTGGAGGGTGGGCTGCTAAGTTTAGGCAGGCACAGAAATATACAAAGACCAACATGAAGCAGCATGTAAATGAATACTGCAACTCTGCTTCTCTGTAGGAGTCAAAGTAAAGGAGCTGAAGCAAGCACCCGCTTGGCCCACACCTAGCTGTCATCTGCATGGCCTTTCAGCCACAGGCAGACTGTCACATAGCCAAGATATTGGAACAGATAGCTGATCTCTTTCACCAATCTGTTCAGACAGGCAGCTCTGTTCCGCTTCTCACACTCTCACTGCAATATCATAAATCCAGAACAGAGCTGAGCAGCATGGCTCTGCGCTTTCAAACTATTTTGGAGTTTGCACAGGACACAGTATGAGACTGCTAAGACAAAAAGCACTAAGTGTCTTAAAGCTGGGCTTGCCAGCTTTAGCTAGCCTGTGGGACCTGAAGAATTAATTCTGTTTTTGTTTGGTTTGGTTTCATGCAAGCCTCAGATGTTTCTGAAGCCCCCCTGGCCATGTATGAACCAGGTGAACTTGGAATGCATGGTCTCTCTGGTGAAGCAATTCTAACATCAGCAAAATTTAACCACTACTAACAATTAAGAAACAGGAGTCATGTCTATGCTTCATTGTTCTTGGTTACATGAAAAAGCACCCTAGAAAGGTTTCCTTACGCCAAAGCCACTATTTGTGTTGGGGGTGGGGGGCACAGGGGCTGACGAAGGATGCAGACTATCACAATTAAGCCATAGCCTAGAAACTGGATAGTCAGTACACATGCTAATTTTCATCAATGCAGGAAAAATATGACCGTTTGAATACAATAGTATTTTTGAAAAGTTATAAAAACCAGTACAAAAGCAAAAAATACATAGTTCAAAAATCTGAGCAACACCCTTCTCCAGATCCAGTCGCTCTGCTTGTGTCCCCAGGACAATAAAACAACCCTGTGCCCACATTCACATACAGTTTGAATATGTTTGCATGGAAAATACCATGGTGTGTCGTCTTGAATCACAACATCGCAAGCAAACATACAATGTTATCACTTAAGTTACACAGCCAAACCTCCAGTGACCTTACACTGACAGACACACACCAGATGCACACAAATCCCTGCCAGTGAATGGCTTCTTATCTGTGTAGACATAACCCAATGTAATTTCCAGTTAACAGTGGACCGACTGGGCGGAACACTATTTGACTGAGCTCACCAACTGCAGATTAGGCCACAGAGGCTGGCGAAAAAAACATTTCTCTCACTCACTCAACTCTAGGTACTTGAAACGTTCTCAGTCCTTGGACAAATATAGTCTCTGCCTTGAAAACCAGGCGAATGAAACAGGCTAATGAAGTCCAGACCACCCCAATGACAAAAACAAATCTAACCGTGGTGCATCAAGCCTGAGTGCGACCAACATCAAAACAAGTCAGAAAAAGAACACATCCAGAACGCAAAAGTAAGGACAATATATCATACACACACTAACTGTTTACACATGTCATCACACTAGACTTCCAAGTATGGCCACAGGGAACACCAGCTGGAAGGACTGATAGTTAATTTAGCTTTTCAAGAGCACTACAGAATAGTTTAAACTCAAGCAGTCTTTTTCTGGCTGTAGACACAAGGCAAAATTCAATAGCACAGCTCCATATCAATCACTCTAGAATACAGAAAAAATTGCTTGTACAGTACAAGATTACAAAATAAAAGCGCAGTGTAAGTTCCACATAAACCTGAGACATGGCCAGTTGTCAGGACCCCTTGGGGTAGTTTTGCTGTGTTCATCTTTGAGGTCATATTGAATTATTTTAAATTAAACTTAACAGAAAAAAAATTCCCTCTCATTCTCTCTCATATGACTCAGCCAATTGTCTGCGTTGATGCATGTCATGTGTTGCCAGTAGCAGTGCTAATGTGGTACAAAGTCCTGTTCTGGATTATAACTTTCTTGCCTCTCGACAAATTCAGCTGGCAACAACGCTTTGAGTTTACCAGTCACATCAATCTGTGATCTAGCTCATCACTTTCATTTTGATCGACTAGCTGATAAGGAAAATCAGCTATTATTTTGAGATGCAATAGTGTTACATGCTGATATCTGGTCTGCAATATGTGTACTGCCACTAAACCTAAGGCTTAACAGCTGGTAGATGTTATACATGTTTTGTGCTGGTGTGCTGCTGAGCTCTAGTTTGCGGCTCTTGCTGTTGTCAGATTACATATTTTTTATTTGTGAGGCACATAATTGTGTTTTTTAAAATAACAAAAATATAGCCTTTCGGGTCAGGTTTGAAATTCGGCAATACCAGGCGGGTTCAGTTAGGTCAGGTCTAAAGGCGTGGGTCAGGCTGGGTTGGGGTCTTGGTTTTGGTCATGTTGGACATCAGGTAGGGAAAATCAGAACACACAAGTAACTTCAAGTCACCGTCATCTTCTGTCAACAAATGTTTATAGCTTTATAAAAATATTGATATAGTATAACAGCTGTTATTAACTGATATTTTTAGTTTGACAAGTGACACTTATTGATATCTGTAAGCTCAAAGCCAGTGATGTAAAGTCCAACTTCTTCTTGTGACCCTCAACAGGATAAGAAAATGATTGTAAGAACATTCAGTGCAACCAATCTTTAATTCTTTGTTAACAAGCAAAAAAGCCTGGTTTCAACAAGCGTGTGATCTGGCAAAGCAGGCATAACAAAATACAGCATTATGAGAGTGCATACCTGAGGGCAGGTGCATATAGAGATATAACAATTTCTGACAAAAACAAAGAAACAAACTGAAAACAACACTTAAAAACATATTACCGCATGTATCAGAAGCTGCTATGCATAGTCATCACATTTTCTTTGTCGATGGCAGATACAGTAAGTGATCACTGACATCACAAAACCTAACCTCACTTTAACCGTCTCAGAGGATATATGTGTGGAAGAGGTTTCCATATGGAGAGATCAATCTGTCTCCTTCTGTTCCTCTGACATGCCTACTTAGCTGCTCTGTCTGCTCATAGTTGCTGAGTCAATGGACGTCCTCTCCTGAAGCACAGCCCCACTCATCCTCCTTAATACAGTCAATTTGGCCATTGAGGCTGATCTAACCCTTCCAGGAAGGAAATGTCCAGGTGCCTACCTGGACCTCCAACTCACAGTCACTTTTGCAAGTCATGACGTCTGCTCTGGTTGTCATGAACACAATGAGGGAATAAAATGTTTCAAAATGACAGCGGAACGGTGGAAGTCAGCATGGATTTTGAATTGGATTTTGTTATTGGCGGTAAATCACTTCAGTCACAAGTGAATGTACTACTTAGATGCTTTTTAGTCTTGCAAGACAGATCAACTTTTCTTTGGGTTTCCACGGATACATGTGTTTGAAATGCCTAAAATGGTCGCTTTCAGAGGCCACCTGTTGCACAGGAACATTGATTTCTGAATATTACATTTTTCCACTCAACTAGAGGCCTCCTGTCAACTAAGTTCTCTCTCCAAAGTCTATCAATGACACCTTGCATTAAAAATGCTTTTGGGTGACTGGACTGCAAACAGTTGTAGTTGACTTAGGAGTTTGCTCACACTTGTTAAGTATGTATCTAGGACAGATAGTATATCATAAATGAAAGCTGTGTCATTGAACTCATTGATCTTAGGGCATTTTCTTGCACCCATCCTAGAGCTACTAATTTAGATGAAAACGAGAAGATACTTTTACATTAATTTTTTTGCCAACCATGTAAGGCCCCAAAAAAAAAACAATTAAATTGGAGACATTTGGACCATTTGCATAGTTTTTTTGCAAATCTGCACATGAATTAGCCAGAGAGCGATGTGTGACGTGGCCCAGTTTTTCCCCGAGCGCCCTGTGGATGTGCGTTTGCGCACACTGGACTTCCATAAATGCATCTGTTATGGTTCAAACTGTGTAACTGTCTGATAAGAAAGGAATGAGCGGCTGTGATTTGATCTGGTTGAAGTGTGTGATGCATGTTGACTGTGTCAAAGGGTAGGCCAGCACTGCACTGCAGATAAGAGCTGCATGTACAGTAGTTCAACCTGAAGGACAAAACCTCAGCCAAGAAAGTCCTATTACTTGAAAACAAAAATGCACAGTCTATATAAATTCCATTTAATTAGAAGGTAATCTAGAATTCCTTTATGAAAAAAAGCATATATTCTGTCTCTGTAACCAAGCACACTGACAGGAAGCTTCTATTTACTCCTCAAATACTCTGGTTGGAACATTATTTGTAGGTACTCCTTTATTACAGCTGTTTTGTGATTTGCTAATTTTGTTCTTTTTGCAATAAATTTTCCACAAACCAAGTTAGTTATTATACTAGTTATGTGAAGTTTTGCTAATACAACATTTTGAGTAACTGTTAATTTGCTGCTACATATTTTAATTAATGTAATGTAATTAATGTATTTTTACTCTATTGTGGACTCTGTGTATGTTTGCTAGAGCTCCAACTAATGATTATTCTCTGTTTTTTTTATTTTCTCGATTAATTGATTAGACGTTTGTCTGTGAAAAATGGCTGTCACAAATTGCCAAAGCCCAAGATTACATCTTTAAATGTTTTGTTTTCTGTCCAACAGTCCATAACCTCCAGAGATTTTCAGTTTACAATCAGGGAAGATGAAATTAAGTACACAAATTTGAGAAGCTGGAACCAGATCATTTCTTCTTTTCATTTATAAATACCTAAAAACATTTAATCAAATATCAATATCTACAAAATTAATTACTGTGGTACCACCTATGGGGAATAAAGGTTGATCTTTCACTGACTGATGGTGCTTTGTTTCCTGGCATAAAGGACAATGTAACTTTTGTCAATCCAATATAAAATCATTTTTAAAGAACCTTTGCTGTACTTGCTGAATTTGTTATCCAATAAAGTTTTCACAGTTTCACAATTGCTTGTAAATGTCCAACAGCTGTCTTCAACTTTTACTGAAAGTGTGTTTAGCCTACTGCATTGCGGTGCACCTCCACACATAGTGACAGCAAAAAAGTATTGAAAAAATATTGAAGGCTAGGCCATCTAACCCTGCCATACGGAGCATAAATGAAAAAATAAATTGCCATCACTTATATAATAGTGTAGCTTTAGTGAAATCATGTATGTGTCTGCAGTGCCCCAGCCCCAAAATGAGATAAGAAGGTTTTTCATTAAATACAGCTCTTTCTTAAGGCGGCATTTCAACTTCTGACCGCATTCCTTCCTCTGACACACACAAACACACACATACACACAAACACACAGTAATTACATATACAGTATATTTAAAAGATACCAAGAGCCATATAAAGACAGGGTATCATTTTCAATAAGATGAGACCTTTTCAGCTTCAGGCTGGGGGTGAGAAGCTTTTCTCTGTCATGAATGGGCCACCATGTTTGGATTCATGGTTTAATACAATCGTGTCACTGAGGGAGGCGGGAAGCTCAGGCAATCCAGCTGTCACATTCTCAGCATTCCAGAAGTGAGCGCTCTGCATTCCTCCCAACCTGTCAGCCAAGGAGTCAACCGAACAAGCCAAAAAAGTGATCGAGAGAATGACCAGTGACCACGCAAATTGGTACTTCCGGTAAGTGAAAGACAAGAAAACCTTGCTCAAGTGTGTCGACAAGTGGCAAATGAGTGGATAAGTGAATGAACCAAACGAGGACACAACTGAAAATGTGAGTGAGAGAATAAGTAATTAAGCATGAAAAGGATTGAATAAACAATTGACTGAATGAACCAGTACTGGAACCAAGTCAGCAAATGGCTGATTCATAAACTGAGTAATTTAGCAATTGAGCACAATGGATGACTTGCCACACAAGGGAGTGAGTAAAAGAGTATGTGAGTCAAAATAAGGAACAGAAAATCAAACTGACTGCATTCCTACTACTGTCTTGTGATGCTTGCCCAAACTATGCATGTCATTATGTTTGCATGCACGTTATCATCAGCTTTGCACAACACGCACTACTCATAAGTCTTTGTAAAGCAAGCCACTTGCACTGAAGGGAACTTTAGTGACACATGCAAACTATTTCATGCACTCCCACTCTGGTTAACCACCTGTTGCTCAATCACACTGTCAGCCTCCAGGTGCATACTGCTGAATTCCACACAGCCTACGTATGCCTTTAGTGGAAGGTTGCCCACTGCACAAACTTGCAGATACTGTTAATATACTTATATATGAGCTTATATTGTTACTGCAACATCTAGGTATATGCAGAGGTCAATAAATACGTACAAAACACCCCTAAACCAATGAGACCAGCACATAATCCTATATATTCTTGTATTGTACATCTAATTCTGATACTAGAGTGTGCCAGTTAACAAGTGATAAGTGCACAAGCACACCTGGATTGAAAAATGACCAGCTGGAAAAAAGTTGCATCTGTCGTTTTCGACTTCATTCTCGTACAACATCTGAGAAAGGAGGGCAAAGTGGCTTGGCATCAGTCTCTGACACGGGAATGTTGTCAGTACAAGCCCTTGTAGCAAGTGTCATGTTTCCCCTTAACAAAACACTGCGTTCTGATCCCTTATCTGCAGGTCCGGCGTTAGCTTCACCTGCAATAGATTAGGGTATCTCTGATTTTGAATATTAAAATAACAGGTAAGCTGCTGCACTCAATGTGCGTGAGGCATGTGTTGAGATGGAAGGAGAATAAAGACAGTCTGCCAAAAAAAGAGGATCATATTTGAAGACAAAGCATTCCTCTGATGTACTCAAGCCTGAGAAAAAAGGGCGTGTAACAGAAAATCATAGCTGCTTGCTAGCAAAAGTATGCCGAAACAATACCGGTAACTGTTTACCAAACAACAACAGCTGATATTTTTAGCAACACATGATCTGAAAATCAATGAATTAATAAACTAAACTCTATGTCCGTGCAAATATTACATATTTTTTACTGTTATTGTATTGTTACTGTTACTTTTATATTGTTTTTCTACTGTCTTACATATTTTCAACTGTGCAATAGTACAAAACACTGCACCTTATTATCCATATCTTCCATGTGCAATTCAAATATTCGTGGCAATATTATATTTACCCTATATGTACATCTATAGTTGATCTTTATTTTGTATCCCTTTTTATTGTGTATTTGTTCTTTTTTTACACCTCCTTTTTGTTCTTGCTGTTGTAGCTGTCTGTAACATCTTTATTTCCCTGTTGTGGGATCAATAAAGTCATATCTTATCTTATTTTGTCTGAGTGTGTTTGGTTCAGAGATGATCTCAGCTGACACCAGGTGAAAGGCGGGGTCCACCCTGGACAGGTCGACAGTCAAAAACAGGGCTGACACATGGAGACGGACAACCATTCACACTCACATTCACACCTACAGGCAATTTAGAGTTGCCTATTGACTTTATCTGCATGTCTTTGAAGACTTAGAGGAAGCTGGAGCACCACACAGGTAATCTCTATGTATAACTGTAAAAGAGAAACATAATGACGATACAAAAGGACCAGATAGTAAGTCCAAATAAGTACATGGATAATTGTTAACTTTACTATTAACCTAATCATTATTATGGCAATGAACAATATATGACCCAAAGTAAGAAAAATCAAAACACTGAAACAAAATTTCAAAGATTTTACTTTCTTTTTGTCACCCAAAAGGCTGCTAAAACATTAGCATCCTGGTTTAGTTTACAATGAGAAGAGGTGTTGAAGCGGAGAGCTAAATAGGAAGCGGCGGTCGGACGGTATTCAGCAGCCAGCGGTTTCTGTTGTGATGTGGACAGTGACTCCAGTGTTTCCACAGTGGGATCTGCGGGATCTGTCAGCGCTCCAGACTCGATCACACTCAATAGAAGCAGCTGGCAGCCTGACAATTCGGTGGTGAGATAGTTGATGCAGACTTTCAAAATCTCAGCTACTTACAGCTGGACGGGACGTCATATTTTTTGTGATCCACGACTGAGTGATGGATTCATAAACTCAGGATAGACTTTCTGTGTTTGTTGAATCACATATTAAGTTTTGTAATGGAAACAAACTCCAGACTTGGCAGAAACAAACACAGATTACTGGTATCCATTAACCACTTCACTGTACATCCCCCTTTACTTCAGAGCTGGAAGAATTTTTTTCTGTTATCTGTTTGACTACAATTTAAGGGAAAACCGTGAGTCATACAGTCCCTGAAAAATTGCATCATCAGGACTGCGTGGGGAAGTGGTTTGATCAGATTTTCATGACAATGGACTGAACCATGCCTATCTAACTACTACTAGGAACATCTAATCAACCACAACTACTCTAACGTTGGTAGAAAATTGTGCGTTCATGTCACTGGCAGTAAGATGATTGGGAAAATAGGGTTTGTTGTTCTCACAGCTCACTCTTACATTATACGCAAATTTGTTCCATTTGTGCGCAGTGATGTAGGGTGAAGAAGTGGTCTGATGAAGAGTGGGGGTCATCTTCTGCACAGAGGCACAGTATTTGCCCCTTTCAGAAGTTGATGCTATGGATCAAGGTCGGAAACAGGTCATGGCTTCAAATGATGTGCGGCCACATACAAGAATAACAGCAACTGAGCTGGAATCCCTCGGTGGGACCACATTTCTATGGTCCCAGGCTGTAAATGCTCAAGAATATATACAAAGTCTTGAAGGATGTCTAGCAGGTGTGCCTCTTTGCATAACCTTCTACCTGTGCGCTCTGCCAAGAACTACAAAGCGACTTCCAAAAAATCCACCAAAAACACGTGAAAGGCAGAGCTCCGAAAAACTTTAAAAACAAGAAGACTCAAACCAAGTACAAGCCTTTTTCTTTCTCAAACTGATTGACAGACTGGAGTTGTAGCTTCATCCGGCTAAAGCTCTACTTAAGACCTTGGGCTGACAATGTCAGTGCAAAGAAACCTAAATTTTAACGTTACATTACCAGTTGCAGTCATATTCTGATATAATATATAACAAGACGACTGAAAGAGATTAACAGTAAAAAACAGTAAGAAACAGGTTGGCTAGTTTTTCTATTTGCAATATTTCAAATCCTAAAATTGACATTTCCTCTAACAGAAACACACAACAGTTGCTACAAAACACATATGTTGGTGCTTTTTCTGGGTACATCAGGGCCCTAAGGGACCGTGTGAGAATAAACAGAAAAAACAGGAGGTACACTTTATCTAGTTTCTGTTTGTAAAGCAAAATAAAAACCTGCACAGACTCCCAGTCGCCATTAACAATGTACTGACTGAAAAGGAGAAAATCTGCAAACAGCTTCTTATGGAGCTATATCAGCTCTAGATCACTTCGCATTGTATCTGTGCGCACCACTGCTTCACATAACTCCAACAGCTCACAGAGCGGTCACACATGCAGTGGAAATGACGCACAATATCGACGCAGACAAACACACAGAGGCTTTTTTAATCTTTTAGTTTTCAAGTCCTGACTCATCTGCATAACTCGCTGTCAATAGCTCAGACCTCTGGAGATGGTTTGTGCACTAACATTGCCCCGCTTGACATTCTTTCTCTTCATGGGCAAAACAAAGCGGCAGAAAGAGGTTTATAAAAAGAAAGCACATCAGGTCTTTTTCCAGGATGCGTTCCCTCGTGTATCAGCACTGCTTGGCTACCGCAAGGAATGCTGCTGCTATTGACTACAGCCCGGCCTCTGAGGGATTTACAGGGAAGGATGTTTGAAGCCTACTTACTGCCTGTCTCCCCATATCGGGAACATGTTTTATTGCTGTGGCAACAAACAGCAGTATTCAAATCGAGAAGGTCAAAAATGCAAGAACAAGAAGGCACATGAGTAACACTGAAACAGCTTCTTTGCATTTTTGTAACCTGCTGTGTGGTGGCTTGTGGAGATAGTTGGGCAGGAACAGGTTCGTTTCGCTATGTACATCTCGATGGTGGCTGAGTGAAACTGATAAGTGTTATTTGGGATAGGCTACACAGTGAGAAGAGCTCAGTGCTTTAACAGATCGGCAGTCGCTTTACTGAATAGATGGGACAAAGAGGCCTAAAATATTTAAGAGTATCTCCATCATTTGTTTCAGTTAAGCTATTGTGGGAGTGAGGCCTCCATTGGCCAGAAGGCAACACAAACACAGGTTTTATATTGAGTGAGAGTGTCACTTTCTCTTGACTATAAACTTTTAATGCTTTTAATGCTCTGTGATATATATATTTTTTCTCTGTCCTACAGGTCCAGTCTGTAGGATTTAGGGGGATCTATTGGCTGGACTGAAATATAATATTCAGAATTATGCTTTCAGTGGTGTATAATCACCTTAGAATGAGCTCTTTGTATCTACAGACGGAGCGCGTACTCTTCCACGGAGTCCACCATTAGCCCAAAATGGAAAAACCAAACACTTCACCTGTGCCGTTTCATATGACCACCGTAGGGGAGGGTGAGGCGAGGGGTATGGAGTTGGCTGCTATCTGCAACCTCACTATTAGACGCCACTAAACACAATAGCAGATGAATCCAGGAAGATAGGGAAACGTTTAGACATTATTTATGAAGCAAAAGAATTAATAAGAAGTTCAATGTGAGGACAGAAAATCTTGGGAGCAAAAGACCGTTAAGAAGTGCTTTTAAAAAGTGTATTTATAAAGAAAGTTTCACTTATCATTGCCAATTTAAAAGTGACAATTAATCCTGATATTGATTCCAGATGATATCACACAGCCACAGAATATTTCTATGTTTCTATGTCAAGTTAGTGTGGAGCGATACTAAACACCAGCTCTGCTTACTGCAAAGGCAGCATAGCTTTACATAATGCAGGACGCCAGTGTAACACAATCTACGGATAATAGAGAACATGTGGCTGATAAACGGAGGGAGCTGTAAATGTACTGTAAGTCAAAATTGCTTTGACGTGAATGGGAACTCTGAGCCAGATTCTGACGGTCCCTTAAACTACGCCTTTCTGAATTTTGGGGTGGTCATTTCTGCAGAGCATGATAGAATGTTTTTAAAAATACAGTCTATGAGGTTTTCCTGTATACCAGCACAGCTAATCTACAGGAGAGAATCCCACATCTGCTCACTCCAGCCACTTCTCTGTGGGGTCAACGGTCATGGGGATTTTTATGACATCGCATGCACTAGTGCTCTGCGGATTACGTGCACATCTAACCTCACTTTACTTTCACAATATACTCACACCTGTCACTTCCACCACATACAGAACCATAAACCATATAGAACCTTAAACTGGGATCAAAGAGCTGACAGCAACACCTCTGGATCTTAAAACAGTATCAGTAAAAGCTACAGCATCACTTTGAAAGCCTTGTAGACAAAGTACATCAAGTTGCCAACAATGAACAGTAAATACAACATCTACTTTAAATGTAGTGATGGTAATTTACTATTAAGTTGAGAGCTGAAATGGTTACTCCATGAGAAATTAAAACTATTTTGATAATCAGTAGCTAAAAGCAAAATTCAAGAAAATCTTTTGATTTTGGACTACTGATTGGCTAAAACAAGTAATTAGAACACATCACCCTGACTGTTATTTTATGATGGGCATTTTTCTTCATTTTCTGACAAGTCTGACCAAACATTGAATTGACCTAGGAATTCCTAGAAAACAGTCTGCAGATTAATCAATATTGAAAACGATTGTTAGTTGGCACCCTAATTATGTTGTCATCTATATCCATAACGAGAAGCAATGGGGAATTTCTTCAGGTGAAATCTGTTCAAATGTTGCTTCATTATGAAACTCTATCTGCAAGTTTTGCTTACTTCTTAAACATCCATGTCTACTATGTGCTGCTTCTTACACAGACTTTTGGTAGAGGGTCTTATGTTTACAGACGTTCTTTAGGGCTGGACAATGTAATATTTTAACAATGACACTGCATACACTTGGCTAAATAATGTATAATGTGCATTTTTTTCATGTATGGACCAAAAAAAGCTAAAAAATCTACTACTAATGTTCTTTTTTGTCTCATATCATCCAGCAATAATTTGTTCGACTACATACAAACATTTAAACTTTGAGATAAAAGCACAATCAGTACTGCACACTCATTCACAAACACACGGCTCAAAGTATCTGCTGCCGTCTTTTTCTGACACACATTCCAGACCAGTTTTGCAAGGTCATAAAACTGTTTTAAGAAGAGTGCTGTGGCAACAGGTTGTTATACAAGCTGCTTCCTGGCCTTCTTCTGCTCGGATAGAAAGAGGGCCAAAATACTTAAGAGGCAAGACTGGAGGATTTGTGGTATCACGCCCTGTTAGTGCTGAATCAATCAGACTGAGAATTAATGACCAACAATTGTAATAATAAGTAATCATGTATGATTTATTGCTGGTTGTCTGTAACTTTGTTCATATTCAGAAATTAAGCTGTTGTTTTGTTCATGGAAAGCCACTTTGAACTACACCAACCAGAGGCCTAAAGTGTATGGGAAGTGCAAATATTCCAAATGTATGGGCCACAGTGAATAAAGAGGATGTATTTGAATGTAAAATGAAGTAATACTCAATACTCACTCCTCAACATCCCATAATCCTACTTTCCACAGAAAACCCACTTTATACAGAATGTAAGACTCCAGACACCCCAGGGAAACTCAAACAATTTGTAAAGCATCTCATTAGCCGTCCTTATTTGACACAACAGGCAACCTTGCGTGGAAAGCAAATGATCAACTGGTGCTCGAAATGTCAAGGTAACCCTGTCATTGGTTGACTAAACTATGCAAGGTGAGCCCACCTGTAGCCTCGGTCCACATTCCCTACAAACGAAACAGGTCAGAGCTGACGATATCTGCCTGTTCACGCCTGTTGTCATGTGTGGAATGTAGCTACACATCACACACAAAACGCACACGCACACATACACACACGCCACACTGTTTGCACACGCTTGCAAACATGCGCGCACACTGGAAACCCTGGGCTGCTGTGCTGTGAGGCTGGCGGTACCCACAGGAAAAGCTGACGTGTTTACATTCAAACAATACCCAGCAGGACAAAGCCAGGCTGTTGTTGTGGGCCCGCTGTGCGAATGAGGGACTTCAGAACAGGTTTTAAAAAGACGCTTGGCATCACAAGTGGTTCTGTTTCACTGACGAGCTCATAATTAAATAACAATATGGATCACAGCATCATTAAAGTAGTGAACACAAGACAGATAGACAAACTAGATCGCATTCTTTCAATTACCTAACTTAACGTTTAGTCAGAGGACTGTTTCATTTCACTGTTATTAAAAGTGGAAACTGAGACTAATGTTTGTTTTCACTAATGATCAATCTGTTTTTAGATCAATCAAATTATTGTTTTCACTAGTGATCAATCTGTTTTTAGACCAATCAAATTATTGTTTGATCTACAACATATAAACGCCATAAAATAAGGACAAATGCACATCTTAAATTCCCACAGCCCAAGGTTTAGTCCTCCAGTTGCTTATTTTGTCTCAACAACAGTTAAAAGCCCAAAAGTGTCCACATCCCACATACTACATTCTGCCTCATTCATTCTCAACAAGAAGACTGCCCTCAGTAGAAAACAGATCTCTGCCAGGCTCATGTTCTCAGGGACCATGTTTCCAGCAACAGACATACCTCCAAAACAGGACTGGACCTCACTCAATTGTCCCTCCCGGCTCCCTTTCGGTCAAGATGGCAGCGAAGACAACAGTAACAGGGATTTATTAGTCTCATATTGTGCCTAACTTCAGTGGATCATAAACATACCGGGTATGCTTCGGTTCAAGAAGAGGCCAAACTATCTATCTATCTGTGGATGTCAGTTTGTGGGCCACAACAAAGACAAAAATGTGCTATGCTCCTTTTGCTATGTAATGGCAAATGCTGCTAGTATGCAGTGTAAAACAGAGCAGTCAATAAAATAGGTTTTTCAGCAACTGTGAATCACTGCAACTACAAGAGGTCCTTCAGCATTTGGCCAAAAAAGTGCACAGAAAAAAATGGCAGAGATGGCTTGGCAGAGATCATTAATGAATCATTATGTATTCTTGTCCATCTATAAATCAATTAATGGACTCACCATTACAACAAGTTAAAGCTGTATTATGCAAAACGAACTTAAATCCTGTTACTCTACAAAAGATTTAAGACTTTTAGTGCAGAAACTCTTCCACTCGCCCATCCGAAACATTCAGATCGTTGCCAAGCTGTGATGAGGTCAGGGGTTACCAGCTTAATGAACATAAATGACTTCTGTTGCTGAATCAGTGGCCTGGATGCAATATCATCTCTTACGTATCCCATATGCTGCTGGCCCATCCTGCCAAACAGTGCATTAAATTCAACTTTAAAGACCATGGCACTATTGCAAATGCATATGCAATGTATTATTGAGCAGGAGAGGTGGGTCATCCTTTGAAAGCCTTCAATGTTTCACATCGCACACAGAAACGTCCTGTTCTTTAACACGCCATGTGATAAGTTATTACTATAATAGGTTCCACCGTGTCTTTAAAATAGCGTAACGTCACCTTGTTGCTGCTTCTCAGGCGTCACCTGGCAGATGAAATATATGTGTATAAATAGCCGAGAATTGGTGTCACAGATCTTTGAAAGCAACCTCCACAAAACCATCGAGCAGAGGAGACCCAGAACTTGAATCACTACAGTTTGTTAGCGTCTGTCTGCCCTCCAGTCCACACAGGCCCTTCAGCTAGTTAGGAGGGGCCTTTATTGGCTCCACAAGGAGAGCTTTCAGTGCTCCGGGTCAGGGGAAGGCTGTGTTTATTCACCCATTTCAACACACACACACACACACACACACACACACACACACACACACACACACACACACACACACACACACACACACACAGAGTCTTCCACTGGCTTCCCCCTCTGTGTCTGTTTCACACACTGACTCCTCTGTATCCTTTTAATTTTGGGCTCTCTCTCAGCTCTGCAGTTTGTTGGCACATTCAGGTCTGTTGATGTTGTTACTGGCATGTATGTGTGTGTGTGCGTGCTGTAGTTGTGTGTGAAGTTGTGCTGCATTTACGTCATGCTGGATTTACTGAAATTTAACTGGGAAAAGCTGCCCTTCCCTCTTCGGGTCACAAATGTCAACCATAGGTGACGACACAGGCAGCACACTGGGCCACTAGTGCATCGACATGTGTTGACTGCTATATGTTAAAGTAACTCAGGGTCGCCACCTTGGACATGAACTTTTTGTAAGTTCAGTAAGTGGATTCAGTTACATTTGACTCTGATGACAGTTGGTGTTTCGTTTTGGCACTGTCAATCAAATCTGATCAAACCACACAGTCCTGATGAGACAGTAAGCTGAGTTTTCGTTGGAGAGGAAGACTCAAGATTTGAAGCCAAGTTTTCAGGGGCGTTAAGGCAGGTGCACATCCAATCCAAGGGGCCACAACCAGAACTCAAAAAGGCCACGTTCAGACTGACCTGACCAGCGCATAACAAACACAGATCCCTCTGGGTCTGGATCTGGAAAAACAGCTGAAGCTGCCTTAAATTTCAGCGTCATCTGGCAACACACTGCAATCAATTAGGTAGCAGTACATATTCCCAGTAGATAACGTTTTCACGAGAACAATGCTATTCTTCATCTCACAACTGTCATAACAAAAGATAAAATGATCGTCGCCATGATCTTTCCTTGGGGAGTACTACTGCACATTGTGAAAAAAGTTGTATAAAATCTTTTGCTGCTCCATAGGGAGCGTGTGTGAAGTCTGATAAATTGCCTCAAGCAATGTCACTTGAGTAAGCGGGGGTTGGGTCTGAAGACTGCGAGTTTGAAATGAAAAAATCTGGAGGTGTGGGGTTATCAAGCGTCTGTAGTCTGCTCCTCATCTCTGCTTGGGGTGAAAGGCTCCAGGCTACATTAGTGAGGGCACTATGGGTGCTGCAGGCGTCACATTTTCACAAGGAAATAGTGAAAAACGAGAAACGATATCCAGGGTTTCCACTATCCGTTCACTTTTTTTACCGGCTTGTCCAGCATGTTTAATTCACTCCGTTCAGAATTCCTAAATTAGATGTAAAATTATTTTGTCTCCATGCAGCATTTTTCCCGCCGCTTCTCCGATGAAATGTTATGCGGCTGTTTCTGGTTAAACAAAAAGCATTTTACTCTTTAACAAAAAGGTCTATCTCCGCAAGATCCTTTCCATAATGTTGTCAGACACTTAGAATAACAATCTGAGCCTGTCAGTGGACTTACACTGATGCACAAACGTCCAGAGGAATTACATTGCAGCCCATTTTGCAGCTGCTGGCTGCAGTGCCTTCGCTCAATACTGAACCAATTTCAAAAATTGTCGTACCCATTAGTCACTTAGACACAAAAACATGAGAAAAATAGGGTTTGGCTAGAATTTCTCCCATTTATCCAGGACATTGAAATCTTTCAAGACATGTGGACCAGCACCATTTTTTTCCTAATGGAAACTCTGATGATATCGGTGGCTCTAATTCATCGATTTTGATCTTTCCTTTTCTAACTGTTCGTAAGGAGTCTGACAGTGTTACCAAAGTCCAGTGCTAAATCGGTGGAGTAAAGTAAAGCCACTATGCTGTGTTCTGGCATCCGTTAAGCTGTAAAATTCATGGTTGTAATACTAAAACTGTACTTCCTGGTTCATATTTCATTTTCTCACAGGTACCTGAAGTGATCCACCAACACAAATCTGTTTTTTTAAAGGCAGCGCTATTTTCTGACACCAACCGTGTCACTCTGACATGGTTCCTGAACAGGCATTTATACCCACAAACAAACCTTATGCTGCACTGTGCTGAGCTGTGATGCTGACTCATCTTCATAGGCACCTACCATTCTGCCATCAAGGTGTACATTGCTGTTGGCAAACGTCACATGGCTTGAGACTGCAGCTTCTCTCAAATTCACTCGTTCACCTCGTGAATAAGCACAACCTCGTACTCCCACTTCTCTATCGCTTCTGCCAACTTTCAGGTTCCATTTCAAGTTTTCTCTGCATCAACTATCTGTGCTGCTCTCATCTCATTCTCTCAGCCCAGCTTTTGATTATGTGTAGCTATTTCGCCCTCGCTCTCTGCTGACTCTCCAGCTTTCTCAATTTTAACATCCATAGCTTTCGACCTCTCTCAGCCGTCTCTTTTGATTACCTGCTAGTGTCGTTCTCTCTCACTCTCCCTCGTCACTCTTCCCCTCCGCCATATCTTGGGCGATAGGCTCCTATACCTTACTAGAGCCATCTCAGCTAAAAAGGCATCACTCCCAAGCCTTTTGCGTGGCAACTACTTTCTCTTTCTTAGTCTATAACCTTGTTTCTGTCTCCTATCACATCTGCTAGAACTAATTTTTTCATAAACCCATATGCAAGAGACTCTGTTTCACTCCCATCTCATCTTTTCTTATTTTGCACAAAAAGGCACCTGCTTTCTTAATATCCCATTCCCAACACATTCCTTTCATTTTCTTCAACTCCTCTGATTAGATGTTTGTCGAGCAAGTCAATTATCAGCCGTGTAATGTGGCTGAAAGTATGCCACTCTGACAGGAAGTGTCACCACGTCAGTTTCATATCAACAGCTGCCTAACCCACAGGGCCTCCCACACTGTGAGAAACTACCAAACAAATGCTGAGAAATTCTTCTGACTGAAGCAACTCTCACAATCACCCAGCATGAGACACGCATCGCTTTATAAAATTAAACTTCTCACACTACAAGAGCCAGCAAGGCTTTTTAAAGCACTATTTTCACCACTTTAGGTTTGCAGGGTTAATTTCTCCTCTAAAACACCACTTCTAGTTCATCCACCTGAACAAATTTGTCCGCAGGGTGAAATCCTGGCAAAGCAACAAAGTCCTAGTATGACACAATTCTTGAACACGTTGCAACAAATATTAAATAAACTTTTTATCCTGGTACAGTCATCCTTGATTTAACTGGTGCAAAGGTACACATGGACAGATAACTTATTGGACGCTTCACAGTGTCATAGTCTACTAGAACCTGATATATACCAACATTCATGATCGTGATGTTCATTGAAAATAACATCAAAAGGGTCAGTAATTGAGATTTTGACTCCCCCAGTCACAAACAATGACTTAGCCAAATACTTTCAAAATATATATTTGGCAATTTCTGACCAACAGTGTTGAAGCCACTGAAATTGACTTCTTACAACCTTTTTTTTTCCCAAATATAACCTCAGCTAAGAAGCCATGGGCAGGGAGACACAATTACCTAATCTTGCTGACTGATCAATATATTCATGCGTCTCCCTTAAAGAAGTCACAGTGATGTTGAACCTACACCACACTTTGAAGATGAGCCCTCAGGCCTCAGTCAAGACGACGCTGGTGTCAAACTGGTTTTCACTTTAGCTTTGTGTGAACATGCATGTTTGCTCACAAATGTCAGAAAGCACTTGTTTGAATGCAGCGTGTGCACATCTAACAAACCAGCTGGTTACAACAGTTAGCCCAGGAGGGGCAGGGGGTCTTTACTGTGATTATGGCAACCTAGTTCTTCTTATTTATGCTATTTTACAACAGTTACTAACACCTGTACAGTGCAAGAAACACTCTCTATAAAATAATGGGCTCAAACAAGCCATATGGATCCATGATAGGAAGCATGAGGGTGGGGCAACATGGACAAATACACATGATGACACCTTATTTCAGTATCCATGTATATAACACAAGGGGTTCCCGTACTTTTTCTGACAGGCATTCGTGTGCAGATAAAGCTATTTTTTCAAGGTTTGGAAACATTGGTTTAAGTTAAAAGTCACTTGGTCGACTGTCGAGCTGGCATCCATCACATGGGCCTGCATTATAACAGAAAGTCCATTAGGGACTTTCATCTCTGAATGTAATTCTCAAGAATTAAAGAAAAAATTCAGGGAGACACTTCTACTTCAGATCATCAATTTAAAACAAACATCATATTGCCATGCAATATATGAAGCTATTATGACTTTGGGCAAAGTTTCATCCTGTTTGAAAAGCCATTTTGATTGTCTCGATTGGGGTTATCAACTAAGAAAATGCCTTTTTTTACTCCCATCACACACAATTTCAGCATAGGATACTCTGGGAAGCCTCCAACCAGCAGGTTTGTCTCATCCTAACTGTAAAGGGTCTTTGTCCTCCAATCCCATCCCAATCAATATAAACTCAATTTAACTACACAGACTTTTGTTTTAAGAACACTATAGTTTGAACTAAACTAAACACTGTAAGGATGGCACCCTCGTTCATCACATAGTTGGCACAGTCACAGCTAGCCATCTTTTATGGAGATTGGCTGGAATGTATCTGTGACTAAGATACCACGGCTGAAAATACCTGTAATCACTAGTGTCAGGCAGTGCTCTATGTCTTCATTTCCACCTACTTCTGGAGTGGGCAGACACTTCTGTTGTGTGTATCAGCGAGGTAAATTGCAGTGGGAGGGTATATGAGGTATCCTGTGCCAACAACACAGTGATGCCCTGGGCAACATTGGAGACAGCTAAAGTAATGCAGACAAGAAAAAGGAAGCAGGAGACAAGCAGACTGAGCTGCAGTGCTGCGGACATGTTTTGATGTCTACCTGAATTATAAATCAATACCTGATAAACACACACAGACGTTCCTGTTACTACTTGAACATATACGCAGTCTCACACACGTGTGTGAAGCTGCGTATACATGCGCTAAGCCACTGTATGTGTGCACACTATGCACATAAACACTCATATCCACATACAAGTATATACACACAGTGAGGCCTGTGAAAACACAAACACATGCACCGGTCCACTTTGTTGTTTCCCACAGTCTTCTGTGACCTGCAACGACTTCCTTAAGCAGTCGACACCAGGGTGAAACACCTCAAAGACTTCAAATTTCACATTCTAACCTCAGAGGAGGTGTTCAAGTGTTTGGCTTGTCATTATTTGAAAAGGGGAACACAGATGTGGTGTAAAGTTCAGGTTTAGCCATATCATTTTGAAGTGTATGTTGCACAATTTTAAGCACGCATTTTGTACAATAAACTGCAAATCCTGCACAGACAAATAATCTAAAATAAGAAAATATGGATATGCCAAACTGATGTGGACACATCTTCACAGAATGTTGTCATCATGTGGTGTGACTGACTATTTGAGTGTACCATAATGTTCACATGACTGTAAAACTCCAGCGAACGACTCAGACACAGTGAAATGGTGATAAGATAAAGAAAGTTTGACAAAACCAAATATTGTGCTGTATTAACAATAATGAATCGCCTTGCTGGGCAACTACCAGGTGTGTGGCAGAATGAATGGGGGCCAAAGCCCTCCACAGAGAGGAAAACAACAAACCCTGACATCTCTGTGCTGACTGTGTGCAGACGGCACCAGGAAGTGGTTAAAGAAGATGGGCACCCTGGCACAAACATTAAAAAAAAAAAAAATACACCAGTGCTATCCTTTAACTTTAATTTGTGGAGCTGCGTCAGCACTGAGCAAACCACGCTCTTTGGCTGAAACACACAGCCTCTTTTGAAACGTGTTTCTTTGCATACACTCCAAGAATACAGCACCGACCACACACTGGTCTGCATCTCCTCCCCTGTTCTGCTCATAGCGGCTCCACTGCTTGCTTAGAAAGCAAGAAGCCACCACTTAAATCTGTGTTTCTCTTCCTCTCGCTCACTTGCACCTTCCCTAGGGAGCCTGTGGCTTTGCGATGGTTGGAATTCCCATAAATGTCCGATCTGTACTGGGCGCAGCCGAAACCACTATAAATCACCCAGCATGATTTGTTGTCTGTCTGCATGGCACGGAGAAAGGTAGGCAGGGAGGGAAGAGCTGGACGGAAAAACCGAGAAACTGGGAAAGGTTGACGAGGCATAAAATCCGCGGTAGGAGCGATTACCCACTGAGCCAAGCATCTGCACAGGAGACGTACGCACCTACAGCACGTCTAAAACCTTCACATGCAAGAAATTTAGCTGACGGTGAGTCTCAACCGGGAAGACTCTCAATGAAGGACGACCGCAGAAACAATGAACGTGATTTGACCAAATATTGTAATTACGCTTGACTTCCTGGAAGAGTTATAGCTATTTATTAATAACAGGGCTGCAACTAATGAATATTTTCATTTCCGATTATTCTGCAAACATTCTGCACACACAACGTAACTTATTCAAATTGCTTGCTTTACTGTTCAACAGTCCAGAGCTTAAAAATATTTGGGTTAACTAAGGCTTAGAATGTAATCAAACACAATCAAATTTAAACAAAATTTTGCAACCACGATAAATGGGAAAAAATGGGGATGAATCTCCCCAAAAGTGCTTTGTTTAAGTGCAATTTTAAAAAAAGCCTTTTAGTCTTGATCTGTGTACCAGCAGTGTCTGCTTTCTGTTCATCATTCATCAGATCCAGGTGGCACCTCCCCATTGTCTTTCCTCAAAATAAATACAATTTGGTTTTAATTGCCACAATGTGTGCAGGCTGCTGCTGAATAATCTTGACCGGGTGCCATTAAAGACGAGCACCTCACGTGACGGTGAGCGTACCAGCGCTTACTCGTTGCACCTCCTTCAACAGTAGTTTGTCAGCCTTAAAAATAACATCAGTTTCATCTGGAGGTCAGAACCAGCTGAAATCCTTCCAGCCACTTTCCACTTTATACTACAAAAACACAAATGCCATTATCTGCCTCAGCGGTTTCATAGCAACATCCTTGAAATCTGGGAAAGGTCCCCAGACGTCAGCTTGAGAAGCAAACTCGCGTGCTCCCTCCCTTATCATGTTCATCTCTAATAGGCAAAGCAGAGTAGACAATGCTCAAATCTGTATCTGTATGTGGACACCACCCTGCTGTACTGTACTGCTGAAACATAGTACTTGGTCCGGTGAAACACAATGCAAGCGATGTAAACAACACGTGAGAGGAACAAGACGTCTGCAAGTCCACACATGCTCAATCACAAGCTAACAACTCACATTTGGGTTTTGGATGATTATTAATGAAGAACAAAAATAAATAAAAACTTCATTTTGTAACAGTCTCATCTCTGTCGAGTTCCCGAGGTTCTTAAGAGGATTACAACATTTGTCGAGGATTTGGCGGGAATTTGTGAACGTGCATCTTGTCTGTATGATCTTCTCACACTACTGAGGAAAAGTGGTGAGTCGGTTTTGATCTAATGAGCAATTGTTTGGTGTTCTGGCTGCTCCAGGGTGTGATTTATCAATGGGGAAAGGTTTAATGATGTTTTTCTGGACATATGATGGACGGCTATCTAAAGCTTGGCGAGAGCTACATCACCACCAGTCTTATTATATATAGTCTGTGAAAGAAATCATGACTGACAGGCTGAGAGAGCTGCAGACCACAACATGGCTTTACTGTACGGCTGCACTTTTTAAACTTTGACTGAAGACAGAGAGACATTAATTTGGTGGCTTCATGTTTGGGTTATGGCTTGTGTGCATGCATATGTGTGCACTTCAGGTGCAGCACAATCACATGCGTACTGTGCTCCTACAATTACAGGCAGAGATCCGAGCTGCGCAGCGCTTGTGCCATACTCCTGTCAAGAAAAGAAGCATTTTACCTGTACCCAACACACACCTAAACATTATGAAAAACTGCATGGAAACATTCCACTTTGTTTGTCTTCACCTGAGCTATATTAACAAAGGTTTCAAAGTCGGAAGAAGCGACAGGGAGTGTTCAGCATCCTTGAAAAAGGGTGACAGAGAGAGCTCCTCCACTGCATTTGAGAGGATAAGACTAAATTTAGCTACTTTATCAAAGCGCTAGCTATCATGTGGTTTAATACCAAATCACAGATCCACTTCACTGCTCTGACTGTGTCATATATTTGTGGACTAAACACGGCTGTTATGGTTTGTTCAAATGTGCACAAAAGCCCTCTATGAAGGTGTGAAAGAGGCTTTCTGCCAACCATGCACACACAAACAAACAGAGGATCAGAGCCACAGAAAGGGACCTTTTCAAAAGTGGCACGCAAAGCTGACGGCCAGCTCGGTTTTTTAAACATTTTTTGTACTCCGATAGCTATTACCAGCCGCTGAACATGGAAGGGAGTACAGCAGCGTGAGCTATTTTTGGGCAGAGAGCGTAACTAAAGCAATGACAAGCCAGCTGTGTTTCCACAGCTTCGTGTAGGGAGGAGGCAGAGGAGGCAGAGGAGGGAGGAGGAGGGATGGGAAAGCAGCAGTGATTAAATTTAACTGGCCTCATTCAAGCTAAAGTTTACACAAACTATCTCCTGGGCTTAGGCATAAGCCCTCTGATGGGAAGCTGTGATGCTGCGTTCGTGCCACTACAGTTTTCAATACTGTCATGTATTCACAGGCCCACAATGCAGTGCAGTAAAAGAGGGTTTTCCCAAACTTTACCAAGGACCAAAACTCACCAGTTCTTGGCTTGAACCCCAACATACATGCAAGTGTCTCTCTGGCTTAGGATGATAAAGCTACCCTGAAAGCCTCAAACATTTCAATGGGGACCCCCGACTCAATCCCAAGGACCCAACACGGCCCCTGCACCCCACTTTGGGTACCACTGAAGCCTCTGATACATTTTGTCCTGTTAGCTTTGACTGTGGGCTTTTCCACAACGTATTTTTGTATTGCAAAAACAGCCAACTGCTCTGGAAAGGCATAAAATTTGAGTTGCTAACTGCTGAATTTGCCCTGAGAAGTTCTTCTAGCTAGCTAATTAGCTATATCAGAGCTACAGACTGTCAGTTAAGTCATGTACAGTGTGTGCTAATTAGCATAAGACTGTATGGAAAAGTCCCAATTACATGATTTGTCCTCAAGCAACTTAGCTACTGCTAATTTATCCACTGACAGATAAGTGCAGTTTCCTAAAGCGAATGAAAGCAACGGTTTGATTTTGGCTAACATTAGCAGGGCGAAGCTAATTAAAGAAACAATAGTTTTGTTTACCTCCGCTGTCCGCAGGGAGGGCGGTTTCTTCAAAGCCAGTTTGAAAGAAGTTTCCATGGCTCCGGTCATTTTCATAACTTCGGCTCAAATCCACACCAGGACTTTTAGCTCCTCTTCAGTTAAATTCACTTTCACGTCTCCGAGCTGCTCGTCAGATGAACAAACTCACATCCCCGTGGATCTTATCCTCGCCGAGCCGAGCATGGATGGGGTTTAGTCCAAAAACGGACCAACCGGGAGTTCCTTCTCCTCCGGGAAGAGGACAAAACTTCACTCTCAACTACTGCGCGTCCGAAAAAGAGTAGATACTAGAAAAGTGAACCGGAAAGGTAAACGTGTGGGACACGCCGTCTTGAATTGTGTACATCTTTGGTAAAGGAAATATCCAGCTCGGAGACTTCAGGAGTTCAGATTTAGATCCCTCCTCTTCCAGATCTGAGAACCGAGAGTTGACGACATCTGTCTGGCCGGAGAGGATGAGGCGTTCAAATACTGTCGTAAAGATCACTTTTATGGCAGTGGAACGAGCGGTGTCTAAATACTGTGCGAAATTGGATTTATGTTTCCATCCCGGTGTTTTGCGCACATTATGAGATCTTTGCTAGAGAAAAGCAACATTAGTTTAAGATCTTACAAACCTGTAACAGAAAATTTAACCTACTTGGGGTACTTAAGTTAATGTAATAAACTGCTAAAAGGAAAAACATGAGTCACCTGTGTAGGGATAAGATAAGATAAGATAAAAACTTTATTTATCTCCAGCCGGGGAAATTTGGGCATAACAGCAGCATGTGATAACAGTGGGAAGAAAAATAGCAGCGGAGGTAGAGAACATTAAAAAATAAAAATAAAAAGTAGACTATATATATGTACATATTATACAAGCAAAATGGAATTTGACTATATAAAAGAAAATATGTAGAAAAAATATATAAAAATATGTAAAAAGTATGCACTGCCCCAATAGCTGTGGAAAAAAAACTATGTAAGATGCCTTTAGATTAAAAATAATAATGAATAGTGTTACTACTATTGCACAGAAAATAAAATATACAAAACAGTAAATGATATGTAATAGTTCACAGAATGTAAAAGGAAATATGTAATATTGCACAAACTGTATCGATATGAGCTTAATTTGTCTAACAACATCAACACAGTCTTATGTTAGGTGGTGCTGGAGTTGAATAATCTGATTTTTTTCTGAGTTTATGGAATGAAGGACCTGCGGTAGTGTTCCTGCTTACACACTGGATGCAACAGTCTGTTACTAAAGGAGCTGCTGAGGGCCCCCACTGTGTCATGCCAGGGGTGGGAGGGGTTGTCCATGATCGATGTCAGCTTGGCTAACATCCTTCTCTCACCTACATCCTCAGTGGTGTTCCAGAGGGCAGTCCAGGACAGAGCCAGCTGTCCTGACCAGTTTATTGAGTCTCTTTCTGTCCCACTCAGAGCTTCCGCAGTCCCAGCAGACCACTGCGTAAAAGACTGCAGATGCAACCACAGAGTCATAGAAAGTCCTCAGTAATGTCCTACATACTCCAAAGGACCTCAGTCTTCTCAGGAGACGGAGACGACTTTGGCCCTTTCTACACAGGGCATCAGTGTTCGTGGATCAGTCCAGTTTATTGTTTAGGTGTACACCCAGGTATTAGTACTCCTCCATGATCTCAATGTCAAATCCCTGGTTGCACACCAGTGTAGTTTGTGGTGCTTTCCTGCGGAAGTCTGTCACCATCTCCTTGGTCTTGCCAGCATTGATGTCTAGTTGGTTTAGTCCACACCAGTCGACAAAGTTAGTGAATGGTCCACACTGTTTAAAGATATTTAAAATTAGATAAAAAATGTAGGTTTCACTATATAGTTGTACGGCCACAGACAATTTGGACTTCAGTGTTTCAGCTATTTAAGCACTTATGGCTAATTTATGCCTAAGAGTTATGAAACGGTCAATGAGGATTTTTGAAAAAGGCAACGTATACTTTTAAAGGATTTTTATATAACCTAAATGCAGTTTTGACTAGCACAATCAAAGTTATTGATCTCTCTGAAATACAATATATTTGAGTGAAAATGCCATTTTGGATATCTTTAATTGAATCAGCTTTAATTAGTGAGAACACAGCTTGGACAGGGAGAGATGCCACTGGTCTGGTTCAAGCAAATGTTAAAACTGATTGCCATAAGTGACCTTACCCTGAAATGCACAGAGTAATATCTATCTAAAGCTAAAAGTAGCTAATATTAGCCACCATAAGCTACCAGGCATACCAGACCACAAAAAGTGAATTTTATTGCTTTTGAATTAAAATTTGAATTTGTAAGACAATGAATGTGCTATTTATTTTTAATAAATTGGATAGTCTTTCTATAATGGCATAAAAAAAAGCCACCTTTAGTTTTGGAGTTTGAGTGTACGAGCTTCGGCAGGGGTACTTGAACGCAGCACAGATCCTCCCTCTGACTTCTGAAGTCAGCTCGGAGCCACAGACGGCTCAAAGTGCGGAATAATCACATCACTGTGGTGCTTTTAAAGGCAACTTTACGTTAAACCACAAGGCGTGAATGTCTCGAGTGAGCTGTTGCTTCACAGTAAAGTAAAAGGCCAAACTTGTGCTGTAAAATCACACAGTTTCAAATTATGTTTTCGTGTCACGTGTTTTTATTATGGCCTCCTGAAACAGTTGTTCACGCGGAGAAAGCGCGATAGCAGCCACGTTCCCACTGACAGGGGACGCGTTCAGATTTGCTGCCAGTGTGTTTGCTCTCGCCCACCGGGACACTCCTTCCTTCACTTATTGCATAACTGCGGCGTGTGCGCTCGTTTCGGGCTACCTCCCGCGCTGCGTTGACGGTGGGGTGGAGTCAGCGAGGTTCAGGGTGGTAAATTCAAAGGTGGGTGAAATGTGCGATCCAGATGTTGAACGCTAGAAGTCAAACCACGACCAATTTAAACAAAAGTGCTATTCTTGTATAGAGTTTGCACTGATTTATAGCTGCTTTCTGGTATATTTTAAACAAAAATTGAGGCTATTTTATAGCAATGGATAAACTCTTCTGCATATAGAATGAAAATGTGTAAATTGTGGAGGGAAAGAAAAAGACTCAGATTACCTGCAAATTTAATACCAGTCCACATGTGATAATAATGCAGTCTTGGGATAGTTTGTTCATTATTTAATTTTTTTTTAATTTTATTCACTTTACTGATCCCAAACTGGGAAATTGTTCTCTGCTTTTCACCCATCACTGTAAACACACACATGCACATGCAACATGCAGTGAACACACAGGAGCAGTGGGGGGGGCATCAGGCGCCCGGGGAGCATATGGGGGGGTTAAGTGCCTTGCTCAAGGGCACATCAGCCAGCTGGAGTAGGGAGGGGATACTCCACTGCACCCAAGTTTCTCTGCCAGTCCGGTGGGGGGAATCGAACTGGCGACCCTCCGGTCACAAGCTGCTCTCCAACCTCTTGGCCACGGCTGCCCCCGATTTGTGAAAAAAGAGACGAAACCACAGGTGTTAATCTGAAGCGTAAAGAAACACACCTGGAGGGTTCCTTTAACGAAGGCATGTCCCAACTATTCCATAAAGGGCCGTGTGGCTGCAGGTTTTCATTCCAACCCAGGAGGAGCACACCAGGCTGGACTCATTTAATCAGCTGATCTCAGTCTTCAGCTGATAATTAGGTGACCTCTTGACTGGGTGCAACAAAAACCTGCAGCCCTTTATGGAATAGTTTGGACATGCCTGCTTATATGCAGTATCATGTGAACAGGTACAATCCAGAATACATGGTGTTATCTACGCACGCTCTCACTCACTGTCAGTTCAAAACTACATTTTTTTCCCCTCGACTTCTCATCAATTCCTGGATCTGAGTTATAGCTCTTGGATTTCTGGTTTTCAGCTTTGGGAAAATGATTTCATATCCACACATCCAATATCTAACTTTTCCAGGATCCCCCCCCCCCCCCCCCCCCCCCCCCCCCCCCCCCCCTTTTCCCTTTGATTCTGTGACAACAAACATTCCCAGGGACACATAAATTCTTAACTTCGGCATCTTTATTGCACAACATTCCCATAAAATTGGGAAAAAATAATTTCAGGAGACAATTCTTAAAAGACATTCTGTACAGATACATGGAAATAAACTGAATATGTACAGTTTACATGAACCATTACACATAGTGGGCAACTGAATAATTTATTTATATACAAAGAGGGAAAAGCAGATATAAATTCATACCTTTTAAACACAATGGCTGGGTTGTACAAAATGTAGGCTGATAACAGTGGAGCATCTTCAATACAGTTACAAGCATGTATATTTTACCAGCAAAATGAGCTCTCCAGAAGCCTGTGTGTGCATTCATGCTCTCCATTAAGACTTGGGTCATATACAGGGTGCGATTTGGGTTTATAGAAAGAAACGCTGGTCTCGGGGATACGCTGCCAGTTATTCCTGCTTTTTTCTTGCAATGTAAGCCATTCGAAGTGCACAGTTCAACACACTGTGAACCTGAAGTCCATCAACAAGCTCTGTTACAAACAGTGTTTGAGAAGCACGTTCCAATCTTTAAATTAGATTTTTACAAAATTGGGAAAGTTAGCTTCCAGAATCCACTCGGGTGAGTTTTTATTGAGCCGGCTGCTGGCTCAATTAAACACCGTCCCTCTGGTAAATTCCCTGGACATCAAGGTTAGTCTGCTGGGCTAAAAACACAGTACACTCGCAGTGTACTGCATGGATCTGCATACACATTTGAAACTCTTCTCTCTGCTTCTTGTTTTTTAACATTATTTTTTCAGCATTTCATCTTTATTATGAGTGACAGCTGAGAGAGAGGACAGGCAGGACAGAGTGGACGACGTGCAGCAAAGGGCCTCAAACATGGAACACGCTCCGCCAGGTGAGCTACCAGGTGAGCTACTACGCTCCTCTCTGCTTTTGAATGTGTTTATTATAAATAATCCAGTCAGTCATTGGGGAATTTTTAACTTGCCCTATTTTATCTGCGATCAAACAAAGAAAATATAGATTTGTTTCCGATTGCTGTCAACTGATGACAGCAAAAAGCAGCAATGAGAATGATGAAATAATGTCCCACTGGCCCCGCTGCAGGTTACACTTTACGCCCAGGAGAGAATCCAAAAACAGAAGCTGTGAAAGCAACTGCAGCTCGTATTTACGCTCAGCAAATCGCACCCTGGTTATATGGCAAAACAACCAAAAGCATTTATCCGCCACTGTCATGGAAAAATCAAAAAGAAACAAACTGTGCTACTATTGTTTTGTATTTTGCGTGTTTGTGTGTCATAGGAACTGAAAATAGTGTTAACAGGTATATGTTTTAATCCACTATAAGGCCTACTGTGTTCTCCTCCCGCTGCAGCAAACGTCGAAGCCGTAAACATCGTATAAAAGGTGGGGAAGCTATAAAAGTGTGAAAATATTTCAGCATTTTGGTTTTAAAATATACGCAGATGATGCACGTTTTAGCTTTTCCACAGTAATAAAGGGACCCTTTCTCCTCCTTGATCACATTCTGAAGCAAAAATATGTTTTTTTCTTCCATTTTTCTGTGTAGCGATCATCCGCAGGAATTTAAGAGCCTTCCCTTTTTGAAAGGACACAGCATAGAGTCTGCACACAGTTGACGCTGACATTCCTCTGATTAAAATAGCTTAAAAAGTATACCTCAGGGTTTTCTATGGGACAACCGTAAATGTGTGTCATCTACTGCCCATATGAAGATCTGAGGTAGTGCTGTACCTACGGTATGATAAGAATGTCAAAGCCACTTTTAGCCATTTCAAAACCAGTCTGTTGAATCAAAAATCACAGAGAGCATCGATCACCTCCACATGGCCAGAAAATAGGCTTTGAAGTCAGGTGTGCATTGCAATTTGACAAAAAAAAAGTAAAAGTTGTCACTGGGATATCTCAAGGAAATTTGGCTTGTAAACAAATACATGTAGATAAATGAAATAATATAATTGGCATGAGATTGATACTGTTAATGTTTAAAAACGTCCATCTGTTTCCTTTAAACGTGCAGTCCGTTACACCGGTTTAAGATTGTACAGAAAAAAAAAAAAGTAGAAGGAGAAACAAAATTCATTGTTATTATACTGTAGATATCTTAAAAGTTTCATTCTCAACTGGAAAAATTAATAAAGTCTTTGGCTTTTTTGTCCAAAAATAAAAAGAGTCCTGTTTTAAAAGAAACATTCAAACAACAGGAGAAGGTCGTGTCAGGGATGCTTCAGTCATCCGCAGAGCCTCTCCAGCTGTGGGACTGTGGTCTCTAGTGCCCCCCTGTGGTGCAACATCAGCATTGCAACAAATTCAGCAGCAGTAATAGTGAGGGTGAGGGGCGCTGGCTGTGGCTGTGGTCCAGATAGACGTGCACTGCTCAGGCTCAGAGCAAAGATCCCACTCAGCCCAGGCACGCGGGTCAGGAAACCATGTCCGGGGGTCAGCTGCGGAGCATGGACGGCCGTCTTTGGGGCCAGAGTGGCACCACCCAGGTTGGACTGGTTTCCTCGGGCAGCTCACTTGCTTGGGAAGTGCCTATACAGTCTCATAGTAGGATCTGGGCCACATATGGGGAGTGAGTACTGGCCACAGCAGCCAACAGGGGAAGGTCGCTGGACTCAATTCTGCAAAGATACCAGAGCAAAGATGAGATATAAGAGCAAACAGGAAAAAACAGAACTTCTAAACATTGCAGCACCATTTTTCTTTGACCCAGCAAATCTGACGTCTACTGGATCCACTTCTGACTCCAGACCTGCCGGCACTTTTTTTTTTGCAGCTCTTTTGAACAAATCAAATTATAGCGAAAATTATTTATTTTACAAGTATAGAAGTTTATCCTTGTGTTGCAAAAGAATTTACACACACAACTGATTTTTATGTATAATGCTAACAATAGCTCAGCTTCTGCTTGGTCTATGGGCTCATGTACCAGTTGTTTCTGCTTCTTTCTCTACTTTTAATGTGAAATGCATAATTGGATCATTACTGCCACCTGTTGATCAGTAGAATAGTGTAAAACGACTGGCTGCACCATTTTTTGCATTACCTACGTGTGCATGCATCTGCATCCTTGTGTGTGCACCAGAGTTACTTAAGTTTTAAAATTTTTATTAGTTTTAGTTTTTTTATCATAATATGGGGGTAAGACTGAAGCTAAAGACATTTCCAGTGTATTTTTATTTTAGTTAGGTTTGTAAGTACACACTCATTTTTATGTTTATTTCAGTTAAATAAATTGTTTTTTCACACCTACTTTTAGTGTTCAGTTTCACTTATCTATAATACCCTTGGTGTGCAAAAAAAACTAACTCAATAACCAAATCCTAATTTTAATGTGCAGTTTTACAAGAGTTGTGAGTTGAGAATAAATATTAACTGCTTACCCTAAGACCATGCCCAGTTCCTTCACATGGACTCTTGTCTGGCCCTTCAAATACTCAGCAAGCATCTTACTCTTGAAGTAGATTTCCTGCAGGCGGTCCTCAAGGTGCATTACACACTAAGGAGGAGAGGAGACAGAAACATGGTTGGTAAAGCACAAGGGTCAAAGTGGTGATTATTGTACACAGACAATAAGTGGAAACAGCATCTTGACTACAAAAAAGCCATGAAACCTGATCCACTTGTACAAACATCATAGTGGAAAGACTGAGAAATGTAACGTACAAAGTTGGGTGAGAGGTTGAGTTTGTAGAGCTGGTGAGTGGACTGCAATAAGCTGGAAACCAGGCTGGACACCAGGACTTCCTTTCCCAGCTTGTTGACGTCTGTGGCTCGTCTCTGACTGCTGGCCACCTGCACCGTCCACTTGTCTGTGTCTGCTATAATGCAGACGGCCTCTGCTATGGGCTCATCCAAAACTGGATGCTGCAGAGGTGAGAACAGTTATTTAAAATGGCGAAACAAATGGAAAACAGATATCGCACATCTCAAACTCCTAAACAAATGGTAAATGGCTGAACCTAATAGGAAGCAATAAGGCAATTACTTCTTTTGCAGTGAAACATGATTAAACTATCGAATCAGGGCGGGGCAATGATTCACAATTACAGCTGATCTACTTTCAGTGGTGTCATCTCAATAGGATCAAATTCTGTTCCTTAGATAAATTATATCAAGAAAATTGTCATTAAAAATAAAAACAAAATCAATAGTAGAACTCACAGTTGATTATATTAACATCAATTTGATTATTTTCGAAATAATTTTGCATATAGTTTCCATATTATGATACATATATTGATAAAGGAAGAATAGGTCCAAACATGTCAGACATTACCTGAACAGCATGGGTCAATTCTGCCATGAGGCTCTGCCGGAGCTTCTCGTCGCTGGGCATCCCATGCAGTACAAAGTCTGGCACGTAGGTGGGGCAGTAGCCTCCAAACAGAGACCGGCCAAAATTGGCAATGGTTGGCTTTGAGTAGTTCTCCACCAACTTTGACCTATAAATCAAACACATTAATTATTTTTTCCAAATGAAAATGATATATTGCTATTCTCACAGATTCTCTGTCATTATTATAAGTATTCATGACAGCACCTTATACCAGAGCTCATGGTTTGTGAACACGAAGAGAAGCGTGTCTGTAAGTGGATGTATGGTTCCTCTACTCACCCTGGGAATGGCACTAGCACTTCCTCCTGCCAGTCCTCCGTCTCCTCGCTCTCACTGTCCCCCAGCGCGCTGTCTGAGCTCTCGTTGCGGGGTATCTCCCAGTCATTGACTGGCATCGCTTTGCGCTTTTGGTCCTCTTTGCTGCTGCTGCCTCCATCCTGAGGGACGGGGAGTGACAACAGAAGACCCTTGTCCTGCTCAGCAGAACAGCCCCTGCAGCAGCAAGTGTCAGAGGAATCTGTAGACCCGCACCTGCACCTCCTTTGGACATCCAACAAAGTGTCTCCCTTCCTTCTGGACCCTGCCTCTCCACTATCTGAACCTAAACAGAGACCCAATCCCTGACTCCTGACTGTACCCTGAAAGCTGTGACCGCCAAAGTCACCGGGCCGGCGGACTCCCGAGGGGTCCAGCAAGTCTATGTGCGTACTGTCCGTGGTGCTGGACTCCTGTCGTTTGGCCACATCGTCTATAGTCCTAGTCTCCACAGGGTTCTCTAGGCTGAAATACTCATCAAAATCGTCCATACAGTTTTGGCTCCACTGGGGCATCTTGCTGGACACCCGCTGCAGGGCTGGAGCCGCCTTGGTCTGTTTGGTTTGGTCCTCTGGTGCACTGGTGTTGCTGGTCTTTGAATCTGCTCCTCTCTGCAGCTGCTGCGGTTGCTGTTGATAATGTTGCCCTTGATGTTGTTGCTGATGCAGGAGCAGCTGATGCTGAAGCGGATGTTTGTCCTTGAGGTGTTTCTTGTGCTTTTTGATTTCCTCCTCCACCTTCCTCCTGCGGCTCTCTGTGTCCGACTCAGGAGACATGGAGTCTCCGATGAGGAAAGTGACTTTTGTTGCCGGTTCCCCCTCTTCTGTTAGAGCCAAAGTCATGGGCCCCGCTACTGTGTTTCCTGGTATCACTGGCACGGGCACTGCAGCAGCCACATTCTTATCTGGGGGCTTCTTCTCTAGAGGGATCCCCAAAGGCCGAGGAGCCAGCACTGTGGTGGGCTGGTTCCCACTGCCTGCACACATCCCAGCCTCTGCCACAGAGTTTTTATCCTCTGTGGTGGCAGGAGTTGGGGATGGACTTAATGCAAGGGTTGTGGCTATGGATGGGACAATAAGTTTCAAGTCGCCCTTGGTCTCTGTATCCAGCACACAGACCTGCTCCCTGGGGGAGGCCGAGCTGACAGGCAGCACCGTCTCCAGTCGGGCCTCTGTAGTTAGTGGGCTGCTCGACTCCCTGCGCAGCTCCCCCAGTGCACCTGCTTCTGCAGTCCTGATAATGGGATTGTTGTGCTCTGGCTGAAGCACACTGCTCCTGGACCCTTGACTTTCACTGCTGTCCTCATCTTCCTCATCCTCCTCATCTTCCTCTTTAGGTGTGTCCCCGGCACCGTGCTCCACCTCTGTGTCTGTGTATGTGCTGCTCTGGAGGCTGTTGTCTGAACGGTAGCTGCTGTCCTCTACCTCAGTCTGTCGGCCGTGGGCCCCTTGGGACAAGTAGTCCCCGCTGGGTTTATGGACAGTAACCAGGACATAGTCCGACTCCTCCACCTCTCCTTTCCTTAGGGAGGTGGTGATGAGGGAGCCAGGCATCACAATGGCCTCATCCTCAGCGCTGTCCAGCATGTGGGTCTCCAGCAGCTCAGAGCAGCGAATGAAGTAGGTGAGGACATAGAGGAGTCTCTGGACCAGCTCCTGTCTGCGGCCGACGACCACTGTCCTCGACAGCCGAACCGGTGACCCAATGGAGCCGTACAGGTCACCTATACACAGTGATGAAAAGAAAAACCATTAGCATCTCTAAATGCATTAATTACTTTAAACAAGTCATGTCTACTTAATCATTTGTTAGGTTTGGAAATAAAAGTACAATTAGTGTACAAAGTTTCAAACTTTTATCATCTCAGTTGGGTGAGAAATAATGTTGAATGTAAAGACGTGAGAAAGAAAAATCACACAAATTTACACTTTGTTAAAACAAGTAGCACTTAAACACACACAATTCTTCTTGTTAAGACTATAACATCCAAACAATTTTTTTCAATATCATTCTTGTTTATCTCTTCTTTACCTCTATTCTTCTTTTTTTCACATGACACGTCAATACTTTGGTTCGCAGTTCTCAGTTATGAACACTAGGTGTCACCATGAAATCACTTTCTACGTGCTTCTGATGTCACTTGAGATGAAAGTGTGGATTACTTAACATACACAAATGTCTGTGTATTTATAGGACATCATTACTTGTTATATGTGCCCTGAAATCCAAACTTAAACATCAGGAAACTTTTTTCGCAGAAATACATCTTATGGGTTTCCACTGATACAACGTGCACCACTGGACTACAACATGATTTATCCACTCAAACAACCTACTAGGGGTACACATCGGGAGTTTAATGGTACAGATGTGGAAAAGTGTCCAATTGATGCCCAATTTTCATACTGTTATTGTAGCTGCAGTATTATTACATTGTAGTTTGCAAATTGCATATTTATCACACCTGAAATCTTTACTCATTATGAAATGCTGCTGTGGTTACATGCAGATTGAAGACATAGTGCGTTGCATGTAGAGAAGAAGAAGTCTAGTCCTAACTTGTCTTTGTGCTGTAATGACAGGATGTGTTCAAGCTTCAGCTGGAATGAAGACCAAGCACAGGTGTTTTATTTGACTCTCCAGGCACTTTGACAGAAAGCAAAGTTATGCCTAACTCACTGTGTGTGTGCGTGTGTGTGTGCGTGTTTGAACTCCTCACCTAGCTGTGCCCACAGCGGGTTATAGGGGTGCGTCTTTGCCAGCATGTCGACGCTCTTGGAGGAGTGTTTCTCCAGGAAGATCTTGATTGGAGGCTGCCCATTGGGCATGACGGTGGGCACCCAGGCCAGATGATTGGTGAGGATGGCTGTCAATAACGCGGGGAGGAATCTGGAATATCAGACATGGGTTGGTCAACAGAGACTAGAGGACAAACCAAAAATGGACTTCCTAGCTGGCTGAACTTAGAAATTAGTTTCCCTCATGACCCTGTTTGGTCGGGTCAAAAGTCATCTCCCTTCACCGAAAAACTCTTGTCAGAGGTTTTCTGACTGAACTGGACACCACAAACACACATCCATTGTTTGCAACACACACACACACAGATGTATGCAGATACACACATAACACACACTGTAAGCATGATTCACTTCTCAGTTCTGACCACAACTGTCTGCTTCTCTTCCTGTCTCATGACTCTACACTGTCATGGTAGTCGAGTTCAATCACGTGCTGGAACACAGATGTGACTGCAGCACTCATCAACTCCATCAGTCACAGGAGTACTGACAAGATTCCTCAGAAATTACATGATGTGATACAGTAAGTTCAATGGTTGCCAGGGAGACACAATGCTTCATTCACAAGTCAACATCCCAAAGAAGGAGTTGCGTTGCAGAGTCATCTAACTACGGCTGATAATGACGTTAACTGAGAAACAGTGCTGATAAAGAAACACCAATGGTTGCCCAGGAAACACAGTTTCTATTGATGGTAAACATTTAGAAAGCATGCAAGGATTTAGAGAACATGAGAAACTAGACTGGACTGTGCAGTATGATACAGATATTTCTTTTAAAAATGACGTTTTTACATGGTTGCTCATGTTTGAATTTCCACTCGTCCTCTCACTTCAGCCATGTTGGCTAAGTTAAATAGACAGCTTTTCTGTTTTTTCAAAACAACTATTTGTTGCTGGTGCCAGAAACACATTGAACACCACTGTCAGTCATTCATTTAAGTCATTTATCAAGCAAAAATATCAAGTTAAAGTTGGTTAAAAAGTTGGATCATGTGATTTCTTTGGCTTGTAACTTCAACGTCCACCACTGACTATTCCTGTACCTGCAATGACTAAATCTGATTGAGGCGTAGATCTTTAAGGTAAAGTGACTTTATCCCCTGTTGTGTTCAGATTTGATCTAATGATTGTTTTATCCGATACCGTTGTTACCCTTATTCAATCTTGTCCTTTACTCACAGGCTTTTAAGCTTGATGTTTGTCTGAATAGTTTGATTGTTGCTTTTGTCATGTGTACACAGTGTAACCCTGCAAAAGAAAGTGAAGTACTGTGTAAATACAGACTGACTGAATGAATGAAAAAATACCTTTGTAAAATAAACATATTTTGGTTATGAACTGAAGAAATCACTTTTGGCTCTGGGAACTTTGTACTGATGACTGATTTGTCCATAAGAAAGAGTAATTGGTAATAACAAATCCTAGTTGCAGCCCTAAAATTTATAAGTGCATGAAAGCTTCAAACATGCAGAAGCTATAGTGCATTGGTCAAGATCAGAAAAACACACATTTTCTTTTTAAAATGTTGGCTATTATTCCTGTCCTTTAAGATCAAATTGATGTAAAAATTCAGTTAAGTGTACTGAATGCTCCTTAAATCATCAGTACTGAATACTGGTGCTATGTTCAATAAAAGCCTTGCTACCAATTCATAGATGTACAATCAGCAGTGGTTTGACATGGCTTTGTAACAGCAACAATAAGCAGTTAGAGACTGGCAGGGATCTTCTCATTCACAGCTCCCTCTGAGGCAGACAAATGCAAAAAGGGGGGGAAACATTCACTGTGTGTGTGTGTGTGTGTGTAAGTGTAAGAAAGGGAGAGATAGACCACAGAATGTTTGTGTGTGGGAGGCAGAATGAATGGTGTGTGACCCTACATCTATTTCTCTGTTGATACACTCATCAGAAAGTACAAGCAAACAAAAAATGTGGAAAATCTATGCACGTGCAACATTTCTTAAAGACTTATAGTGCTGCTGTGCATGTCTTTCCATCTTGACATGTGTGAGCTTGCTTGATTCCCTTCTGCCTTTTTAATGCTTTTCAGTTCCGAGAACAACCATAGGGGTGAGAAGTCTGGTTTAACAACAGGTGGGTTTGCTAAGGCTATAACTGCATAAAACCAATACGTGATATAATAAATATCTGTTTGATGAGACATTCTGATAAAGTTTGTCATGATCCCCGTGTTGCATGCAAACTCTTAAACCCCAGCAACATTTTTAAAACTTCAGTGCCTGGTGGGGGACCAGGTGCAAGTACAAGCAGACACTCAACTGGTTCTTGGAGGCCTGCTCCATCAGCAGGGAGAGCTCCTTCATGAAGTGGCCGCAGAGCTGGTTCTTCTCTGACGCTCCAGACATCATAGTCAACCAGACGGGCTCAGCCACGCGGGGCATGGTGTAGAGGTCGCAGATGGTCATCCTGGAGATGAGGTACGGCGAGGGAGGGAGGGATGAAAGAGGGGAGGGCATGGAGAGCGAATGAAAGAGAAGGAGGGGAAAAGAGAGAAAACAGACAGAGAGAGAACAGACACGTTATTGTCTCTCGGGGTAAACAAAAGAGATCTCAGTTCACAGAGCTTCGCTGTCTGCGCTGAGGCCATGGGAGACCCTTGGTTGTGTGTTTGTGACAGTCCGACGAACTTGCGCGCACTCACACACAGGCCTGTCTCTCGCTCTGTACAGTGTGTTTTTGTGTGCATATTTATCTGTATGTGGCTCAGTTGGGGCATTTGTCCATTGAGAAGGACTGGAGTTTCCATGGAACGTGGGGCGTGTTGGTGAGCATGTCTCGGCTGGGGGCCAAGCTTTGACACAGGGGCAGAGGGGAATCTCTGCAGCCTCAGGAATGTGAAGAATCAGGCGGTTTTTAGTCAGAGCTTAAATACCGACTGCAGCTGCTGGACTCTGGGTTTGAAAAAGCTTAAATGTAAAGACAATCAAAAAAACAGCTGTCAGTTTTTATTGGAAGATGAGGTGTTTTGGAAGGGTTCATCTGCTTACTCTCATTTCTTGCAAACATGCAAACCAAAACCATATTACAACTGCAATCTTTAGCAAATGCGACAGCATAACCAGGCTACTAGAGTACCAGTGAACTATGATAAATAAATATGAATCACCAAATGAACATTATAAACTGTAACAAATTAACCAGCTTCCCAGGTGAGCTATCACACGACTTTGCAGGTCCTACTGATAAGGAAGAAAAACTCTGTGCTGTTTTCCAAACTTGATTAAGTTTTACTGGAAAATGTGAGAGATCTCAGGCAGTAAACAAGGTTAATTCTGCAGTAAACTCACAACCTCTTTGACCGATAAAGAACCCGGTGACAGAGGAGATGCAGACAGGCTGCATGCTGAGAGAAAGCACAGGTGTCACACAGTGAAAGTGACCTTCTCGAGAACTCCAGGATTCCAGTCACTAAGCTATTTTAGGTTGATGCATTTTTCCAAGGAAAACAGGAAGATCATGTGTAGTCTTTGTTGATGTGTTTATACAAAGCTATCACCTGGGTGTAAAAAGAAGAACAAATTAATTAAACTGCATTACATTCATGGCAAGCAGTTCTTTTCTGACTGAACTGTTGTGTCGTGTTGTAACCCTTAACCCATCTTCTCAAGATTAATAACTAACAGAATGACAGTTAGGAGGAGTTCACTGTGGAAATGCACAAGGATGCCAATTCTGAGAAAGCTGCTTGATTGACTGACCTTGAAAAACAACTGTTTTAAAAAATGTAGAAATAAATCTTTAGTTTGATTAAATGATTCATTTCTGGCTGGCAAAACTGCCACTGTCTCACCTTCTCACTCCAATAAATTAATCATTCAACAAGAACAAGCCATTACAAGTGCACCAGTGCATAAGAAACTAAAGAGAAACATAAATACGGTACTGAATGGTCATTGCAGGGTAAAGCAGAATGGACTCCATGTCACTCAGCACACCCAAAACACATCTCTGACTCTCTTTACATCTCGCTGTCAGCAGGCTAGAGATGATTAATCATTTGTATGGTAGCAAATGAGCTAATAATGCTTTATTCATTCCTGTGTTATAAACAGGTTGACTTATATGTGGCCTTTTAAAGCCCCTCTTGACCCCGCTTGGCCTGGTGTACATTCACCTACTGAAAGCCCCCAGTGGGGAGACGTCTGAGGCTGAGCCAGCTCTAGATAAGCAGGAGATCTAGTCTCATCGTCTCTGCAGCAGCTGTTCAGGTGAACTTTAAAGAGCTCGGCTGTGATGTGAAATTACACTGATGCGTTAGGTTGAAGAGCCAGATTTAAATTACTTCACTATGGAGGGCAGCAATTTAAACCATCAGACCTCACCTTTGAGAGCCTTGTATATATTCTGGGTTACAGCTGCACAGTTGTGGTCATTGACATATTGTAGATCCAATTGGTTCTTTTTGTGCCACCCCAGGCCCTTAAAAACCAACATGTTGGGCATGAATGTTGCCTGAACAACTCTGAGGCTATTACCAGGCTGCAGAGTCCCACAGTTTCTGGTGGCTGCCATTTGGTGCTTCAAAGAAGGGTAAGCGCACTTCTTTATGTATGTGTGGTAAAATGGGAATTAGACTCCCGTCTCTGCTGTGTTAAGTGGTTTTGCTTCTCTCAGTACTCCTGCTTGTACTCTGACTGCAGACCGTCAACATAACCCCAATATAGTCTGGTGTCACTTTTATGTACACGTGTCTCTGCTAAGTGCACAACTTATCTTTGCCCTGCATGCCTGAGTATTTGTGCGTGCCCACCCTCCAATTACGTCAAAGCAGCATGAAGCAAAGGCATTTCTTCCAGTTTCCTTTTGTAATGTTCCATGAAGTCAAAGCCTCTTAATGGTAAAGGTGGCCATACTTATATTTAGCTGGTGTCTGAAGGTGAGATTTTACAGATATTTTGTTTGTCCTCAGCAATAGCGTTCCTCCTGCTGGCACTCACATATTATTTACTATTCTGGTGTTCGTGGCCAGTGTCTGAGGTAGATAGGGTTGCCACTCAGGAGGCTTGGGTTGCCGTGGCTGCCTGCCAACAGGCATATGACTGCAGCAATGAGGGGACCTCAGACAGGGAACTGCCTGCCAGCGTGTGTGCTGCTAGTGAAAGTAGTGGTGGAGACAGGCATGCCTGCACACACACCAAACATAAAATGGGTTTGTGTGTTTTATGAGTACTAATATAGCACTGTCATACAGTAATGACAAGTATGTCTCACCCACACACACAAATGCACTTTTGGAACCTAATCAGTACAAATTTATGATTTCATATTTCATGTCATCACAAATAATGATTAAATACAATGACAGAGTAGTTGTGCTACAGTGTTGAGAAGGAACTGGTACCTTGCGAAAGTTTGCTCACATAAGTTCCCTAAACACAACCAAAGCCCTAAAGCAAGAACTCCCAGCATGCACTGCAGTTACAATGCAACATCTATGGTTTGCCGGTAGGAACTGTGTGTTTCTCCTTTCTTTTACCCAACATATTTCAACTTCACTTACCAGGCTTGGTGTGTAGACTGTTAGCACACTATCTTCACACATAAACCTCAGTGAGTATCCATTAATTATTGATGACCGTGACGCTTCAGCACATGGCATCAGTATCTGGAGCAACACTAGATGCTCACTGACAGTGTTGGAATGTAACTAAGTACATTAACTCAAGTACTGCGCTTAAGGACATATTCAAGTTACTTTACTTGTGTATTTCCATGTTACACAGAATCACACAGAAATGCTGCAGTTATATAAATTTAAAAAACACATAATATTAAAACACTGATAGGGACCAATTTCTCTCGAATGAGTATTTCTACTTTTGACAGTCAATGTACTAATTATTAGTAAAGTCTGCTGATAATACTTTTACATAAGTGAGGTTTGGAATGCGGGACTTGTACTTGTAGTTGAGTATTTTCACAGTGTGGCATTTATACTTTTACTTAGTTAAAAGGATCTAATTACTTCTTCCACCACTGCTGACATCATGGAGGCTATGCTAACACAATCCTTCCTCTTTCTGTAGCTATAAAAATCAACATTTGATTCGATTGTTTAAACTAAACTTGTAACAAAGATGCATTTTACGATATGTTTATGACAGCTGTGTATCAACGAAATGTCACCACTGTCATGGTAACTGTCAAAAGCAAACAATGTTCTCTTGTAAACTATGCTGAGAGATGAGATCTTTCTTTTGTCTGCAAGCCACATCAGCTGGTGAATATCAGCAAAAACAGTTTACTGCCTGATTGATGTACTTTTGGTAGAGAAACTCTAAATGATGCATGGTGCCCACTGGCTTAAACTACACTTGGAATGAAAGGCATGATACAAACTAGTTCTCAGCTCATTAAAGCTGCCCAAATGTTGGTGCATAACATTAATAACACAGGATAAGTATGAGGACTTGGTGACCTACTTTAAGGAACATTAACAGTTTGATACTGGTGTATGTAACTGTAATTCAACAAGACTAGGCCTTGGATAAAATGTATGTTAAGCACTTTTAGATATGGGTGAACTTTATGTGAGGACTTAGGATTGATATGGACAGAATGAAGAATAAATGCTGCAAAGCATGCTTGTGTGTCACATTTTATGGTGTAGAGATCTATAATGTAAATATGAGATACATCTTTTCTTTCTCAAGTGTTGCATCTCCTGGAAACAGATTTTAAATGTCACATTTTTCCTAAGTCTCCATAGTGTATAGACCTTGCTATGTACCCAGGGAGAGAATGAGTGTTTGGCCACAGCACATAGAAACTGAATAACACTGCGATGTTGGCTGAAGCTGTGTGTTTGAGAGTTTGCTGATAATCATGCAGTAAAAAGACAGTGAACATTCTGGCTCAACTCAATGGTGAGTGATTGTGTTTGGCTGTGTTTGTTCCATGGAAATCATATTGTTCTAATTTATTTTATATTGCTGAATCCTTGTGTTATATTACAGGATGGTCTTAGTCATAAAATTATACAGTTATAAAGTATGCGCTGTCCCCCTATTGTAGTGATAAAGTCTCCTAAAAGTCAGCTATGTTATAAGGTGTTTATGACATGTTTGCAAGGCCGGCCACGAGAGAAATAAGAAAAATACAAATCATGTAAGATTACTGTCTGTGTCATAGTGAGTGAACGTGAGTTGTTGCCCCACCTGAACTCGTTAAGTCCATCCACCATTCGGCTGTAAGCCAGGGCCCTCTGGCTGGCATCAGCTGACCGCCGACTCATCTTCATGGCCTTGAGAGTGACACAACACAAATGTGCTTTGAGATATTTGGCACTCAAGCTGACAAACTAAGTTACAGGAAAGGTGGGGCAAGGAATTTGTGAGGGAGAAGAGAGCAAGGGGGGTAGAAGGGAAGATGGAGGGTAAAGCTGGAAGCCACCCAGGGCTTTGCCAAAAACAGACACCAGTATACAGAACCGCAGACATACAAGGTATGACCATTGACCGGTCACTTTGACAGTAACTCTGCTAATTACAACAGCAAAGGGTGTACGGTTTGCATTTGGGACTATACATGTCACTGCTAAATGGATTTCACTGACAGGCTTATCTCCACAGTGTCAATCAGGGAGGTGATCAAGAATACAAATGTCAGAAAAACATTAAGGGAAACAAACTTCTAGCACATCTAAACAGTAATCTTTAAAGAACAGAATCTTTGAACACAAATTATACAGGAGTTCAACTCTTGCCAATTACAACATGTAGTTGGTCTGTAATCACAGTAAAAAACATTAAATCACCTGTTCGATGGCGCTCTTGAGTTTGTTCATGTGGCTTTCAAAGAGAGGGAAGTGAGAGAAAAAGAAATCCTGAAAGCGGTTGTTCTCCTCAGGGTTGGGGGACAGCATGAAGATGACCCCGATGGCAATCTTCTTCTTCCTAGCCACGCCGAGGCTTGGTCCGCCGCTTTCGTCAGACATGTTGAAGCTCTCCTCGACTGACCTGATCAGGACAGGGTACACAGAAAGTCAGATTGAGAGCAGAGGCACATCTGATCTGAACTTCCAAAGGCTGAAATGTGCATGCAGCAAACTTCAAAACGTTTACCTGACCTGTAAATCTGAATCCTAGTACTTCTGCCCATGAAGATCAATTAAGTTATATCTTACCTTCCATATGCCCTCACATAAGTAGTTAGAATACGGTTTAGGGTCTTGTTTGCAAAGTGTCTTTCTTGTACTTATGCAGCAGGTTGAGACTGCTAACTACTGCTTAGCTTTAACAGGTAAATATTTTACATACAGCAAACACTGTAAAATAACAGAAAACATTTTAAGACATTTTTAATCCTAGACTTTTTTTTAATGTTGCAGCTGGTAAACAATATGCTTTGGTGCTGCTGAACTGGAGCGCCTGGAAGATTAGAGCACTCAGAGGCCGACAGCTGCATTTACAGCGACAGGCCAGCACAGCATCCTGTCTAGTCACAGCACTGTGAGTGTGTTTGTGAGTGCAGTTATTAGTGCATAGCAGGAGTGTGTGTCATTTTCCCAGCTGCCTGCTGGATTCTGAGGAAGTCCTTGCAGGATAAACTTTACAAAAGCCTGACAGAGGCCCTGAGCAGGGAAGAAAAATGGAGGGGGGGTGGGCGATTGGGAGAGGCTCTGTTAAGTGTGTTTGGAAAGTTATGCAGAAAAGACCATGAATTTTAAACACTTGTCTCCCTCTTCTCCTAACCATCACTTTAACTACTCTAAGCATTTGTGAAAGATGTGACACTCAGTAGTTGTGCATTACTGCATGTCCACTCAATATGTGCAAGTTTATTTATTTGCAAGCATTCATCTGTATAAAATGCACTTGAATATGTACCTTGCACAGCTGTGCATGGATGTATGATTGTATGCGGCTCACCATCGGGGGAAGACGCCGTTTTCCAGGCTGGTGGTTTGGCTGCGGAGCCATCGGCGCTGGTAGCTGGACGCACAGCTGCTGGTCAGGGAGGAGCCAGGAGACGGGAAGGGGGTGATCAACAGACTGCTCAGAGAAGCTAAAGGGACAGACGGAGGGATGGAGAGGAGGATGGGGGTTGGATAGAGACGAGGAGAGGAGTTAAGAGTGCAAGGATGAAGAGGAGGAGAACAGGAGTGAACAGGGACCAGATGGAGGGAATGGTGGGTGACAGAAGAGAAAAAAGACAAGAGTGAGTCAGACAACAAGTGCATAGGGTCACTCCTTCTGAATGACACTTTGTACACACACGTACACACTCTACCACACAGAGCTAGACAGAAACCTAGAGGACAATAACTGTTCTTACTAAGACAAAGAACTTAAAAAGGCCAAACAAATACAGTAAACAAAACACAAAAACACACCCAAAACACAATCACCCCTCTTTCTCCTTTTCCTAAATAGCTTTCACATGAGACCTAATGTCAACAGTCACATGCTGCAGTTGTTGGACAACCTGGCTTTACACCAGGCTGGCATGATAATGACAATCTACCCACACACACAGAAAATACAAGGCCTGATCACAAGGTTATTTACAGCCCAGGCAGCAGGGCTCTGATCGATGGTCACATGAGCCATTTAGATAGTGTGTGTGTGCGTGTGTGTGTGAAGAGATAAAGAGCGATAAACTTCACCAGATTAATGAAGCGAATGAGAGTGTGTATAAAGAGAAAACTGGAGTGTTGTAGACATAGCAGAAGAGCTACAGTTAAAGACGACAGAGGTTTGTGTCACAGAGGGACATGTATGTTTTTGTGTGTGTCAGAGTTTTATAAAGGACTCTCCAGCCCAACTGCAGCAGGGAGGTGGGGAGAGTGGAGATGAGAGGACGAGGCTTGAATTAGAAGCTCATTTACTAGTAGCAGGTTTTGAGAGCTTCTATATTTAATCCTCTGCATGTGACCCGGGTTTGAGCAGAAAGCACAATTCCCCTCATACCAGTCGTGCCAGTGGGACATGGTGGTGTTTGCAGAGGGGGGTCGGGGGTAGAGCAGGGGGGTAGGCAGGGGTCGGTTTCCATTGCACAAGGTTTTCCGAACCTTAGAGGCACTGTGAACACTGTCTTCCGCCCCTGCATCATCTTCTTATTTTCTGGTCTCATGACAAAATACTTCAAACTTTTCAGGATTGACAATGTAGAGAGGAATGTTGTCCATCTTGTTCTGCACCTCTCATATTTCACACACACGTAGCCAAATCGGCCATGAGAGGGTGAACCTATGGTTCATTTTAATGAATGGAAAACTGTGTGCATGCGCGTCTGCATACCACATGAGTGAAGTCCCAGCTGAGGCACCACCGGTGAAAGTAACCAGGGCTTGTGTAACTGTTCACTCTTGACCTTGAGCAGTGAAGTTAAAGCAGGTCATCCATTGTGACCCAGGAAGTGCTTTGTTAGCTGCATCACTTTGGGCAGCCGGGACGAAGAAAGCCAGGGATCAAAAACATATGTGGGATGTGCATGAGGTGAAAAGGAGGAGGCAGTCCAATAATTTCCAGACTTACACTTGATCTTCTATGTTCCTTAACCTCTTTGGACTTGACAAAAATAAATGTGAACCCAATTCAAAGCTCAGGTGTAGGGCTGAAAGCTGTGTTGAGTGTAGGTCAATCCAGGCTTTTGCTTGTCGTCTCATTAACCTACCTGACCTGGCGATGCCGCTGTCCCTCTCATCGTAAAGCCCTCTGCCAGGCATGTCCATGGGGTGACTGTGGCCTGGAGAAAGGGAGGAGGGAGATGGAGAGAGAAAGTGAAGGATTGGGTTAGGGTAAAGGAAAGGGGTTTAGACAGAGGGTGGTGGGAGGTCAAAGGCAGATGGGTGAATAAGAAACAGAAAGGAGAGATAGAAGAAAATGAAGAGGGAAAAGAGTGAGTTAGATGAAGAGAAAGAAGGAAAGCAAGAAATATAGAAAGGGAAAGGAGACAGATAAAAACAACCTGTCAGAAAATGTGATGGGCAAAATGGAGCAACAGGCACACTGAGGATGCTCTTACCACCACCCAGTCAGAGCCTTGTAGTGTTCTTCTACTCCACAAACAAAGGTTGATGCTTTTGAATGCCTCAGCATCCATGTCTGAGCTATAGCAAGAAAGTCTCAATTTGTTTCCAAAGAACTGCAATCATTCTTTTTACTACAACTATAACTGCAGCACTGGGTCAAAGAAAGGATCAAAGGTTTTTCTAGCTATTGCCTGGCCAATGACTATTTTACCATGTGCAGTGTTTACACAGTAATGATTCGGCTGAACATTCTTGAAATGGCTGTTTAATGTAGCAGCAAAAACGCCTGGTGGCTGATTCAAAGCAACTGTACCACCATTAGACTATAAACCACACAGCTTCTTCATGTGAGATCGCCACAATAAAAAAAACACTAATTTCTACTGTGAAATGGCTGTTACGGATTGATTGTCATGCTGATAGTTCACCCTTTGTTTTGTAACTCCAAAAAACAGGAAGTCGAAAAGCTAAACAAACACATCAAAAAACACTACTGTTGTAATAGGCTGTTGCTCACTGACTCACTCTCTGTCACTTTAACACTGATGTGACTTTCTACAACAGACCCCATAATAAGGATGTCAACGAGCCTGTTTACTGGTTCTCAAATGTCCTTCTCGTCGACGCTTTGGGGCAAAATTGCAAAAATGTCAATACCTCTCACAGCAGACAGGCTTCAAAGTGCAGTTGAGATGATTAACAAGTCAACAGCAAGTCAACATGAGCTTTTTTTTTTTGCAAAGCATCTTGAGCGTTTAGTGTGTGTATGTGTACTGCTCTGGCACACTGCTTTATCACCATACCAGCATTGCATAACTGACAGAGTGCACACCATGCCAAACTCAGGGTGCCCTAAACAGGATTGTGGGTCGGCAGCTCAGTGGCGGGAGAGGTTGTTTTGGTTTTTTTTTCCTAAAACTCACCATCACTTCACAACAGTACGGGGATGAGGTCTTACATCGGGGGGGGGGGGGGGGGGGGGGGTAACCACTAAATACCTCTGACAAAGGAGCTCTCTGATCAGCCTGACAAAACGAATTATAGGAATTTGAGTTTAGTATACTGCAGCTCATTATTCTATTGTCAAATTGTCTATTGTGTAGCTATCTGGATTGTTCTGTCTTGAAAAGGTGCACACAGGTACTTACTAATCCCACTTGAAAACACCAAGATGATCAAAAAAGCTCATCAGGAGAGAATTAATTTATTTTTAGTGATGATACATGGGCAGTGCAGTGGGTGTTATTCGTGTGTGTCACTGGTGGTGATAGACGTCTGAGGAGTCCCTTCTGTCCCAACCTATACTATGCACAGTATTTTAGGAAGTGGAATTGTGACTGAAAATTAGCTGGTTTAAATACCTGGACAGCAGATAAAGTAGAATTAATTTTTGCTTTCCTACAACAGCTACTACCAAGGTGCCCTTGAACAAGGCATTTCATCGCTAGCTGCTCAGGTTGCACAGCTCAGCGGCCATAGCAAACTGTGTGTAGCAGTGGCCAACTGTATGGATGTGACTGAGGTGTACATGCATAGGCAATTTTTACTGCATGATTAAAGGTTTGTAAGGAAGGAAACAAAAGCTTACAATACAACAGTCCACTAAATACTGGATGTTGTCATAGTTACTTAAAACGATTGCCCAAGTATCACGGTCATTGTCAAAGACATGTTAGTGAAAGTATGTGAGTGAAGAAAACAAAGAGAACAAGGAGAAGGAACTACAAAACCTTAACTAGAAGTACAGCCACCAACACCAGTGAGAATCCATGCACACCATTTCTGCGTGCGTGATACACCTGCAGGCCTGGGTCAGACAGTACTGGCAGACAGATTTAATGATTGGTTTGAGAAAACTTCATGGCTGACAAGTGAGGTTTTAATCAACATTGTCATTAGCAAAACAGAACATGTTTGAAGCCATACATATTCCTCTTTGATTTACCAAGTGGCAGTTTGTGTTGTTTAGGTTCACTGTCAATTTTAAGTGACCCAGCATTTGTAAATAAAAGTCACATGTTGCTTATGTAGCAGGGGATGTCTTAAAGCAAGGGAAAAGTACCGCATTTTCACAGCCATTTGGTGCCGCCTGGAATTGAATCCACATGTTCTCACCTGCCCAAATGAACTAATTTAAGTGAGGATATGCTCTTGTTTTTGAAGAGGAACATACCAAACATGTCTAGTCGGAACCACCTCAAAGACGATGTTTCTGTAGCCTTTGTCTGACCCAAGTTATTTGCAGACGTGCTGTGATATTGCATGCTATGACTACTGCTACCACTTCTAGTGCAAGAATCACCGCACAGGCATGCAGCCACTGAGAGTCAAGGCCTATACAACCACTGCCACCGCATCTACAGCCTACACACACGCATGCAACTGGCACACATCAGTCACGGCCAGTTTTAAGCGCCAACCTGAAAAGAAAGATGCGCTCTTGATGAGGCGCAGAGGGCCCTGTTCAGAGAAGGCCCGTCGAGGGCTGCAGAGCTGAGAAAATCCTGCGCAGCACAAACAAAACATGGAAAAGAAGAAAGGGAGGAAGAGGGAAAAGAGACAAAAAACATGAACCATGGTTAGTGATTGAGTAAGAAGAAAAGCTGGCTGCCTCCGTCATCCAATCGTCTCAAACAAGTGAGTTACAGCAGCTTTTCAGTCTGGAATGAAATAATGACCATCATCCGGTAGGTCGGTTGGTCAGTCAGACAAACAAAAAGGTTGATATCACTCACAGAAAGCACAGCTAACCAAATACATAATGACAGGATTTAAATCTCTGATGTATACAAGTTGATCATTGTTGTATTTTCTGTGAGGATGACAGAGAAAAATACACAAAAGGATAGAATTTGCCAACAGTTCTTTATATCCTCCTTTCTATTGGGAGCCTGTCATTCTCTTAGCCAGACTTGTAGGGTATTTGCATAAACTGCCCGAAAACCTGGTGTCAGAGCTTTACCACGAGTAACATGCAGAGTCATTCAGCTGAGAATTTTTTTATAGGATAACAGTTGGTTCTGTTAATTTTCTGACACAACATGTACTTGCAAGGCCAAGTCGAAAGACCTCCAACTGTTCACGAGGTTAGTGTAGGGGAGCATTCAGGGAGAGCTGTTGGCAGAGTCTATCCAGCCTGGTTTGTATTCAAACGGGAATGTTAAACGGTCAGAAAGAGAGAAACAAAATCAGCTGCTTCCTCACAGTTCTACCAACGTACTTCAACTACTTAAACTAAACGACAAGTCTAAATTCAAGTTGCACTTAAATACTAACAATATTTCTGACAGTCAAGTATTCCACCAAGTTGTTTGGGGGTAATTCCTAAAGGGAGTTAGAAGCACTGACAGTTTCTGGGGCAACATAAGAAACTAAATAAGATATGTATGAAAAACAACATTTCACACACTTCCGCAATGCATAAAGTGAACTCAAGGGAAACATGAAGGGTGTCACTGGTGGTTTCAGAAGGTTTGGTGTGGCACTGGGTTTCTGTGGTTACCTATGTTCCCTAAAAGACTGTTGGCCCCAGCGTTCTGATCAGGCCTTAGGGTGTTGCTGTCCGGTGCAATGAACTCCAGGCTGTCCTGTAACCTGCCGGAGATGAGACCGAAAAAGAGGAACAAAAGTTTGTGAGGTTTATGTGAATGATTTTAAAACATGTGCCCACAGCACAGGTACTAATTACATAATATAATGTACATATACTTTATGCACATTTTGGAAAAAAAAAATTAACAAAACAACTTAATACAGATGAAAGACACTGCAAAACAGAGGCAGACAAAGAGACAGTATCCCCGGTTGGCATACATGGACTATAGACCATAACGGAGACAGATGGAAGGGGGGTAGAAAGATGAGATGAGATCTGTGTGCTGGCTTATGGAAGAAGTTACCATAGAAGTTGGTGTATATGTCTGTACTTACGTGTTGAGGCTACCATACACACTTCCTCCCGTCCTGGCGGTGAACACCTTACTCAGCATCAGCTGAGGTGGCGATCTGATATGACGATAGCACAGGGACAAGGATCATCAGCACGTGTGCTCAACTCATGTGCTTGTGCAGTTGTGTGCGTCTTTCACGTCGGCCTCATTTGCCTCTTCTTCAACCTCAACTGACGACTTTCCTTTCTTCACTTACTGTCCTTCACCTCACATTTAAAAAACATTCCTAAAACCCAGCGCTAAAAGCCATGTGAAAAGCCAATTTTTTCATTCTGCCTTTCTACTACACGTTTCATTTCCATATTAAATGTAGAATTTTGTTTTACAGTCAGTACCATCTGTGAGGAAAAAGCCACTGATGCACCCTTATTCTTCTTACCTGATTTGGTGGATTTTTAGTGTCGAACCTTTGTAGCTCATAGCCACAGAGCCAAACATCATTTCTCCCAGCATTACCACATCAGACGAACACCTCGAACCCTGGTGAGGAGAGGAGGAGCGTACGTTTTAATGTTGTTACCCTTAAAGAGCAATGAACTGAATATTTCTGTTGCCTAACAAGGTTACACCTACTGGACCTGGAAGTACACACATACAATTTACAAGTGTGTTATGTGAGAGTCTTCAGCTGTGAATGGATGGGTTAGCATACAAAATTGCAAATTTTGATTGAAAGTTTCAGACATATGTTACCTGGAAGCGCAGGCCCTGCTCCTTGGTTTCCTTGGTTTCAGAGGTGCAGGAGGAGGAGGAGCTGTCCAGGGAACTGCTGCTGCCTCCTGTAGGACGGAGCTGGCAGCATTTCCCAAACATCTTCACCTGGCCCTCAGTGCTCTGTGGGGTAAAAACAAAAAATAGAGGCCAAATGCAATGAACATGGGCTCATTTGGCTCTGCAGAATTCAGAACATCGCAACAATGAATTCTGAATTCTGAAAACTGAATTCACTTTTTAAATGCATGGTGCATAATGCCCACACTACCATAGAGTTTAACTTAATGATGAAAAAGCAACCATTTTTACTGCTTTGGTGCAGCCATTAAGGATATAAATAAACTTAGGCAGCCTCTGAAAACATCAACAAGTGGTGGAGTACAAAGCATATCAGCCACTTCCACCATTTCATCTGCCAAGTCAAATGTTTTCCTTTAAAATATAGCAAAGCCTCCAAAAATGACCTCCTTTTCACAAAGTGCATTCAGCAGCACTGGGTAATCTTTTATGTGTTTGCTTCTTAAAGGTTTGTGTGCATTTATGTGGGAACAGCCCATACATGTGGGAACATGTCAGGTCAAGTGGAATAGCCACACTGCTAACATAAACATAATGAGAGAAACTGACACTTAACCAATTAAAAAAAGTCACATTTTCTGTCTAATTTCAGCCTGATTCCCCAATGCTTTCACAACTCCCAAAAGTAAAAAGTCACTGTCCCATATCAACTGGAATTATTTATGGAAAAAAATAAATTAAGTTGAATTGTTCAGGTCAAAAACCATAGAAACATAACCCAGAGGCACCCGTGTAAACAGCAAACTAAAAGCAATGTGAGCTCAATCAGCCTGTGTCATGTGCCTTCTCAACTTGGCAGACTATTCAAGAGGAATGCATTTGGGAGGGCGGGGAGTGAAGGGGGAGGGTGTGCGTGTGTGTGTGTGTGTGTGTGTGTGTGTGTGTGTGTGTGTGTGTGTGTGTGTGTGTGTGTGTGTTTAGCTAGGCTCTGGTAATGGCTCACTTGAAACCACTGTTGCTGCCAATGTAAGAGAGGAGGAGAAAGGAAGGGAAAAATGAGAGGGAGACAAGGAGAAACAGAATGAGACGAGGAGAAAAGTAAAATAGGCAGAGGAGGAAGGATTATTGTTTTGGCGTTATTCTGCTCTTTGAAACACTGGCGACGTGTATGCAACTTTCTGTGTATACATTTTTTTTTACTCTCTGCCATTAATATGAGTGATTTTGTAGCTCACAAACTCATGCAAATGAAGCCACGCTGATTCTGAGCAAGCTTGTGTTTGAGTGTGTACATGGGTGTGTGTGTCCACTGCAGTGCAATGTGAGGTGTGTACACAGAGGCCAGCAGCATGTGACTGCCGGTCATATGACTCTTTCGGGAACTCGTGATCGAGCAGCACCGCAATCATTCCCTGCCTCCCTCCCTCCCTCTCTCTCGCTCTCTCTCTCTCTGCCTCCCTCCCTCTCTGTCTCCTGCAGCTTTCTTTCTCCCCTTTAATATATCTATTTCTTTCATGGACCACATTTGTCTTCTTCCCCAGCTCTCAGTCTTTTCCTTACATTTTATTCTTTCCCAATGTCCCACCAATTCCTCATTTCTTTAGTCTCAGCTCTTTCTCACCCATCCCATGCATCTCTGTCCATCCCTCATTTCTCTATTCCTCATTCCCTCTGACCCGCTGTGCTTTGCTTGTTTCGGCTGTTGATCTCTCTAAACTAAATTCCCTGAGTTGACGGAAAAAAACAACAACAAAGAAAAAAAACAACAAAAAAAACAGGCATCATGTGATAGAAGTCACACAGTGGCTGGTAAAGCCCTAACGGTGCAGAATGCACCAAAAATATTGACATCAGCACAGGCAACATTCAAATACACTGCACTGACTCCATTTATTGCTTTTCTCTATGCATTACCTCATATTTTTTTAAGAGCTCACTTGAAACAAATATTACTGTTCAAAACACACTGCATAACTCTTCTTTTTGTGGTTCTCTATGTGGCACTGATTCAATTAAAATACAGCGCTTCAGTAAATCCACATGAGTTGACAAAGTTGAGCCAACAATGTAATTTTCAAAGTCAGGGGACAGCAGGTGTGTGTCCCTGTGTGTTTCTGCGTGATGGTAAGGCCACGGACATGAGAATGAGGCCAATGGGCAGATAGACAAGGCAGCAAAAAGAAAGGTGAAACAGGCAGAATAGAAGGGGGAGGAAGAGGTGTGAGAGAAAAAAGACAGGACGGGACAAAACAGGAGGTACAGGAAGGTGTAGAGTGAGAAGCTTAAGAAATTACGAGACACTGAAGAAAGGCAGAGTATGGCAGGGAGAAAAGGGAACAAAAACAAAGAAAGGGGCTGAGGTAGAGACAGGTTTAGACAGGTAAGGGCGATTTAGGAAGAGAGATAGTGAAAGCATAAATGAAGAGTTTTAGAGACATCTTAATAGTGAAAGAGAGCATTGGAAATGAGCAGAGACTTGAGTGCACAGAAAGACAGACAGGTAAAACTAAAGAAAGATAGAGTGATTTATAAAGATTACAGAGATAATGTAGGAAAGACCAAGATAACCAGTTTAACTTATGGGAGACAATTTAGAAAGGGTGAGACCAGAGCAGAGACAGACAGAACGACAGACAGTGAGTGACACGACTGTCATGTGAGGATGAAAGAATGCTGCTTACACATGGGCTGTCAGCTGAGGCTATTATTATTGGAGATAAGAGCACCAGAACAAACCGGTCAGGGTCAGACAGGAACACACAGCCACGTTATGAAAATATTAAGCACATTATTCAAAATTACAAGGTAAAACGGTGGCGGCCGTATGCCATCGTTTGCTGGAAAAGTCAGCTCCTGGGTGATGTATGGTAGAGGCCATACACCACTAGATATTGATATGTTTAAAAGCTATTGTTGCACACACCCTCATAGCGACTGCTACGCTGTAGTAAAACACTTACTATCATCATGTCTCACTGGCTGACATGGGTGTGTTGACAATTAACCAACATTGAGTCTCATGCACTCACTGACTCACATAAAGGGACTACCTGTTTGATATACAGTCAGAATTTAAAGGTGATATCTGCCTTCAGCCTTTTCCTGGAAAAGTGACATGTAGTTTGTACAGTGTACCTTTTCTTTTAGAAATTGTAGAGTAAACAAGGCCTTGGATGCGATTGACCCAGTTTTGGTAACATCACATCATTAACTTCTGCCCTTTTATAATGAGAAGAAATCAAATAAGTGCACAAACATCTGAGTCATTAAAAAAAGCCACATCACAAATGGGACTTGCACCCTGTCAAACAGGACACATTCCCTGCCTTCCACGCTGGATTCCTTAGTCAGACGCTGTTAACTGTAGGGCTGTGAGGCGTCCTACAGGATAAGGAGGATAAGGTGCAGCCTGTGTCCTCTGAACACCACGCAACAGTCACATGACTTCTGTTGCATGTCACACCTCTGTGACTGCTTATGTCTGTCTTTCTACTCTTATCACTGTTCATGCCAAGATTTTAAAAAAATTTAATGCTACCTGTCTGGGAGGGAACTGAGCAAAAAAGAAACAAATGTACCTGTGACTGATAAAGCTAAAAAAGTTTAAGTATAATAATAAAATAAATAGGTTGGATAAGAAAGGGGAAACAAAGTAGCTCTTCAAACGACATTCTGCAATATATTTCCACACCTTGTTTCCTATTAACGTAATCTTTCAAGTTTCAGATTTTTACATAAGACCTGCAGCCACTCTATTGCAACAGGAACAAACATGTCTTTTCATAGCCATCTACAAAACCAAGGATGGGCTTCCAAATGACCGACCATGCACGTACGCACGCACGCACACACGCACACAGACAGACAGACAGACATGACTCACAGTGATTGGGGTTTCCTCTGTGCCCCTCTTTTTGGCATTGGAGTCGAAGAGGACATTTCTGCCACGCCTCTCGCAGTCCTGATAGACGATCAGCCTGATCTGACTGGGCTCCAGCTGGGGGATTGGCCAGCTAAATGGAAGAAGAATGGACAGATGAGAGAGGGATTAAAAAAAAAAAGAGGTGAAGACAGAGAAAGCAGAGTGATGTTGAAAAAGGAGGATAGGAGAGAGAGAGGATGGAAGGTGGGAGGGTGAGAGAAAATAATGCACTTAGTACAAAAGGCTGATAAAGCAGCAGAAATCAGTGAGATCAAACAGAGTATTTCAAGCACTTGTGTTTCTTCCAGGAAATTTGCACTTTTGTGAACACTTCCAAAACAACTTGGTGCAGTCTAGGACTGAATAAGGCAGGGGAGCAACAATATAACTTTGTCCACTGCAACTACCAACTCTGATAATAAACCTTTTAAATTCTGAATCTGATAACTGTGTGCTGACAAAAGTCTTTACTTTGAGTAAACAACACAGAATAATGTTTTGTCATTTTTTGTCCTTTTTTGCTACTGAAAACTTTGAAAAACCTCCTACTTGCCTACAAAGGCAATTTTTGCATCCCCCCAGGAGTGACCAACAGTTTTATAATGATTTTTTTTTTTCACAAAGCCAGTAGAACTCCTAATACCTTTACACAAACTCTGAGGTGTTAAAAATAATTTCAATTATGTAGTTCCCCTTTCAATCTGAAACTGATTTTGCTGTGAAACATATTTAAGGCACAATAGAGTTCCAAAGGAGTAGACAATTTCTGCTAGGTATCTGCCAGATATCCATATGACCAGAAAATTGGCCTTGAGCAGGATGATGTTTAAACAAGGTTTGACGTACGAGCAAGCTTAAAAAAAATCATGCCGCTCAGTGGGCATGGCAGAGCCAACATACTCCATGCCATAGCTACCATTCATCCATCTCATACCTCAACCAGTAGGGAGCCACAAAGATATGTCAAGACCACCTACTACCCACCCACCTCTACAGACTTACAGGGTACCCAGTTAACAAGCAGCAGCTTGAGACACTCCAGGGAATATATGCCAGTACTACACTGTTTGCAGCTCCTCCCTGTTGTACGTTCATACAGTTTAATATGTGAGTCACCCAGTATAACCAGTCCGCAGCTTTACTAGATGAACTGAGTCACTATTAATACATGGCTCAAAGCAATGAGCCTCATTATACATGTTAATGTAGAGTGGCTGCACCAGTAATTTTCTGTAATCAACTGATTAGTTGATTGTAATTAAGATATCTGTCAAATTTTATCGGTGTTTCTTTGCAGCACCACACCTCAAAACTTCCAAAGTTATAATACTTTATTAATATTCACCTTAGAGATTTCTGGATTTGTTTTGAAGTGTGTTGGAAAAAGATTATGTCAACATTGTATTTAATGAGAGTTTAGCAACAACTGAATCAACGTCTCATGACAGTTTACAGATTCGATTGCATACCTACAGTGTGGTTTGATCACAGTCCCGATGAAGCAGATAAGCTGAGTTTCAACAAACATTAAACACCCCCTCCATAAATAAGGTGTTTTTTTTATATGCACCTATATACACCTACCAGGAAATATGCGCTTAGCACCATAGCTGAGTGTTTCTGCCGTGGACCTGCAGTGGAGCAATGACAGCCTCACAACCATGAATTCAAACAGCTAGGGTTTCATACATCACATACCTAAGTAACCAATCATGGCAACTTGCGGGGTGGGGCTTTCTGAAGGGGTATCGGAGGACAAGCCAGGTGTATCTATATATCTGTATTTTGCAAGCTTTGCCTTCAAGTTTTACTGTTTTGAAAATGATGTCAGAGACGTGTTGTTTTTTTGTTGAAAAGTTGCAAAAGGAGAAATGGTAAGCTTTCATATATTACCAAAGGATCTGAAAATTCAAGAGCCAAATTTTAAAAGAAACAAGCTTCAAAACTTATATTGATGCTTTTTCCATACATTTTTCCTGTGGACACAGTGAGTTTGAGCCAACATGTTGGTTAACTGGAAAGTTTATTTTTCTTGCATTTTATCCGTTGACTGTGGCCAACAAATCTGCAGTCAGCAGATGTTATATGGCAAACGTTACTCAAAACAGCTTGCCAGATAGCTATGCTGCTGAATTAGATGATGGCTATATTCATTATGATACTTCTGACAAAACCTCACACGACTTTGGGGTTGTTCATGAAGAAAGCATGTCATGATAAAGGTCTTCCTGATAGGCTGCTGGGATAGCATTAGCATGATAACGTTAGGTAATTTAAAAGCAAATCACATGAGGGATTTCCACCAGAAAGTGGCGTCTGTGTAATGAGCAGAGTCGAAGGTGTGCAGGTATGCTCGAGCTGCAGGTGAACAGCGGATGGGTGGGTTGAGATAAAGGAGGGGGCTATTTGCATAGAGATGCACATAGATCCATGTTGCATCAAGCCAGTTTACGGTATTACGGGATTCTTTTTAATGGAAAAACATCGAAATATTATGTAATTGTGCTGTACAGAGGTGAGTTTTTAGGAGTTCAATCAATGCAAAGAGACAAACTTTAACTATTATAATATATAATTTGTTTAAATTATTTTTAAAAAATCAACTACTAGCGATGAAGCCTCCATTAGTCAACAATCGAATAACATGGTGCTGCTCCAGTTACGACAACGACTATCCTTAAAAAAACTCAAGAGGAACCATTTGCAAAATAATGGATAAGATTTAAAGCCATATTGGAGATCTGTGGTATTAGATTTTAAACTATTACAGATTTTAGTCCTGCTGCATTTCTTCTGGCAGGAAACACTGTCCAACAGTTAAGTAACAGTTAAGCTGCTGTTACTGGCAGCCTCTGCTCCATAGCTGTTGCTAGGTAACGTGTGGGTTCATTCAGCTCATCGTATTAATGCTGGTCATCTCAGGTAATACAGTGAAGGATGTTGTTGCATATTTTCATATTGCTGTGGGTGCAAGCAGGCCTTCACAGAGCTCTGGCAGTCCTCTCTGCTTCTGAGGAAACTCTGTCCTCCGTGTGATTTAGTGGGGGCAATAAAGACGATGGGGGATTGGACCAACAAATAGACAGTCGAGCATTTCTGTCTGATCTGATGGATTGGTGGGTCAGGCAGATGGACACAGAGCTGGACCTAATTATAGCCTTTTATTGGGGAGTAGGGTGCGTCCCTAAACACAAGTGTTTATAGTAAATGGGTTGGTGGGGAGGGGAGAAAAGGAACAGTTAAGTCCATTTCACTTGCCAACAAAACAGCACACACAAGCCAACATTCAAAAGCAGCATTTGGTCAGTCAGCTTTGATGGGGCAGGGAATACCTTTGTGTTAGTATACCGCTGTGTGTGTGTGTGTGTGTGTGTGTGTGTGTGTGTGTGAGAGAGAGAGACAAAGAGAAAGTCTACGTTTGTGTGCATTCCCATGCATGTGAGCTCCTATTTACCAAACACTGGTGTCAAAGAATGACCAGCATTCTTGAAGGAGACGCGGTTCAGTCTTGCTGAAGCTGAAGCTTACTTTGTTGTTACTTGCCAGAAGCACTGACTACCAATATAGACCAAAACCACCATCTGAATTTAAATTAGGTTTTGTGGGCATTCAAGTAGGCCTGCCCCATAAAACACAATGATTCGAGCCATCAGTCGAGAAAACCCCAAATCCACTCGCATTCTGGTCAGTCAAATCTGTGCACCTTTATGTTTTAGCTGTCACTGTATACAGAGCAGTGCAGAAGCAGCTACATGGCAGGTTATAAACTTTATAGACCATGTTTGAAATCTCCACAAACTGCCATGTAATCTAAGTTGATGTGTGACATCATTAGAGTTCAAAGGGTCACACCGGGAATGTGCCCAAGCGAGAAGAGCTTGGTCAGGTTAGTGTACTGTTAAACACTGTTGAGTGGTGTTCAATAAAATTCATAAAACGTTCTTGCAGTAGTTGTCAGGGTTATTGAAAGAACCCAACACGACATAAACCACAAAACTAACTGTGATGAAGCAGAGCGAAGTGATAGAAACGGGAGGCAGCGTGAGACCAGACCAGACTCCTCCGCATTGTTCCATCGATGACTGTCAGCTAAGTCGGCTGAACCACTTTTAAACCAGACGGTGGTACAACATCCTCTATTACCATCTACTATGACTTTGGCTAAGCGCGGTCAGCAGCCCAGCAGGAGAGATGCTCTGTGGTGGACTAGGATTTTATAACTGAACTGTATGGAGAACACAGACTTTTCCTTTCTCTGTCTGTGTAGAAATCTGATGTTTTTCACATCACAGGTCACAAAGACAGGCATTAAAATGTGAGTCTTATGGGTAAAATATGAGACTCATGCAGGCTGACTGTGTGAACTGGGGGACAAAAAAAGAACAATCGAATACTCATATTGAACGGCCAAATCCTATTTGACTGACAAAATTCGGAGTACAGCCCTACATTCAACAAAAGGAGCCATATTGCAATGCATGCATGCATGCTGCTGCGCAGTTGCCCTCCTTGGCATGTCTGTCCATGCATGCCTGTGTGTGTGTGTGAATTGATAAAATATATACTGTGGCTCCTGGCTATGTTCTCCAGTTGTTCAAAGTATGTTGTTGTCCATAAGATGTAATATCAGTCAGTACAATACAATGACATTTATTTTGTAGTTGCAAAGGTTAAAGTTAAACTTCACAAAAAAAAAGTAGAGAGTATAGATAATGCCAAAATCTCTTTTTAGAGTAAATGTATTGAGCCAACCTTTGGGGCTTAAAATTCAATTGTCATGATTGTCGCAGGTACACAGGTTAATGGTGACAATGAGGCAGTAGTCCATAATTTAATGACACCCCACTGAGCAGACTGACTCAACCTGTGCTCCTTCTTGACCAATATTCTGTATGTGTTGCTGATTGATCTAATTACATATATGATACATGATACATCCAGCGTTTGTACAGGTTAAACGGGAGCAACACAGTCCATTTCAGAAGCATACTGGAAGCGTCTCTTCACTCTGCTCCACTTTAAATAAGCAGCTAGTGTATTTTTGATGGAAGCCATGCCGAGTCAGACACAGGAACGGCATAAGAAATCTGGTCAATTTTCAAAATAAAACAATCCCATACAGACTCCTGATTATATTTCACGTCAAAGCAGACACAAAAAGAAACCATGGTCTTTCATTGAGGAAAAAAAATATCTTTTTTGCAACTAGCATTGACTGATTCAAACTTTTTAGCCAATATTCACTTTTCTTTACTATCTTCTTCTATTACTATTCTAAAGAATGAAATACAGTGTAGCTCTGAAGTTACTTTATTTTATTTACTTTCTGGTAAATTATAGGTGCAACAATTGCAAAAATAAGATAATGCACTGCATTCAAACCCAGAAGAGAACTGCATAATTTAACACCAAGTTCACTGCTCCCTTTGTTTTAAACATAACAGAGAGAAAACACGTGAGAGATGCAAGGAAGAAGGAATAAACACATGACTGAAAGCTAAAAAGACAGCAAAAAACTGTTTTTTTTAGAAGCAACAGCAAACAGAGTGAAAAATCTCTCCTAAATTTAGAAAAACACAAAGAGCAAAAATATAGATGCTGTTCACAACAACAGCGGGATTGAAATAACAAGGGACAAAGAACAAAAGCTGAGAACAACAAAAGAAAATAAGACTGAGAAAATACAGCGAACATTGAACATCAATGGAGAGAAAACCAGCATTAAGCTTAGATAGTGAGAGAAAATGGTCATAGAAAATCAAATGCAAAAAAAAAATCAGCAATAGACAGAAAGACATTTGAAAAAAAGACAAGGCGAGCGCAAAGGAGGAAGTATCCCATCAGTGAGCTTGTGACAGTCACAGCGTTGACAGAAGAGAGAGTCATTCATAAAAGCAGCACATGACTTCATGACTGTTACATACTTGTACTGCTTTGACCTCAACTGTCTGAACCGAAAATGACTCAAAAATACTCTCACATATACATGTATTAATTTCCTTAAACTACCTGTTGATCTTATGAGAACAGCCACAGTTTTATTTAGACTACATTTGAAAATGCCAAGAGGACAACAAGCATGGCCTTAACTATTATTGAAATGATTCACCAACTTCCTTAAAGTTATCACATCTGAGAACACATATGCAAAACACAATCTCCATTTGAACTAAAGCTCCACTCTAACACATATATGCTACAAAGTAGTTTTTTATCCATCAATAAAAAAGACAAAAGGCATGCTTCACCATAAACCTGTCATTCTTCATTATATAACACTGACCTCAAATGATAGAATCAATCTCTGTCATCACCACAACGCCTGACGCGCGTAAAACAACAGCCGTGCTATGTCAAACTGCAAGCGCTGTCCATCTGGAAACAGCCACAGGTTGCCAACACTTCAGCAGAAGGCAAAACTTAAACAATGCAAACATTGTTCTCAAACCTCCTTTGACCAACAACACCATGCCCACTTGGATGCATGTAAGCCTGGTTAAATATTACCGACTCCTACCTGGGCATCATTGCGAGTCTGCCAGTCTTTCCCCAGCCCTCTCCCTCTCTCTATTCCTCTCTCTATTCCTCTCTCTTCTCTCCTCTCCTCTCTCAGCCAAAGCAGGGTCTAAGAATAGCGGTGAACTAAATTCACACAACAACATGAGACTGTCAGGTGATCGCAGGAGCACTGTGTGTGCTGGACAGTACAGAGGCAGCAACAGCAGCGAGCCCGGACTGCTGACTGCCACAAAGCACTGTGATAAGAGAGTGACAGTGGGGATTTGTTTGTGTGTCGTTCCTTAATCCCAGTCTTTTTGTTCCTCTCTCCATTGTGTTCCCTCTCCCCTTCTGTCCATCTTTCCTTTTTTCAATGCATTTAAGACACACATGCAAAAATGTATAACTTCTCCTCTTAAACAAGTCTGAAGAAAGAGCAGCGAAGCAAATATCTTAAAGAACCCATACTTTTATAAGTGAAAGCTTCTCAGATGTTGATTTGTTAATTCTCTACACATAAAAGGATAGTGGTTAGTTTTGTGGCAGCTTGCTGAAGTCTGTAGCAATGCAAGAAAGTGATCAGCAGAGAGAACTGAAACTTTTGGATTTGCCACAAGTTCCTGAACTCTGACTGTGGGTAAGGTCTAGTTTCACACTGCATCATTTGAATAGTATGGGTACCTAGAAATAAATTGTTTTACCAGGAAGTTGAAAATTTATATATAAAAAAAGCCACATGAATAATTTCAGATCAAAAAAGAAATGTGGCATTTTCAGTCCTTTTCATATATTAAGCACTGATGCTAACAAGACAGACTGGTTGCACCTTTAGAGCTGAAACATTCCTCTCTTCAGTACCCTATCATCGAGGATAAAGAGGCACGCATCATAACTTTGTGCCTCAGAGATCTCTGAACATACAAATTTAATCTGTCAAGCTCTTCAGTAATGAGCTCAATAGAAATTGATTGGACCAACATTTTTATAATAATTTAAGATATCAATATTGCAACATCTAATTATATTAATAAGTTGTGAAATGTAGCTAAAACATACTGATATTGCAGATTTATTTTACATCAGAGATCATATCTCATCAGATCATCTTGTACAACAGACAATTAAGGGTTTGCGGAATAGAAAGCGTATTGCCCAGATGTCAGGCATCAACTGTGATACACAGGGAAATTCAATTGCATACTAGTCACATATAATGATAATCTATGATTCCTGAAATGAGAAATGTAATTTCATCTGACAGTGCTACAAAGTCTGCAACAGCGAAGCATCCATAGCAGCTCCTGGGCAAGGTGTACACTGATAAAGGTCACAACAAAGCAATCAAGTTTCCTTGACTGCAGTGAGTCTGACATCAGCCTACTTACTGACCTCAAAGAGGCCTCACTTTCTCTCTACTGCCACTGGAACATCTGTGCGTGTGTGTGTGTGTATGTGTATGTGTGTGTGTGTGTGTGTGTGTGTGTGTGTGTGTGTGTGTGTGTGTGTGTGTGTTAGTGTTTGTCAGAGACAGAGAGACAGTTACATAAATATCCCCTCAATCCGAGCTGAGTGACGTTCTTCCGGCTGTGTGTGACAGAGGTTTCTGTTAGGTCCAGCAGCTTGTCCTCCAGCCATGACACAGTATTGTTAGACATTTTTGAGCCATTTCTGCTGCAAACAATGTTGTAATTAAAAAGATTTTGACTGTACACGATTACATAAATAATTACATTACTACAGTGAGAAACCAATCGTCTCGCTGATCTACTTTCTGGGTAATTCGCATTGTGACATTTAACTTGTAAAGTCTTGTATCAGCTTGGGGTAGTTAGCATTTCGCTGCTGATGTTGTCAGCCACTGCAGATGGTTTGACTCTGCTGGATTTTACACTATAGCTATTGAACAGACATGAAACAGACTGGCGGCAAGGAAAGGGGGCAATATATGGCAAAGGTAAGGAGTGAAAACTGAAACCACTGACACTGAGCACAAAACATCCATGTGTGATATCTACCAAACCACACCAAGAGCATTCCAGATGATGCATGATTAGTTTTCCATAAAGGCAGCCTGCTCTGGTGATGACTAAGGTGACCTGTCCTGAGTGAATGTTCATTGCACATCAATACGGCCAAACCAATTACCTCCACACTCTTAAACTGACTGCATGGTAACTGTATGTTTAGCTATGTGTCTCACATCAGTCCCTGCATCCTGACAAAGTGCTGATGTATCACAAGTTTAATGCATTCAAATAATACACATGTATGAGTCCCAGCACTGCAAGCTGCAGTTCATTCATGCTACTTTCCCATGAAGGCAGTGCACTACTACTGCTAGATATGCATCACTGGAGTGACACAGAAGAACAGTAATCACATCTAATCTTTTAGATATCGCTAGCCTCATATGGGCACTTTCTGCATGCATTTGCTAAGAAAAACGTAGACACATTGATACTTCCCAAGGTCGGCTTCTCAAATTTGACACCTTCGATGTAGGGATTGTTGTATACCAGTGTAATGCTAGAAGGACTGAAAATTAACCCCTGATAGATGCAACACTCATTTGCTGCTGGAGAGGCCAAGTCCCAATTTCTGCAGGGTGAAACACAATACAGCATACACATCTTGTTACACTGACGCAAGGGCTGCACTTCCTTGAACTAAGGTTTTGCTCTAACTAAATTCTTTAAATTCTTTTTTTTTTGTAATTTCTTCTTTAGATAGTGATTGCTGGAGAAAGACAGGAAAGGCAGGGGAGAGAGATAAAGGGGACGACATGCTGCAAAGGGTCCTGGCTGGAATCGTGCTACCGGGGCACCCGGCTCTAACTAAATTCTAACCAACAGCAACTCCCTCAAGGAGCTGGCCCACATGATTTGACAGCACCTGACTACCTGCATACCTGCTGGTTTCTCTGCTGGCTGTATTGCATTAAGGACTTCTGCATTCCAACAAGCACATGATTCTGAGTGGGTGAAGATGCTGCAACGCCCTGAGGCTTCTGCACTCACAGATACAACACAGTCAAACATCAACTGGTTGACTGAGCAGACTCATATAGCCAGAGGCTGGTATCAGCTTGAATCAAGCTGTACATTTTCAGGGTCAAAAAGAGACCAAGTTCAGTGGATGTAGACAACAGACAAAAACAAACCTAGAGATGCTATGCAAAGAAATGATAACAGATCTCGTTTAAGGGTTACATAAACACTCCACACCGGTTTCTGACATAGGCTGCATTTGGTCATAAATTGACCAGTTAACTGGGGACAGCTTTCCCAAAACTAAAGCCGTGTTCCAATTGGGAAACAGCTGCTTTTTGGCTCAGTGGCTAAGATTAGGATTAGGTTATGGTTAGGTTAAGTGTTAGAGTCAGGCATGTAGTGGTTGTGGTAAGGGTAAGTCTCCAGGAAATTGATGTAGGTCTATGTAATCAACGTTTGTCTACAGATATAGTGTGTGTGTGTGTGTGAGAGAGAGAGAGAGTACCTAATGGCTGTGTGTGCACTATGGCTCACTCCTGTGTCACAACCTCTTCTGATTAAGAAACATGTGACAGAAAGGGAGTGATGAGAGTATGACTCTGTTAAGGATCACATGAATCATCGAGCTGAGCAGAAGTGGTGACAGCGATGCAGAAATCAAGGTATGTGGCGAATTTTGCTCTCAAAGTGGCAACTGTAACAAGTATTCCACATGAAAAATCTAACTTTTCTTTCCTCTTTGCTCCTTTTAGTAATCGAATGGACAGAAAGTGTCATGTGAGACATGATTAATTGCTCGGTGTTAAAGTGAAGAGATTATACTGTCAGTCAGTACATCCTGCCTCTCTGTCAAACCACCTCCCCCACTCTCCTCCTTGTCATTTCTCGCTTCCTCCCTCTTTCTCATCTAGAGGCTGAAAGTGGGCTAATTAGGAGATGTGACTTTTTGGTTTGACTTTCCGGATCCCAGCAGACAAACTAATCACGCTTCTCGTTATCTGTGGACATTCAATGCCAACTCAGTATGTCTGCCCTGTGCTGATAATGGTTTTTGTGATTTACTAAACAAGGTTGCATGAAAGAATTTTTATTCTTAAATTTACCTTCAAGGTTAGAGAAAAAAGGTAACTACAATATTCCTCTCGATGGAAGTTGCCATCTAAATCACCTTCCTATGCTCCAACGACACATTTTTAGAAGAGGTCATCCCAGTGAAAAGAAATACATAGACTGATACATAAATGTTAGGGCAAAAGATAGGATGAAAACAAGGACAACTGCATACTCTGAACTGAATCCAATGAATACAGTATACCCATCTCAAGACATCATTTGTAGAGTAACACAGTCTGCAGTCTGTAGTGTGTTTGGCACTGCATCTTTGCACTTCTTGTGAGGTCCTGCTGCCCTTATATCATATATCAGCATTCGCTGTGACACTGGAAACTTATCACACTTGGTTAATTTTGAGATTCTGGGAATCACAAAATTTGTGGAAATGGCTTAAAGTCACAATAAAGTTGTCCATCTTTATTAATTTGTCATGTGTTAGTATGGTCTTATGTCTGATTACTATAATCTAGAGAGACCTAACAACCAACCAAACAACAACAACAACAACAACAACCAACTGAAAACTGACCGTAAAACGACATACAGACCTAACTAGATGTTAAGCCAACATACTAGCACTCACCAGAATGTTACTGCCTGTGTGTGATCTGTGTACAGCTTTTAAGTAAAACTATATCTTTACCATGACCCTGCAGTTCTCAGAAGCCTGAGTGTGGCCCCTTAAAATAGCCCTGATAGGAACTTGATGACAGCCGCTGTCTTTACAGAACCTTGGCAGGCCTGCAGCATTCACACACACACAAACACACACACATAGAAGAAAGCAGCCTTGCAATGCAAGCCTATAATATATACATGAATCCCTTGTCTTAGCATGCTTTAGATATGCACAAGTTGCAAAAAAACTGAGTGAGGCAAGCAAACTCACACAACTTATCCAACTATGCCAGTGACTGAGAATGCAGCCACGTGATCGTCCCACAAACATGACAGCCCGAGATTGATGAAAGCCTCACATGACATGCTGAGTTATGAAAGTACGCAGTGGAGGAAGGACGCCACGCCAATCAGGAACCTGAGACAGTACTTCTCCTGTAAACTACCAAGGAAAAAGTGCCACTATAAATACATCTGATGTGGTGTATAATTTTGTTTTGCAATGCAACGTCATGCATTTTCACAGAGGGGGGAGGACTCCAAGATATGTTCCACCCAGAGGTGTGCTGAATATTCATTAAAACATGATTTACTAAGTCTATATTTTAAATTTGCCACGAGGTTTCACAAGGTGTTAGCTTTATGCCAGACTAATGACTAATGCATACCAGCATGAAATTGCAATGCAAAGAAAATCCAAGAAAAAAGACTTTGCTTTCAGACATCAGTTTATCCCCTTTTAAAAACATCTGATTTGAATTTTGAGCTCTTACAAAATGGTGTGTGAAAACAAAAAGATTGCCCACACCCTTCCCATCCTGTCTCTCTGTCTTACACACCATCCCTCCTTTTCGTATTGCAGCACAAACACAGTTATATGGAGTTGTATGGCCTAGGTCAAGAAGGAAGTTTCCTCAGCAGGCAGTAGTGGCAGGGGCAGCTAGGACAAGCAGTCTGGTTGTGGGTGGGGAGGACAAAGCTATTGGCTGACGATCAGGCCTCTGACTGGCTAGAGGATGAGCCAGGAGCTCTCAGTGTAATGTACAGTATGCTGTCCCTTGTCAAGTGCTGCAGCCAGGGAAACAGGAGAGGCTTTTTAGGCTTTCCTCCCTGGGTCAGCCAACCTTCTGCCCTCAGTGGTATTTTGGAGGACACAGTGCTATGCTGTGAGCTTTGGATGATGCATTATGCTGGGCAATAACTTAAAAGAACATATTTTTTTCATCACCTGCAAGACAGTTTCTTAGTTGACTATGTAAAGCCAAAACCTTACCCAACCTTTTGGGATAATCCCTATACTGATATTTGGATGTTAAAAAAAACAGAAAGAACAAAACAAGTGTACATCATCACTCAGTATCATCACTGATATTGAAATACACTTGAACCTTAAAACCCTAAGTAGTGAAAATACAAAATGCACTCAGCAAAATGTAATATACTACTTTCCCAGCTGCAGGGCTGCAAAGTAACTTAAACATAGTTTGCTGTACAAATGACAGTGACATCGTTTTAGCGCTTTTCGTGATGACAAAGCACTATCTCTGATCTATTAGAGAAAAATAAACATCTGCTTATAATACTGGATCTTCTGATAAACTGGTCTAGCTCTACCAAATTAAACCTAGCCTGAGATTCCAAGAGAGATTGGGTATTGTTAATAAAAGCTTAGGAGTAATCTGATTTCAGTATGCAGGTACTTTTCTATTCTATTTTCATACAGGGAAGCATCATTCTGGGAAATGGACTGTAACATTGAACCTGGCCAGCTCAATTCATAATATCTGCTCTCTTGCATAAGAAGTCCTGAGTGCAAGCTAATACAAGGCAGGTAGGTCAGCTGCAGTATTTAAAACATTCAGTCTTAGTTAAATATTATTGCCAATGTCGTCATCTCTGCAGTCAACCTCTGTCAGTGGTCCCCAGTCGTACATTATCCTCTCATCTGTCCATTCTCTAAGTTTGTCTGCTCACTTTCTGACCACCGAAACTCTCCCCTCAGTTTTCAGCATCTTCCCCTCTCCCATCAACCAGGGCTATCACAGAATTCTGTAACTCCCACTTCTTCTTTTACTCTAACTGGATCCACTCATCCTATCCCATCCTCTACTTTTACAACATCCAGCAGATGTTCTCCTCTATCCCTTTTCAACAAACCCTCTTATTCACCTATTTTCTCTCACCTAGGATCCCTTATAAGTTAAACAATGTATTTTAGCCTATCCCTGCTACCACGCAATTGTACTCCATCTCATCATCCATCTCTCCTTCTCCTTGCATTTTTCTTCTCACAGTTCTGCCCTCTCCAGAGCAATTTATGCCTGATGAATGGAGAGCTCATGCTAGAGGTATGAAGAGCACAGCTGACCACAGAGTTAACAGAAACGCCTGCTGTCTGCCTGTTTGCTCTAGGATTGAAGCCAGCCAGCCAGCCAACCAGACACACACAGCATTTATATCACTGGACGCAGGGCACCTTTATGGCCGTAGAACGTGCGTTGGCACAGATATGGGCCAAAGTGCAAGTAGAACCACAAGGAGGAGAGCTTTCTGGTCCACCATCAGTTACAGGCCCAAAGCAATTTTCCAATGCAAGTGTATTTAAAAACTAAAAAGAGCAGTTCCCCCTTGGCAACTGACCTGCCCCTGACCCAGAATGTGTGTAGCATACACAGCGACACAGACTATATACTCAACCCAGGGAGTATAGAGTATCCTGCTGCCCGGCTCAGTGATCCATTCCTCAGTCAGGCTGGATTTTGCCTTTGAATATTTTTATAACAAGCTCTTACACTGCTTTTAGTGACATTGCATGTCATGTTTTACCTGCATGGACTTATATTATAAACAAAAATATTTACCATTGGCTGAAATCATAACTGATTATGACAACTATATGATGAATTTCGGTCAAACCGGCCCGGATTAAGAGGTTTAAGGGGAAAAAAAAGCACGGATGTTTTAAATTGTTGACATTGAAGTAATTCCTGTTCGTCTGCTTTAGTGGATGTAAGAGACCTGCAACTAATGCAGTGTTCGGTAATATAATCAGAGCATGCTATCTTGCATTTGCACCACTGGTGTAAGCCAGATATATATCGTGATATGTGTGTGTCTCTTACACCAGTGCCGTGTCCAATACTAAATCCGGACATACTAGATTTCGTTTGTGCTTGGAATCAATGGCGTACACAAGCGAGTATCGGGAAATTTTAACATTGTGCATCCCCAGACTTGAGCCTGTCTACGGAGGCTGAATCCCGGTTTGCCGTGGATGTGTCTGTCATCACTGACCGACTGAAGTGATCACATGTGCTCCACCACAAGGCACACCGTGTCCCCCTCTGCTGTCTGACGGCACCAGCGAAGAGTGCAGTGCCGTCGCAAGGCTGAGAGAAGCCAGCAGTACTTTGCTCTAAGTTATCGTGGCTATAGATCAAGATAAGCGACAAAACAGCGTGACCGTGCTGTCACGGCTTCCTCGTTGTTTTCTTGCCAACACGCAGTCTTAACGTTAGCTGCCGTTACCACAGAAACACAAAGGGGGACACGAGGGAAACAAAGGAGAAAGCAGGATACAACTTCTAAGCGATGATACCGATTAGCTGTTTATACCACACTTCAGGGAGGGAGAACGCGTTTATTATCAGCTTATTATCACTTTATTTTCAACAGCACGTGAGCTGTAATACTTTTGTAAACGAGCAAAAAGTGTTGGCTAATGAAGCAAGCCGAGTCCCAACAAGAGACAGCGCGTGCAGCAGCAGTGCTATCGTCTGGTAGCTAGCATTAGCATGTTAGCTAACCTCACCAACAGGCACCACACATATCCCGCGTCTCCCTGCACTTTGCCACATCAGTTTCAAATTGACGAAACCACGCAGCGTTGATTTGTCAAGTGCTTGCTAGTTCAAAACACACGGCACGCCAAAACTCTGTCATGCTTCCAGACGCCAGAGCGAAAGTCATAAATAACCCTAGCCTACACACGTAAAACGGTTCACACGAACCAGAAACACACACATACACAAAATAGCTACCTGAAAGCTGGGTCCTCTTTGCTACATCTCGGGGGCGGCGACGAAATCGCATTTCTCTTGTTGAAAAGTTTCTGGAAGAGAGTCGGAGGCATTTTGTACCAAAATAAAGTCGGTACAGAAGGTCTCTTTTCTTTTCAAATCCAAGAGCAAATCTTGTTCCTTGTAACTGTCTCCATTGGTGTCACAGTCATATGACAGGCATTAGTCACGGGAGCTGCTTGGTAACCCACTACATTTTTCTGATTGGTTGAGTGGACGCTGCTGCTACTACAAAATACCTGATTGGCTGGTATTTTTGGCCCGGTACCACGTGGTCAGTGGATTCGCTGTGTTGATGTTTTGTCGGGAATCGTGACAGCATGAAATTTATTCACTGAAATCATACAAGTGCGACTGCTGAGTTGCTTGCTAGACACGGTCGGAGATCATTTAAAGACACACATGACAAAAGAGTTAAGTGCAAAAAACAGAATTATGCTAAACAAACACAGAGGGGTATCCAACACGAATGGTTTGTTTATTTATTTATTTAGTGTACGTTCCACTCGACATTTTTTCCCGACTCTGAGAAAGCGTTATTTTGCAGAAAGACAAACGACTCGCTGACACAGAAAACCATAAAGTGACACCTAAAATAGACTCACATTTTGACTTCACATTTAACTTACATGAAATATTTAGAATAAGCTCTCTCAGCATTGACACATGTCAAAGGAGTAAATAAAAACACAGCTAAGAAAAACACAAACAGCGTGTATACTTCACACGTAAAACTGAAAAATAATCAGTCAAGAGAAAAGACGACTGTTTAACATACAGGTCTGACATCTAGTGGCCATTTTGCATTGAACACTTGTTCATTACCTTCATGCAAAGTAGAGGAACTCAGCAGCTTGTTTGAGTGCTTAGTGTGTAAAGATAGTGAATTGAAACGTGCTTTTTCATGAAAAGAAGTATTCAAAGAACCAATTAAGTGGCTAAAAAGTACCACCGTTTTTACAATAGGCTGTGTGATAAAAATAAGGGCTAGGTTAAACTCACTTACACCATGTTCACACAGTTAACGGTCTGCAGGTTCATATATACATTGTATCCTTTTAAATTATTCTCTTTAAATAACAAATTACATAACACAAATGTAAGATTTTAAATATTTAGACAGTCTGATAAACTTGTTACACTGAGTCTTAACGTCTTATTTTGAAGAGCACACAGCTCTTTGATCTAGATTATGGGAATCTAGAAAGCCCAATTTTTTGCATACAATATTTTGTCTTCAGATGTCACATGACAGACGGTTGTATGTGCTTGGCAGCTGTAAGAGGAAATGGCGAAGCACTTTTGATTTTGACACACCTTTCTCTCATCCTCTGAAAGAATGCATCCCTGTCGCTGTTGTCAATGAAGTCGAAGAACTTGGCTTTCTCCGGGCTACTTTTGACAGGCCGCTTCAGCCTCACCAGTAGTCGTATTGCCTCTTGTTTAGAAGTGATCTCGCCTGCTCTGGATGTGTCTGCGTCAGGCTTCACCTGCTCAGCCGGGCTGGACGTTTGGACTGGCTCACCGGTGTTGTGAAAGGTTAATCTGGTGGCTCGGATGTGTCTGGCTTCAAAAGTTTCGGCAATCATGGGGCTTTTGAACCAAACCTTCTTCTTGCACAAAATAGGCCTTCTGTTGGTGAGCTGCGAGAGCAAAAATATATCTGCCCATGACCATAGTCCTGCTTCTTTTTGATTTTAAACTTAAATAAATAAATCATATTTCAGATAACATAATATATAGTAAGGTGACTTTCTTACTTTCGGTGGGGTTTTCCACTTGATGGCTTTGCCTACAGTTTTGAGGATTAAAAAAAACACAAAGTTACTTATTAGGAATAATATTCATTGTAAAGAATTTGTCTTTAACGCAATAAACACAAATGAAAATGCTCATATGAAGATCATTATGATTATGCAGTTTAAGATACACATTTAAATTAATGAGTCTTTACCAGATTTAAATGAGTCCGTATGTATTTTGGTCTCTGCTTCAGGTCCCCTGTGCTGGCTTCAAAGAGGAAAAACAGTGATTGAACCAGATTTGGTCAGAGAGATGTTGAGCATGCAGCTCCTCTACATCTTTCTGTGTTAGTGGTTTGACTCCCCCCAGGGGCCCCTGCTGCATCATAAGTGACTTTTCCCAAAAGAAATCCATCCATCAAACTCACTTGCAGCTGTTGTCAGCAAGAATAGTCGAAACATCTGCAGACAGAGATTTGGTTCTAATCAGACAACTGCTGAACAGTTTTTCATTAATATGACATGAGTTCTTTAAAATGGAGATTTAATAATTGTGAAAGGCAAAAGCATCATGAAATTCACTCAAAACATACTATAAATATGCTTTTCAATTCTTCAAACATTGTTCCACATATCTGTATATTTCTCAGAATCTGCTAGAAATTACCAGCTGCTAATATACTGTATGTTTTAAGTTGTAATCAAAATGCCATTCCAATTAATATGCTTGAATAATAATGTATAGTATTTTTCTATTTGTGAGTTTGAAATTTGAATCCCATTATGACTAACAATATCATCCCTTAGGTTATCTTTATGTATAATTTTAAATCATTTCAACTTCAAATAATTATTGGATCGGATTGAAATATTGGACAAAGTGAACTGTATTAACCAAATTTCTTACAACACCTAGTTTAATGTTTTATGAAACAGGGCATGAGTGGGATTTTCTCACCGCCGATAGCAGAAAAGTTGGGGGGGTGGTGCATCTGGATGCTCTCAGCGTGGCTCACATCCAGCAAGGTGGAGTTTTTTTTGTGAAGATGGAGACGCAGCAGCTCCTCCTTAATGGGGAAAGTCAGTGTTTCCACTGTGGAGAAGAGAGATTAAAAAACAACAACTTGAATAGAATAAACTTATATTCTGGTTGTGGATATGCAACAAATGCAAACACACTGTAGTTCTCTTCTCTGAAGATCTCTGGGGAGGAAAGACTGCTGGAAGCTATAGAGGCAGAGGAGTAACAGTCTTCCTCATCATCATCATCAGAGCTGAAGGCTGTGTCTGACTCCATGCCAGATAATGTGATCCCTTCCGGAGTCACTTTAAAAGCCTCTGTGTCTGGAGTCATCTGAATGGTTGGGTGACCTGCTGGTGACACTTGGCGGCGAGATTCTTTATTTGCTGGTGCGGCAGGCGAGACGGCTTTGCCTCTGGGCTTTTCAATGACTGCAGGGCTGCTCGAGCTTAACACAGATTTGCAGTGGGCAGGCTTAATGCCAGTCTGTAAAGGATCAGCATGGGAAAAAAAAGAATTGAAAATTTTCTACATTGAAATTAAATTCTAGCATCCGGGAAAAAGAGCTGAAACCCACTAAAACATAATATTTGTGGTTTTAACTATATTAATGCTCCTTTACCTCATACTTTATCCAGCATTCCCATAGAGGGAAAGGTGTTTATGCATGGAATTATCATCATTACAAAGACAATAGATATTACAGTTTGTTATCCACACACATATCTGTTTACTGATCAGAATACCCACCAATGCTGGACTGGTTGCTCTGACAGCGAGGACATTAACCTCCTCCATCTCAGGTTCCTCTGGAAGTACTTCATGATGCTTGTTGGGCAGAAATCTCCTGCACTCTGATACATTTGTAAAGGAAGGATGCAACTGATGAATTTACCTGCATTTAATAGGTCATTAATTTTTCATCCCAAAGCACTGACTACATTAAAGTAGGTTTAACATAAACACATTTTAAGCCTTTAAAAACTAAAATGAGAAAATAAGTGAATGCTGACAAACAAAGTGATGTTGGATCATTTATTTTACCATTAAATTCATGTATTTTAACATCATGGTAGAGCTATGCTAAAGCTGATGTGTGTGTTTGAATGTTTATTTCTTACTGTCTCGCCTGCTCTGTGCTTTCTTCACAGGTGTATCTCGTTTGTTCGGCCCAGGTAATCGACTGTCACGTCTTACTCCACACTTGAATCGACCCATCCCGAATGAAATTGACGTCCAAATTAAGACTAATGATCTGAGCAATGGTTACTAACACAATAGTCTAGTTCAGTGTGTATTTTGTATAAACTAAGAGAGTAACGGTTTCAAATCAGACCGGATATTAAAACTACTTTGACTTTTCTTCTCTGTTCTGTGTGCGCCGCTTAGCAACCGAGCACACCTGCACAGCCAATCTGCCAATCGGCTGCTGATGACGATTACGTAATACCCGCTGCTGTCGATACATCTTTTATTTTAAAGGTCTTCAGCTGACGACTTTCAAAATAAAGCCCCAGCGCAATTGTATAACGTTCAAACTTCTTCAAACAAGATACCTGTATACAATCCGACCAAAAGACAGGACAGAACAAAAACTTTATACACATTCATACCATCATGCAAGCAATAGCAACATTAAAGACCACAATTTAGGGCTCTACAAATTTCTACAGTTTTCATTGCTTTTCTATTCTTCAGTCCATGCGATTAATATAGTGTCTGATTTCTACTTATATATACTGACTTCCACTTAATATTTTAAAATGTAGAGGTGGCAGAAGCATTTGTGGAGTCCCATATTTAGTGCATTTTGTCTGTGATGCATACGCCATTAAACATAAGTTACATTTTAACTGCAAAGTCATATCAAACATGTTATTTCCTTGGATTAGATTCAAAAGACCAGAAAGTTTTGCATCAAAGACAACTGCAAGCTCTTTAGGAGTAACCAGACTTCATAAACACATGGTAATAATTATATAATACTGGAAATACTTGAATTAACAGCAAGATATCTTTCTGGTCTGCAGTGGTGGAAAGTTACCAAGTACATTTACTCAGGTACTGTACAATTTTGATGAACTTTCATTGTTGTATTTCCATTTTATGCTGTTTTACAGTACTCCACTCCACAACATTTGATCGGGAAATTGTGTACTTTTACTCTATTACTTTTATCTAACGGCTGTAGTTCCTAGTTACTTTTCAGATTAAGATTTTACATTAAAAAATATGACATGTTTATAAAATAGAAAACACTGTGGTTCCTGAGCTAGGGACCCCCCCCCCCCCCCCCCCCCCCCCCCCCCCCAACTACAACCAAACCAAAGGGTTATTTCACATTTCGACTTCTGGATGCAAATAGCATTGAATACAGTATGAAAAAAGAAACAAGACACAAATGTAAAATCATTCCAGAATATCTTTTATTTCATTGCCCATTTCCTATTCCCTTCCCTCCCTCATCCCTATTGCTGCACTCAATCATTACAAGGATATGGTGCTGATTCCATTTTACAGCAGAATAGATAAATAAATAAGTACAATTCATCTCACTACACGCAAAAAGAGAGAAAAAAAATCCATTCAAACCATTGATTTAATAAATATGCTTACATCTAGCTGTCCTCATTTATGTACATCCACATTGTTTATGCTTTGGGATGGTAATCAACTTAAAAAGCCTATACATTGATTCTATGTGTAAACCCTCCAAAAAAAAGTGTTTATTTTGTTTAAAAGTTGATGGTTGTTCTATTTTCCTTCAGTGAGTGAAAGTCATCAGCTTTGCCTACATTACAAAGCCTTGCACTAGCAGCAGTGGCTGTGGTCAGCTGCATACCACCTGCTATTAATGGCCACAACGAAATACTTCTTTGTCAAGTCAAATGCTAATGGTCCCAGCATTGCAGGGCAAACTGCATGCATTGCCCTGAGCCCTGGTTTTGCATTATTTCTTTTTTCTTTTACCTGACATACTCTTTGTGCAAAGATGGATGTAAAGGAAGTTGTGATTGAACCAACTGCAGAGTGTGAACATAGATGATTGTTACAGTGGGCCAGTCCTTCATATAAACAAGGAGCATGCACACTAAAATGCTGATCACAGCCATGTAGAGATGACTTAATGACAGAGTGAATACATGGCAGGAACCGCGATTTGGATGTGGCTCAAACATTCAGATGCTCCACATAAAATAGTGTGGACAGCAATGATTTGTAAGGCAGGAGCTGCTACTCTCCCTGCCTCGTTATCTTAATTTAGATGTCAAACATCTGCAAAATGTCGGGGTTGAAAATAAATTTAATCCTTGCTGTGTCAGATCAGGGTAGATTTATCAGGCCCTGTTTAATGGCACTGCTCTCAGCAGCTTGTTCAGTCAAATGAAAATCTATTTTCCACTGAGGGTGAAGTTCATATCTGTCCCACAAGGTGTCAGCATTGTCACAGATCTAGACATCGCCTTGAGCTACGCTATACACAAAGACATCACACTTGCTGTCGTACGACTGTGGGGTTGTGTTTGGCTGGTAGGTTTAAACAGAGGGAGGAGAGAAGAGAAGCAAAACTGACAGGAAGTAGGAATGGACTGCTCAACGTAAAAGTGCCGATGAGTTTCTGGTGCTGGGGGCAGGGCGTTTGATGGTTTGTTTGGGTGGATAGCAGGTAGCAATGTATGGAAGATTTAAAATGCCTAAATTAAAACAAATCAAACAAAGAAATAGTGTGAAATACAATACATATTATGTGTATTTCCTCTGCATTTAGTGACATAATCAAATGAAAAACATGTTAAAATAACAATTCTTCAGCTTTTTGTGTTTAATAACTGAACTGTTTTTCATTGTGACGTGATTTTCCATTTCCACATTCAAATCAAATCACATCACAGGAAACAAAGTGTTGTCCACCAGAGAGCAACTTCAGTAAAGGAGGTCACTTGAAATTCACCACTTTTTGTTGTTTAGCTATCTACCTTGCGGACATCTACTGGCAGTAGCTTATCCTCCTCTATTAAACCATTCAGTGTTTACTGGAAGCTAACACAAGCTAACCACCTGCCAACACTTACCAAGAATTGGGTCAAGAAGATCCCTCTAAGTGGCCTCCTGCAGGACAGTCCAATTCTTAAAACTGCAAACAGTCAGTCACAAATGTAAGCAAATGTACAGTCAATAGCAGTGTCCCTCTGGCTTAGCCTCGTATAGCTAGACCTATCTCCACAGCACTGCGTTAGTGCTGGGGAAAGGTCTGGCTGCACCGATTATCTAGTATAGGAGAAAAATGTCATGGCTGCCATTAGCACCTGTCAATGCTAAGCTCCACCCATTGCCCCACTCTCAAGGTTGTGATTGGCAGTTGATTTTTTTCATTTTGATATCGACAATGTGTTTCCCTCTCAGAAATGTAGGTCCTTTGCATAGCCTTATGAAAACTAATGACAGTGCTTTGTATTTAGTATTGTAAGTCTATGTCGCCCTCTGCTGGACAACACTAAATCTCACCACTTAGCTAATTTTAATTTGTTTAAATTCAGACAAAAAGCTAAATCATTTTCCTTTTATCATGTGCTTTCATGTAATTATGACACAATAAATGCGCACATAAAAAGGAAATACACATAAAGATGTGTATTATATTTCACTTTATTTCTTTGATTTGTTTGGGCCAGGTTTGGTTTGCTTTCCCAAAGCATGTTAAGCCTAAGGTGTCACATCTTTGTCCAATGCAGGCCAAAGCAGATCTTAGTGTTAAGATGCTTGAAGAAAAATGAGGTCTGCCGGCCTTCACATGGAGATGCTGCTATAGAGCTGGTCGATCTTCCCCTTGAAGAACTCCTTCAGCTCCGGCCTCTTGGCCTTTAGAGTCGGCGTCAGGAGGCCATTTTCAATGGAAAACATCTCGTTGTGGATGTAGATGTTCTTCACCTTGAAAAGGAAAATGGAAAAGAACAGGAAAGATGTTGAATGAAACCAAGACTCTTGAGAGCCTCCCCAAATATAGTAACTTTAAGAGTAGATAAGAACCACGGAAGTAACTTTAGTCAAAATCATTATGGAGTCTTGGTAAGACCTGTAATATACAACGCAGTGCTCCTAAGTGCTTTAGAACTGGAAAACTGGGCTTGCTTGAGTTTCTAGAAGAGGTTTCACCTCTCATCCTAGCGGCAAGTCAGTTCTAACTGACTTGTGGGGAGTCCCAGGCATTTATCCTCTTGCAGGATCGTTCACACCTCGAGTCGCTGTGGTCACACACAGCCATCATGTGAGTTGAATGGGTCAACAACTCACATAACACCCATTCACAACATGACTCATGTGGCCCAAATGACTCAACGACGGCTGAATGTGACCTCAAGATGTGAACAATCTTGCAAGAGGATAAATGCCTGGGACTACTCACAAGTCAGTTAGAACTGAATTTGCCTCTTGGATGAGGGGTGAAACCTCTTCTACAACCTCAAGCAAGACCAGTTTTCCAGTTTTAAAGCACTTTGAAGTACTATGACCTGGATGAAAGAGCATCTTCACAGGCATACAGTACAGTATTTTCTGCTGAATCTCTGCTTATTCAAGGGATCAAGCACCTACATCAATAACTGTTATTTGGCTTTATTTGTTTTTAATATAATGAGAGAAGATTTGCCAACACCCTCCCTCATATAGTAGTAGCTCAACTGAAGCAATTTTTGAATAACCACATTACTCATTCACCCTATAAAGACATTACAACATAATTAAACAGACCTTTTGCCAGACACTGCTGGCAGCTCATACTTTAAGACCACGTTTTTTTTTACATGTTTCCTGAAGAAATCAAGAGAAATACTGCTACAACAAAAGGCCAAACAAATACAGTCTGCTTACACATAACTGTCTGCCTACCTGCTCAAAAGAGTGGAGGCCACTGGCCTTGCCGAGACGCACCAAATCTTCAAGGATTGCCTTCTTTAATTCCTGTTGACAAAATAATGAAATTATCTTCCAGAGAATTCTTCAACATCTATTGTTAACAGCGTTTCAGCTGTGTGCCACCTACTGTGTTTTTACAGAGGTCCTTGTAGGTGCCTAGAATGCCTTTTTTCTTGGCCCATTCAGGCATGACTTCAGGGTCAGGGACCACAATTCCCACCAAACAGGACT